>NC_042631.1:49561039-50192329 GCF_901001135.1 Rhinatrema bivittatum | reverse complement strand
CTGCTGTGCGACCTCGGCACAGTCCAGCCGAGCAAAACTTCACTGCTCAGCCGCCAGTGGGATGAGGTCCACCGGCGGCCACATTGGCTCCCACTTGCCGGTGTGTCACGTGCACCAGGCTTGTGCGGCACACTGCAGGCAACACACTAAAGTGTTGCGACACACACTTTGGAAAGCTCTGGCCTACACCAAAGAAAACGAGATTATCAGGTAAGTAATCTCTCCAATTGCAGGTATAAAGTGTCCTCATAGGAAATGCATTTCTACCATCAGGATCAATTATGAGAAGAAAATATGCTAATACAAATAAAAAAAGATGCAAAAACAAACTAGGACCACATTCATATTATGCTTTCTGCTTTTTGTCTGCTACTTAAGAAACTGGACAGTAACAGGGAACTTGTCTGAAGCTCATGAAGGGGAAAATATGTGAATATACCAGTCTAGTGGGTGTTCCTTTATTTATTTTAGGGTATACTCTTGAGTGTCAGAAGAATTGGCCACAAGTGCCACATTCAGAATCACATCATCTATTCAAAGGGAAGGGAATCAGGAAGTTTCAAAATTGTATTCTTGTTAGTTAAAATTGTTTGGGTTTTTTTTATTTCTTTGAAATGTAACAGAAGCAAAGTCTGCAGTATACAGCCTAAGCTCTTCAGAAAGTGAGACGGAGTCTGAGACCACAAAAGAGAGTGAGAAAGATCCAGAAGACTTGACAGAGGGCCAGAATGCACCAGGGATTCCAAAGTCTTCATCAAGTCCAGTACAGCAATCCCATGACAATGAAAAGATGGAATTCCAAGGTGCTGTCAAAAGGATGAGTTTCATGAAGTCACATTGGGCTTGATTTACCAGGCAAGGGAATATTTGGGGAGCTTTATTGGAATATGAGTCATTAAAGCAGATATTTGGGGCAATAAATACTGATATATGATACTTCTGCTATCAACTCTACTGATAGATCTGCCTCCCAGGTATATATACTCCCTTTATTCCCATCCAGGAGCCCTCCGACCTATTTATTCTTAACTTGAGCAGGAAGGAGTATTTCTGGCATGGATAATTGTCACAGCCATGCAGACTCCATCATTTTTCCCCTATGCTAGGGGACTCCTCAGTGAAATACAGGGTATACTTTAAATACAGGGGATACATCTATGGGTCCAAAACATCTTTTAAATCTCTTCTCTGAGGAACAGTGGGAAGGATCAGCTTCTGAGCCCTAGGCATTAGCTATTTGTCCTTTTATAAATGCCAGTGATGAAACTAGACACAGTACGGGTGTTCCAACAGAAGCTGAACAGAAAAGTTCCTTCCTTCTCAAAAGTAAACTCAAAATCCAAACAGCCCATGGTAGCAGCAGCTTCATGGAGGAGTTTTGCAGTGTATGTCTTCACTGAATAGTGTTTTGTGCATGAGGGATAGGATTTTGTATAGGATTCTTGAGGAGATAGGGAGCCAGTGTAAGTTTTTTAGAGTGGGGGTGATGTGGTCTTTTTTCCATGTGTTAGTGAGTATTCTGGCTGTAGCATTCTGTAGCTGTTGAGGGGTTTGATGGTGGAGGCTGAGCAGCCTAAGAAGAGGGCGTTGCAGTAATCGGTTTTGGAAAAGATGATGGTCTGTAGGACAGTTCGAAAGTCATTCATATGTAGGAGGGGTATTAATTTCTTTAATACGCGGAGCTTGAAATAGCAATCTTTTAATGTGTGTTTAATGAAGGTTTTTAAGTTCAAATGGTCATCGAAAGTGATGCCTAGATTTCGTGCTTGTGTTGGGAAGGGTAAGGGAGGGGGCGACGTGAGAGAAATGGAGGTATTGGGAGTTATGACGAGTATTACTGTTTTGTTGGTGTTTAGAGCTAGATTCATGTTTGAGAGGAGGTGTTTGACAGAGGAGAGGCAGTTGTCCCAGATCTTAAGATCTGAGACAGCCACACCCAATCTAGGTAGAACAGGACACTTCTAGAAGTTTGTTTGTCCTTTTTTTTTGTAAATTTTTTACTCAAACTAAATATAAGTTAATGCTATAATTACAGGTATAAAGTGTCCTCATAGGAAATGCATTTCTACCATCAGGATCAATTATGAGAAGAAAATATGCTAATACAAACAAAAAAAGATGCAAAAACAAACTAGGACCACATTCATTTTATGCTTTCTGCTTTCTGTCTCTGTCTCTGATTGCCAAACTGCTGGTAATATGAAGGGAGGTATGGAGTCAGTGATGGGGATGAGAATGTGTACATCATCTGCGTATAAGTAATGGGTGATGCCTAGGTTTGTTAGGAGATTGCAGAGGGGAAGCATGTAGTTGTTGAAGAGGGTAGAAGATAAGGCAGAACCTTGGGGAGCACCACGGTTTAGTATGATTGGGACAGATTTGTTATTTCCCAGTTTGACTTTGAATTGTCTGTTTTCCAGGTAGGATTTGAGCCAGAGTAATGCTGTTCCTGTAATGCCGATGTCGGCGAGTAGTTTCAATAGGATTTGTGGTTGATGAGATTTGAAGGCCAATGAGATGTCAAGCATTGCTAGGAGGTGGGAGTGACCCTTGTCCATACCTTTAAGGATGGTGTCGGTTAGAGATATTAGAGTTTCCGTGCTGTAGTATTTACGGAACCCGAATTGTGATGGGGACAGAATATTGTGGTTGTCCAGGTATTCAGAAAGTCGGAGATTGACTAGTTTTTCGATGATTTGGGCTATAAAAGGCAGGTTTGAGATGGATCTGAAATTGGAGAGGTCATTGTGGTCGAGGTTGGGTATCGGTTTGACAATAGCTTGTTTTAGGGTTGAAGGGATGCAGCCTTGTGTTAGGAAGCAATTGATGATTTCGGCCAGGCGTTTTGCTATTATGTTTGGTATGGTAAGTAGGAGTTTGGTAGGAATGGTGTCAGATGGATGGGATGAGGGTTTGATTTTCTTTAATACAGATTCTGTTTCGGATGCAGAGGTTGTATCGCCGACTTCAGATCATTAGACACTATCACCCCAAGGTGTCTCTCCTGCTGCGTGCACATTAGCCTCTCTCCCCCCCCCCCCCCCCCCCCCCCCCCCCCCCCCCCCATCGAATACAGTTCATTCGGATTTCCACTCCCCATATGCATGGCTCTGCACTTCTTGGCATTGAATCTCAGCTGCCATATCTTCGACCACTCTTTCAGCTTCCTTAAATCCCATCTCATTCTCTCCACTCCTTCCGGCGTGTCCACTCTGTTGCAGATCTTAGTGTCGTCCGCAAAAAGACAAATCTTACCTTCTATCCCGTCCGCAATGTCGCTCACAAAGATATTGAACAGGACCGGTCCCAACACCGATCCTTGCGGTACACCGCTTAAAACCGCTCTTTCTTCAGAGAGAGTTCCATTTACCATCACACATTGTCTTCTGTCCATCAACCAGTTTGCAATCCAGGCCACCACCTCGGCACTCACTCCTAAGCTTCTCATTTTATTCACGTCTCCTGTGAGGGACCATATCAAAAGGTTTGCTGAAATCCAAATAGATGACATCGAGCGACCTCCTGCACTCGGGTCGTATTGCTGTATTGCAAAATGGCCATACGGCCGGCGCCATTTTGCAATACGGCCCGAGTGCAGGAGTCCGGACCCACGCTGGACTTTTGGCAAGTCTTGTGGGGGTCAGGAGGCCCCCCCAAACTGGCCAAAAGTCCCTGGGGGTCCAGCGGGGGTCCAGGAGCGATCTCCTGCGCTCGTGACGTTGGGGGACAGGAGCCAAAATGATGCCGGCGCTACCTTTGCCCTGTCATATGACAGGGCAAAGGTAGCGCCGGCGCCATTTCTATTAACGCAGCCGTGGCCCGAGAGTGGAAGATCACACCGGGACTCCCCCCCACTGGACCCCAGGTAATTTAAAACATTTTGGGGGGGTTCGGGAGGGTGGGGGATTTATTTTAAAGGGTCGGGGTGGGTTTTAGGGTTTTTTTAGTGTGCTGGTTTTCCCGCCCTCCCCCGATTTACGATTTAAACGATTTTTAAAAAAAACAAAACCGCGACGATCAGATTCCCTCCCCCCCCCCCCCCCCCCCCCAGCCAAAATCGATCGTTAAGATGATCGATCACACGATTCACATCTCTATCACATAGCGGACCCGCCAGCACATCTCTGAGCTCCCTCAGTATCCTGGGGTGAACTTCATCAGGCCCCATGGCTTTGTCCATTTTCAGTTTCCCCAGCTCTTCCCATACATTCTCTACTGTAAATGGAGTTACATCTACTCCACTCCCCTCCAGTTTCTTGTTAACTAGCAACGGTCCTTCTCCAGGGTCCTCTTTAATGAACACAGAACTGAAGTATTCATTTAATATTTCTGCCATTTCTTCATCTTTCGCCACACATTGATCCTTTCCACCTTTCAATTTCACTATACCACTTTGAACTTTTCTCCTTTCTCTTATGTATTTGAAAAATGTTTTGTCATCTCTCTTTACCTCTTTGGCAATCCTTTCTTCCGCTTGAATTTTTGCTGTCTTGATTACTTTCTTTGTCTTCCTCAGTTCTACCAGATATTCTTCTTTGTGCTCCTCCCTTTGGGATCCTTTATATTTCTTGAACGCTGTTCTTTTAGCCTTTATTTTGCCAGCCACCTCCTTGGAGAACCAGATAGGTTTCACTTTTCTTTTGCTTTTCTAACATATACATTAGTTGCCTTGGTAACTGCCCCTTTTAGATTGGTCCACTGTTGATCCACATCTCTTTCGTTCTCCCAGCATTTTAGTTCTTTCTCCAGGTACTTATAATATAATTTATAATCCTAACCAGACTTATTTATGTGCCTATCTGTTGTGATGGTATACTACTAAACGACGGTATAGAAAAGTTTTTAAATAAATAAATAAATAAATAAATAAATACATACTTCCCCATTTCATCAAAGTCCGTGTTTTTGAACTGCAAAACTCGGGTCTTTGGGCTTCTTTTCCATATCCTTTTTGTGATATTAAACCATACTGTTTGATGATCACTGGTGCTGAGGTGGGTGCCCACCTCAGCACCAGTGATCAGAGACATTATCTGCATTAGTGAGCACTAAATCGAGTATAGCTCCTTCTCTCGTGGGTTCCATTACCATTTGTTTGAACAAAGCTACTTGCAGGGCATCCACTATTTTTCTACTATTATTAGATTCTGCAGATGGGATTCTCCAGTCTACATCTTGCATATTAAAGTCTCCAATTCTCCCTTCTTTCATATCTTTTGGATGTCTTCAACCAGATCTCTGTCCATCTCTTCCTTTTGGTTTGGAGGCCTGTAAACCACTCCAATAAAAATGGATGCCCCATCTTTTTTTAGGTTGGCCCATAGAGCTTCTTCATTGCCCCATCTTCCTTGCAGCTCACATGCTTGGATATTGTTTCTGACATAAAGAGCCACTCCTCCCCCTTTCCTATTCTCTCTGCTGAGAAAAAGAAGCTATCCAGAGGAAGTCATTTCCACGCTTTTGCAGGCCAGGAAGACTTCCACCTCCATTTCTTATGTACGAATATGGAAGGTTTTTGATTCCTTGTGTGTCTCCGGGAGAATTGCTCCTCGTCGTGCGTCTGTGGCTCAGATTCTCTTTCCTGCAGAGCGGGCTCGGCAAGGGTTTGGCTTACAATTCTCTTCGGGTTCAGGTAGCAGCCCTTGGTTCGCTCATTGGGCATTTGGATGGAACACCTCTAGCATCACATCCGGACATTGTCCACTTTTTGAAAGGTGTCAAACACCTGAGACCTCCGGTCCATGCCCTGTGTCCTTCGTGGAATTTACTGGAGGGGAGGCAAAACCCAGGAGTCTGGAATGATCTGTGGTTCTACAGGAACGAAAATTAGCAGGTAAGGACCTCCCGGGTTCCCACATAGGGGGGGAAGTTCACTCTTTTCAAGGCCCTTAGGGTTTAGTATGCTCAGGAGCTCTTCTTATTCACCAATCCAGACATTTGCATTCTCCACACCAATGCTGCTGTTCAAAATAAAAAATCTTTATTGATTAATGGTAGGGAAATCAAAGTCGAAAACAATGCACAGTTCCACTGTGCACTACAGAAATCAAAGTCCAAAGTTACAAAAATCAAATTCTGTCCCTTTCAGCTCTTTTGGATGATACCCTTTCCACCCTGAGCCCTCCAGTACCTATTTGGTAGCTGTAATCTTTTTTACCAATGTCTTTTTCTCATTCTCTCTCTCTCTCTCTGGTATCTCAAGCTGATTGTAGCTGAATCAAACTTACTTTAGTAGACTTTCCCAGGCAGTATGTCCTTCCTCTAACACCTTCTAGTACACTCTTCCCCCAGGCTCAGGTCCCTCTTCTTCAACTTCTGCATATCCAGGGACTTAGAATCCTCGCTCTCAAACTTCAGAGTCTTCTCAGTGAAGGAAAAGCTCCTGGTGTCTCTCTGTGCAAAAGAGTTCCACTCCAAAAGGATCCCAGTTCTTAGAATTCTCTCTACTGCCTCCTGCTTCATGCGGGAGCAGTGGTTTTATACTTTCCTAACACACCTCCCATTAGAGTTGGTGCTGCTCTTTAGTACACTGACCCTACACTGACATCAGAGGCAGGCAAGGTCTAGTGAGACCCCTATCATACCGAGAGCACTCTGAGCAGTTTAAGCCATATACTGCATGCTTGTAAGGAGCAGGGACATTTTCCTAAGGGCAGAAAATGGGCACTCCTTTACATCAGTAAGCCAGTATTTGTTGTACTTGAGTGATAGTTGGGACTCTCCCTCCAATGAACACTGACTCAGCAGAGCTCCTAGTCCCCCCACAAGTCTGAGGTTGAGTTGATTCTAGGAATTTAATCTGGGTCTCTGGCAATACAGTATATAGAATAATTAGTAGTTTTTTCTCATAGGAATCAAATGATTCACTGAAGCAGAAACAATTTTCTTTTTCAGAACAGGCCATATCATGCACATTCGGTCGTAACAGGATGGTGCCAGATTTAGTAACAAGGTAAGAATGGGGCAGGGTACAGTGCTAAGGTACTGGAAGCTGGGGCAGAGTACACTTTGGTGCCTGGATACAGGAGACGTGGCAGGGTACACTCTGATCACTACAAGGAGCAGTGGCAGGGTATGATCAATGTTCAAGTTAAGTAGGGACAGAGTAGGATATAGATTGGTTACAGGTAATATAGCATCACTAAATCCCAATTTCCATTTTCTCTAAACAGCAATGAGACCACATTTTTGGAGAAGTTAGATTGGGTACTACAGAAGTACAAGGAGAAGGCTTATGTAGAGGCCAATGACTGCAGATGTGCGTACATCATGGATTCGGTAACATCTGCACTTGCAAGGCATTGGAAAGCAGTGGGAAACCGCTCAAAAACTTTGTACTATCTGCTGGAGACAGCGGCTGCAGCCTTGTATTTGTCCAATAATTACATGGTAAGCACCTGCTATCTTTGGAAGCCCTGTATCATAGCTATTTCTCGAAGGATAATGCTGCCACTTATGGGTGATGTCATTGGATGGCGCTGACAAGCATTCTAGAAAGCTGTGGAAAAGTCAAGAAAGTTACTCCAGGCATTCATGGGATTTTCTGTAATTGCCACTGTGCAGGGGCCCCTCAGTCTTTTTTTTTTTTTAATGGATGACATTAGACACTTCCTTTCTCCTAAGAAAAGCAGGATGCTAATCTTCACACATGGGTGACATCATCGGATGGAGCCCAGCACAGAACTTTTAATCTCAAAGAATCTAGAGCTTTCAGCATGCCCTACTGAGCATGTGCAGCTATAGTCACCCTCCCCCACAGGCAGAGTCCCTCAGTCTCTTTTTTTTTTTTCTGTAGAGCTGTATGGTCATAGAAGCCGTGTGCTCTCGGTATTCAGCTTTACTGTCTTCTCACAGTTTTTGTAAGTGATTTTTTCTAGAGCTGAAGCTGTTTTCTTCCCTTTTATTCTTTTATTTTTCCTCTTTTTCCCAACTGTCTGCCATCTGCATGGTGGGCTTTTCCCTGTGCAGCCTAGCAGAGTCTGTTAAAAAAAAAAAAAATTGCTCCTGCAGTTTTTGTATCTGTGTCCTCTCCTTGCTCTGTCTGTTTTTTTCTCTTTTTCCACGGCTAACTTATGCAGTCTATCGGTGATCCGTTAAGGCCGCTGAGCCTGGGTTCTACCTGAGCTGACGTTCCATGGCGATTCACCGATTGATCGGCATCAATGGATTCAGACAGTGGAAGGATCGAGGACCATGCCTATGGGGGGTAGAGCTCATCCTCCCCACATCTCAAGGAACTAGTCTCCTCGTGCAGGAGCCCTGGATGATGTTGCCCCCCACCCCCCTCCACTTGCCAGCCTTGGCAATACAGTCTCCCTGGGAGAGAGTGTGAGTGGCGTCTGGGCTAGGACCTTGTTGCTGCACCTCAGTGCCATGCTTATGAATGGTTGCCCATGCACAGCTGTGACCAGATCATCATTCGTCTGACACATCGATGTTAGGACCACGTTGGGGACCGGGCCCATCTTTGGATACCATGGTCACCCTTGACGCAGTTGAGGTCCAGAGTCACCCTCATTGCCATCGAGGTGCATAGCCGCCCACAATGCAGTAATGGCCTTTTGTGCCATCGGCATTGGTAGAACTGGAGTCCCATTGCACCAGCTTGGCCATCAAGAGAGTGGAGTACAGCATAGGTCAACGCTCTTGAGGCCATGATGCCATCGATGTCGCGGTGCCCTTGGTGCCGTGTTGTGGCACACTTGTGCCCTCAAGGCCATGATGCCCTCTGCCATGGTGCCTTCGAGTGCCGGTGCCGATGCCTTCAGTGACTCGCCATGGTGCCCTTACCGCACTCGATGCCTCAGTGACCTTGCTGCACTCAATGCTGTGGTGACCACAGTACCATCAATGCAGCTGGGCCCTCAATGCCCAGGGTGCTATCAATGTCCGCGGGGCCCTCTATACTATCAATGCCCTTGATCCATCAAAGTGCATGCATGGCCAACCTCGGGGCTGTTGAGGAGTGTAGCATCAATGCTGTGGCAGCCCTCGTTGTCGTCAAGGTGCATATCCTTGATGCCACTGCCCCCTACTAGATTGTCAAAGTGCGTGGCCTCAGTGCGTGCCTCAGTACCAACATGGCCTCAGTGCCAGCATGACCTCAATGCCATCGCAATGCGATGCTGCCCCAATATCATTGATGCTCTCGAGGCCATCGAGGAATGGGGCCACTGTAGAGGCTTTCAAACCACTGATGCCTCATTACCGCCTCAACTATGTTGAGCTTTACAAGTCAGACACTGGGTTCACCATTGCCCACCCTTGTCGTTCCTGAGGCCATCGAACTCTGCAGCCTTTGGGTAGCTAGGGTTTTTGGCCTCTTAATGATTGAGTGCATGGTTAGCCATTTATTTGAGGCACCGTGGTGCGCTGGTGCATCCATACACAGTGGTCCGTGCCCTCAAGGCTCCTGTGTTGTGTCCACTATGGAGCACTGAGAAACTCAGAGCTGTCCCTTCATCCGACGGGGTTTACTTATCAGGAACCCTGCTGTACTGTTTTCCATGATACAGAGTTTGCTTCTGTTTGCACTCGTATCACTCCTCTGCCTCAGGCATCCCTAATACCCATGAGGGTTTGTGTCTCAGTCTTTTCTATGGCTTTCTTTGTAGAATCCAACTCTTCTCCAGCCTGCACCCCTGGTGGGTCAGTTGCCTCTCGAGCAAAGGAGGGAGGTAGTGCTCCAGCACTGTGTGGTTTCCAGCTTTGTCATGCTCAGGCAACCTAGAGCTAGGGATTCACCCATGTGTGAGGACTACCATCCTGCTTGTCCTAGGAGAAAACAGAATTGCTTACCTGTACCAGGTGTTCTCCTAAGACAGGAGGATGTTTGTCTTCACGATACCCTCCTGCCTCCCCTGGATGTTGGTTGCTCCATGTATTAGCTATATCATGGATTGAGGGACTCTGCCTAGGAGGCAGAGTGACAACTGCAGCTGCCCATGCTCAGGGCATGCTGAAAGCTCTAGATTCTTTGAGGTCTACATTCCGTGCCGGGCTCCATCAGATGATATCACCCATGTGTGAGGACTAACATCCTGCTGTTCTAGGATTACACCTGTTACAGATAAGCAACTCTGCTCCAAGAGAGAAAATTAGATCAGTGTGATCCTGCCACCATACTTGCCATATTTTCCTCCTCTTCTACCTAGCAGTTGCCTTAGTGGATTTTCAAGTCTTTCGTAAGTTGCTTTATCTATTTTGTTGTAAGCCACTAAGCCCTAAATTTTCAGAGTAGCTTTGATTTGGTTTCAGTTGGCCTTCCCGTTTCGGGCATTTAGGACTTTAATTCCACCTTATCTATTTTTCTCACCATGGTCAGATAAATGACAACAAGAGAACAACCCTTCCTTACCATGGCCGATGATAAAGTAAGTGACTTCAAAGATGCCCTTGCTGCAGTTGCATGATGTCCATACACGATGATCACATCAACTGCATGTGCTGCCTGGGCTTAGATGTTGTCCAGAACCATCATCAAGCTGTAAAGATTGGACATACCAGACATCTTCAGTAAAACCTTGAAGTTCAATACACCATCTTCAGCACAGAGGAGCTATACTAACCACTGGTGATCCTTTATCATCAAGGCGAGGGTTGTCGTCCTCAGAGTCAGGATACAAGAAGAGGCCCAGGAACAGAGAACCTTCCTATTTTTCCATTCAGCCTATAAAAAGGGCTCCTTGGAGTCAAATTTAGACCTCAGTGTGATTTTAACCCAGGAGATGAAATCTCCTTTTGAGCCTCTCAACTCTTTTGAGCTTAAATTTCTAACCTGGAAGGTCTTTATATTTGGTGATAATTACTACTGCCTACAGAGTCAGTGAGTCCAGGTTCCAGTGACTTATCCATTTTATACTAAATTTCCTCATAAGGTGGTGGTTCTTTATGCACATCCCAAGTATTTATCTAAGATGATGTAAATTTCCACTTCACCAGTCAATCATCCTACCAAGCCACATGTTCATAGAGGTAAACAAGCTCTGCACAATTTGCATTTAAAAGAACTGTTGCTTTATATCTGGAGTGGACCAAACACCTTAAATGGTCCACCCAACTTTTTGTTTATTTTGAATCAAACGAATTTTGTTTATTTTGATTCTGTAATTGCTGTTACCAAATAAATACTATATAATTTGGTAACATTGCATTCTGTTATGCTCAGGCAGGTTTGACGCTAGGAGAGCATTTCAGGATTCATGAAGTCATCGCTATGGCAGTGTCTGTGGCCCATCTTGGCGTGGTCTTCATTGAGGTGATTTGCAATATTGCAGTGTAGATTTCTGTTCACAGATTGAGATCCCATTATTGTTTAAACAATGACTCCTGATATGACAGAAGGTTTGGCTAGTTTCCTTGCCAGCGTGTGTTTCAGAGGTAGAATCCAACTCCATCCTTTCTATGGCCCTTATGTTATTTTAGGTGGTAACAGACTGCTGACATGATTTGCTAACAGATTTCTGAAATACACTTCTCAGAGCCAGTTGTTTGTAGTCATTTCCTCTCTCTAAGCTGGGCTGCACAGAGAGAGGAATAACCAGTAAGAAAAAGGAGGTGATAATGCCCTTGTACAAGTTCTTGGTGAGGCCTCACCTGTAGTACTGTGTTCAGTACTAATGCCTGTATCTCAAAATGGATAAAGTCAGGATGGAGGTGGTCCAAAGAAGAGCGACCAAAATGGTGAGAGGTCAGCATTGGAAGAATTATGAGGAGAGGCTGAAGGATCTGAATATGTATACTTTGGAAGAGAGGAGGTGCAGGGAGATGTGATATAGACCTTCGGGTACCTGAAAGGTTTTAATGATCCACAATCGTTAAACATTTTCCATTGGAAAGAAATCAATGGAATTAGGGATCATGAAATGAAACTTCAGGGAGGACGACTCAGATCCAATGTCAGGAAATATTTCTTCTCAGAGAGGGTGGTGAATGTCTGGAATGACCTTCCGAAGGAGGTGGTGAAGATGAAAACTTTGAAGGAATTGAAAGGGGCATGAGATGAACATTATGGATCCCTAAAGGCTAGAGGATGGACATAAAGAAAAGAGTGCATGAGAGTAACTGGGAATAACTTGCTGATGTGGCAGTTACTGCCCTTAACAAATATGCCTTGATTCTGTTAATGCAACTGCATCATTGCTCTATGCTTCAATGGCAGTGGGAAAAGGGGAATTGGATTCAGACAGCAACCAACAAGGGTCCTGACGTTTATGGTTTGGGGAACAAATAAACATGGGGGTAACTTTCTGATGAGGCTTTTACTACTCTTAATCACTAAGCCTGATACTTTTGATGCAGCTTCAACATAGCTCTCTGCTTCCATGACAAGGGTTAAGGGAAATTGGATTCAAACAGCATCCATGGGCCCTGACATTTACAGTCTGGGACACTGATAAGCATGAGGGTAACCTGCACAGTGTAGTAGATACTGACATAAGCTTGCTGGGCAGACTGGGTGGATCATTTAGTCCTTTTCTGCCGTCATTTCTATACAACAGCTTTATTTCATGTATTAGCATTCAAGCTTTCCAGTTTCTCTCCAGAGACCAGCAGAATAGGACCAGAAGGCTCATCTGCATACTTCTCCCAGAAGCCCTGGCAAAGGACTCAGGGAGACACACCACAAGCAATCAAGGCTTCAGCTCCTGCAGACCCAGCTTCCACAGGCATTGCACACTTCCAGCAGGAGAGGATCACACCTTTCTACAACACAAATAATACACTAACAGAGAATAATTTCAAATCAGGCAGAGCTGTAGCTAACCAATGGCCAATATGGCCTTGGCCATAGACACCACTGCCAGAAGGGTACACTGCTCCTGCAGCCTAGAGGTGGAAAAACAACTGGAAGATAGGGGGCTATACTGGGGGCAGAGTAACTGGTCTGTCCATTCTAATAACTCCCCATTCCCTCCGTGCAAGACTGGAGGGAGGCCTTAGATTATGAAACAATTTTTCTTTTCTTCTCTGCTCTGTATGCTCCAGCCTCTGCCTCACCCATCTCCACTCTTGCAGGGGAAGGGATGGAGCAGGAAGCAGGTTGCTCTCTGCTGACTGAGATTCCTTTTAGAATGCTTGTGTAAGGCATCCCTAAAATCTTGGGAAGAAAGAGAAGGAATGTGAGGAATAGGCGTGAAAGAGAAAAAGTTGATGCATGCTCCCTCTCCCAATCTACACTGAATCTCAGGGTGACCACAACTCAGAAGTTCCCGGGTATGGTATTTGCAGAGAGGTGATTGGGTGGGGAAAGGGGTTGGAATTGCGGTTTTAAATAACATACAAACATCATACACTGGAAATGTAACTAGGCCTGGCAATATCTTCCAAAGTAGAGTAAATACTGATTCCATTCATAAAAATTTAAAAAAGAGACTGGGTTAGAAAAGTACAGCTGCCAAGATATGCTGGATTTGTTGCAAACGGAAAAATCTAGTGAAAGACTCAATAGTGAACAGTGTTTAGTAAGTGAGTGAGTGGTTCATCAGGTATGTAGAGAGAGAAGCCTGTTGTGCACAAGGCATTAGCTAACAGCCACAGGCCCTGCAGTAAGATTGTTCTCCAAGGACAAGCAGGATGATAGTCCTCACACATGGGTGACATCAGATGGAGCCTGGCATGGGAAACTTTGACGGACACACTGGGCATGTCCAGCATGCCACTAACCTCGTGTCTATGTGGGGTCCTTCTTCAGTCTCTCTTTCTGCAAAGCTGAAGCCTCGCGGCTGTGGAGCTCGCGTGTTTTTTTGATTTAACTCTATTCCAGCGTAGCATAGGGTCCTTCTGCATTTTGGATTTTTTTCTTCTTCACTTTTGGTAATTTTTTTGCAAACTCCCGGTCGATTCCTGATGGTGTCATCTCCCGGTAGCCGCTGGCCATTGACCACACACTGCATGTTTTTCAAGATGGCATCTGGCTTTCGCCAGTGCCCCCGAACTATGTCTGTCACAGTCCCCCACAAGGTCTATGTTATTTGCCTGGGGGCATCACACGACATCCATGGTTGCAATCTTTGCACCCAGATGACCCCTAAGGGCTATCGAGCATGACTAGTCAAAATGGTAAAGCTATTTGGATAAAAAAAATCGGATCCGTTGTCAGCGTTGGGGACTTCTACCCCGCAAGGGAAAGGAGTCTCAACATTGATGCCCTCGGTCTGCCATCCATTACTGCCCCTAGATCCTGAGGTAGGAGCTGGGGACCGAGCGAGATCCTCGTTCTCTCGGTCAGGTTCCTTAATGTTGCCGGCAGTCCCCAGGTAAGGACCGTGGTGAGCACTGATGGAAACACCAACATCACTCGTCCTCATCAAAGTCTGACCATGGAAAGGCATCGACCGCCTCACTGCCTTCCCCTAAGCGGTCTCTCCGAGAGGAGGGGCTTCCCTCCAGTCCTTCTGAGGACATTTGACAGTCACCTGATCCGGATTCTCATGTCCGGATCTTCTGCCTGTTTCTTCGGTTCCTGACCCCTGCTTGCTCCTGACCTCGGTTCCTGCCGCCTGCCTCGTCTCTTCTCCAGTGATCTCCTAAGTCCCAGCAGCCCGGGACCCCACGAGCTCCTCTCGGGGGGCCCACGGGTCTCCAGGGTGAAATTGTCGCCGCCTCTTCTGTGATCTCCTAAGTCCCAGCAGCCTGGGATCTCACGAGCTCCTCCCGGGGGGTCCGCAGGTTTCCAGGGCGAAGACTCACCTCCAAGCTTGGCTTGACACCGCCTCCCGGCCTACTGCCTCGCAGCAGAGTGCCCTCATCTACCATCCACTCACTCCCTTAGGCCGGCCCAAGGGTCCACAACCAGATCGCAACAGTTGAAGCAGAGAGTTATGCTGGATATGCATTGAAAGTGAAGTATCGGGCTTATTTGGTTTGGGGTAATAACCGCCATAACAAGCAAGCTACTCCCCGCTTTTTTGTGAATGCAAGTCCTTTTTTCCCACATTTCCTCTTGCCATTGAAGCATAGAGCAATGTTGGAGTCGCATTTAACCGTGTGTATGTTTATTGAATAAGGGTATTTCTCCAGGTAGTAGCCATCATTCCCGCAAGCCACCCTCTCTTCATTCACAACCTCTAGACTTTATGGATCCACAGTGTTTATCCCACACCCCTTTGAAGTCCTTCACAGTTTTAGCCTTCACCACTTCCTCCAGAAGGGCATTCCAGGCATCCACTACCCTCTCCGTATAGATGATTCCCGTTTTGTGATTGCTACCCTGGAAAGAAGGCAAAACGATCACCAGCATGGTTAAAAGGGGAGGTGAAAGAAGCTATTCTAGCCAAAAGATCCTCATTCAAAAATTGGAAGAAGGATCCAACAAAAGAAAACAGGATAATGCATAAGCGTTGGCAATAGGGACTTGCAGCAGGGACTGATATGTTTGATTCGGTATTTGTATTCATCGGGACCCAAATCCATTACATCCATTTTCGGGGGACCCTGATTCATCCATTAGTTACGTATGGTATTTGTTTCCCATTAAAGTTAAAAAAAAACAAACCAAAAAAAAAAAACCATCCCAACCCTTTAAATGTAATTAACTATAACCCCCCCCCCCCCAATTTTTAAAGATGGCGCCGGCCATCCAGTGCTCCCTCCATGTGACAGAGGCCGGCCAATGGCACGGATACCCTGTCACATGGTAAGGGCAAAGGCCATCGGCGCCATTTTGATTAGTGGCAGCCGATGGCTCGAGAGCGGGAGAATGCTCCCGGGAACCCCTCTGGACCACTAGGTACCTGTAAAATGTTTTTGGAGGGGTTGGGAGGGTGGGAGAAGCAAAGGGATTAGTTTTAAAGGGTCGGGGTGGGTTTTTTATCTGCTCGGGCGCAGCCAATAAACAAAACCGCGATTGGGCCCGATGAAAAAAAAACCACATGTGAATCGGAACCGGAATCCGAACCGATTCCGGTTCCGATTCACATCTCTATTATCCAGTCTATATTAGGGTAATTGTAATCTCCTATTATTACTGCACTACCAATTTGGTTAGCTTCCCTGATTTCTCTTAGCATTTCACCATCTGATGTATCATTTTGGCCATGTGGATAGTATTATAATCCTATTGCTGTACTCTTCCCCAACAGAAATGGAATTTCTACCCTTAAAAATTCTATTGTACATTTAGTATTTTTCAGGATCTTTATCCTGTTGGACTCTATGCCATCCTGGACATAATGCGCCACCAAGTTGCTCCTCTCTATCATTGACATATAATTTTACCCTGATATAGCACTATCCCATTGGTTATCCTCTTTCCACCATGTCTCTGAGATGCCAGTTAAGTCTATCTCATAATTCACTACTATACACTCTTAATTCTCCCAATAGTTTACCTCTCCCCAAAACTTTTTAAGTTCTAAAAATTCCCAAAGCAGTACTTATTGATCCTCTTCAGCCTCCAGCAAGATGATTTTCTCAGTTCCTCATAAGAATTGCCAAACTGGGTCAGACCAAGGGTCCTTCAAGCCCAGTATCCTGTTTTCAGCAGTGGCCAATCTAAATCACAAGTACCTGGCAAGTACCCAAACATTAAATAAATCTCAAGCTACTATTGCTTATTAATTAATGGCAGTTTATGGATTTTTCCTCTACGAACTTATCCAAATCTTTTTTAAACCCAGTTATACTAACTGCTGTAACCACATCCTCTGGCAATTAATTCCAGAGCTCAACTATATGCTGAGTGTTTATTTAGTACTTGATCACAAATCTTAAATCAATATGATGATCAATAATAAAATAATATTACAAAACAACTCATACAATATATGTAATACTATAAAAGCAATTCATACGGTAGGTAATGTAAAATAAACAGTAAAAAACAGTAAAAAAACAGGTAAATAAATATTGATATAAAATATAAATAAAATATAACTAAGTAAAATAAACTGTAATACAATGATTAATTTAAAAGAGAGAGAAAATGCAACTCAAATTCAGAAATAAATAAGCATCCATAGTGTTCAGAAGAACAACTACTTAGTGATCATTAATAGAACAAAGTAAGTAAAACCCCAAAAAAAGGCAAGCTAATTTCGGGAAACTTGCGAAAACAAAAAAGTCTTTAAAGCTCTTCTGAATTTCACGTAATTCTTCTCCAAATGCAAGGTAAGTGGAAAGGAATTCCAAAGGTTTGGTGCTAAGAAGAGAATCAAATTTCCCTGGAAGTTTCTAATCTGATATCCTTGGGAAGAGGGTACTTTTAGCAATTCCTGTTGAGAAGAGCAGAAAGTTTGGTTAGGAAGATAAGGGATAATAAGACTAGAGAGGTATAAAGGAATGCCCCAGTTGGGAGCCTTAAAAAGTAGACATCTGATTTTAAACTGTGTGCAGTATGTAGGGACACAAGCAGCCAGTGAAACTTCTGAAGTAATAGGTTTACATGGTCATATTTTTTTGACTTAAAAATCAATTTAGCTGCTGTGTTTTTCAGAAAGCCCTTAGCGGGCTTTTGGATTTTCGTAAAAGTACAAGAGGTTTCCACCCAGGGCTCCTTAAGTGTATGCTGCACAGCTGTTGCTGTGATCCAGAGGTCTCAGGGAGAGGGTTTTGAGCAAGTGTATTAACTTGTACCTGTAGGCTTACCAAGCATTGGTTCAGCCAAGTGGGTCAGCTCTCCCAGGAGCTTACTCTGAGCTGCCAAACATGTGGCCAGGTCGGTGGAGTCTATATTGGTCAGAGCTTGATGTGATGGTTGTTATTTGTGGGTTGCCCCAGGAACAGGCAGTTTAAAATCTGGAGAGTGAATCCAGGCGAAAGACAGTGAAAGCAGGAACCCTGGGCATCTTCCACTTATGCTGAACACCTTCCCCTTAGGTTGAGCCATCAGATTCTGGTGACAGACACAGCATACCAGCAAGGAGTATGAAGCTTGGAATCTGAATGAGGGACTGGAGCACACCTGGAATTCAAGAAAGAGAATAAGCAGGAATACTGAAGATTTAATCTGACGATGAAGAAGTCTTCTGGATACAGAAGCAGAGCCAAAGTACAAGACCCGGAAGTTAGGCCCAATTCTGATAAAATTTAAATACAAATCAATACAGGAAACAACATGGCGGCCAGGAGGAATGAATACAAACAGCTCACAGTGCCACCTATGGGCTGGAGGAGAATTCAGCAACAAATCCTAACAGATATATCTGAGAATCGGCTAAACTAGCCAGATAACGTTGCTGTGTTCTGGAATACCCCGAAAATGCCTTTTTTTTTTTAAATCCAGCTAAATTATAGTCAAATGATGACTAATATGAGTAAAATCCTGCGGGATTAGTACCCCAATATTCAAACCCTGGCATTTAGCCAGATAACTTGTAAACCAGTTAAGTGCTTTTGAATATTTAATTTTTGAAAACAAAAAATATGATAGTTTAATTGGACTAAATACATTTCTTGTCTAGCTTTCGGGAACTAAAATTCCCTCCCTCAAGTCAAGTATTATAAGGAATGGAATGGAGATAAAATGGAAGATATTATATCTCTGTATCGATCCATGGTGTGACCCCACCCTGTGCATTGTGTGTAGTTCTGCTAACCATATCTCAAAAAAGATATAGTGGACATAGTGAAGTACAGCAAAAGGCAACCAGAATTCTAAAAGGGCAGTACCCCTTCCCTTTTGCAACCAATATTCATGAGGGGGATAAGAGGAGCTGGGCATGTGATGCACATGTGATGCATGTGATGAGGGGGGTAAGAGGAGCTGGACATGTGATGCACTTAGGTTAGAGCAATCTAAATTAAAGTTAACACAATACAAGGTTCAAAATTAGGAGTCGCCACTCGGGAAAAGGATCTAGGCATCTTCGTGGATAAAATGTTGAAATGTTCCACTCAGTGTACAGCAGCAGCATTAGCCAAGAAAGCAAACAGAATGCTAAGAATTATTAGGAAAGGAGAATAAAACATAGAATATCATAATGCCTCTCTATCGCTCCATGGTGTTACCACATCTTGAGTACTGTGTGCAATTCTGGACACCTCATCTAAAAAACCACATGGCAGAATTAGAAACGGCACAGAGAAGGGTGACCAAAATGAGGAGAAGCTAAAGAGGTTTGGGTTCTTCAGCTTGGAGAAGAGTCGGCTGAGGAGAGATATTATAGAGGTCTATAAAATAATGAGTGGCATGGACAGATAAACACAAATCAGTTGTTTGAAAAGTACAAAGATCTGGGGACATGCAATGAAGTTACAAAGTAATACATTTGAAACAAACAGGAAAAAACTTTTTTTTTACTGAATGTTTAATTAAGCTCTGGAATTCGTTGAATTTGAGAATATGTGGTAAAAGTTGTTAGCGTAGCTAGGTTTAAAAAAAATTTGGACAAGTTCCTGGAGGAAACATCCATTAATAGGGATGTGAATCGTTTTTGAACGATTAAAATTATCGTCAGATAATTTTAAAATCGTTCTAAATCGTTAGAGTGCACGATACAATACAAATGCCCCCGATTTATCGTCAGGGGCATTTGTATTGTATCATTAAATAGGGCACGGGAATTATTTGGGGGAGGGCGGGAAAACCGGCACACCAAAACAATCCTAAACCCACCCCGACCCTTTAAAACCAATTCCTTACTCTCCCCCACCCTCCCGAACCCCCCCAAAATGTTAAGTTACCTGGTGGTCCAGTGGGGGGGGGGGGTCCCGGCGCGATCTCCCGCTCTCAGGCCATCGGCGCCATTTTGGCTGCCACTAATTAAAATGGCGCCAATGGCCCGATAAAAAAAAAAAAAAACCACCCGACCCTTTAAATCGACCCCCCCCCCCTTAGCCTCCCCCACCCTTTAAATCAACTCCCCTTAGCCTCCCCCACCCTCCCGACCCTTTTTTTTTAGGGAGGCCCGCGCCGCTAAAAAAAACAACCCACTCGACCCTTTAAATCGACCCCCACTTCCAACCCCCCAAAACCTTTTAAAATTACCTGGTGGTCCAGGGGGGCCTCGGGGGGCCTCGGGGAGAGATCCAGGGGGGCCTTGGGGAGAGGAGAGATCCAGGGGGGCCTCGGGGAGAGATTTCCCGTTCCCAGGCATCAGCTGTTCTAAAAATAAAATGGCGCCGATGCCCCTTTGCCCTTACCATGTGACAGGGTATCCGTGCCATTGGCCGGCCCCTGTCACATGGTAGGAGCACTGGATGGCTGGCGCCATCTTTAAAGATCGGGGGGTCGTGAGGGGGGTCGATTTAAAGGGTCGGGTGGGTTTTTTTTAGCGGCGCGGGCCTCCCTAAAAAAAAAAAAATTAGCGACGTGAATTGGAATTGGAAACGATTCCAATTCACGTATCTTAACGATCAGATTCCCCCCCCCCCCCCCAGCCGAATCTGATCATTAAGACGATCTGGCACACGATTCACATCTCTATCCATTAACCATTATTGAGGAAATCCCCTGCTTATCCTTGGAATCTATTTGCCTTTTGGGATCTTGCCAGGTACTTGTTGGAAACAGGATAAGAACATAAGAACATGCCTATACTGGATCAGACAAAGCGTCCATCAAGCCCAGCATCCTGTTTCCAACAGTGGCCAATCCAGGCCATAAGTACCTGGCAAGTACCCAACAACTAAGTCTATTCCATGCTACTGTTGCTAGTAATAGCAGTGGCTATTTTCTAAGTCAACTTAATTAATAGCAGGTAATGGACTTCTCCTTCAAGAACTTGGACGTTCGCACTAGTCCCATTACTATTCATATGTATTTTACTTCTAGTTAATTGTTAATTGTTGTCTTTCTACTTCCTGGCTACTCTAGCCCCCAAGTTCTATCTCCTTGTTATATGTAACTTTGCTTCGGCTCTCTTGTTTGGTTTACTAGTTACTCCCCTAAGTTCCATGTAAACCGGCTTGATATGAATCCCTTTATGAAGACCGGTATAGAAATATGTTAAATTAAATTAATTAAATTATCCAATCCTTTTTTAAACACAGCTATACTAACTGCACTAACCACATTCTCTGGCAACAAATTCCAGAGTTTAATTGTGCGTTGAGTGAAAAAGAACTTTCTCCTATTAGTTTTCAATGTGCCACATGCTAACTTCATGGAGTGCCCCCTAGTCCTTCTATTATCCAAAAGTGTAAATAACCGATTCACTTCTACTCGTTCAAGACCTCTCATGATTTTAAAGACCTCTATCATATCCTCCCTCAGCCGTCTCTTCTCCAAGCTGAACAGCTCTAACCTCTTCAGCCTTTCCTCATAGGGGGGCTGTTCCATCCCCTTTATCATTTTGGTTGCCCTTCTCTGTACCTTCTCCATCGCAACTATATCTTTTTTGAGATGCGGCGACCAGAATTGTACACAGTATTCAAGGTGCGGTCTCACCATGGAGCGATACAGAGGCATTATGACATTTTCTGTTTTATTAACTATTCCCTTCCTAATAATTCCTAACATTCTGTTTGCTTTTTTGACTGCCGCAGCACACTGAGCCAACAATTTCAAAGTATTATCCACTATCATGCCTAGATCTTTTTCCTGGGTGGTAGCTCCTAATATGGAACCTAACATTGTGTAACTACAGCAAGGGTTATTTTTCCCTATATGCAACTCCTTGCACTTGTCCACATTAAATTTCATCTGCCATTTGAATGCTCAATCTTCCAGTCTTGTAAGGCCCACCTGCAATTTATCACAATGCGCTTGTGATGAAACTACTCTGAATAATTTGTATCATCTGCAAATTTGATTACTTCACTTGTCATATCCCTTCCTAGATCATTTATATATATATTGAAAAGCACTGGTCCAAGTACAGATCCCTGAGGCACTCCATTGTTTACCCTTTTCCACTGAGAAAATTGATCATTTAATCCTACTCTGTGTTTCTTGTCTTTTAACCAGTTTATAATCCATGAAAGGACATCACCTCCTATCCCGTGACGTTTTAGTGTTCTTAGAAGCCTCTCATGAGGGACTTTGTCAAACGCCTTCTGAAAATCCAAATACACTACATCTACCAGTTCACCTTTATCCGCATGTTTATTAACCCCTTCAAAGAAATGAAGCAGATTTGTTAGGCAAGACTTCCCTTGGGTAAATCCATGTTGTTTCGCGTGCCGGCTGCGGCAGACCCGCGGCCCAGCCCCCTCACCTTTCTCTGGCAAATCCAGTGCCTGGTTGTTCATCTCTGTTAGCGGTGGGCCGCCGGCTCCATCCTCAGGCCACCCCCAGTGCCTCAGCTTCATCTATAGATTCCTGTGCTCTGCGTTGGGACTCTCTGCGTAGCCCGTGGAGAGACGCCGCTGTCCACTGCTGTGCCCCTCCCTAGGTGTGCGCGCATCACTCTTATGAAGGGCCCATGGTGGGAACTTGGCCACGGCCCCGGATGATGATGTCACCAGAGCTCCGGTATTTAAGGCTGGGCTCGGCTTCCAATGATCGCCTCTGCAACAGGTCTCCACGCTGGTCGTGTACTCATTGCCTCCGGGTAATTCTCCTGCGTTCCTGGTTCCTGATCCTCGCAAGTTCCTGTTCCTGTTCTCTTTTTTTCTTGTGCTCCTGATTTCTAATCTTTCATCGGATTGCCTTCTCAGACACAATCTCTGCATTGCCTGACTACACTATTGACTCTCTTCAAGCCCGTACCTCTGCATTGCCTGACTATGCCGTTGACTCTCTCCAAGCCTGGACCTCTGCATTGTCTGACTACACTACCTACTCTCTCCTTGTCCAGACCTCAGCCTTGTCTTACCACTACTTCTTGATTGCCACCGACCCTGACTCCAGCTTGCTCTATGTTGCCTCTTCAGTCTATGTCTTGGACTTGGCCTATTCAGGCTTCGGCCTGTTCTTGCTCGGGAACCCCCTGTCTGACTTTGGTTCTATTGGTGCCCAGGTCTCTGGGACTTCGCCTCGTCCAGTACAGACTTCTCCATTCCACTGTTGCTGCCTCTGGGCTGACCTCTCTGTCCTTCCATCAACGACTTCCAGCTGGCCCCAGTCCCCTAAGGCTCAACCCGCGGGGAACAAGGGCTGGTATTGGTGAAGCGTCAGTCGGCCTCCATCCTTCAGCCCACTCTGCCTTCTGATGATGGGGACCCGTAGGATCCCTCCTACGAGTAGTGTCAACCCCAACTCGGCCCAAGGGTCCACCTCTGGCGCAACACATGTTGACTGTGTTCCATTAAACCATGTCTTTCTAAATGCTCTACGATTTTGATTTTTAGAATAGTTTCCACTATTTTCCAGGCACTGAAGTCAGGCTCATTGGTCTATAGTTTCCCGGATCACCCCTGGAGCCTTTTTTAAATATTGGGGTTATATTGGTCACCCTCCAGTCTTCAGGCACAATGGATGATTTTAATGATAGGTTAAAAATTTAACTAATAGATCAGAAATTTCTTTTTTGAGTTCCTTCAGTACCCTAAGATGCATACCATCTGGTCTAGGTGATTTTCTACTCTTTAGTTTGTCAATCTGGCCTACTACATCTTCCAGGTTCACAGTGATTTGGTTCAGTTTGTCTGACTTATCACCCTTGAAAACTATTTCCAAAACTAGTATCTCCCCAACATCCTCAGTAAACACGGAAGCAAAAAATTCATTTAGTCTTTCTGCAATGGCCTTATCTTCCCTAAGAGCTCCTTTAACCCCTTGGTCATCTAATGGTCCAACCGACTCCCTCACAGGTTTCTTGCTTTGGATATATTTTAAAAAGTTTTTATTATGAGTTTTTGCCTCTACGGCAAACTTCATTTCAAATTCTCTCTTCACCTGTCTTATCAATGTTTTACACTTAACTTGACAATGCTTATGTTTTATCCGATTTTCTTCAGATGGATCCTTTTTCCAATTTTTGAAGGATTTTTTTTGGCTAAAATAGCCTCTTTCACCTCACCTTTTACCCATGCCTTCCTTCCACCTTTCTTAATGGATGGAATACATCTGGACTGCGCGTCTAGGATTGTATTTTTAAACAATATCCATGCCTGTTGAACACTTTTAACCTTTGCAGCAGTGGCAGGTGGCAATCAAGCAAATCCAGAAGTCGGGCCAAGGTCAATACCGGGTATCCATCTGAAGGGAAGGAGGAACGGATAGGCAGGGCAGGTGGACAAAGAGAACTGGTGGGTAACCAGGAGATGAAGAACTGAAAACACTGAATCTGAAGAGTGAAGACCCCAGGAACTGGAGATGAAGAGCTGTTGCCCAGGAGTGTTAGCCAAGGCCTATTTTAGGCCTGAGGGGATGATACCATGAGGAGGCACCTCCAGTTCTTTCCTGCCGTAGGCCCTTTAAATTAGATGATAGATGTGCACATTTCCTAGGCTAAGTGGGCCGTGAAGTGTCAACAGCGTCCTGCTGTGGGAGCCATTGGCAGCGTGCTATGAAGACACTGAGGTATGAGGTCATGCGGTGGAAGGTAATTGCGGTGGTACCTGGGGGCAGCCCGTGGACTGCCAATCACAACAGAGAAAATGAAAAAGAGTCATTAGCAGAGAATGAGGAAAAAGGCATGCAGAAGCAGAAAATCAACCCAGAGGGCAGCAAAGCTTGGAAACCTTTGTTTGAAAGAGAATTTAACTGAACTAATTTGTCAGTTTAAAGCATCACCACCTGAATGTATCTCCCACATAGAGAGAATTTATAAGCAAGAAACTGATGAAATTTAATTGATTGATTTTGACTTTATATGGCTTTGTACACAATAATTCCCTTCTCTGCAGAATGTCTTTTTCCTTGAGAGTTTGTATTGGGTCTTTATATTTTGTGGTACCAAAATGTGCTTGTAAGTATCAGGAAATTGCTTGTTTTTAGAGTTGATTGCAAATTTTCTTTGGTTTCTTTATAAGCTTGTCTGCTCATTACTACTACTTTAAATAATTAAAATTACTACTACTACTTTATTTATTTTATTTATTTAGCTGTTTTCTATACCGGCTTTCACGACCGGGGGTCGCATCAAACCGGTTTACATTTAACAAGTCGTGCATTGAACAGAGAACTTGAGCAACTAAACTGGTGCAAGAATTACAGTTACAATAAACAAGGAAGTATACAACTGGGAGAATGGGAAGAAGAAGAAGAAAGTAGAACAATTGATAAAAACACATTTACAAAGGATCTTTACAAAATACGCAGCATTAAAGCCAAGTCTGAGTGAAGTCCTGGGTTGAATTACTACTTAACATTTCTATAGTTTTACTTAACTTATGCACTGAACAAACACAAAGACAGATCCTGCTCAATAAAGCTTACAATCTAATCAAGACAAACATACAGGTCAACAGACAATTTTTAAAATTAGTCAGTGAGACTGAAGGCGAACCAACAAGCTTAAGATTTAAAAGCAGCCTCAAAAAGGTGGATTCTTAGCTGGGATTTAAACAAGGCAAGATAGTTGTTTATATTTGTATGGATGAAAGAAATGCATGAGTGACTGTGGGAGAAGGGAGTGACAGTGGTATGTTTATGGGCGTGGTCCCTGGAATTTTTAAGTACTTTGCATCACCTCCTAGACCTGGTATCTGTCCCCCTGAGAAGACTATGGAAGCAGTGTTTATAGACCCTGTGGTGGGAAGAGTCTTGTCTTTAAATTCTTCAGATTCTACATGGATTTCATACAGTGCTCCACAACCTCCTGAAATGTCCACTACTTTCACAAAGGAAGCCAATGAAAACTTTTCTTTAAGAATCTGGGGTTTTTTTGATCTCACCATTGGTACCTGAAGTTAAAATCCTTTGTGTCTGAGACAGCAGAAGAATTCCACTCCTGCAGAACGTCCACCCTGCCCAGTTCATTACAGCGTCCGTAAGCACTACACAGACCTCTAAGCCGAGCCTAATCTCTCTAGTCTCATCCATCATTCATTGGTGACACCTATTGACTGGATTTAGGGTGCACACATATTGGGTTCCATAGGGAGCTGTGGTCTGTGCCCCCTGACAAAGGAATGTCAATACAATGGTTGGATTCTAATAATAGGAGGAAAACCACAGATAATTGTGAATGAGGGTTCATGATCCCTTAGCCTAATAGGGTTCTGTTCCAATTGAGCTGAAAGCTCAAAGAAAAGAGAGGAAACTCCAGGCCAAAACACATACAAACAAAAAAAATACTGGTCTGAATTATGTACTAATGATTGAAAGTTTTGTTTAGATGTATACTCCTGGGTTTTTATATAACAAAGGATATAAATTGGAAGGTTTATTTCTTAATCTGCAAACAGTTCAGACCATTGTATTGGTTTTGCTGGCAGAGAGCATTGCAGGACTCTATTCAAATTATTTTGTGCTCTCCAAGAACTTGGGGAGATTCTGTCCTATTCTGGACTTGATGAGGCTGAACAGTTTTGTTCAAGTTTGCCCTTTTAGGATAAAATAATTCTGGTCTAGGATTCTGGCATTCAAACCAGAACATTTCCTGTCTAAACCTGCAAAATGTTTACCTGCATATTTCCATTGCAATAAGAGATGTCTCAGGATTGCACCAGGAGAGCAGCATTGTACTGTAAGGTTCTCCAATTCAGCCTTGCCTCAACACTGAAGGTGTTCATCATGAAACTCAAAGCTTGGGGCTTCTCATAACAGCACAGACCTATCTGGAATGCTGCAGGCCTCACTAGTGGTGATAATGCTGTTGTAATAACATGGTTACTGCTTAGTATAATGTATTTGATTTATGCGGTATGTAAAATACTTTAAATAAACTGGGAAAATAACTTTTAGAGCCTTCTCGAGACCTGGATCATTTGGGAGTGATATTCTGTGCTGATCTGGTAAAACTCTAGGTATCATACTTCTGTTGGTAGAGATTCTCCAGCTAGCTTGTGGCTGTTTCTTACTCACCACCGGAACAGAAAATGTCAAAAGACTTCCTGATCTATTGCACTTCCTAAGACAATGGTTCTCAACCAGGGGGTACTTGGAAGCCTGTCAGGGGGTGCACAGCCTGTTCACTACTGCCACATGATGGGAGCCCAAATTGCAAGAACAATCACTTGCCACTGCACAGAAAAAGCCAGCCTTGTTGTTTCCTGTGATTCCTTGTCACCAGTAAGCTGCAGTCCTAGCGAGAATACATCATAAATATTTTAGGCTTTTTTTTTTTTTATGGGAGAAGGAAGGTGAAAAGAGAAGTGTCCATTTGTAATAATCCTTCCCCTACCTCCTTAAAATGAACAGTGTAAACTTAAGTTGTCTTACAGAGCACTCCCTACCCCCTGCTGCAGCTTCCTCTATTTCTCCCTGAGCTTCAAACTGGCACCAATTTGACAGGAAGAGACACTGCAAGATGTGTACCCTCCAGCAACCTCAGCACTGTTGATCCTGCCTCATCAACCTCCCTTCCTGCTAGATTTGGTTTGGCTTCAGCAGTGCCAGCATCTGACATACATGCTTGTTATTTATAGTTAAATGCCAATTGAAAAATAGGCTCAAATGTCACTCTGTGTAAATATAGCATTTTTTGTGAATTTTGAAATTTTGCATCCCTGGAGGGTACATAAGACATCTCGGACTCTTGAAAGAGTTACAGTAGACATAAAAAATTGATAACCATTGATTTAGATAATTGTTGCTTAATCTTTTGCCTGATTCTTTGTGCAAGTTTTTTATTGTCCCCTCAGTTAATGATTGCTCAGAATGAAGGATATTTCATAAAAGCCTTTTGAAATGCAGGGAAGTGAAAGTATTTAAAAGAAAATTGCAGGATACAACCAAAAAAAAAAATGACTGTTTAAAGTCAAAATGAGTGATCATCCCTCCACTGTATTGCTATGGTATAAGTCATTCTTGAGAAGTATCTTCTGTTCTCTGAGGACAAGCAGGATGGTAGTCCTCACACATAGATGACATCATCAGATGGAGCCCCTGTGCGGAAAACTTTCAAATTTCTAGAACTTTGACTAGGCACACTGAGCATGTCCAGCATGTCCTATACCATGCGTCTACACAGGGTCCCTTTCCAGTCTCTCTTTTTTGCAGAACTGTAAGTCTCACGGTATGAGTGAGCTCACCTGGCTGATTTTTCTATGTTGTGGAAAACATTCCTTTTATCTCGTTCCATCACTGAGTGCCTTTCTGTGGCTTCCCATAGTGTCTCTTAGACAGGGTTTTTGGCAATTCGGATAAATTTACTTTCGTGATCAATTTCCTGTGGTGGAGGTGCATCTGTGCCCGTTGGTCATCGACACCCCACTGCCATCGTTTTCAGTTTTTGCCCCTTTTGTTTCATCCGACATGGCCATATCCTGTTTTTGGTGATGCCCCTGGTGCCCAAGAGCCATGTCCATTATGGATCCACATGAGATATGTGTCCTCTGCCTGAGGACATCGCATGATGTCTGGGTTTGCCATTTATGCACCCAGATTACCCTGAAGGGATGTTGGCTTCATCTCAACAACACGGAGCAGCTTTTCAGGTCAAAGAAATCCGAGCCATCGTTTTCAAAGGACCAAGGAGTCTCACTGATGGACACAGAGTCATTGACATCAGTGAGACTGTCGGTTCTATCAGTGCAGTCGGTGGATAGGAGTGCAGAAAGACCATTGTCAGTCTCCAGCACACTGAGGATGTTTGGTTCCTCGTAATCTGCCTCAGCACCATGGAAGGACCGGGCTGCTCATTGAGGGAAGTCAAAGTAGCATCGACATGAGTCCCCATCGATGAATGGGGATACACCAGCTTTTGCTGCAATGCCCCACGGCGAGGAATGCCAATCCTCCATTGGTGCCAGGGGTCCATGATGGTGTCCACCAGTCCTGATGCCAGTCACTGATCCACCTCGAGGGTCTAAAGAGGATCTGGCCACTCCTCCTTCCTCCCAGTTGGTGTTGGCATTGGTGTAAATGTATGCCTATCTCTGTACAGCCTATAAATGTACGTTTCATGCGGGGCCTGCTTCAATTGAATCCTCCCCTAAGTCTGAGTGTTAGCTGAGCTAACACCACATTGGAACCTCATTGTGATGTTAGCTCAGCTGATTAAATCTCCTTATCAGCCGCTGCACACCTATGACCTGAAGTACCTGACTTAGAAGGTCATATTTTTGGTGGCGGTCAACGAGCTCCAGGCCTTAGTGACTTATCCATCTTACATTAACGTTGATGGTAACGAGCTCCAGGCCTTAGTGACTTATCCATCTTACATTGTAACGTTGATTGTAACTTTGACTTATTCCTACTTATTGTTATCTTTCGTTTACGTGAATTTGTTACTCTTGTTTTTTTTTCCCTTTGTTAAACTGTAAACCGATCCGATATGGTAATTTACTATGAAGGTCGGTATAAAAAACTGTTAAATAAATAAATAAAAATTAATTGTTATCATGACAGTGTGGTCTTACATACACACCTTAAGTTCTTGCCTAAGGTGATGATGGACTTCCATCTTAACCAGCTAATTGTCCTGCCTATATTCTTTCCCAGGCCCTATTCACACCAAGGCGAATGAGCACTGTACTGTTTGGACTGCAAGAGAGCCTTAACCTTCTATCTGGGGTGGACAGAAGCCCATAGATCATCCACCTAACTTTTTATTTCTTTTGATAAGAATAGGTTGGGCATTGCTGTTGCCAAACAGACACTATCCAATTGGCTAGCAGATTGCATCTCTTTCTATTATGCCCAGGCAGGACTGCATTTTGGAGGTCATGATAAGCCTCATTCTGTCAGAGCCATAGCTGCGTCGATGGCCCACTTGTAAGCAGTTCCCATGGAGATCTGCAAGGCTGCGATGTGGAGTTCTCTCCACACATTCACATCTCATTACTGACTGGATACGGATGGCCAATGCGACAGTAGGTTCAGCCAGTCTGTCCTTCAGAACCTGTTTGTGGTGTAGAACCCAACTCCCACCTAGGGCCCATTGTTTGGGTTCAGGCTATCTCCCCTTCTGTTACCAATAGCACAGCTGTGCCCCTTGGCATCTAACTGGGTGCTTATTAGTCCCCTTTTTGTTGAGGAGCAGCCTGTAGCTAGTGATTCACCCATGTGTGAAGACTACCATCCTGCTGGTCCTCGGAGAAAGCACAGTTGCTTACTTATAACAGGTGTTCTCAGAGGATAGAAGGCTGTTTGTCCTCACTAAACCCACCCGCCACCTCCGTGGAGTTGGGTTTCTCCTGTTTTCTATTTTAATTGTAATTCTATATTACAAGACTGGAGAGGGACCCACGTGGACATGCGGTATAGGACATGTTGGGCGTGCTCAGTGTGCCTAGTCAAAGTTCTAGAAACTTTGACATAAGGTTTCTGCATCAGGGCTCCATCTAATGATGTCACCCATGTGTGAGGACTAACCTCCTGCTGTCCTCTGAGAACACCTATTACAGGTAAGCAACTTTGCTTTATAATTCACCCATGCAAGCTGAGGCCTACTGTGGTAAAAATGATTTAGGTATAACAAAGGTCATGATATTGTAGAACGTGTATCACCGAGGTATACAGTAGTCCCTGCCCAATTTTATAAAGTGCACTTAGGACTGAAGACTTTGAAAATTACAAGGACTATGTTTCTCCTAGGACAAGCAGGATGGTAGCCCTCACATGTGGGTGACATCATCCGATGGAGCCTGGCATGGAAAACTTTTGTCAAAATTTCTAGAAGCTTTGACCAGCACAATGAGCATGCCCAGCATGCCTCTATCCATACGTCCACGGAAGATCCCCCTTCAGTCTCTTCTTTGCCACGGTGCAGTAGCCTCACAATTTGTGGAACTCTTCTATTTCTTATTTTTTCTTGATAGTATCGGGTCTTTTTTCCGGTTTTCCTCATCGGGTCCCCCTTCGTGGTTGGTGCCTCCTCGGTGTACTATGTTATTCTTGGCTTTTTCAACTTTGCGGTTGATTCTCGACTACTTGCCTTATGGTGTCTGCTGATCATTAACTGTATGCCGGGATTTTTTTCATAGCGTCGACTGGTTTTCATCAGTGACCATGGACCATGTCTATCATGGATCCGCCTGAGGTTTGCATCCTCTGCTTGGGGGCCTCACACGATGTCCATGGGTGTTGTCTGTGTGACCAGATGACTTCCAAAGGCCGTCGGGTGCCTTGATAAGATGGAGAAATGTTTCAGTTCTTCAAAGTCTACTCCTTCCACTCCTGCATTGGAACCGTCGAAGCCGAGATGTCTCAGGGAGCCTCTCGATATGCTCCCTCTCGCCATTCCTCTCGCTAGTTCTTCAAAGGATCATGGAAATGGTGATAGATCCTCGGTGATTTCACTGCTCTCCCAGACACTGGGAAAAGACCGGACCAAGCACCCTGAGAGATCCCGCAAGCATCGTCACCAGTCGCCATCGGTGCATGGCTCTGGTTCCAGTGCGGCATCGATGGCTGCCAAGCCACCACCAAAGTGACACTGGCCATTGGAGGCCCCATCCTCCAAAGCCCCTGGGAGTCCCAGGCATTCCCCACCAATATCTGTGCCGGGCACCGTGCCATCTCAGAGACCCGAGGAAAAACTGGTGATGCCTCGTCCCCCTTCCTCAGTCCTGGCCACTCCAGACTTTCAGGAGGAGCTGGACCGCAGGGTACAGTCCACAGTGCTCAAGGCACTTCAGAGCATTTATCTGTCAGTGCCACTGGCCCCCATACCAATGCCTGAGTATCCGCCATCGATTTTAGCACCTCTGCAGGAGCGTCTGTACGTCCTTTTAGGGGCCCTACTGACACAACTGGTGCCCGAGGGGCCTTTGGTTCCCAAACGGCCACCAATGCCCCCTACTGGAGCAATCCTGATCCTCAGGTCCTCCGAGGAGGAAGATACATCCAGTACCATGTTTTCCAGACCACGGTTCCCTGAGCCCTTGCCAGGTCCTTCTGGTCTCCTGCAGCCTCCGGTCCCCTCGGTGCCCTCGAGGCTATCGGAGCCCAGGGATGATGCCCCTCACAGGCCTTGCTTGCATCACGCTGGCCCTAGTAAGGAGGAAGGGCCTTACGACCCTTGGGGAGATGATTCCATGGTGTCATCCTCCGATTACTCGGACGATCCCCTCTCGGAGCCCTCCCGCCAGAGGAACGGTGCAAGTCGCACCTCCCGAGGATCTGTCCATTTCAGTTGCTCATGGAGGAGCAACAGGATGCTGGGCTTGGCCTGACTCAGTTTGGCAATTTCTTAGGAGGATGAGCGACATAAGATGCTGGAAGTACTCCAGTTCTTCGACGCTCCTAAGATCATGACAGTTCCTATCCATGACATCTTCAAGGGCCTTCTCCTTGGGATTTGGGAGCACCCTATTTCTATCTCCCCTGTCAACAGAAAGGCTTATGCCACCTATTTGGTGCAGCAAACCATGGGATTTGAGAAGTAGCACCTCCCCCACCAGTAATGGTCGTGGAGTCTGCCCTGAAGAAGGCCTGGCACTCCCGCACGCATGCCTCTGCCTCCCCCCCCCCCCCCCCCCCACCCCGGGGCGAGAGCATAGGGAACTTGATGCTTTGGGCAGGAAGGTCTTTCAGGACGCTATGCTAGTTGCCCGTATTGCCGCCTACCAGCAATACATGACCCAGTACAACAGAAACTACTGGAAACGGGTCCAGGACCTTGCAGAGGGCTTGCCTCAGCAACAAGAGGCACTCATCCATCGTCTTTCTGGGTCTAGAAGCTGGAAAGCATGAGGTGTGTTTCACCTATGATGTCTTTGAGACAGCGGCCCATGTGGTCGCAGTGGACATCAGCGCCTGGAGAATTGCCTAGCTTACAGCTTCTGACCTCCATCCGGAGGTGCAGGAAAGGCTTGCAGACCTCCCCCTGCACAGGTGAAAACCTCTTTGGGAATAAGGTCTGGGACGCGGTAGTGCAATTGAAGGGACCCCTTCAACAGCTTTCTGCCAACACCTCCAATGCCCCGTCCTTGACCAGGAAATCCTCAAGGTCGGGATCCTGGAAATATTATCCTCCCGCCTCCCAGGCTCGTCCACCATGCACCAGCTCCAGGGGCTGCCCTCGCCAGCAGCAAGCGCCCAGACCCCAGCAAGCCCCGGCTAGTGGCTTTTCACTGGCGGTGAGGAAGCAAAAGACAGTTGAGCATACCCCTGATGCCAGAGCCCCCAGTGGGAGGCAGGCTTCACCCATCGCTGGGAGAAGATTATGTCGGACTGTTGGAATCTTGCCATCATTTGTCAGGGGTATCGCTTCAACTTTAGTTGGCTCCCAGAGACCTCTCCCCCATGTCCATCTTGGAGTTCAGCCGCCCAACAGGTCATCTTTCAAACATAACTCTCCGCTCTTGTAGCAGGTGTGGTAGAGCCGGCCCTTGCCCCCAGCATGGCCAAGGCTTCTATTCGAGGACTTCCTCATTCCCAAGAAGAATGGCGGCTTGCACCCCATCCTTGACCTCAGGGCGTTGAACAAGTTTCTCACAAGAGAAAAGATCAATATGGTCTCTCAGGGCATGCTGATTCTCCTTCTCAAAAGAGGAGACTGGCTTTGTTCCCTTGACCTCAAGGAGGCTTACGCATACAAAGCCATTTTTCCCAACTACAGAAAGTATCTCCACTTCGTAGTTGGGAATGCCCATTACCAGTATAGGGTGCTGCCTTTTGGGTTGGCTTCAGCCTCCCGTGTCTTCACCAAATGCCTGGTGGTGGTGGCGAACAATCTCAGACGTCAGGTGGTGCATGTTTTCCCGTACTTGGATGACTGGTTGGTCAAGAGCGATTCCCACACATGGGCCCTGAGCACTCTAGCCCTGACAGTGCAGATGCTACAGGCCTTGGGGTTTGTTATCAACTACCCCAAGTCTCACTTCTGCCCATCTCCTCAGCTGGACTTCATAGGGGCCAGGCTGGACACAACACAGGCAAAAGCATTTCTGCCCTGGGATCAGGGTCTCGCCCTCGCCTCACTTGTCAGCCTTTGTCTGCAACAGCTGGCAGATATCCACTCACCTTCTGCTCAGTCTGCTAGGCCACATGGCAGCTTACATCCATGTCACCCCTCTCGCCCGCCTGTGCATGCAAAAGGCTCAGTGGACCTTGCGATCGCAATGGCAACAGGCCTCCCAGGACCCCAAGATTCACATTGCAGTCACGGAACCCCTTCGAGTGTCTGCCTGGTGGGAAGACCTCTCCAACTTGGACAGGGGACTTCCCTTCCAAACTGCACTGCCTCAGATGATCCTCACCACTGACACCTCTCTTCAGGGCTGGGAAGCCCATGTGGATGGCATCCACACACAGGGTCTGTGGACCGCCTCTGAAGCCCACTGTCAGATAGACTTCCTGGAGCTTCAGGCAATCTGTTATGCCTTGTATGTTCAGAGACTGGTTGTCGCACAAGGAAGTCATGATCCGGTTGGACAACCTAGTAGTGATGTGGTATATCAACAAGCAGGGCGACACAGGCTCGTTACTTCTCTTTCACGAGGCGGTGCAAGTGTGGACCTGGGCCCTGTCACAGGGGATGTTTCTGCAAGTGACATACCTGCTGGAACATCTCGACATGCTGGTGGATCGCTTGTCGGTCCTTCTAGCCACACAAATGGTCTCTCAATCCGGTGGTAGTGACTGAGCTCTTTCACCGGTGGGGTACACCAGATGTGGACCTCTTTGCCTCCCCACACAACTACAAAGTGATCAGGTTCTGCTTCCTGTGGTCAGGGGTGGACATCTAGCTTGTGATGTCTTCTCCCTCCACTGGGGGGGGGGCTGCTGTATACATACCTCCTCTACCTCTCCTCTTGAAGACACTGCTAAAGCTTCAACAGGACAGAGAGAACATGATCCTTGTGTTGCTTTTTTGGCCCCGACATGTCTGGTTCCCGCTTCTGCAGGACCTGTCGGTGAGGGCCCCCAATCTGGCTGGGGACAGTGCCTGATCTCATCTCGCAGAATCAGGGCACCCTGCTCCATCCGAACTTCCGAGCATTGACTCTGACGGCTTGGAAGTAGAGCGCATAGTCCTTCAGCCCTTTGCACTCTCAGACTGTCTCTCCCAGGTGCTGGTGGTGTCTCAGAAGTCTTCCACCAGAAGTTTTACAGCTTAAAGTGGAAACAATTTTCCATCTGGTATGCAGGACATAGCTTGGATTCTTTCTCATGTCCCTTTACCCAGCTGTTGGACTACCTGTGGCACCTCTCTGAGTCTGGGCTTCAAACCAGCTCAGTCAGGGTTCACCTTAGCGCTATCAGTGCATACCCTTGGGGTGTCGCTGGCACGCCAGTTTCAGTGCAGCTTTTAGTTGGCCATTTCATGCAGGGCCTCCTCCAGCTGAAACTCCCATTTTGGCCTACTGTTGTGTCTTGGGACCTCAACATTGTCCTGGCACAGCCCATGTGCCCTCCCTTTGAGCCACTGCAATCCTGCGATCTGAAGTTCCTCACCTGGAAAGTTATATTCCTGGTGGTGATTGCTTTTGGCTTGTAGAGTCAGTAAGCTTCCGGCTCTGGTTAACTACCCGCCATATACGAGGTTCTTCCACGATCATGTGAGCGACATTGCGGACGGGATAGAAGGTAAGGTTTGTCTTTTTGTGGATGACACTAAGATCTGCAACAGAGTGGACACACCGGAAGGAGTGGAGAGAATGAGATGGGATTTAAGGAAGCTGGAAGAATGGTCGAAGATATGGCAGTTGAGATTCAATGCCAAGAAGTGCAGAGTCATGCACATGGGGTGTGGAAATCCGAATGAACTGTATTCGATGGGGGGAGTAGGGCTGATATGTACGGAGCAGGAGCGAGACCTTGGAGTGATAGTCTCTAATGATCTGAAGTCGGCAAAACAATGTGACAAGGCAATAGCTAAAGCCAGAAGAATGCTGGGCTGCATAGAGAGAGGAATATCGAGTAAGAAAAGGGAAGTGATAATCCCCTTGTACAGGTCCTTGGTGAGGCCTCACCTGGAGTACTGTGTTCAGTTCTGGAGACCGTATCTCTGAAGGGACAGAGACAGGATGGAGGCGGTCCAGAGAAGGGCGACCAAAAAGGTGGAAGGTCTTCATAGGATGACTTATGAGGAGAGATTGAAGAATCTAAATATGTACACCCTGGAGGAAAGGAGGAGCAGGGGTGATATGATTCAAACTTTCAGATACTTGAAAGGTTTTAATGATCCAAAGACAATGACAAACCTTTTCCGTTGCAAAAAAATCAGCAGAACCAGGGGTCACGATTTAAAACTCCAGGGAGGAAGACTCAGAACCAATGTCAGGAAGTATTTCTTCACGGAGAGGGTGGTGGATGCCTGGAATGCCCTTCCAGAGGAAGTGGTGAAGACCAAAACTCTGAAGGATTTCAACAGGGTGTGGGATAAACACTGTGGATCCAATAAAGTCTAGAGGATGTGAATGAAGAGAAGAGGCAAGGGGTGGCTTGCTTGCGGGAATGATGGCTACTACCTGGAGATTAATATCCTTATTCAATAAACACACACACAGTTAACGCAACTCCAATATTGCTCTATGCTTCAACGGCAAGAGGAAATGTGGAAAAAAGGATTTGCATTCAGAAAAAAGTGGGGGAGTAGCTTGCTTGTTACGGCGGTTACTACCCCAAATCAAATAAGCCTGATACTTCACTTTCAATGCACATCCAGCATAGCTCTCTCCTTCAATGGCAGGGAAAATGAAGAAAAGATGATTTATATTCAGCATCAACCAACAAGGAATGAATTACATAGTCTGGGTAAACAGATAAGCATAGGAGTAGCTGGCTTGTTATGGCGCTTACTACCCCCAAATCAATTAAGCCTGATACTTCACTTGCAATGCACATCCAACATAGCTCTCTGCTTCAACAGCAGAGAGAATGAAGAAAAGATGATTTATATCAGCATCAACCAACAAGGAATGAATTACATAGTCTGGGTAAACAAATAAGCATGGATGTAGCCTGCTTGTTACGGTGGCTACTACTCCGAATTAATTAAGCATGATGCTTGACTTGGAATAAGTATCCAGCGCAGCTCACTGCTTCAGCAACAGAGGGAATTAAGTAAAGAGGATTTTTATTCAGACAACCAACAATGGTTGAATTGCACATGCAGGGTAAACAAACGGGAGTAGCTTGCTTATTACGGCGGTTACTACCCCAAACCAATTAGCTAGATACTTCACTTAGATGCAGCTCCAGCACTGCTGTCTGCATCGATGGTGGGAGTGGAAGGGAATTGGAACCAAAAAGTTACCAATAAGGGCCCTGACCTCAGTGGTCAGAGTAACAGATTATGAAAACAAATAGGTGTGAAAGCTTGCTGGGCAGACTGGATGGGCCGTTTGGTCTTCTTCTGCCGTCACTTCTATGTTTCTATGTGGCCTTATGTACGCAACCTAAGTTTCTGCCCAAGGTTGTGACTGATTTCAATCTCAATCAGTCCATCATTTTACCCACCTTCTTTCCAAGGGCTCATTTCCACCCAGGGTTCTCTTCATACCTTGGACTACAAAAGGGCCTTGGTTTTCTATTTAGATCACACAGGCAGTCCACTAAGCTCTTTGTGTCCTTTGATACCAACAGGCTGGAATGGCGGTGGGTAAACAGACCTTGTCTAACTGGCTGGCAGATTGCATCACAGTCAGGCCTTCCGCTAGTCGGCAGAGTAAAGGCTCATTCTGTGCAGGCTATGGCGATGTCTGAGGCTCACTTGCGTGCAGTCCCTGTCATCGAAATTTGCCGAGCCATAACCTGGAGTTCTCTTCACATGTTTGTGGCTCATTACTGCTTGGACAAAGATGGGCAACAGGACAGTGCCTTCGGTCAATCCATCCTGCTCTGTTCCAGACCTGAACCCTACTCTTCCTGTTTGTGCTTCTTGTGAAAACCAGACAGTCCCCTACCAACCTATGGCGCCACAGTTGTGCCTGTTGGCACTTTATTCAGCTGCTGTTGGTCTCTCTGGTTGAAAGGGGCAGTCTGGAGCTCTATACTCACTCACATGTGAGGACCACCATCTTGCTTGTCCTAGGAAAAGCACAGATGCTTACCTGGAACAGGTGTTCTCCTAGGACTGCAGGATATAAGTCCTCAGGAATCCCACCCACCTCCCCATGGAGTTGTGTTGTCCTTACACTTTGTTTTATTTTTTCGCTCGTATTTTTCATCTATGTTATGAGATTTAAGGGGGGCCTCGCGTGGACATGCGGATAGCGGCATGCTGGGCATGCTCAGTGTGCTGGTCAAAGCTTCTAGAAACTTTTATTTTTTTCTCAAAGCTTCTAGAAACTTTGACAAAAGTTTTCTGTGCCGGGCTCCATTGGATGATGTCACCCACATGTGAGGACTAATATCCTGCTGTCCTGGGAAAACACCTGTTACAGGTAAGCAACTGCACTGTACCTTTGCATGATATAGGTACACGCATTTATATCTGCTGAGGAGCAGGTTGAAATGTTCATACAAACATTAGGCGTCCACTTTTAAAAATCAAAAGTATGTGTGTAAATTCCCCATCTCAACTGTGCCCGGGGAACACCTTTTAAGTATGCATAAAAATACATGCAAAATTGTTTAAATGCAAGCAACCCCAGAGTAATTTTCGAAAAGCCCATTTAAGCGTGTAAATGCTATTGAAAATTACCCCTATATTCTAAATCTAATAAGTGTTTGTTTATTTATTTATTTGTTTGTTTGTTTATTTAGTTATTTGTCGAGTTTTATATACCATCATTCGGTTTTGCCATCACAACGGTTTACAAGGTTTCAATGTTTAACAGAGTTTTCAAAAGGTTCATTCATATGGTTGTTAACATGGATATTATCATTTTACATAGATATTATCATTTTATAAACTTAGTTTGTAGGTTAGACTGTACATGTTTCGGTTCATTGTTATGTTATTTTCTTATATTGGTTCCACAATTATGCTTAGTGTCAATAGAAGGGGAGTGGTGTTTTAGAGTCATTGGGTGAGTTGGTAGGCTTTGGTAAACATCCAGATTTTTAGTTCCTTTTTGAAAGTTTTTAAGTTGTGTTCAGAGTTCGGTTGGGAGGGTGTTCCAGAGTTTAGAGCTTCCTAGTGAAATTGCTCTCTTTTGAGTTGAGGTGAGTTGTTTAGAGCGAGCAGGTGGAATCTTTAGTAGTCCTTTATTTGCTGATCTGAGGTTTCTGTTTGGTGAATGCGGTTTTATGGATGAGCTTAGCCAGTTTTTTTGTTTTTCTTATATTATTTTGTGTACAATGGATAGAATTTTGTATTCAATCCTGAATTTTATTGGGAGCCAGTGAAGTGTAGGAGAAATGTGATCATGTTTTTTCGATCCAGTGAGTATTCTTGCAGTTGCGTTTTGTAGGATTTGGAGTGGTCGGATTGGGTTAAGGGGTAAGTTGAATAGTAGGGAGTTGCAGTGGTCTAGGTTGGAGAAGATGAGTAGTTGAAGGACTGATCTGAAGTCGTTTGGGGAGAGGAAAGGTTTTAATTGACATAGTGTTAGGAGTTTGTGATATCCATCTTTGATTTTAGTTGTGATGTGGTTCTTGAAGGAAAGTTCCTTGTCAATTATGACTCCAAGGTTTCAGGCATGATTAACCGGAGAGATTGCCACTTTATGGTTCATTAGTTTGAGTGGTGGTAGTTGGGGAGCGTTGTTCTTTCTATCCAGTATGATTATTTCAGTCTTATCAAAGTTTAGGATTAGTTTTATGTTGAACATAAGAACATAAGAAAATGCCATACTGGGTCAGACCAAGGGTCCTTCAAGCCCAGCATCCTGTTTCCAACAGTGGCCAATCCAGGCCATAAGAACCTGGCAAGTACCCAAAAACTAAGTCTATTCCATGTTACCATTGCTAATGGCAGTGGCTATTCTCTAAGTGAACTTAATAGCAGGTAATGGACTTCTCCTCCAAGAACTTATCCAATCCTTTTTTAAACACAGCTATACTAACTGCACTAACCACATCCTCTGGCAACAAATTCCAGAGTTTAATTGTGCGTTGAGTAAAAAAGAACTTTCTCCGATTCGTTTTAAATGTGCCCCATGCTAACTTCATGGAGTGCCCCCTAGTCTTTCTACTATCTGAAAGAGTAAATAACCGATTCACATCTACCTGTTCTAGACCTCTCATGATTTTAAATACCTCTATCATATCCCCTCTCAGTCGTCTCTTCTCCAAGCTGAAAAGTCCTAACCTCTTTAGTCTTTCCTCATAGGGGAGCTGTTCCATTCCCCTTATCATTTTGGTAGCCTTTCTCTGTACCTTCTCCATTGCAATTATATCTTTTTTGAGATGCGGCGACCAGAATTGTACACAGTATTCAAGGTGCGGTCTCACCATGGAGCGATACAGAGGCATTATGACATTTTCCGTTTTATTCACCATTCCCTTTCTAATAATTCCCAACATTCTGTTTGCTTTTTTGACTGCCGCAGTACACCTTACCGACAATTTCAATGTGTTATCCACTATGACACCTAGATCTCTTTCTTGGGTTGTAGCACCTAATATGGAACCCAACATTGTGTAATTATAGCATGGGTTATTTTTCCCTATATGCATCACCTTGCACTTATCCACATTAAATTTCATCTGCCATTTGGATGTCCAATTTTCCAGCCTCACAAGGTCCTCCTGCAATTTATCACAATCTGCTTGTGATTTAACTACTCTGAACAATTTTGTGTCATCTGCAAATTTGATTATCTCACTCGTCATATTTCTTTCCAAATCATTTATAAATATATTGAAAAGTAAGGGTCCCAATACAGATCCCTGAGGCACTCCACTGTCCACTCCCTTCCACTAAGAAAATTGCCCATTTAATCCTACTCTCTGTTTCCTGTCTTTTAGCCAGTTTGCAATCCATGAAAGGACATCGCCACCTATCCCAAGACTTTTTACTTTTCCTAGAAGCCTCTCATGAGGAACTTTGTCAAACGCCTTCTGAAAATCCAAGTATACTATATCTACCGGTTTACCTTTATCCACATGTTTATTAACTCCTTCAAAAAAGTGAAGCAGATTTGTGAGGCAAGACTTGCCCTGGGTAAAGCCATGCTGACTTTGTTCCATTAAACCATGTCTTTCTATATGTTCTGTGATTTTGATGTTTAGAACACTTTCCACTATTTTTCCTGGCACTGAAGTCAGGCTAACCGGTCTGTAGTTTCCCGGATCGCCCCTGGAGCCCTTTTTAAATATTGGGGTTACATTTGCTATCCTCCAGTCTTCATGTACAATGGATGATTTTAATGATAAGTTACAAATGTTTATTAATAGGTCTGAAATTTCATTTTTTAGTTCCTTCAGAACTCTGGGGTGTATACCATCTGGTCCAGGTGATTTACTACTCTTCAGTTTGTCAATCAGGCCTACCACATCTTCTAGGTTCACCGTGATTTGATTCAGTCCATCTGAATCATTACCCATGAAAACCTTCTCCATTACGGGTACCTCCCCAACATCCTCTTCAGTAAACACCGAAGCAAAGAAATCATTTAATCTTTCCGTGATGGCCTTATCTTCTCTAAGTGCCCCTTTAACCCTTCGATCATCTAACGGTCCAACTGACTCCCTCACAGGCTTTCTGCTTTGGATATATTTTTTAAAGTTTTTACTGTGAGTTTTTGTCTCTACAGCCAACTTCTTTTCAAATTCTCTCTTAGCCAGTCTTATCAATGTCTTACATTTAACTTGCCAATGTTTATGCTTTATCCTATTTTCTTCTGTTGGATCCCTCTTCCAATTTTTGAATGAAGATCTTTTGGCTAAAATAGCTTCTTTCACCTCCCCTTTTAACCATGCCGGTAATCGTTTTGCCTTCTTTCCACCTTTCTTAATGTGTGGAATACATCTGGACTGTGCTTCTAGAATAGTATTTTTTAACAATGACCACGCCTCTTGGACATTTTTTACTTTTGTAGCTGCTCCTTTCAGTTTTTTTCTAACAATTTTTCTCATTTTATCAAAGTTTCCCTTTTGAAAGTTTAGCATGAGAGCCTTGGATTTGCACACTGTTCCTTTTCCAGTCATTAAATCAAATTTGATCATATTATGATCACTATTGCCAAGCGGCCCCACCACTGTTACCTCTCTCACCAAGTCCTGTGCTCCACTGAGAATTAGATCTAAAATTGCTCCCTCTCTCGTCGGTTCCGGAACCAATTGCTCCATAAGGCTATCATTTATTCCATCCAGGAACGTTATCTCTCTAGCGTGACCCGATGATACATTTACATAGTCTATATTGGGGTAATTGAAGTCTCCCATTATTACTGCACTACCAATTTGGTTAGCTTCCCTAATTTCTCTTAGCATTTCACTGTCCGTCTCACCATCTTGACCAGGTGGACGGTAGTATACCCCTATCACTATAGTCTTCCCCGACACACAAGGGATTTCTACCCATAAAGATTCAATTTTGTATTTAGTCTCATGCAGGATGTTTATCCTGTTGGACTCTATGCCATCCCGGACATAAAGTGCCACACCTCCTCCCGAGTGCTCCTCTCTGTCATTGCGATATAATTTGTACCCCGGTATAGCACTGTCCCATTGGTTATCCTCTTTCCACCATGTCTCTGAGATGCCAATTAAGTCTATGTCATCATTTACTGCTATACATTCTAATTCTCCCATCTTACTTCTTAGACTTCTGGCATTAGCATACAAACATTTCAAAGTTTGTTTTTTGTTTGTATTTTCATTCTGCTTTTTAATTGATAGGGATAAGTTAGAATTTTTTAGCTCAGGTGAGTTTTTAGTTACAGGCACTTGGACTACTTTTCTAATTATTGGAACCTCACTGTCGGGATGCCCTAATTCTAATGCATCATTAGTATCCTTTAAAGATACCTCTCTCCGAACCATGCGCTGCTGAGCGACTGTCGGCTTTCCCCTTTGTTCTAGTTTAAAAGCTGCTCTATCTCCTTTTTAAAGGTTAGCGCCAGCAGTCTGGTTCCACCCTGGTTAAGGTGGAGCCCATCCCTTCAGAAGAGACTCCCCCTTCCCCAAAAGGTTCCCCAGTTCCTAACAAAACTGAATCCCTCTTCCTTGCACCATCGTCTCATCCACGCATTGAGACTCCGGAGCTCTGCCTGCCTCTGGTGACCTGCAGGTGGAACAGGGAGCATTTCAGAGAATGCTACCCTGGAGGTTCTGGATTTAAGCTTTCTACCTAAGAGCCTAAATTTGGCTTCCAGAACCTCCCTCCCACATTTTCCTATGTCGCAGTTTTATTTTTTTTAGGTAAGTGGCTGCTTTTATGTAGGTTTCTTCCACAGATTTTTGTATTGGGATTAGTATTTGAATGTCATCTGCATATATGAAGTGGGTCAGCTTAAGGTTTGAGAGGAAGTGACATATCGGAAGCATGTAGATGTTGAAGAGTATTGCTGAAAGAGCGGAGCCTTGGGGAACTCCGGTGTCTAGGTTTATTTTTTTTGAAAGGGTGTCATTGATCCATTGTTCTGCTGACTATAAGCTCCTGTGGTGTAAACCAACCATGAACAATGCATGCTATGGCCTTTTTTTCATATATTGGAAATCATTAACATGTACTAGAGGTCATGAGTATCTTGTGGTTAGTAGTCACACAGGTGCAGTGTGGTCCATGAATCTCCTGTGGTATAAATTTTCTTATTCTTTTTTTTTTTTTTTGAGGCTCTCTTGTTCCTGAATGAAGCTTCCAGGCTCAGAGAAGTGCTGAAAAATAGCAAATATGATTCCTCTGTTTCTGAGATGCAAAGGAAGAAAGTGAAGATATCTCGGTTTGAGAAGGCCTGCCTCTATGGGCTGAAGGGAGAGGTACCGTGTTTAATCATAGCAACGAGATAGTAGGGTAGGGCCAATGCCATGCATTTATACAAGAAATGCTGAATTTCAAAAACTGAATTACCATCATCTCATTTATTGCTCTCCAAAACATATCAAAGCAACATACAGCACAATTAAATTTAAAATACAATGTATGAAATACAGGTTATAGTAAGATACATAGAAGAACATAAGAAGTGCCGTAAATCAGACCCCAAGGTCCATCAAGCCCAGCATCTTGTCTCTGACAATGACTCATCACAAAATATCCAGTACTGCATTTCTATTTATTTATTTTATTTAACAGTTTTATATACCGACCTTCATAGTAAATAACCATATCGGATCGGTTTACAATTAACAAGAATAAAAAACTGGGGTAACTATTCAAGTAAACGAAAGATAAACAGTAAGTAGGAATGAGTCAAAGTTACAATCAACAGGGAAGAGAACTTGGAAGCTTGCAACAAGCTGGAAAGAAGATAAGGCAGGAAATAAATATGAAGGATAAGAACTGGAAACTTAAACAAGAAACATATCTAAAAATAATCATTATGCTTCATCTGAAGTAAAACGTAATAAAACTGGAAAAGTTAATAATCTGCTTGATTTCAAAAGTGGTATCTGCAGGGAAAAGGAGGTTCTAATGTCTTTATCAGTGATTTTGTTTTAGAAAGAAAGGTGCCAGTACTCAGATGCAGGGCCATCTTTGGGGTGAAGGGCAGGGGGAATCAAGGCAACTGACCAGTGCCCTGACCTCCTCCTCTCCCCAAGGTAGCCCTGTTCCCTTCAACTGGCTGTAGGGCTTGCTCACAGCATTATCTCCCTCCCATCCTCCTTCCCACAGGCAGCAAGTATAAGAGCGCAGCTCCTTTACCTGCTGGTCCCTTCTCTGCCACCTCACTGGCAGGAAAATCACCAGTGATGGAAGGAGTTTGATAGAGATTGTGCTTTTCTCAGATATAGATTCAGCAAACTTTGTCCTGACAACATTTGTACATGTGTTCTTCAACATAATATTTAAAGTTGTTAAAAGGAGAAAAAATACATAATAGTGCTAGTAACAGTAATTAACATTACAAGGTACAGAATGGTTAATAGTATAGACAATTACCAGCTTCTGGTGCTTTTCTGTATTATTCCTAGTCTTGGCGCACAGGACTGGTGCTGTGCACACACAGTGCCCTGCAGAGAACAGATTGGAGCAGATTAGAGCATCTCTGCTCCCTAATGCAGCCCCCTCCCTCCTGTCATTTCCTAGTGGCTGATGCAGAGGGAAATAAAAGGTTCTGGTACTAAGTACTGGCAGAAAAAAGCCCTAGTTCTTTTATAGAGCACTAGAAATTGAGAGATCTTATATTTCTTTCCAGGGACACTCATTCAGCAAATGATAATGGAAGGAATGATACTAGATCTGGTACCTATAAGTGGGAAAAATGTTTCTAATGCCCCAATGAGTTGTCACTTCAGCTCCAGTAATTATCAGAAGCAATGGTTTATATAAAGCAAAGTCAGAGAGAGGTCACGTAAAAGTCAGGCTCCTGGACTTCCAAGAATATTTTATTTATTTAGCATTTTTATATACCAAGGTATAGCAGAGTTGCCTTCACTCTGGTTTACATTTATAACAACTTGTTACATTAAAAGATTTTAAAATTTAAATTTAACAATAAAATGAGAAATGGCATATAATACTAGTATAAACAGAACAAGATGTACACAGGATAGGTACACTGAATAGGTAAACAGAAATATCTGAGTTCAAATCATAAAAGGAGGCATCTGTAGCTTGAATCAGGAGAGATTGTCAAAGGGGGAGATTGAATGTTAGCAGGCTATGGGATTATAATTTAAGATCATTGACAGCTGTCCTTAAGAGTTTGGCTGAGTAGCCAGGCTTTTAGGTCTTTTTTGAAGGATTTTATGTTTTCTTGAGCGGTGAGGTAATGAGGTAACGAATTCCATAACTTTGGGCCAATGATGGAGAAGGCTCTGTTTCTGGTGGAGGACAGTTTGGCATGTGGAAGTGAGGGAATCACTAGTTGAAGTTTACTAGTTGTTCTTGTTGTGCGTTGAGAGCAATGGATAAGTATAATGTCATCAAAGGCAGAGTAGTCGGCTTTATAGATTGCTTTGTGAAGTATTGAGAGAACTTTGAATTCTATTCTTTTCTCTATTGGGAGCCACTGTAATTGGTTAAGAACAGGTGTAATGTGATCAGATTTTCTTTTACCCATTAGGACTCTGGCAGCAGCATTCTGAAGTAGCTGCAAGGGTCTTAAGGATGTTTTAGGTAGGCCAATCAGGAGGGAGTTGCAATAGTCCAAACCGGAAAAGATGAGGGCTTGTAGGACGGTTTTGAAATCATGGGGGTGAAGCAGTGGTTTTAGGTGTTTGATTACTTGTAGTTTGTGAAAGCCTTCTTTTATTCTTGTAGAGATGTGTTTTTTGTAGTTTAGATCATTGTCTAACCAAAAGCCCAGGTCTTTTATGTTCTCTTTAAGTTGGATGAGGGTATTGTCAAAATGGAAGGGTGATATCGTTTTTTGTCCAGGGTTTTTTCTGGCGATTAGGATACATTCAGTTTTGTTCATATTTAAACATAATTTGAGATGGATTAGCAAGTTTCTGATTGCATCAAGGTGTGAGGCTGCTCTTGACATTGCATCTTCTATGGAGGAGGAAATTGGAATGAGGATTTGTATATCATCGGCGTATATGTAATACGTTATGTCAAGTCTTGATAGGAGACGGCATAAAGGAATAAGGTAGATGTTGAATAAAATGGGTGATAGTGCTGATCCTTGTGGCATACCTGTTTCGAGGGGGATAGGGTTCGATGATATATTGTTGTAGGAGACTTTGAAATATCTATTTTTAAGGAAAGATGTAAACCAATTAAGAGTTTTACCCACTAGCCCAATGGATTCAAGACTGGAAATAAGTATATTGTGGTCCACTGTGTCGAAGGCTGCAGAGAGGTCCAAAAGAATCAGAAGGTATCCTTTTTTGTTGTCGAATCCTCTTAGGATGGTATTGGAAAGGTTGAGTAGGAGGGTTTCGGTACTGTGGTTTTTCCTGAATCCAGATTGGGTGGGATAAAGTATTTTATTATCGCCTAGATGTTCGTTGAGTTGTTTCAGAACCGCCTTCTCCATCATTTTGGCAAAAAAGGGTAGGTTAGAGATTGGGCGGTAATTGTTTAGGTCATCTGGGTTGAGGTTTTTTTTCTTTAATAAAGGTGTGATAGTGGCGATTTTTAAATTGGGAGGCAGCTCGCCTTCCTCGAGCGATTTGTTGATGATTGCTGCAATTGTTGGGGCTAATGGATAAGCAATTTCCTTAAGTACTCGGGTGGGAATGGTGTCTAAGTCATGAAGTGCAGGGTTGATTTTTCTCATCATTTTTTCAGTTTCCGTAATGGAGATATTGACTTTGTTAAAGTGAGGGCACTGGTAGGGTGGGAGGATCTTTGTGTAGTAGAACTGCATGCTAAGCTAAAAAAAAACTATCATAATGGCTACTTATTTTTGTGACCCCACCTAGTTTACCAAGGCTAAGGGAGGGGCAGTTAACCATTGCTTGCATCCCCACCCCATACCATATTTGGTGCTCATTAAGAACACCAGATAACATATAAAATCACCACACAGGAAAGGACAATATAACTGTTTTACTATGAACTTGTGGTAGAGTAAGAAGAATGAATAGTTGAAAAAGCAAGATAAGTAGCAAATGCACAATAACATATACACAACAATAAAAGCAGTGCCAAATATGGTTAATTGTTATGCAGTGTAAATAGAACAGTAGTAAATGCAGTAATAATACCAGTATGACTTGTTCAGAACCAGTTAACATTGACTTCCCCATCACACAGTTTTGTCATATGTTACCCCTGGATTCAATCCCAAATCTCACAGACTTCAAGAAAAATGTGCATACACAAAAACAGAAGGGGAAAAAATAAACCTGGGCCCTTTGCTACTTTAAAAAAAAAAATAGAAGGTGCATGCACTAAAGCTGAGAGCTGAATCTGGTGGAGTGTTTACTTCCTGAAAGGAAAACACAATCCTCTGCTCTTTCCACTGGGGAGGAGCAGACTTAAAGTCAAGCCCCTAGCACATCAAGAGGTTTCAAGGTAGCAAAACAGTGCAAAAGATGGTGGCCAGAGCAAGAGGGATACTAGGGTGCATAGGAAAGTCATAACTAATAGAAAAAAAGGAAGTGATTATGCCATTTTCTCTGAGAACAAACAGGATAAGTCGCCACTTACGTATTTATAAAATTTATGAATCGCTTTCTAGATCTTACAATAAAATCTTCCAAAGTGATATATGAGTGATATCACCAATAGCTGCCCAGGACAGAGTACTTTTCTGAAAGCTTCTTAAATGATCAAACTGAGCACATGCAAGATGTCCCATATAATGCGGGGAACCTTCAGTCCTTTATCTATGGTTGCCAACAAATATATTTTCTCTAGATTATGAAATAATTGCTATTTTTCAGCTGCCTTTCATGGTGTACCTCTCTTATGGGTTCAGACTGTGCACACTGGTATCCTGCCCAGAGGCTCTGACCTGGGGGGCTAATCTTATATAAACACAATTGCTGGGATTATACCTGGGGGCTTGAACCCAGGGGTTTATCCCCTACACAAATGGCCACACGAAATTAAGCCTGGGGGCTTGAATTCAAGAGCTTATCACGGTTAATTCAGACCTGCTTATCAATGGAAAAAAGCAAGTTTGCTTACTATAAACAGTGTTTACTGTAGATAGCAGGATGAATTTCCTGCTATCCTCCCTGAATAGCAGACTCTCCTATTCGATTAGTTTTGGAACAAACTGAGGAGACTCTGAGGTAACGCCTGCATGGGAATTCTCACACATGCTCATTAGAGGTCCAAGCTCTTCTAGCTTGGAGAGAGAGTTCCGTTCAGTGCTTTCATATGACGTCAACCACAGACCATGGCTAATTCATCCTGCTATCTATGGAAAACACCTTTTACGGTAAGCAAATTTACATTTCCCACCATCTATTTGCCTTATCTGAGACTTGGCTCTTCCCTGAAGATTCTGTCTCTCTTGCTGCTTTCTGTCATTTCGGATATTATTTCTCTTCTACAGCATGTTTGGCAGGCTGTGGCAACAATATCAGGCTATTACTCTCTTCCTGCAGATTTCAACCCCTCCTTCTATCCGAAGCCCACTTCTTTACTTCATTTGAGGTCCTTGTAATCCCTCTCTTCATACTACTTTCACTCTGGGTAGCTGTCATCTCTTGTCTCACTCCACTTTCCTTGCTGACTCTGATTCTTGGCTTTCCTTCTTCCTTGACCCATATCCCCCTACCCTTATTCGTGAGGACGTTAACCTCCATGTTGATGACCTTAACATGGCCAAGATGGAGCTTCTTTTCCCTTCTCTTCCCTCTCTTTGAGGATGGCGCTCTCATCCTCTTGGTTTTCTCGGCCCATAACCCTGGGGTCATCTTTGATACCTTCCTCTCCTTCTTTGTGCACATTCATGATACTGCTAAAGCATGTCAGCTCTTCCTCCATAACATCACTAAAACCCACCCATTCTTGTTTCAGCATGCTGCCAAAATGCTCATCCATTTTTTTTATCACCTCTTGGTTAGCTACTGCAACTTGTTCTTTGCTTGCCTCCTGCTGAACCATCTCTCTCCATTGCAATCTATTTAAACTTCAGCAGCACAATTTACCTATCTTCAGGATTATTATGACCATGTGACTCCTCAAGTTGTTATACTGGCTCCCTGTCTACTTCCACTTATAGTTCAGTCTTCCCTTTTCTGCCTATAAGTGCATTCCTTCTGCATTAGGGATGTGAATCGTTTTTTGATGATTTAAAACAATCGTCAGATATATTTTAAATTGTCAAAAATCATTAAGAGTCGCGATACAATAGAAATTCCCCCGATTTATCGTGAAAAATCGTAAATCGGGGGAGGGGGGAGGGTGGGGAAAACCGGCACACCAAAAAAACCCCTAAACCCACCCCGACCCTATAAAACGAATCCCTTACCTTCCCCCACCCTCCCGAACTCCCCCAAAACTTTTTACGAGTACCTGGTGGTCCAGTGGGGGCGCGGGGACCGATCCCCCGCTCTCGGTCCATCGGCGCCATTTTGGCTGCCACTCAAAAATGGCGCCGATGGCCCGATAAAAAAAAACCCCCACCCGACCCTTTAAAAATGACCCCTTAGCTTCCCCCACCCTCCCGATCCCCCCAAAACATACCTGGTGGTCTAGTGGTGGTCCCAGGAGCGATCTCCCGTTCTCAGGCCGTCGGCTGCCACTCATAAAGATGGCGCCGATGGCCCTTTGCCCTTACCATATAATAGGGTATCTGTGCCATTGGCCAGCCCCTGTCACATGGTAGGAGCACTGGCTGGCCGGCGCCATCTTTAAAGATGGCCGCCGGCCATCCCGAGAGCGGGAGATCGGTCCCCGCGCCCCCACTGGACCACCAGGTAATCGTAAAAAGTTTTGGAGGGGTTCGAGAGGGTGGGGGAAGGTAAGGGGTTAATTTTAAAGGGTCGGGCCTCACTACAAAAAAAATAACGATGTGAATCGGAACCAATTCCGATTCACATCACCCACATCACCCACAATCAGATTTTTTCCCCCCTCGTTAAGAGGGGGAAACCCGATCGTTAAGACGATTCACATCTCTATTCTGCATATCCTCATTCCCTGTACGTACCAGGATCAGTCCAGACAGTGGGTTATGTCCCCTGTCCAGCAGGTGGAGACAGACCAAAATTGTGAGGATGTCCCTTTAAGGGGAGAACCTGTACACTAACCCCTTCAGTATTCGTCTGTCTCCAGCAGGTGCAACAGCTCCCCTTCGGCTCTCTGTCTCGGGCTAGTCAGCCTTTTCCATTCCTTTTTTAGGTTCAAGCAAGTACTTCAGAAAAGTTATATTTCTGTCTCTATTCTGTATTTCTGGGGTTTTTTGGTCCCTAGTGTCTTTTTCTTTTTCCTTGGGAGACGACTTTGTCTCCTCACTCTTGCCGGTCTCACGGGGCTATTTGCCCCTTTTGCGCTGCATAGTCTGAGTCCGGGTTACCTTCCAGATGTGGGACCATCTCCCTCCGGGACTCGCTCCCTTTTTCTGGCTGCCGATAGGGTTTTAGACCCGCTGCTGTGCTCAGTCACTACTGATTTAAAAAAAAAAAAAAAAAAAAACCAGTTTAAAAGATACCAAAGTTCTGAAGTCGCAGGTACTTAATACCTCTGACTTCTGCAGCAGTTGACCAGAATTTTTCTTACTTTTTTTTGGCCCTTTTCTGGTCCTCAGGCTTTAATCCGGCAGTCAGACAGGCAGGAGTCAGCAGGGTCTCCCTTCTCTCTCCTTGTTGCTGAGGCAGTCACTTTAAGACTTTTTACTTTTTTTTCCTCAGCACAGATTGGGCCATGCCTCGCCAGTCAGTTTGTCTTGCCTGTGGGCTTTTTTACTCCCGTTTTTCGCTGCAGGGTCTTTGCCCTGCTTGCCTGCTGGGTGGGGAAGGTCCCTCCTCAGCTGAGAGGACAAATTTAATCCGGGGATCGACTCCCCCAGGCTTGGCCAGGCTGTTTTTGAGCCGGCAGAGCTCTTCAGCGGTGGCCATTTTGGATTTTTCAATGGCTCGATTTCGGAGCTGCCTGGGGCTGGGGGGCCAGATTTTTTTTATTTACCCCCCGATTTGAGCCCTGTGGACCCCCAGGAGGTGAGTACTGACCACCCCTCGACCCCCCCCCCTCAAACCCCCCGTCCCGTTTTTCCAGGGTCCCTTTTTCAGCTGAATTTGTTCTCCTCATGCATAAATCTTATTTAGCAAGCTTGCATGAGGAGCAGGAACACCCCCTTCCCGACCCCCCCCCCTTCAAAAATGCCCCGTTCCTCGCCGTTGACTACTAGCCCGGCTGCGGAACCCCAGGGGTCAGTTAGGGTGCGGGTGGTCCCCGGGTTGGCTCCGGACCCTGATCCCTCCCCAGATCCTACGGATACCTCCCCGCTGGAGGGAGATGACCCCAGAGTCCTTCGCTTGTTCCGCAGGGAGGAGCTGGGGCCTCTTATCCCCTTCGTCCTACAGGAATTAGGTCTGGAGGGTCCCTCGGTAGATAATCTACTGGACTCCCTGCCCAAGAATATGGATCCGGTCCTAGGGGGGCTTAGTGCCCCGGCCACGGCGTTTCCCTTTCACCCTATGCTGAAGCTTTTGATTTTATGGGAGTGGGAGGCTCCTGAGGGGGCTCTCCGGGTGGGACGCACCATGGAGAAACTGTATCCCCTTCCTGAGGAAGGCTTGGATCTGTTACGGTACCCCGCGGTTGATTCTTACGTCTCCGCGGTCACTAAGCACACCACAAACCTGGTCGAAGGGTCTACGGCCCTCAAGGATCCACAGGACCGTAAGTTGGAGTCACATCTTAAGCGCATCCATGAAATATTAGCTTTGGGGGTCCGGGCTACTTGCTGCAGTAGTCTCATGCTGCGTGCGGGCCTCCGGTGGGTTCAACAGCTCCTTGGTGCACGGGCTCTTCTGTCGGCGGAGGCGGAACAGGCGGAGCGTTTGGAGGCTGTCATAGCATACGCGGCTGACGCGTTTTACGACCTGGTCCGGGTTCAATCCAAGGCGATGGCCTCAGCGGTATCAGCCCGGAGACTCCTCTGGCTTCGCAACTGGTCGGCTGATCAGTCTTCTACAGCTCGACTGGGTACCCTGCCTTTTAAAGGTAAGATGTTGTTTGGGGAGGATCTTGAGAAGCTTATGGAATCCTTAGGGAAAGACAAGGTCCATAAACTCCCGGAGGATCGCCCCAAGCCTTCGCACCCCTCCGCGCCTATGTGTTCTTGCTTCCGGGGCCAAAGGCGTTTTACTTCTCGGGGGCGGGGTGGTTCTTCACGAGGCTCTTCCCGGACTCAGTCCTGGTTGCAGTTCTTTCGCGGGTGCCGGCCTTTTCGGGAGGGCCAGCCTGCGCATACCGCTCCCAAATCCTCCGCCCAATGAAGGTCAGTTGACTCATTCCTCGGTTCCTTACCTCGGCGGCCGCCTGTCTTTATTTCTCGAGGAATGGGTCAAAATTACGTTGGACCAGTGGGTCCTCGACATTATCAGGGACGGCTACGCCCCCGAGATTGTCCGCACCCTTCCGGATCTGTTCCTCTTCTCGCCTTGCAGGCAGTCCAAGAGGGCCGCGGTAGAACAGACGCTGGCCAGGTTCCTGGATCTGGGGGCGGTGGTCCCGGTTCCGGAGAGGGAGCTTGGCGCCGGCCAGTATTCTATTTACTTCATCGTTCCCAAAAAGGACGGGTCCTTCCACCCGATTCTGGACCTCAAGCGGGTCAATCGCGCCCTGAAGGTTCCCCACTTCCGTATGGAAACCCTTCGTACAGTTATAGCGGCGGTCCGTCCCAGAGAGTTTATCGCCTCTCTCGATCTTGCGGAGGCATATTTTCACATCCCCATCCACCGCGACTACCAGAGGTATCTCCAGTTCCACATCCTCAATCTCGACTTCCAGTTTCGGGCACTTCCCTTTGGTCTTGCAACGGCGCCTCGTACTTTCTCGAAGGTCATGGTGGTGGTAGCGGTGGCGTTGCGCCGGGAAGGGATTCTTGTCCATCCTTATCTAGACGATTGGCTCATCAGAGCCAAGTCGGCGGCTTCCTGTCAACAGGCAGTGGATCGAGTGTTAGCTCTTCTCTCCTCCCTCGGGTGGATAGTAAACTTCGCCAAAAGCAACCTTCAGCCTTCCCAGGAGTTAGAGTTCTTGGGGGCCCATTTCGACACCCGTGCAGGCAAGGTATCCTTACCCCTCGCACGAGCTCTCAAGTTGATCGAGTAGATCCGAAACCTGGTGGCTCTGCCTTCTCCCACAGCCTGGGACTACCTGCAGGTCCTGGGTTCCATGGCCTCCACCATAGATCTTGTCCCTTGGGCTTTCGCTCATATGCGACCGTTGCAGAAAGCTTTGCTGTCACGCTGGAAGCCGGTGTCGGAGCAGTTCCAGATGGTCCTTCCACTCTCCGCCTCTACAGTCGATGATTTGCAGTGGTGGCTCTACCTACCGCATCTCCTTCGGGGGATGCCTCTCGAAGCTCCGCAGTGGACGGCAGTCACCACGGATGCCAGCCTTTTGGGTTGGGGTGCGGTTTGCCTCTCCCAGTCCATTCAAGGTGTCTGGAATCCAGCTCAATCTCGCTGGCACATCAATCGTCTGGAGACCTTGGCGGTGCGCCTGGCTCTTCAGGAGTTCCTTCCTCTCCTCCGCGGCAAGGCGGTGAGGGTACTCTCCGACAACTCCACCACGGTGTCTTACAACAACTGCCAGGGGGGTACTCGAAGGCCCCTGGTAGCTCTGGAAGCGAGTCTTCTCCTCTCCTGGGCGGAACTTCATCTGCAATGCCTGACGGCCTCCCACATTGCGGGCAAGGAGAACATTCAAGCGGATTTCCTCAGCCGGCAAGTCCTCGATCCAGGAGAGTGGGAACTCTCGGAGGCGGCCATGGCTTTGATAGTGACCAGGTGGGGTCCCCCTCACCTCGATCTCATGGCAACTCTACGCAATGCCAAGGCCAATCGGTTCTTCAGCCGCTGGAGAGAGCACGGATCGGAGGGCGTGGACGCGCTAGCTCTGTCCTGGCCGTCGGGCATACTCCTGTACGTGTTCCCTCCGTGGCCCCTGGTGGGGAAAGTTCTCAGAAGAATCGAGCTCCACTGGGGTCCGGTCATTCTCGTAGCTCCCGAGTGGCCGCGAAGACCGTGGTTCGCGGATCTCGTCAATCTGGCATCGGACGGGCCCCTGCGTCTCGGTCATCTACCTCGTCTTCTCCGGCAGGGACCTGTATTTTTCGACCAGGCCGATCACTTTTGTCTAGCGGCCTGGCTTTTGAACGGCGATGCCTGAGGCGCAAGGGTTATAGAGAAGAGGTTATTTCCACCCTCCTTCGAGCGCGGAAGCAATCTACTTCCCTGGCCTACGTTCGGGTCTGGAAGGTTTTTGAGTCTGTTTGTGCGGAATCAGGTTCCTCTGTCCGCTCTGCTTCGGTCCCAACGATTCTTTCTTTACTTCCTCCAGAAGGGTCTTTCTAAGGGCCTCTCGTTCAGCTCGCTCTGCTTTCAGGTCTCGGCGCTTGGCTCTCTCCTAGGGCCTATGGACGGTCACCCTCTTGCGAGTCATCCCGACGTGGTTCGGTTTCTCCGGGGTGTTCGACATCTTCGTCCTCCCTCTCGAGCCACTTGTCTGTCGTGGAGTCTCAATCTGGTCCTTCGGGCGCTCTGTGTGGCTCCCTTCGAACCTCTACGCCACGCTACACTCAAGGATCTTACGCTTAAGACCGTCTTCTTGGTCTCTATCTCCTCTGCGCGGCGAATTTCTGAGATCCAGGCGTTGTCTTGCCGGGAGCCCTTCCTGCGATTCTCCGATTCTGGGGTCTCTATCAAGACGGTGCCCTCCTTTTTGCCCAAGGTGGTTACCTCTTTCCACGTCAATCAGTCAGTAGAGCTCCCAGCATTTTCTGAGGTGGAACTTGCGGGCCCCACTGGCGGGGATCTCCATCGGTTGGATGTTAAACGAGTCCTGCTTCGCTATCTTCAGGTTACTAATGACTTCCATCTTTCGGACCATCTCTTCGTCCTCTGGAGTGGTCCTAATCGTGGTAAGCAAGCTTCTAAGACCACTATTGCCCGGTGGTTGAAGGAGGCGATCTCTTCGGCCTATCTCTGTCAAGGTTGCCCCATTCCTGAGGGTCTGAAAGCTCATTCTCTTCGCTCTCAGGCTACTTCTTGGGCGGAGAGTCAAGCTGTCTCTCCACAGGAAATTTTCAGGGCCGCCACTTGGACGTCCTTGCATACCTTTGCTCGACACTACCGTCTGGATGTTCACGCTCCGGTGTTCGGTTCCTTCGGGTGGCAAGTGCTTCGAGCGGGACTGTCTCGGTCCCACCCGGTTTAGGGAAGCTTTGGTACATCCCACTGTCTGGACTGATCCTGGTACGTACAGGGAAAGGAAAATTAGTTCTTACCTGATAATTTTCGTTCCTGTAGTACCAAGGATCAGTCCAGACTCCCTTCCCTGTTTGTCATTTTGTCTGTCCTCTCGAAGCTTTTCTTGCAGGTTCTCAGTTTTTCAAATGGGCATGGAGTAAGATTACTGAGCAATTACACCGGAAGTCTTGGTCATCTGCCCATACCAAGTATATTTAAGAGCGTATAGGTTCCATGGGTTCTATTGTTGCTCCGTTGAGCTTTACTGTTACTTGCTTGACCCTAGTTTGGGTTCTTTGTTTTTTATGCTTTGACAGTCGTTATACTGAAGGGGTTAGTGTACAGGTTCTCCCCTTAAAGGGACATCCTCACAATTTTGGTCTGTCTCCACCTGCTGGCAGGGAACATAACCCACTGTCTGGACTGATCCTAGGTACTACAGGAACGAAAATTATCAGGTAAGAACTAATTTTCCTATACCTATCTTCTCTCTTTCTACATCCTGCCTCATGAACTATGTTCATCTGGCAAGTTGCTCTTTTCAGTGCTATTCTTCTCCACCATCAATTCCCAACTCTTCGCTTTCCACCTGGCTGCACCGTATGTGTGGAATAGACCTCCTAGGTTTATGCATCATGCCCCCTATCTGCCCAACTCCAATTTAAATACTCACCTTTATGAAACTGCTTTTAAATCCAAAGTACTTTTTAATAATAAATGCACTTCCCACAAACTCTTATTTATCATGTATGTTTGTCTTGAGTAGATTATAAACTCCATAGAGCAGGGACTGTCTCTTGTATGTATCTGTGTAGACTGTATATGTCTAGTACCAATTTAGAAATGATGAATTGTGGTAATAGTATGGGCCAGGGGTAGTCAGTCCTCAAGAGCCACAAAAAGGCTTGACTTTCTGGATATCCTTAATGAATATGCAGGAGATAGATATGCATGCACTGCCTCTATTGTATGCAAATATTTCTCATGCATATTAATTCCTGAAAAGCAGACCTGTTTGTGGCTCTTGGCCACCTCTAGTAGAGGCAATATGCATGCATTCAGCATTGTACTACAACAGAATGAAACTGAAGTTTGATTAATTATATCAAACACTGTTCCTTTCTCTATTCTCCTTTCACCATTCCCCAGAATCTCATGCAAAGTGAAGGATGTCTATTGGGCAACTGAGTGCTCTGGACCAAGGCAATGGTTTGTTGTGGGTTCTGAGTGTCAAGTCTTACTTTTGAAACATCTATCTATTCTCTTAAACAGATCCTAGATGCGGATCTGTATAGATTCTGTTGCTCCTTTGTCGTTAGTTTCATTCTCCATCTGGGAGGATAAAAACCCACTGCCCCTTGGTCACTGAAAAGGTGGGAGAATGCTCTCTACCTGATTTTAGTTTTTGAAGATCCATTGGGATTCATCTCTGGTTCCCCGCCTCATGGATTAGGGGATTCCTTTACACTTCAGCTCGTCTACCTTTCAAACCTAAGAACATAAGAACATGCCATACCGGGTTAGACCAAGGGTCCATCAAGCCCAGCATCCTTTTTCCAACAGTGGCCAATCCAGGCCATAAGAACCTAGCAAGTACCCAAAAACTAAGTCTATTCCATGTTACTGTTGCTAGTAATAGCAGTGGCTATTTTCTAAGTCAACTTAACTTATTTTCTAAGTCAATGCGCTCCCACCAGACCTTCGACTCGAACCCAATCTACTAGAGTTCAAAAAAAGGTTAAAAACCTGGCTCTTCAGGCAAGCTTTCCAATAGGCACCTCCTCCTGACTTTCAGATCCAACCATTGCAGGGTGTCACCAACACCTTGCCACTTAATTTTCATATCGTACTTGCTTATTCGCAATTCTAACAGTCATTATTCACCTTTATATAACCGTCTACTGCAGACCATATTCGCTTCTAAAGTTCTTTGTAAAAAAAGGTTAAATCTGTTAAATGCTATTGTTACATTCTATGTTACTTGTAATAATGTTCAATGGTTTATTGTTATTGTTCCATGTTCTATGTAAAAAAACCCAGGTCTAACTTCCCAGACCAGGGCAACCTCTTTCGTTACTTGTAAACCGGACTGATTTGTATTGCATACAGGAATTCCGGTATATAAAAATTTAAAATAAATAAAATAAATAACTTAATAGCAGGTAATGGACTTCTCCTCCAAGAACTTAGGATTTTTTTGCCCACAAAAGAAAATATCTTTGTTCTTAAAATATTTTGGGAGATATCCTTGTTGCGAAAGGGCAATGCATCACCTGGAGAGCAGGTCCTTGCTACAGGATCCTTTCCTGCTGCACCCGGTTGATGCTCTCCAATCATGAGACCTTCATCCTCCAAGGCAGCACCAGGGCTGCCAGTCTGAAGTTGGGACTTGGCTACTAAGTAGGGATGTGAATCGTTTTTTGATGATTTAAAATATCGTCCGATATATTTTAAATCGTCAAAAATCGTTAGGGCCACGATACAATACCAATTCCCCCGATTTATCGTCAAAAAATCGTAAATCGGGGGAAGGGGGAGGGCAGGAAAACCGGCACCCTAAAACCCACCCCGACCCTTTAAATTAAATCCCCCACCCTCCCGAACCCCCCCCCTTAAATGCCTTAAATTACTTGGGGGTCCAGCGGCGGTCCGGATCGGCCTCCTGCAATTGAATCGTGTTGTCTTCCTTGTATTAGACTTCATTCCCTACATAGCAAAGTTTAGTGGTAGTATCTAAATTCTGTTACTTGTCGCTTTGTGTTCCAGGTATTCTTTAAAACAGGACAGATGGCTCAGGCGGAGAACATGTTGAAGAAAGCTCTACAGCTGTTGCATCGTAGCTTCCCTCTCAACACCATCAGTCTATACTTCAAGTTCCTTGTTGAAAAGGTCAAAAGCTCCATGCACCAAAGGAGAAACTTCCATTCCACCAAGTACGAGAATTTCAGAAGGCTCCCTATCAAGCATAGCTGTCAACCCCTCAGTTTAGACCACACAGCCCCATTACAGAATGTGCTGATTGGAATACAGTGCTGCAACATGCCACAGATCATGGAAAACGGTGACTTGTTAAATCTGTGAGCATGTAAGGTGCTTACTTACATGCTGCTCTAATGATAATGCCACTTGCTAAAAACGTGACCTAAGTGGGTGAGGATTTTGCATAAACAAATGTGAAGCAAGTTTTTATGCAGGAACATAATGTATGTACATATGTCCTGGGTCTTTACATTTGTGTAAAGAAGTGTGTGTTTATCTCTGAGCACATGTATGTATTTGTGTGCATGTTCATACATGTCTACAGAGCATGTATGTCCTTGACAAACTACAGATTCTTTTTATTTAGTTTAGAATTTTAAATCAAGTTAAGAGTTTGGACTTTTCTAAGGGTTCTGTAGATTTATATCGAATAAGGCACACAATAAATGGTAGTCTTGATGATAAAAGCATAGTTGCTCTCATGGAGCTCAAAACATAGGTGGTCTGTGCTCGAGCCTTGTGACTGTTACCACACAGACTAATGTCCATGCTTTTCAAAAGAAGCCACAGGTAAGGAAAGATAAACAGATTTTCTTAGTGTCCAATAAGATGAATCCAGAACAAGTGGGTTATGCACCTCTACCAACAGATGGAGATGGAGTAATCTGATGTCACAGTATATATACCCCTGTAGTGTCATTAGCCTGTAGGGATGTGAATCGTTTTTTGACGATTTAAAATATCGTCCGATATATTTTAAATCGTCAAAAATCGTTAGGGCCACGATACAATACCAATTCCCCCGATTTATCGTTAAAAAATCGTAAATCGGGGGAAGGGGGAGGGCAGGAAAACCGGCACACTAAAACCCCCTAAAACCCACCCCCGACCCTTTAAATTAAATCCCCCACCCTCCCGAACCCCCCCCCCCCCAACTGCTTTAAATTACCTGGGGATCCAGCGGTGGTCCAGAACGGCGGCGGTCCGGAACGGCCCCCTCAATTGAATCCTTTTGTCTTCAGCCGGCGCCATTTTGCAAAATGGCCGCCGCAAAATGGCGGTGGCCATAGACAAAAACGATTCGACGCAGGAGGTTGTTCCGGACCCCCGCTGGACTTTTGGCAAGTCTTGTGGGGGTCAGGAGGCCCCCCCAAGCTGGCCAAAAGTTTCTGGGAGTCCAGCGGGGTTCAGGAAGCGATTTCTTGCCGCGAATCGTTTTCCGTACGGAAAATGGCGCCGGCAGGAGATCGACTGCAGGAGGTCGTTCAGCGGCGGTCCGGAACCCCCGCTGAACGACCTCCTGCAGTCGATCTCCTGCCGGCGCCATTTTCCATAAGGAAAACGATTCGCGGCAAGAAATCGCTTCCTGAACCCCGCTGGACTCCCAGAAACTTTTGGCCAGCTTGGGGGGGCCTCCTGACCCCCACAAGACTTGCCAAAAGTCCAGCGGGGGTCCGGAACGACCTCCTGCGTCGAATCGTTTTTGTCTATGGCCGCCGCCATTTTGCGGCGGCCATTTTGCAAAAATGGCGCCGGCTGAAGACAAAAGGATTCAATTGAGGGGGCCGTTCCGGACCGCCGCCGTTCTGGACCACCGCTGGATCCCCAGGTAATTTAAAGCATTTGGGGGGGGGTTCGGGAGGGTGGGGGATTTAATTTAAAGGGTCGGGGGTGGGTTTTAGGGGGTTGGCTCACGATTTTAACGATTTTTCACGATATTTTTAAAACCCAAACGGCAACAATACGATTCCCTCCCCCTCCCAGCCGAAATCGATCGTTAAGACGATCGAGGACACGATTCACATCTCTATTAGCCTGCCAGTATTCTCCATCTCCAGCAGATTGTGGACATGCATCTCTCTACTTGGGATTTCTTCATTTTGAGAATGGAGAATTAAGGAAATAAATTTACCCCACTCTCCTGATACCAAATGGTCCCTCCCACAGTTGAGAATTCCTGAGGTGATTTCCATGGTCCCTCAGATGAATGCCTTGGTCCGGTATTTATTTATTTATTTAAAAACTTTTCTATACCGTCGCTAAGTTATGTACCATCGCAACGGTTTACAAAAAGGCACAAATAGGTATATATAGGTATGTATCGTACATTCTAAAAGGTGCCAACTAAAAACGGTTACAATATCATTAATAAAGTTAAATATTTGGGTAGTGATGGATTAGTCTGGTAAAGTTTGAGGTACTTTATTTCGGTCTATTTCTTTACCGTATTATGTATTTATAATATTGTGATGCCATTTATTCTTAGCTTCGTTTTCTGTATTTCTCGTTCTCTATCTCCCTCTCTACCCCACTGTTTCTTTTGGAAGCTGGTTTCTTTTGGTAGCTGGTTTTCAGCCGGCATGGATTTAGCTGCTTAAGCAGCTGAAAGGCAGTGGGTGTAGAAGGCCAAGTATGGTAGTGACGGCACATGCCCTCTCCCCCCACAGCCAGAGTCTGTCTCTGTACTCAGCCAGGTAAGGCTGGGTTCCAGTAAGTTTTAAAAAAACAACATAATATACAGAGAAATAGAAGGAGGCTTTTGTTGCTTATGGCTCCCTCCTTCCCCCGGTGTCTGTGCTCAGCACACCATTCCGACATTTGTCCCATTCCCTGGGAGGTCAAGGGACGTGGGCAGCCTGGCAGGTTGAGCAGCCTCCTTAGGCTAGGCCCTGCGCCGAGGCTTTTTCACACACGTCACGTGGTAGGCCGCAATGGCATTTCGTACGCTTTCTCAGGCTGCCCTCTACAGGATTGTCAGTTCAGCATGTGCATCTAACTGTGTGTCCAGGTTGTGTGCCCAGTTTTTGGATGCACAGTGGAGCCTTATAGTCTGTGTGTCCAAGTTAGGTAGAACCGTAGTGGCCGTATGCTTACCTGTGCGTACAAGTTTTCTGGGTTTCTTATCTTTGGGACGACTTAGCCTTGGTTGCCTAGTTAGGCTAGGGTGTGGGTCACCTAGGTTGTTTAACGCCTAATTTTTGGGCGCATAAGTTGGACATTATATATAAAAAAATAAAGCTAGGCACACATTTCCAGCCGCCGCTCAGCGCACTGTTGGCCATAATGGCGCCTATATCTAAGAAGCCTAAGCGCCTTTCCCTTTGTACTGTCATATTAGGGCATCTCAGCAAGGAGCACCCGCTAACTTGTGCCACCGCTGTTTGGAGACTTAGGGAGAATTATCTTCCTCTGGTTTCACTAAAGCTGTTTCTTCACAGCCGGATGTAGGTCTGGGTAAAGATGACTCAGGTGGGGTGCCTGAATTTGGAACTCTCCTAACTGGTTCCTCATCAGGGGATGATAGCTCAGTGAGTATGCCTCTGGTGCCTCCTGGTTTGAAAACTTTTTCATGGGTGGAATTTTTCCAGGGGTTGCAATCTTTTTATTTTCAGGTACAGTTTTCAACCCTTTCCAATGCTCCCAGAGCAGAGGCGCAGGTAGAAACCTTGCCTGGACCATCTGTTAAGCACCAGAGTACTCCTAGAGTGGCAGCGGGACCTCCTGATAGAGATTTGAATGGCATGGATGATGATGCCGATCCTAACTCTCTTGAGGATGGTGAAATTCCTTCAGGATTAGAACCATATAGAATTATGCTACGGTTCTTTCATAAAGATGAACTGCCAACTCTGATCTTTCAGACCTTGGAAATGCTCAGGGTTCCTGGGACAGGTTCTGGGTCTGAACTGAAGAGAAATTCCATTTTCATTTCCTTGCATAAAGCCTCTTGTTTTTTCATTTTGAGTGGGGTGTCCAAGAGGCTAATTCTAAAGGGGGTTGGGTTTTGGAAGCCCTGTATGTTCTGGATCCAGTGGTAAGAGAGCGCTTATGTTTTCCGAAGGTAGGTGCACTTGTATGTGCAGTCTCCAAATAGCTGTATATGGTAACACACCAAAGAGACTATTACTCTCCCTTAAACTTAATCCAAGTAATTACAACAAATAAGGAATCCTTTTATCGTTGCTTCATAAACAATATCACATTTACTACATATAAATTCTTTAATTACATATCAATTCATAAAACAGCATTAAATATTCAACTTTTCAAACATATTATCATAACCCTTTATGTAAAGGAAGGGAGTATAATAATGGCATGGGTCAGGTGACATGTTCGGGGTGTTCGGTGTGTATGAATGTATTGGTAGTGTGTAGATTTCAGCATTTGGATAAGAAAAGAGTACATATTATTAAAGGAGATTTTTCATGTACATTTGAGAAGGTGGTATATGCTTTTGTGTACCCAGGCCGATTAATATATGTCTGACATACTAGGCGGATGATCCGTCGAAGGATTATAGAACATAAGAGTAATATTTGTATTCAGAAGGAAGGGGCTCCCCTTGTGGCCCATTGGATTAATGTGCACCACCAGATTGATGACCTGAGATTCTTTGTTATAGCACAGTGTACAGAAAGTCATTGAGGGGATGCCACGCGGTGGCTCTGGCATACGGAACAGAAATTTATTTATAAATAGAATACTGTACAACCATGGAGCCTTAATACTGAGATTGAATGGGCAGCATATTACGTGTGAGGGATACGTATTGAGATGAATGGAGGTGTAGCTAATCGGAGGTGTGTGACAAATGGAACATCGGATTGGCTGAAAGAAGGAAAGGGTAGGGTTTATTGTGATGAATAGGAGGAATACGTATGGACATGTAAGTAGTTGGAGGTGTGTGACAAATGGACAAATTGGATTGGTTGAGAGAAGGTTAGGTGTGGTTGTCAGCGGATATAAAAGGCTCTTTAAACTGAGGGAAGTAGAAGTCTTCTTCCAGTATGGTGATTCGTTGGATGAAGGCGTCTCTGAAAATGCTATCAGTAAGTAATTTGGAATATTGGGAGTTTGTTGATATTAGGTGAGGTAATGACGTTTAATGTAGCATGGATGTCTTGTTGTAGGTGGAACAATGATGGATATCTGGAGGATATTGGAGGGTAGAAAGGAATAGCGGAATAATTTGGAGATGAGTCAACTACAATTGCATAAGTGTTAGATGTGAGGTAGTGAATTATATTAAATGATTGAAATGACTAGGAAGTTGGTATATGTCATATTATTTTTGTAGAATCAAGAAGCGGTAAAAATTAATGATGTGGGACAAACGGAAGAATTTTGAAGCCAGTTTGCGATGAAAGGAGTGCTGTAGGACTGATATACTGTGAGATGTAAGTAGTATATTAATTGATTGAATATGCATTAGATGTATTAAATGTAGGGTAAAATTGGTGATATAATATTCTTGCATATTATAGGATACTATTGGACACTTGGCTCTAACGATGTGAAATTTGTGATCAGCGGAATTGTATATATTATCATGGGAATGAAGAGTGGTTAATGAAGATCATTGAAGAAGATAACCCCTGAGGAAGACATGCCAGGCGAAACAAGGGTCCTTGTAGGGAATGTGGAGATAGTGATAGATGTACTGAATGTATTAGAGTTATATTGATAATATAGAAAATAGAAAAAGCTGTAACAGGATATTGGGGAATGGTATGTATTTTAATGTATCACGTAGAGGGACAGGAAGTGTGAATGTGTGAGTGAATGAGGAATATTATTTTTAGGAGTGTATATTTAAATGGTGATGTATTAGGGTATTTATGTATATATAGTAGGTATTCAGAGTGTCATAGGATAAAGGGTTATGATAATAGGTTTGAAAAGTTGAATATTTAATGCTGTTTTATGAACAGTCTCCAAGTAGACCACTATTCCAGTGGAAGGAGGAACAACCTTGAAGGATGCTCATGATAAAAAGATTGAGTCTATCCTTAAGCAAGTATTTTAAGCAGTGGCAATGACCTTCTTGCTGTTCCTTGGTGGCGCGGTCTTGTTTGCTTTTCTCCCAGGAGGTTGATGACTCTGGGATAAGATCCAGAGCAGTTATGGAACCAGCTGCTGCCTTCTTGGCAGATGCGGGCTGTGATTTGATCCGCACTTCAGCCAGAGGGGTGGCTTCTATAGTAGTGGCCAGGTGTCCGTTATGGTTGTGAAATGGTCAGTCAATGCGACCTCCAAGGCTAACCTCACCAAATTGCCCTTTAACGGCTTGCTTTTATTTAATTTATTTATTTATTTATTTATTTATTTATTTACATGAAACAGGTGAAGAAGCACAACATAGAATGAAAACTGTGCAGTACATCAAACGGAACATAAGGCAAACTAATATGGAAGAACTGGGAAGGGAGAAAGGAGATAAATAACGTTATAGCATAATAAAGTTAAAATGTTAGAATGGGGAGCATCCTTCTTGGCTAATATGGGATGTGACCTGGTTCGCACAGCCGCCAGAGGAGTTGCTTCCATAATAGTGGCTAGATGGCAGCTGTCGCTGTGTAATTGGTTGGCTAACACTGTGTCTAAATCCAGTCTTACCAAGCTGCCTTTCAAGGGTTCTCTTTTGTTTGGCAGTGAGTTAATAAAGATGGCAACTAGATGGGGGGAAGCCCAGATCCCTCGTATGTCGGAGGATAGGAAGCCAGCTTTTTGGCCAAATCGCCGCTCTCACGACGATAGGTGATTTCTTCTTTATAGGGGAGCTTCTCAAGGATCCTGTCCTTTCGCCCCAGAAGGCCTCAAAAAGATGCAGTCTCTGGGAATGGAGCTTCTCGATCTTCTCAATGAAGGTCCGTGGACTCACCTGCTGGTGCAGGAGATAGGTGGTCATCTATCTCACTATTATCAGAGGTGGGTTCAGATCAGATCGGACCAGTGGGCCCTGGAAGTAATTTGGAATGGCTATGCTCTAGAATTTCTTTGCATTCCTCCAGATTCATTTATGATATCTCCATGCAACTCCCCTCAGAAGAGAGTAGCAGTAGACACTACATTGAGAAGGATGTTAGCCCTGAAGGCCGTGATTCCCGTACCCAGATTGTAGTGAAATACAGGCTGCTATTCCATCTATTTTGTCATACCCAAGAAAGAAGGGTTCTTTTGATCCATCCTGTATCTCAAAGGAGTCAGTCGTCATTTGTGGGCAAAGTATTTCTGCCGGAGAGTCAAATTCAAAAGTTGATTACTCAGGTTCGCATCCTGATAAGCACTGCCTGCCCAACAGTGTGGTCTTATTTAAGGGTATTGGGTTTGATGGCGGCCACATTGAAAGTAGTTCCCTGAGCAAGAACTCAAATGTGACCTCTTCAACACGCGTTGCTTTCTCGCTGGAGCCCACAGTCGCAGGACTATGCAGTAAGACTTGTCCTGCCAATAGAGGTGATTGCCCAGTTACAGTGGTAATTGCAGATGGATCATCTCAGGAAGGGAGTTTCCTTAGAGATGCCAGATTGGTTAGTGCTCACAACAGATGTGCAAGGTCACTGAAATGCCGAGGAGCGTTAGTTGAGCATCAATCTCTTGGAAGCGCAGGTGGTTCATCTAGCATGCTTACAGTTCGCCAAGCATCTAGAGACTCAGGATGTCTGGATAATGTCAGACAATATGATGCCAGAGGCCTATATCAATCATCATGGTGGAACCAAGAGTCAACAGGTGTTGGGGGAGATAGATGTTGCCCACACCATGAGCAAATCTGCTAAGCATTTCTGCTTCTCACATTGCCGGAAAGGACAATGTCAGGGCTAACTTTCTCAGCAGGAGGAATGGACTCAGGAGAGTGGAAGCTAGTGGACGAGGCTTTTCAGCTCATTGTAGAACACTGGGGCCACCCATACCTAGACTTGCTGGCGACCTCAGACAACATGAAAGTTCCATGGTTTTCAGTCACAGACAAAACCCAAAAGCACTGGGTATTGATGCTGTTGTTCAGGTGTGGCCAAGAGGCAGCTTGTTGTATGCCTTCCCACCCTGTCCCCTGTTAGGCAGGATCGTTTGGAAGATTTCAAGTCAAGCCAACACTGTCCTTTTTGTGGCTCTGGATTGGCCCCAGAGGCCATGTTATGCTGATCTTCAGAGACTGCTAATGGGAAGTCCCCTCAGGCTACTGCCTCAGAAGGATCTGTTACAGCAGGAAACCATTCTAAAAGATCCAGGTCAATTTTGTCTTATGGTTTGGTCATTGAGAGGGCTAGTTATTAAAATCTGGTTATTCGCCTGCCGTGATTTTCACTTTTCTTCAGACCAAGACATTTTCTACATCTCTGGCCTATGTTAAGAGTTTGGAGAGTTTTCGAAGCCTGGTGTACAGAGCGAGGTTCTCAGCCTCTCAAGGTGGAGATTCCTTTAATTTTGGAATTCTTACAGGATGGCCTGCATAAAGGACTGGCCCTTAACACCTTGAAGGTTCAAGTAGCAGCTCTCACTTGTTATAGGGGACGAGTTAATCTGGGCCTTTGTCTTCCCATCCCATTGTGTCTCGGTCCTTGAAAAGGAGTTAAGCATTTTTGTCCTCCTTTATGGCTTCCAGTGCCTCTGTGAGACCTTAATCTGTCCTGAATTTCTTGGCAAGTCAAACTTTTTAGCCACTGTGTGCTCTTTCCTTGCAACTATTTACCTTGAAGACAGTTTTTCTAGTGGCAATCTGTTCAGCATGTCGGGTTTCCGAGCTCCAGGATCTTTCTTGTCATGAGCCTTTTCTATGCCCTCTTTTTCTGCCAAAAGTGGTTTCGGAGTTTCATTTGAATCAGTCCATTTCCCTACCTACCTTAGACAGCGACAGAGATGAAAGTGCTAGAGTACTTGGAGGTTACTAAATCTGCATGGAAGTCTCATCGCCTGTTTGTGTTCCATGGTGGCGTCAAACAGGGTGTTCTAGTGATGCGGGAGACTATAGCCCATTGGTTTAAGGAGGCCATTATTGCCGCCTATGTGGCTGCGGAGATTCCTTTGCCAAAGCAGATTAGACCACATTCTACGAAGGCTCAGGTAGTATCGTGTGTGGGACTTTGATTATTGTCATCTGTCGAGATTTGCCGAGTGGCGATGTGGTCATCATTGCGCACGTTTTCTAAACATTTCTGCTTAGATGTTTGGACTTGGGAGGATGCTGCATTTGCGCTGGCGGTGTTGATTGGACCATGGGCAGCCCCCCGCCCTGTTCGGGAGTAGCTTTGGTACATCCCACTGGTGGGGATTGGCCTGCCTGAGTACAGAGGTAGGAGAAATTACTACTTAATTTCCTTTCCTCTAAGGCAGGCCAATCCCTGTACCACTCTGAGCTGCTGCATTTTTACCTTTGGTTTGCCTTTTGGTGCAGACATTGCAGAATGTTCTTCCTGCTATTCGTTTGAAGACTGGTAAGTGGTTTAACCAGCCCCTCAGTTTAGTGAATGTTTATTCTTTTGTCTGAGTTCAGTGTTCCCTATTGGTTGGAAGCATGAGTGGTTGATTGTTAATAATCATTTTCAAGTTTAATCAGTTTGTCCAGAGATTGGCTTTTCCAGAGGATACTTATGGGCTGATGTCAGGGCAGGACTATATATTTGTGACATCTGCTTCTTACTCTGTCTCCATCTGCTGGCAGAGGTACATAACCCACTGGTGGGTATTGGCCTGCCCTCATTAGAGGAAAGGAAACTATTAGGTAAGTAGTAATTTCTCCTTGAATGTCCTCATGAAAAAGAACACTGCTTGTAAAGCAAGTGTTCTAATAGCAGGTTTAACTTCCTCCCACTCAAAATAATTGGGCTTTAGTACTTCCCAATTGTTCTAGACTGATGTAGCAGAAAGAAAAGGAAGGAAAAATTTATACTTAGCTGATAAATTCCTTTCCTTTATTTCTGATACACCAGTCCAGAAACTCACCCAGGAAGAGAGAAACTTTATTAAAAAAATAATAATAAATTAGTCTTCAAGATCTTCAAACAGGATTTACCTCTTCTATTTCAAAAAATAAAAAAGTTGATTCTGTTTAGAGTATATTGATATTTCTGTAGATTTCAGGATGTTTTGTCGAAGGATTGCTGGCTCAATCCAGTCTGTGCTCAATGGATGTAGTAATGATGGCACAGATGAAAAAAATGCCTCTATCAACTGGATGAGGGACTAAACCCAATCGTTCTGGACTGGGGTAGCAGAAATAAAGGAAAGAAAATGATCAGATAAGTCTACATTTCTCCATATTCAGCAGGAGAAGTGCTGTGCTGAATTTTTAGCAGAAATTATCCAGGTTACTTTATACTGATAACTTTGCTTCTCGTGGGCCTACTGAATATAGACCTCTTTTATATTTAATAGCAATCTTTCATGTTAGGCAGCACTTTTTGCAAATAATTTGTGAGTTGGGCATCTCTTTTCCTAATACTAACAATTCTTTCCTTTATTGCAGTGAGGCAGAATTACCATACATACACAAACAGATCCACTGCCTAGCCCTGCTCTGGCAGATATACAGCAGGAGCCCCAAGCCCCTGCACAAACTGCAAGCCATCCTGGCCGTCACCATGCTAGTGAACTCTGCCAAAAAGTCGAGAAATGAAGCCAAGGTGGGTAACAGAAGGAGCAAAAATTGCACAAAGAGCGTCACCACATTACAAGCAATGTCAGTATCATAGAGACTGCATCAAATCAACAACATTAAGAAGTAGAGACTTACTGTATTATACCATGTTGAACCTACTAGTAAGATTCTAGAGAATGGTTAGAAAAGTCTGCCACACAGTTTTATGATGTTGCTGCATGTTTGCATAAATGATGCTAAAGTTTATATTACTGTGGGTGCCGTTTCCAATAGCATCATGCACATTAGTGTGCTTGAACTTTCTAGTAAAATTTCAAAGGGAAACTAGGCCGGCTAAGGGACTGCCTTTCTGAATTCCTCCCCACCACGTTGTACTAAAAAAAAAAGATGCATCCAACCTGGGTTGAGGAGCTCAATCTTAAGGGCTTCATACCCACAGCCCTTGTTCAATTCAAGAAAGGTGTCATCACATCAACTTCCTGTAATGTAAGCTATAAATTCAACAAAATTGTCCTGTTCCAGACAGCCAATCAGGTAGTTGTGTTCTATCTCAGTAGACCCCGACCCAGTTCTAGAAGAACTCTTAACCAGTCTCCTTTTCAGGATGTCCACAATGAATATACATAACATAGATTTGCATGTACTGCCATCATTATGTACAAATTTATCGCATACATATTCGGTTGTGGATATCCTGAAAACCAGAGTAACTAGGGGCTTTTCTATGATATGATTGAGGACTACTGTTCTATTTGAATAAGCAGGGAGGAATAGATTCATTCTTTCTATGATAGGAAGCAGTGAAACTGGACCATGTCTTATGAGGTGACTTTGAGCACTTACTGGCAATAAAGCCTCTGTCAGACCCTATACACTCACAAGTAGTTCCTACATAATGAATTGGTGAACATGTCTCAGGTAAAAAGCAGATCTTTACCCAAGACAGATCTCTTTGTTCCAGGAGAAAATCAGAGGGCAGGCTCACCTTCATCCTAATTTAGGGGTTAGGTCTTCTGTATGCATATCCTATGATACTCCTGGTTGCAAAGACCTAAGTAAAACTCAGAAGAAACCAAGAAGCTATGAGTCTGATAATCAAAAAAGAGCGCACCATAGACACTTAAGTTGGCAGAAAATAGGCACCTAACTTTAGGATCCTAAAATCAAAGCCATTAAATTTGACTGCTGTTTACTTTCGTAACTTTAGGCACCTAGCACTAAAAATCAGCACTGAGCATCTAACTTTGTTCCGCTAGCCTGACCCTTCCCTTGGCCATGCCCACTTTTTAGGTGCCTTAATTTAGGTGTTCAGATAAGCACATTTTCAGTTTGCAGGTCTAGGCTCCTATTTCCTTATTTAAGGTATCAGATCTTTTGAATCTTAGTCTGTATTAGGGATGTGAATCGTTTTTGAACGATTAAAATTATCGTCAGATAATTTTAAAATCATCCAAAATCATTAGAGTGCACGATACAATACAAATGCCCCCGATTTATCATCAGGGGCATTTGTATTGTATCGTTAAATAGGGCACGGGAATTATTTGGGGGAGGGCGGGAAAACCGGCATACCAAAACAACCCCTAAACCCACCCCGACCCTTTAAAACAAATTCCTTACTTTCCCCCACCCTCCCGAACCCCCCCAAAATGTTAAATTACCTGGTGGTCCAGTGGGGGGGGGGTCCCGGCGTGATCTCCTGCTCTCGGGCCATCGGCGCCATTTTGGCTGCCACTAATTAAAATGGCGCCGATGGCCCGATAAAAAAAACAAACCCACCGGACCCTTTAAATCGACCCCCGACCCTCCCGATCCAATTCACATCGCTAGGGAGGCCCGACCCTTTAAATCGATCCCCCACCCTCCCGATCCAATTCACATCGCTAGGGAGGCCCGCGCCGCTAAAAAAAAAAAAACAAAAACCACCCGACCCTTTAAATCGATCCCCCAAAACCTTTTAAAATTACCTGGTGGTCCAGGGGAGCCTCGGGGAGAGATCCAGGGGGGCCTCGGGGAGAGATTTTGCGGCATCAGCTGTTCTAAAAAAAAAAAAGTGGCGCCGATGCCCCTTTGCCCTTACCATGTGACAGGGTATCCGTGCCTTTGGCCGGCCCCTGTCACATGGTAGGAGCACTGGATGGCCGGCGCCATCTTTAAAGATGGCGCCGGCCACTTTACTCATCAGCCGGCCATCCAGTGCTCCTACTATGTGACAGGGGCAGGCCAATGGCACGGATACCCTGTCACATGGTAAGGGCAAAGGGGCATCGGCGCCATTTTTATTTTTTTTTAGAACAGCTGATGCCGCGAAATCTCTCCCCGAGGCCCCCCTGGATCTCTCCTCTCCCCGAGGCCCCCCCGGATCTCTCCCCGAGGCCCCCCTGGACCACCAGGTAATCTTAAAAGGTTTTGGGGGGGTCGATTTAAAGGGTCGGGTGGTTTTTTTTTTTTTTTAGCGGCGCTGGCCTCCCTAGCGATGTGAATTGGAATCGGAAACGATTCCAATTCACATATCTTAACGATCAGATTCCCCCCCTCCCCCAGCCGAATCTGATCGTTAAGACGCTCTGGCACACGATTCACATCTCTAGTCTGTATGATTCTAATAGCTCTTCTTTGGCTGAAACAGATTTGGTTTCCACTTCTTCAGGAGTTATCAGTCTGGAAGCCAATTCAGTCAAGGAATTCCCCAGCTCTAATTATGTAGAATCAAGGAATGGCTCTCCATCCCAACATTCAACCTCTGGTCCTCACAGCCTGCATGTTAAAAGCAAGATAAATTACTCCTTAGGTTTCTCCAATGAAGTGTCTAAAGTTCTCCTAGGAAGAAATCCATCAGAAACTCTTATAGGTTGAAGTTGAGGAGAATTGACATCTGGTATAAAGACAAGACCCTAGATCCTTCTCTTTACCCACACGAAAACTGCTTGAATGCCTTCTTCATTTTTCAGGGTCCAGTCTAAATCCCATTTCTGTTAGGGTTCACTTTAGTGGCAGCAACAGCATGTAGAAGGAAACCCTATCTCTGCACAGCCCTTAGTTGTGAAATTCATTTGGTGTATACTTCAATTGAAGCCTCTTATCAAGCCACCCACTGTATCATGGAACCTCAACATGGTTTTTACCCAGCTGATGAAAGATTCTTTTGAACCTGTGGCCCCTTGTTGGTTAAAGTACCTGACCTGGACATTCATATTTTTGGTGCCAGTAACTTTAGACTGCAAACTTGCTGAGCTCCAGACCATAGTGACTGTGATAGATTGAAAGATGTGCCAAGGGAAATGTAAAGATTGAGCAAATCTTTAAATTTCCCTTGGCCGAGGTTGTTTGAGGCAAATCAGCATGTATTAAAGTGGTTGCCTATGAGAACTACATTTCCCATAATCCCTAACAGTTCCTAGATAGATTTGATTAGGGATCAGATGGAGGCAGGGTAGAGTCATCTGTTTGTAGTAGTAGGCTGGCAGATGAAATAAGAGGTAGCCTGGTGTTTGCCAGAAAGAGCAGGAGAAGAGAAGCAAGAAAAAGTGAAGAGAAGGCTGCTTCTTCAGCCTCAGGCTCAGTGGAGTCTGACACTGAGGAGGAAGCAGAAACAGAGGAGGAACTCAGAGGGTGCAGTGTCATTAACATTAATGTATACTGCAAAGCTGGGTATTTAAAACTCAGGCTGGAATGCCTGCAGTAATTGGAATCTGGTAAGGAATTCTGTGGGCAGGTATTGCAAACTGTGGCTTTATAACTCTGCAAAGATGCCGCTAACTTGAAGCGATAGTTACTGTTCATTGTAAACCGGGGTGATATGTATATTATACAGGAACCTCCGGTATATAAATCCTTAAATAAATAAAATAAATAAATAAAAGATGCAGTTCAGCTCTGAGGGTGCAGTGTCACTAATTAGCATTAATGTGTGCTGCATGGCTGCAGTGCTTACTGTAACTGGAACCTCAGAAACTCTGGCCTGGAATCTGTTTAGATTTATCAACCCAAAGTTAGTAGACGTGCTGAGCTCTTTTTACCCTGTGCTTTTAAAAAACTGTAGTGTAATGCTGTTTTTCTGTGCTTGTGAAAAATGCTGTATTGAAAACTCCATTATTGGAAGAGGGGGAGATTCCTCCAGATACTGAGTCTTATAGAACTAAGCTTCGGCTTTTTCACAGGGACAAGATCTCTGGTTTAATTTTGCAGACCTTGAAAGCCCTTGGGTGTGAGGACACCTTGCAAGGATCCGAAAAAAAACCCTGTAATGGTTAGCTTGAGCAAGGCATCCTGTTTTTTTCATAAGAACATAAAATATGCCATACTGGGTCAGACCAAGGGTCCATAAAACCCAGTATTCTGGATCCAACAGTGGCCAATCCAAGTCACAAGTACCTGGCAAGTACTTAAATATTAGATAAATTGCAATCTACTATTGCCTATTAATTACCATAATAGCAGTTCATAGATTTTTCCTCCAGGAACTTATCCAAACCTTTTTTAAACTAGTTACACTAACTACCGTAACCACAACCTCTGGCAATGAATTCCAGAGATTAACTATGCACTGAGTGAAAAAGAATTTTCTTCAATTTGTTTTAAAGGAGCTACTTGCTAACTTCATGGAGTGCCCCCTATTTATTTATTTATTTATTTATTTATTTAATTTTATATACCGGCAACCGTTTGCACATCGTGCCGGTTTACAAGTAACTTACAAAAAAGATATATAGGCGTAGCCTTTACAGAGAACGGTGTATAACATAAACGCAGTAACAGAATAAATAACTAAATAACTAAGGGAGGGATGGAGGGGGGTAGTCGAGACAAATGGGGGGGCAGGGGGAGGGTGCAAACAGACACATGGGGATAAGATATGAATTGGGATTCGAGGGAGAAATATGTACACTTGTTATATACAAAAATTGTATGAATCATTAGAGGGGGAGGGTATTGGGTGTAGGACCTGAACGGGGGATGTGGGAGAGAGATGAGGGTTGGGCTAGCATGTTAGTTGGTGGAGCTGATGAGGAAAGGGGGTATGCTTGGAGGAAAAGCCAGGTTTTGAGTTTCTTTTTGAAAGTAGGTGTGGAGGTTTCGGTACGTAGGTCATGAGGCATAGAGTTCCAGAGGGAGGGGCCTGCAAGGGAAAGGGCTCTATTGGTGGTGGAGATGAGTCTAGTGGATTTTATGGAGGGGGGGATAAGGGTTCCACGGAGGGAAGCACGGGTGGGTCTTGTGGAGGTACGAGGGAGGAAGGGTGGGTTTAGCCAGTTGTAGTGTTCGTTAGTAATACTTTTGTGGATGAGGGTGAGGGTCTTGTAAATAATTCGTGAGTGAATGGGAAGCCAGTGGAGATCAATGAGGGTGGGAGTGATGTGGTCTTTCTTATTGACATTGGTGAGGATACGAGCAGTAGCGTTTTGGAGGAGTTGTAGAGGTTTGATGTGGGTAGAAGGGAGTCCAAGTAGGAGAGCGTTGCAGTAGTCAATTTTCGAAAAAATTATGGATTGGAGTACTGTACGGAAATCGGAAAAGTAGAGAAGGGGTTTTAGTTTTTTGAGGGTTTGTAGTTTGAAATAGCAGCTGCTAAGGATAGATTTGATATATGGTTTGAAGGTTAGTTGGTTATCAAGTATAACACCCAGGTTTCTTGTGTTAGAGAGAAGGTTGGGGGAATGGAGGGTGGAGAGAGTGGGTGTGGCTGCATGTCTAGAGGAGATGAGGAGGAGCTCAGTTTTTTGCGGATTGAGGGCTAGGTGCATGTCAGTGAGGAGCTGGTTTATTGAGGCGAGAATGGTGTTCCAGTTTTGGATAGCAGTGAGCACAGAGTTTTTGAAAGGGATGAGGATTTGCACATCATCCGCATAGATGAAATGTGTGATACCAAGGTTGGAGAGGAGGTTTGTAAGGGGGAGCATGTAAATGTTAAATAAGGTGGAAGAGAGGGAGGATCCTTGGGGAACGCCACAGTCGAGATTAACAGGAGGGGATGTAAAATTGTCTGTGAGGACTGTGTAGGTACAGTTTTGGAGGAAGGACTTTATCCAAGAAAGAGCAGTACCTGAAATTCCTATACTGATGAGGGTGTTGATGAGGATGTTGTGATTTACGGTGTCAAAAGCGGCGGAAATATCTAGCATGGCAATGAGGTAGGAGTTACCGGCATCCATTCCTTTGATGATTGTATCTGTAAGGGAGAGGAGTAGGGATTCCGTACTAAGGTGTTTTCGGAAACCGTATTGTGTTGGTCGGAGTATATTGGATTGTTCCATGTATTCAGAGAGACGGGAGTTTACTAGTTTCTCAATGACTTTGGAGAGGAAAGGGAGATTGGAGATAGGACGGAGGTTAGATAGATTGGAGGGATCAAGGGAGGGTTTTTTTAGAATGGGTTTGACCACAGCTTGTTTCAGGGAGTTAGGGACCAGGCCGTGTTCCAGGGAGCAGTTCACGATTTTGGAGAGTGTGGTGGCTATTGTTTTAGGAATAGCGAGAAGAAGTTTAGTTGGGATGGTTTCCGAGGGATGGGAGGAAGGTCTCATCTTTTTTAAGATGTTCTCTATTTCTAGAGTTGAGGAGGGTTCAAGCGAAGGGAGGATGGTGGGTGTGTGTGGGGTGGGGGGGGGTTATGTTGTTGGTGTTGGGGGAGTTTTTGGTATTAGGGATGAACTTGGCAGTGATGTTGGATATTTTGTTCTTAAAGAAGAGGGCAATTTCATTGCATCGGGTCTGTGTGGAGGGGACTTGGGGTGTAGACATGTTGGGTTTGGTGAGGTCTGAGACTAGGGTAAATAGTGCCTTTGGGTTGAATTGGAGGTGGTGAATTTTTTTGGCATAATATTCTTTTTTGGTTGTTTGAATGGCGTTTCTGTATGTGTGCATAAGTTTGTAATAGGTGGTTTTTGAGGCAGGAGAGGGGTGTTTGCGCCAGTGTCTTTCAGCTGCTCTAAGCTGGATTTTTTGGGTTTTGAGCGTATGGGTGTACCAGGGTTTTTTGGATGATTTGGTTTGTGTGATTGTTTTTCGAATGATTGGGCATAGGTTGTTGGCGATTTTTTGGGTAGTTTCTGTCCAGGAGGATATGGCACTATCTGCTGACTCCAGGTCAATGTGATTTGGGATGTTGGAGCAAGCCGTTGCTAGGGTGTCTAGGGGGCAGGTTTTACGAAGTTGGAAGGATTTAGGCTGGGGGGGAGAGGAGATGGATGGGGTTTGTAGAGAGAGGGTTGTATTGATAATGGAGTGGTCAGACCAGGGGTCAGGGAGGCATGTGGGGGGGTGGATGACGTTGATGAGTGAGTTGGTGAAAATAAGGTCGAGGGTATGACCGGCTTTGTGGGTTGGGGAGTGAATAAGTTGGGTGAGGCCCATTGCGTCTAAGGATGAGATGAAGGCTTCGCATGGTGGGGATTGTGGAGTGGAATCGACATGGAGGTTAAAATCGCCAAGGATTATCGTGGGGATGTCTGGGGAGAGAGAGACGGTGAGGAATTCGATGAGGGGGGAGGGGTCTTTTTCTAGTAGACCAGGGGGGGTATAGATTAGGCAGATTTGTAGAGATTGCGATTTGAAAAAGCCTACTTCGTATTGATTGGGAATATTGCAGGTTTGTGGGGTGAGCTTGAATTCTCTTTTAGCTATGAGGAGTAGGCCCCCTCCTCTTTTCTTTTTGCGGGGAATAGAGAAAATGTCATAGGTTTCAGTAGGGAGTTGGTTAATGAGGGGGGTGTCAGAGGGTTTAAACCAGGTTTCAGTTACTGCAAAAATTTCTGGTTTGGAGTCAGTTAAAATATCGTGGAGGAGGTGAGTTTTTTGCTTCAGGGATTGGGCGTTAATGAGAAGGAGAGAGATGAGGGAGAGGGTGAGGGCTTGAGAGTTAGGAGATATGGGGATGGGGGTTAGACGCCTTTTTTGAGTGTTGTGTTGGCTGTAGGGGGGGAGGGATAGCTTTGAGGGGTATCTGAATAGGTAATTGGGGGGACAGAGGTAGTCGTGTGGAGGCATTATTGGATGGGGGGCTAGTAGATGTGGGTTGGGGAGAGAGACAGGTTGTGCGATGGGGGCACAGTAATGCTATTGAATAGATTAATGCAATTGAAAACAGATGATTGCAAGTAATTAAAGAGATGTGGTTTGGCAGATTAATGCAGTTGACAGCAGCTGGGTGCAAGTGAAGAGATAAATGCAATGGAACAGATGAATGCAATAGAACAGTTAAATGCAATTGAACAGATGAATGCTATTGAACAGATGAGTGCACTGGAAACAGATGAATGCAGTAGAACAGTTAAATGCAATGGAACAGATGAATGCTATTGAACAGATGAGTGTACTGGAAACAGATGAATGCAGTAGAACAGTTAAATGCAATGGAACAGATGAATGCAATAGAACAGTTAAATGCAATTGAACAGATGAATGCTATTGAACAGATGAGTGTACTGGAAACAGATGAATGCAGGTAAGCAGATGAATGCAAGTGAACAGAGAAATGCAATAGTACAGGGAGGGTAGGCAATTAGGTAGAGTAGGTTATGAGATGCGGATACTGTAAAGTCATTTCCCCGAGACAGTCATTTGAAGGAGACACACTTACGTATTATTAGTCCTATTATCTGAGAAAGTAAATAACTGATTTACATTAACCTGTTCAAGTTTTTTCATGGTTTTGTAGATCTCTAACTTATGCCCCCTCAATCATCTCTTCTCCAAACTGAACAGCCATAACTTCTTTAGCCTTTCCTCATAGGGGAGCCGTTCCATGCCCCTTATCATTTTGATTGCCCTTCTCTGCACTTTCTCCAGTGCAACTATATAATTTTTGAGATGTGGTACGGGTCCCCAGAGGCAGGCAGAGCTCGAATCTCAATGTGTGGATGAGATGATGGTGCAAGGAAGAGGGATTCAGTTTTGTAAGGAACTGGGGAACCTTTTGGGGAAGGGGGAGTTTCTTCCGAAGGGATGGGCTCCACCTTAACCAGGGTGGAACCAGACTTGCTGGCGCTAACCTTTAAAAAGGAGATAGAGCAGCTTTTAAACTAGAACAAAGGGGAAAGCTGACAGTCGCTCAGCAGCGTATGGTTCGGAGAGAGGTATCTTCAAAGGATATTAATGATGCATTAGAATTAGGGCATCCCAACAGTGAGGTTCCAATAATAAGAAAAGTAGTCCAAGTGCCTGTAACTAAAAACTCACCTGAGCTAAAATATTCTAATTTATCCCTGTCAATTAAAAAGCAGAATGAAAATACAAACAAAAAACAAACTTTGAAATGTTTGTATGCTAATGCCAGAAGTCTAAGAAGTAAGATAGGAGAATTAGAATGTATAGCAGTGAATGATATATCGATCAGAATGCCAGGTAGTACTACAAGAATATAGTATAGACGCTTGTTGTTATTATTGACCAGTCACCAACCCCGAAGGGAGTCGCCAATGATGTAAGGTGGGCGGAGCAGAGATGTCAGACAGCGATGGACACAACATTATTATCTCGACACGGCTGGCAAGCAAGATTCCATCTTCGGCCAGTCTATCCTGCGTAATTTGTTTCTTGTTTAATAGCCCAACTTCCTTCCTGCGACCCACTGAGAAACTCAGGCTGCACTCCTACCCAAAACCACCCCAGTTGTTGTGCCTGATGCACGTCATTGGGTGTTTTTGGTTCATTCTGTTCGAGCATCCTGTAGCTCGCTATTCACCCACATGTGAGGTCTACCATCCTGCTTGTCCTGGGAGAAAGCAGAGCTGCTTACCTGTAACAGGTGTTCTCCCTGGACAGCAGGATGTTAGTCCTCATGAAACCCGGCCGCCACCCCGTGAAGTTAGATTCATTTACGTTTTATTATTTTATTTTTTGCTTGTACCTTTTACTACAAACGAGACTGAAGGGGGACCCCTGCTGGATGCAGGGTTGGTGGCATGCTGGGCATGCTCAGTGTGCCAGTCAAAGTTCTAGAAACTTTGACAAAGTGTTCCGTGATTGGGCTCCATCCGATGATGTCACCCATATGTGAGGACTAACATCCTGTTGTCCTGGGAGAACACCTGTTACTAGGGATGTGAATCGTTTTTTGACAATTTAAAATATCGTCCGATATATTTTAAATTGTCAAAAATCGTTAGGGCCACGATACAATACCAATTCCCCCGATTTATCGTTAAAAAATCGTAAATCGGGGGAAGGGGGAGGGCAGGAAAACCAGCACACTAAAACCCCCTAAAATCCACCTCCGACCCTTTAAATTAAATCCCCCACCCTCCCGAACCCCCCCCCCAAATGCTTTAAATTACCTGGGGATCCAGCGGTGGTCCAGAACGGTGGCGGTCCGGAACGGCCCCCTCAATTGAATCCTTTTGTCTTCAGCCGACGCCATTTTGCAAAATGGCGGCGGCCATAGACAAAAACGATTCGACGCAGGATGTCGTTCCGGACCCCCGCTGGACTTTTGGCAAGTCTTGTGGGGGTCAGGAGGCCCCCCCAAGCTGGCCAAAAGTTTCTGGGAGTCCAGCGGGGTTCAGGAAGCGATTTCTTGCCGCGAATCGTTTTCCGTATAGAAAATGGTGCCGGCAGGAGATCGACTGCAGGAGGTCGTTCAGCGGCGGCCCGGAACCCCCGCTGAACGACCTCCTGCAGTCGATCTCCTGCCGGTGCCATTTTCCATACGGAAAACGATTCGCGGCAAGAAATCGCTTCCTGAACCCCGCTGGACTCCCAGAAACTTTTGGCCAGCTTGGGGGGGCCTCTTGACCCCCACAAGACTTGCCAAAAGTCCAGCGGGGGTCCGGAACGACCTCCTGCGTCGAATCATTTTTGTCTATGGCCGCCGCCATTTTGCGGCGGCCATTTTGCAAAATGGCGCCGGCTGAAGACAAAAGGATTCAATTGAGGGGGCCGTTCCGGACCGCCGCCGTTCTGGACCACCGCTGGATCCCCAGGTAATTTAAAGCATTTGGGGGGGGTTCGGGAGGGTGGGGGATTTAATTTAAAGGGTCGGGGGTGGGTTTTAGGGGGTTGGCTCACGATTTTAACGATTTTTCACGATATTTTTAAAACCCAAACGGCAACAATACGATTCCCTCCCCCTCCCAGCCGAAATCGATCGTTAAGACGATCGAGGACACGATTCACATCTCTACCTGTTACAGGTAAGCAACTCTGCTTTCCTGAGCGCTGCTCTTTTTGCCTTTATTTTTTCAGCCACCTCCTTTGAGAGCCAAATTGGTTTCTTTTTCCTTTTCTAACATATAGATTTGTTGCCTTTGTAATAGCTCCTTTTAATTTGGCTCACTGTTGTTCCACTTATCCATTTTCTCCCAGTCTTTTAGTTCTTCCTCCAGGTACATCCCCATTTTGTCAGTCTGTATTTTTGAAATTCAAAATTCAGGTCTTCATGTAACTTCTGTGTATCTTATTTGCGATATCAAACCATACTGTCTATGTCTAATGCTCAGTTGGGCACTTGTCTGGAAGGCATCCACTATGTCTCTACTACTTGTAGATTCCACAGAAGCGATACTCCGATGTACATCTGGCAGATTAAAATCTACGAGCAACACTTCGCCCTTCTTTCCCACCTTTTGGATGTCTTCTATTAGATCTCTATCCAGCTCTTCTGTCTGAATCGGAGGCCTGTAGACCACACCGATGTAAATGGAAGCACCATCTTCTTTTTTTTTTAGGTCAGCCCATAATGCTTCTTCCCTACCCCACATCCCTTGCATTTCAATTGCTTGGATATTGTTTCTGACATAAATCGCTACTCCTCCCCCTTTCCTGACCTCGCTGCCTTTCCTTAATAAGTTATAGCCCAGGATGGCCGTATCCCAGTCATGTGGCTCCTTGGACCATGTGTCTCTAACAGCAACAATGTCCAAGTCTGCTTCCACCATTAGAGCCTGCAGATCTGGGATTTTATTGCCCAGACTATGAGCATTTGTGCTCTTAGCTTTTCAGCTTTTCTCCTTCAGCTTACTGCTTTTCTTGGACATCTTTTCTGCCCTATTTAACTGATTTGTGTTACTTTTTTCACCCATTTCTTGGAGATGACAAGGGTGACATAACAATTTCTATTTGCCACCCCCATCCTCACTAACTTTCAAAAAGGAGATTGAGCAGCTTTTAAACTAGAACAAGGGGGAAAGCCGACAGCAGTGCATGGTTCGGAGAAATGTATCCTTGAAGGATACTAATGAAACAGGAGAGTTAGGGCATCCCAACAAAGAGGCTCCATTAAAAGCAAACGTAGTCCATATGCCTATATGTAAAAAATCACCAAAGCTTATGATTTCTGAATTATCTGAAACAACTGAAAAGCAGGTTGTTAATACAAACAAAAAACACACTTTGAAATGTCTGTATGCCAATGCCAGAAGTCTAAGAAGTAAGATGGGAGAGTTAGAGTGTATAGCAGCAAATGATGAGATTGACATAATTGGCATCACAGAGACTTGGTGGAAGGAGGATAACCAATGGGACAGTACTATATCAGGGTACAAGTTATATCACAATGATAGGGAGGTTCAACTTGGTGGGGGTGTGGCACTTTTTATGTCTGGGAGGGAATAGAGTCCAACAGCATAAAGATCATACAAGAGACTAAATGCTCAGTAGAATCTGTATGGGTAGAAATCCCATGTGTGTTGGGTAAGAGTATAGTGATAGGAGTATACTAGCGTCCACCTGGACAAAATAGTCAGACAGATGATGAAATGCTAAGAGAAATCAGGGAAGCAAACCAATTTGGCAGTTCAATAATAATGGGAGATTTCAATTACCACCAATATATCCAAAAACTTATTTAGAATACAATGACTACGTTACTAAATACTGATGTTTATTCATTATCAACTCTATTAAGGACCGTCATAACACCCGTGGTATGCAGGCATCTTATGCATGTTTTCTCAACCACATCGGGTCATCTTTAATCATCGGTCCTGCAACATCTAGGTAGTCTTTCTTAAAAACCTTTGCAAACAACTAACGGGGAACAGACCCATGCGGTAAAAACAGTAACGCCAAAGAAGCAGGCCATCGAGTGCCCTTGTGCGGCAGTAGCAGTATCTGAATTGAACCCATTGACAGCGAGACTCCGCTTCATTAAGGGAAGTACTTATTCCACATACTATACTAAAGTTTATTGCGCAAATTATAAAAATATTATAAAAATAGAAAAAATAGAAAAAAGTGCAAAAGTTTTTAAGAAAGACTACCTTGATGTTGCAGGACCGATGATTAAAGATGACCCGATGTGGTTGAGAATACATGCATAAGATGCGTGCATACCACGGGTGTTATGACGGTCCTTAATAGAGTTGATAATGAATAAACATCAATATTTAGTAACACACACATATTATTTGAAACACTATTGTACAACATGTTTATGTAGCAGATTTCAATTACCCCAATATTGGCTGGGTAAATGTAACATCAGGACTTGCTAGAGACATAAAGTTCCTGGATGTAATAAATGACTGCTTCATGGAGCAATTGGTTCAGGAACCAACAAGAGAGGGAGCTGTTTTAGATGTAATTCTTAGTGGAACGCAGGATTTGGTGAGAGAGGTAATGGTGGTGGGGCCACTTGGCAACAGTGATCATAACATGATCAAATTTAAACTAATAACTGGAAGGGGAACAATAAGTAAATCTGCAGCTCCAACTCTAAACTTTCAAAAGGGAAACTTTGATAAAATGAGGAAAATAGTTAGAAAAAACTGAAAGGTGCAGCTGCAAAGGTTAAAAATATTCAACAGGCTTGGACATTGTTTAAAAATACAATCCTAGAGGCGCAGTCCATATGTATTCCACACATTAAGAAATTTGGAAAGAAGGCAAAACGATTACTGTCATGGTTAAAAGGTGAGGTGAAAGAGGCTATTTTAGCCAAACAAAATCCTTCAAAAATTGTAAGAAGGATCCATCTGAAGAAAATAGGATAAAATATAAGCATTGTCAAGTTAAGTGTAAAACATTGATAAGACAGGCGAAGAGAGAATTTGAAATTAAGTTGGCCACAGAGGAAAAAACTCATAATAAAAACTTTTTAAAGTATATCCGAAGCAAGAAACCTGTGAGGGAGTCGGTTGGACCATTAGATGACCAAGGGGTTAAAGGGCTCTTAGGGAAGATAAGGCCATTGCAGAAAGACTAGATGAATTCTTTGCTTCCGTGTTTACTAATGAGGATGTTGGGGAGATACCAGTTCCGGAGATGGTTTTCAGGGGTGATGAGTCAGACGAACTGAACAAAATCTCTGTGAATCTGGAAGATATAGTAGGCTAGATTGACAAACTAAAGAGTAGCAAATCACCTGGACCAGATGGTATGCATCCTAGGGTACTGAAGGAACTAAAAAATGAAATTTCTGATCTATTAGTTAAAATTTGTAACCTATCTTTAAAATCATCCATTGTACCTGAAGACTGGAGGATGGAGAATGTAACCCCAATATTTAAAAAAGGCTCCAGGGGCGATCTGGGTAACTATAGACCAGTGAGCCTGACTTCAGTGCCGGGAAAAATAGTGGAAACTATTCTCAAGATCAAAATCGTAGAGCATATAGAAAGACATGGTTTAATGGAACACAGTCAACATGGATTTACCCAAGGGAAGTCTTGCCTAACAAATCTGCTTCATTTTTTTGAAGGGGTTAATAAACATGTGGATAAAGGTGAACCGGTAGATGTAGTGTATTTGGATTTTCAGAAGGCATTTGACAAAGTCCCTCATGAGAGGCTTCTACGAAAAGTAAAAAGTCATGGGATAGGAGGCGATGTCCTTTTGTGGATTACAAACTGGTTAAAAGACAGGAAACAGAGAGTAGGATTAAATGGTCAATTTTCTCAGTGGAAAAGGGTAAACAGTGGAGTGCATCAGGGATCTGTACTTGGACCGGTGCTTTTCAATATATATATAAATGATCTGGAAAGGAATACGATGAGTGAGATTATTACATTTGCGGATGATACAAAATTATTCAGAGTAGTTAAATCACAAGCAGACTGTGATACATTACAGGAGGACCTTGCAAGACTGGAAGATTGGACATCCAAATGGCAGATGAAATTTAATGTGGACAAGTGCAAGGTGTTGCATATAAGAAAAAATAACACTTGCTATAGTTACACGATGTTAGGTTCCATATTAGGAGCTACCACCCAGGAAAAAGATCTAGGCATCATAGTGGATAATACTTTAAAATCGTCAGCTCAGTGTGCTGCAGCAGTCAAAAAAGCAAACAGAATGTTAGGAATTATTAGGAAGGGAATGCTTAATAAAACAGAAAATGTCATAATGCCTCTATATCACTCTATGGTAAGACCACACCTTGAATACTGTGTACAATTCTGGTCCCTGCCTCTCAAAAAAGATATAGTTACAATGGAGAAGGTACAGAGAAGGGCAACCAAAATGATAAAGGGGATGGAACAGTTCCCCTATGAGGAAAGGTTGAAGAGGTTAGGGCTGTTCAGCTTGGAGAAGAGACGGCTGAGGGGGGATATGATAGAGGTTTTGAACGAGTAGATGTGACTCGGTTATTTAAATTTTCGAATAATCGAAGGACTAGGAGATGCTCCCTGAAATTAGCATGTAGCACATTTAAAACTAATCGGAGAAAATTCTTTTTCACTCAATGCATAATTAAACTCTGGAATTTGTTGCCAGAGGATGTGGTTAGTGCAGTTAGAATAGCTGAGTTTTAAAAAGGTTTGGATAAGATCTTGGAGGAGAAGTCCATTACCTGCTATTAATCAAGTTTACTTAGGGAATAGCCACTGCTATTAATTGCATCAGTAGCATGGGATCTTCTTAGTGTTTGAGTAATTGCCAGGTTCTTGTGGCCTGGTTTGACCTCGTTGGAAACAGGATGCTGGGCTTGATGGAACTTGGTCTGACCCAGTATGGCAATTTCTTATTTTCTTATTTTGAAAAGAAAAAAAAGCCACTCTGCTTGTAGTGCAAACCTGGAGAAATGGAAACAGAAATATAGCACTTAACATAATCCCAGGATCTGCAATAATGCACACAAACTAATCCAAAGTTACACCTGTATTATGGAACACACTTGAACAGCAACAACCCTACCTAGGAAATGGCAACACCTCAAATTTATTTTTATTTTATTTAAAAGATTTTTCTATACCGATACTCAGTATATAATTGCAGTTTACAGGTATACCATCAATATTAAAAGTTGTATAACAGATAAAAACAAAAATACCAGGCCCTAATCACCAAAGCACCTCTTTTAAGGAAAACAGAACAAGCCAAGCTGCTTTAGATCCCTATACAAGCTTGCAGAATACTCTTACCTGGTTCATACATACAGAACACAGACCATCACTAAATACAGAATAAAGAGACTATAAAGCTAATGTTTTTGTTCTTCCATTGTTGCACTGCAAAAATGGCTTCTTGCTGTTTCCTGTTCAGTTTTTGTCTGCACCTTTCTATTTATATATTCCTCAAGAAATATAAAATAATTGTAAAACTATACTAATAAAGAGAATACATGTTTCAAAATAACTGATGAATGGAATAATATCCAATAATTACAAAGTCATAAAAATTATTAAAAATTCTCCAAACTCTAACAAAATGTAATTATTTTTATTTATTTATTTATTTATTTATTTGTCGCGTTTTATATACTGTTGTTCGGTTTCGCCATCACAACGGTTTACAAAGTTTTGATGTTTAGCAGAGTGTTCAAAGTTCATACGCTTGTTAACATAGTTATCTTAATCGTTATAAACATAGTTTGGTTGTAACTTGTACAGGTTAATTTACGTGTTTTGGATTGGTTCTGCATGTTTATATGGGCCGTTCCCTGTACGTACCTGGATCAGTCCAGACCGTGGGTTATGTCCCCATTCCAGCAGATGGAGTCAGCCAAAGCTTTGAGGGGGCGTCACCATAAGTACTACTACCCCCTCTGCAGGAGTTCAGTATCTTCTGACTCCAGCAGATGCGAGTAGGGGAATCTGGGCTTGCTCCCGATTACCTGTAACCATTGTTCCCTTGATTGGGTTTTTCTTCTCTGGCTATTATATTTAGTTGTTTTGGATCAAGTTTGTTCTTTAAAAAAAAAAAAAAAAAAAAAAAAAAAGTTAATTGGTTTAATTGGAGAGGCGTGGCTTCCTTTTGGTGCTGTCTCTCTGTCTCTCTCTCTCCTTTCCCGGCGACTAGGCTGTCCACCGGGGTAAGTTGTATTGGTTTTTGCTGTATTTTTCTTTTGCAGCTTATTTGGACGCGGCGGCCGGTGGAACCGGCCTCCCAGCGTTTTCTCCCTCTCCCGCGGCCATCTTGCCGGCTCCTCGTGGGCTGCAGCAGGGAGCTCGTCTTCGGCGGGTTGTGAGGCCAGGAAGGCCCCCCCGCGGCCTCGTGGCCTGCAGCAGGGAGTAGGGAGCTCTTCTTCGGCGGGTTGTGAGGCCAGGAAGGCCCCCCCGCGGCGCCGTTTTTCAGCCGGCGGGCAGTGCAGGCCGATCGGGCACCCCCGCACCGGCGTTTCTCCTCTCGGCCCCCCCGAGGCTTTCTGATTTTTTTTTGCCTGCCTGCTCCGTTTTTGCCAGCGCTCCCGATGCCGCGGCCGTTGCGTTGTTCGGCCTGCGGCGATCCGGGATCGCGCATTTCGCGCGAAGGGATCTGCGCTCGGTGCCTCCCCGGGGGGGAAGGCACGTCGCGGTCCCGGGACGATTTTTCCTTTTTGGCAGGCTTGCCCGGGCGGTGCGGGCCGGCCCCTCCCCCATCCTTGGCGGGAACGGCGGCCATATTGCATTCCCTGCGCCCTGAGGGGACTCAGGCAGCGCGGGAGGACAGGGATTCCTCCAAGGGTTCCCCCCCGAGCTTGTTGCAGGAACCGGATCTGGTGGACACGGGTTCCACGGGGCCCCCCACCCCACCCCACCGGGGCCCCCTCGGGTAGGCCGGGGCTTTCCCCGGAATTTATACTGCTGAGGCACACTGCATATCTACAGGGCCTGGACGCCCCCGCAGGTCCGCCCCCCGCTAAGGCCCGCGGCCCTCGTCTCCCCCTCAGGCCCCCCCCCGTCCTGGCGGGAGTGGGGGCCCCCCAGCCTCCCGCCCGCAGCCGGCTTCCCGTGGGAGTCGGAGGCGGAGGGCCGGGCCCAGCGTCCCCGGGGCCGGACCTGGTGGATTTGGCGCAAGGGGACTCCTCGGCAGAGTGGGACGACCCGCGCACGCTGCGTCTCTTCCAGCGGGAAGAGCTGGAGGAGCTTATCCCGCAAATCATCCAGGAGTTAGACCTCGATCCACCGCCGGATCCACCAGCTCCCGTAGCGCCCGCTGTCGTCACTTCGGCTAAGAAAGGTGACCCGGTGCTGGCAGCCCTTCGTCCGAGGGCTCGGGCGTTCCCCATCCACGAGTCGTTCCTGCAGCTCCTCACTAGGGAATGGGACGCTCCCGAGGCTTCCCTCAAGGTCAGTTGTGCTATGGAAAAGCTGTATCCGCTGCCGGAGGATTTTCTGGATCTCATCAAGGTACCGAAAGTGGACTCCGCGGTGTCGGCAGTCACGAAGAGGACAACCATACCTGTCACGGGTGGCGCAGCCTTACGGGATGCGGGCGGTGATGTGCAGCTCGCTAGCGCAGAGGGCGAGCCTCCTCTGGGTGCAACAGCTTCTCACCTCTCAGGTTCTGCCGGCCGGAGAGGCCGCCCAGGCAGATCGGCTGGAAGCTGCGGTGGCGTATGGGGCTGATGCCTCCTACGACCTGTTTCGGGTCCTGGCTCGATCAATGGTCTCGGTAGCGGCGGATACGTCCTCCAAGGCGAGCCTGGGGTCCCTGCCTTTCAGGGGTAAGTTCCTGTTCGGGGAGGATTTGGACCAGCCCATCAAGTCCCTGGGGGAGAACGCGGTCCATCGTCGGCCGGAGGACAGGTACCGGCCCTCCAGGGCGTTCTCGTCTTCACAAACCAGGGCCAGGGCGCAACGGCGCTACAGGAATTACAGGCCGGCGGCCCCCAGGTCCTCCGCCACCAGGTCACAGCCCTGGTCGCACTCCTTTCGCGGGCGCAGGCCCGCGCGTCCCGCCTCCGGATCAGGGCAGCCCTCTCCTAAGTCCTCCCAATGATGTTCGGCTCGCCCACTCCATCGTCCCCAGGATTGGAGGGCGGCTGGCGTTCTTCTACGAGGAGTGGGCGCGGATCACTTCGGACCAGTGGGTCCTGGATACCATAGAACACGGCTACGCGTTGGGAATTTGTCCGCGCCCCACAGGGAAGGTTCATCTTCTCCCCCTGTGGCTCAGCCTCCAAGCGAAGGGCGGTGCAGTCGACACTGGACCGTCTTCGGGAGATAGGAGCCATTGTGCCCGTGCCCTCCGGAGAGGTGGGCTTGGGCCATTATTCCATCTACTTCGTGGTTCCAAAGAAGGACGGCTCCCACAGACCCATCCTGGACTTGACGGAAGTCAACAAATCCCTCCGGGTGGTCCGATTCCGGATGGAAACACTGCGCTCGGTGATTGCGGCAGTGCATCGAGGGGAGTTCCTGGCCTCCTTGGACCTGACGGAGGCCTACCTCCATATCCCCATCCGTCGGGAGCATCATCGGCTTCTCCGGTTCAAGATTCTGGACCAACACGTCCAGTTTGTAGCGCTCCCGTTCGGATTGGCGACGGCACCGCGCACCTTCACCAAGATCATGGTGGTCGTGGCGGCCGCCCTTCGGAAGGAGGGTATTCTGGTTCATCCTTACCTGGACGATTGGCTCATTCGAGCGAAATCTTTCACACTTGGTCAGGCGGCGGTGTCCAGGGTAATACAGTTCCTGCAGTCCCTGGGATGGGTAGTGAACTTCTCCAAGAGTTCCCTCGTACCCTCACAGCGCTTGGATTTTTTTGGGGGCGACTTTCGACACTCGTCTGAGCGCGGTCTTTCTACGACAGGACAAGGCGCTTGCCTTGCGGGAACACATACAGCGGTTCTCTGCGTTACCAGTTCCCACCTCATGGGACTACCTGCAGCTCCTGGGGGTGATGGGCTCCACCATCGACATGGTCCCGTGGGCGTTCGATCACCTCCGGCCCCTCCAAAGGGCGCTTCTATCCCGCTGGAAACCTCTCTCGCAGGACTACCAGGTGCTCCTTCCCCTTCCACAGGTGGCCAGGAACAGCTTCTGCTGGTGGATGGATCCGGAGAATCTGGCTCGCGGCGTGTCCCTCGATCTCCCACATTGGGTGGTGGTCACCACCGATGCCAGTCTCGTAGGCTGGGGGGCGGTCTGCGAATGCAGCTCTGCGCAGGGGATGTGGTCCACGGAGGAGACGAAGTGGTCCATCAATCGTCTGGAGACCAGGGCGGTCAGACTAGCTTTGCGCCACTTCCTACCACTCCTATGGAATCGGGAGGTTCGGGTCCTATCGGACAACGCGACCACGGTGGCCTACATCAACCGGCAGGGTGGCACTCGCAGTCCACAGGTCGCGCTCGAAGCAGCCATGCTGATGCAGTGGGCGGAACGACATCTGGTCCGTCTGGCGGCCTCGCGCATCGCGGGCGTGGACAACGTCCAGGCGGATTTCCTCAGTCGCCAGCGCCTGGACCCCGGGGAATGGTCCCTCTCCGACGAGGCGATGCAGCTGCTTGTTCGCCGGTGGGGAACTCCCCACATGGATCTAATGGCGTCCGCGCAAAACGCAAAGGCTCCCCGTTTCTTCAGTCGTCGAAGAGAGCGAGGAGCAGAGGGTGTGGATGCTCTGGTGCTCCCGTGGCCGGACCATCTTCTTCTCTATGCGTTCCCGCCATGGCCTCTGGTGGGAAGACTACTCCGCAGAATAGAAGCTCATCGGGGACTCGTGATCTTCGTCGCACCAGAATGGCCACGGAGACCCTGGTTTGCGGACCTTCTCCAACTGGTGATCGACGGCCCCATCCGCCTGGGACATCTCCCTCGCCTCCTGCATCAGGGCCCGGTATTTTTCGACCAGGCAGAACTCTTCTGTCTTGCGGCCTGGCTTTTGAGAGGCAACGTCTCCGCCGCCGAGGTTACCAGGAGGCGGTAGTGTCAACGCTCTTGCGTTCCAAGAAGACTTCGACGTCGGCGACCTACGTTCGGATCTGGAAGGTTTTCGAACTGTGGTGCACCGACCAGAACATGAGACCCACAAAGGCTTCGGTTCCTCAGATCCTTCAGTTTCTACAAGCGGGGGTAGACAAGGGGCTCGCCTATAATTCACTGCGAGTTCAGGTGGCCGCCCTTGGGTCGCTCCTGCGCGACGGGGGCTCCCTGCTTCAGCACCCGGATATTATGCGTTTCCTCAAGGGTGTCAAGCACTTGCGACCTCCGGTCCGGGAACCTTGTCCCGCTTGGAGTCTTAACCTCGTGCTCCGCTCTATGTCGGAACCTCCGTTCGAACCATTGCGCAATGCGACGATTAAGGACCTCACTCTCAAGACAGTGTTTCTGGTGGCCATTTGCTCCGCTCGACGCATCTCGGATCTGCAGGCCCTGTCGCGTAGAGAACCCTATCTCCGCTTCTCTGACTCCGGAGTTTCGCTCCGCACTGTTCCCTCCTTCCTTCCGAAGGCGGTGTCTGCGTTCCATGTGAATCAGACGGTGGAACTGCCGTCTTTCTCGTCGTCTGAACCAAGGGCTCTCCGACTTCTGGATGTCAAGCGCGCTCTGCGTATCTATCTGGAGGCTACGAATGAGTTCCGGACTTCCGACCATCTCTTCGTACTTTGGTCCGGTCCTCGGAAGGGTTCCCAGGCCTCAAAGACGACCGTGGCCCGATGGCTGAAAGCCAGCATTGCCGCCTCTTACACTGGGGCGGGGCGGACTCCCCCGCCCGGCATCGGGGCGCATTCTACGCGTTCGCAGGCGGCTTTCTGGGCGGAGACTCGTTCGGTCTCCCCACAGGAAATCTGTCGTGCGGCCACCTGGAAGTCGTTACATACGTTCTCGAGGCACTATCGTCTACACCTCGCCTCTTCTGTCTCTGGGCATTTTGGCGAGCAGGTTCTCCGAGCAGGCCTCGCAGGACCCCACCCGGTTTAGGGAAGCTTGGGTACATCCCACGGTCTGGACTGATCCAGGTACGTACAGGGAAAAGAAAATTATTACTTACCTGCTAATTTTCGTTCCTGTAGTACCATGGATCAGTCCAGACATCCACCACTTTTGGGTTGTAATCCTGCTCAGCTGTCTTCTATGGGGCGATAGTGATCATTCCTGTTTTTCACGATTTCTCAGTTCTCACTGTATTTCGCAGTCCCTTTTGGGGTTGGCGCGCTGTATTCATGTCCTCTTACCCGTTGGTGGGAGGGTTACAGTTCATTCTTTGGTTGTGCGGCTGTTTGTTGCCGTTCACTTTAAACTTGATCCAATACGGGGGTTTGTTTGTTTACTCGGGCTTTGATATACTCGATACTGAACTCCTGCAGAGGGGGTAGTAGTACTTATGGTGACGCCCCCTCAAAGCTTTGGCTGACTCCATCTGCTGGAATGGGGACATAACCCACGGTCTGGACTGATCCATGGTACTACAGGAACGAAAATTAGCAGGTAAGTAATAATTTTCTTATAGGGAGGGAAGTTGTAGTATAGAGTCATAGGGTGTTTTGGTAGGCTTTGGTGAACATCCAAGTTTTTAGTTCTTTTTTGAAGGTTTTTAGATTTTCTTGTGTTCTCAGTTCGGTTGGGAGGGAGTTCCATAGCTCGGGGCTTCATAGGGATATGGCTCTCTTCCAAGTTGAGGTAAGTTGTTTGTGATGAGCAGGTGGAATGTTTAATAGACCTTTGTTAGCTGAACGGCGATTTCTGTTTGGTGAGTGGAGTTTTATGGATGCACAGCCAATTTGTTTGTTTTTCATATATTATTTTGTGTATTATGGATAGTATTTTGTATTCAATCCTGAATTTTATTGGGAGCCAGTGTAGTGAAATGAGGGTTGGAGTGATGTGATTGTATTTTTTTGTTCCTGTGAGTATTCTGGCGGCTGTGTTTTGAAGGATTTGTAGTGGTGGATGGTGATGAGAGGTAAGTTGAAGGAGGGAGTTGCAATAATCTAGGTTGGAGAAGATGAGTAGTTGGAGGACTGTTCTGAAGTATTTCAAAACAGCAGACATATCGCTTAATACCCAATAATTAAAATCACAGTCAATCAAGAAAAATGAACTTAAAAAGCCATTTTAACTTACCGTCTCTAGCAACTCTCCTACTCCTTTCCCTTGCAGGCCAGTAGCACACACCAGAAGCAGCAGGGGCTGTTAAAGCTCTGTCCTCATGATCCTCTTCCTCAGGGCCCAAGACTATGTTCTCTGTCTCACATGCATGCACACACATCTAGTTCTCTCACACACCTGTCACCTCCCTGTCCACTCTCTCTCTGTATCTCACACACAAGTCACCTCCCTGACCAAGCTCTCTCTCTCTCTCCTACACATCAGTCACCTCCCTGACCAGTCTCCTTGTCTCTAACACAACAGTCACCTCCGTGACCAGTCTTTCTGACACACACACACACACACACACACCAATCACCTCCCCCACACATCCATACCAGTCATCCTCTCACCAATCTCTCTCACAAACATACCAGTCACCTCTCTCACCAATTTCTCTCACACACAAATCTGTTGGGTTTGAGGCATAGTGTGGACTCTTAGTCACAGTGGTGATGAGTCCTCCCACGGGGAGGGACCCCGTGGGGAACCACAGCGATAGGCTAGACTTAGAGAGCAGACACTGGAGATGGAAAGCTTTATTGTACTGCTGTAGATAGATGGTAATTGTGCAGGAAGAAATGGCACTGAAGACCAGCAATGTGCCAATACACTCAGACAGTCTCAGATGTAGAAGTCTCACCCGGATGTACAAGGTTGGTAATGTTCCACATAGTGGGATAAGCCGAACCTGGTGGGTGGAAATGGAGAGCTGGAACATAGAGGTACTCACTGAAGAGTAGTGCAGGAATCCTCCTGGTAGATGATGAAGGTGGGACCCGAGGTCCATGGTGCAGGATACTCTGCGCTGGTAAGGCCCTCGAGGAGCGAGTACCTGGAAGTACAGATAATCCTGAAAAGAGAAGAAAGATCCCCGAGGAGCAGTTGTCTGTGTTAGTAATAGAAATCCTGAAGGGTAGTTGGAAGCGAGAGGCCCCCAAGGAGCGGGTGCCCAGAGCTTTTTCAGGCACGAGATACCCCGGAAGGGTAGCAAGGAATCTAAGCGTGCAGCTTAGAAGCAGTCAGAGTAGCTAAACCCAAGTCCTTGCTAACTCGTTTGTTAGGAGCAGAGTGGAGGCTTAAATACCCGGAGGTATTGACGTCATGCGGTGGGGATGCCCCTGAGGTTCCCGCCATGATGTGTAAATAAGCATAGGCAGTGTGCGCGCGTGCCCTAGGAGGCCACGGAAAGGAGCATGGCGGACAGGGACGCCCATGCTGAGCTGGAGACATCGAGGGTTTCGGCACTCGGCACCGGAGGCAGCCATCTTACCCATGGAGGAGGAAAAGGGCAAAAAAGAGGTGAGGCAGAGTGGTCCCAGCCGCTGCGACCAACAGATGCAACAGTACCCCCTTCAAGGGGCCCCCTCCAGGACCTCTTCCTGGTGGTCTGGGTTTTCATGGGTGTGCAAGGTGGCATTGACGTACCATGTCCTTATCCATGATGTTGGCCAGAGGCTCCCATGAGTTCTTTTCTGGTCCATAGCCTTTCCAGGAGATGAGGTATTCCCGTGTCTTGCCTCTCTTATGGACATCCTAGATGTCATCCATGGCATATTCGATATCATCCTCGGTGTCCAGCTTAGTTGATTCTGGGGTCTTTTTGGAGAACTCGGAGAGCATCAAGGGTTTTAACAGAGAGACATGGAAGGCATTGTGTATCTTCATTGATGGAGGTAGTTTCAAACTGTACATCATATTTCCCAGTCGCCGAAGGATAGCAAAGGGTCCTACATAGTGAGGTGCAAAATGTGCTGAAGTTAGTTTAAGATGGAGAAACTTGGTACTCAGCCAGACTTTGTCACCAGACTGAAACTGTGGTGCCTCTCGATGGTGAGCATCGTAGATCTTTTTTGCTTTTTGTCCTGCTTTGAGAAGTAGCTCCTTCGTTTGCTTCCAAAGTTGAGATAAATCTGCTGCAGTAGCCTGTGCGGCAGGAGAAGCCACCAATAATGGAATTGGCAGAGGAGAAAGCGGTTGTCATCCATAGATGAGTTGGAAAGGAGAAGACCCCGTAGAAGTAGCAGGATGCAAGTTGATAGCAAATTCTGCCCAAGGCAGTAGTTCAGCCCAGTCGCTTTGCCTTGAATTGACATATGATTGCAGGAATTGTTTCAGCATTCTGTTCATTCTTTCAGTCTGCCCATTAGACTGAGGTTGGTAAGCAGAGGTTATGTCCAAGGCGATGTCAAATTTTTTACATAAAGCTCTCCAAAATTTAGCAGTGAATTGTACTCCTCTGTCGGATAGAATATGCTTAGGCATCCCATGAAGGCGGAAGATGTGTTTAATAAAGGGTTTCACTAACTCCACAGTGGAGGGTAATCCTGATAATGCTACAAAATGTGCCATTTTGGAGAAGTGGTCAACTATGACCCACATGGTGTTGTTTCCATTGAATGGTTGGCAAGTCTACCACAAAATCGGTTGCTATATGTGTCCAGGGTTCTTCTGGCACTGGTAGAAGTTGTAACAAACCCCATGGGCATCCAGCTGGCGGCTTTTGTTTGGTGCAAATAGCACAGGAACCCATATAAGCTTGTATGTCCTTTTTCATGGTTGGCCACCAATAGTAGCGCTGTAACATTGCCAAAGTACGACTGTCCCGGATGGCTGGCCAGATGGGAATCATGTGTCCACTTCAACAGCTTCTTCCTTTGATTTCTGGCCACAACCGTCTTCCCAGTGGGTACCACATGAGTGGCTGCAAGAACCACTCTCTCGGGGTCAATGATGTGACGGGGTTCGTCTGGCACATCCTGAGGGGAGAAGGATCGTGACAAGGCATCAGCCCGAGTGTTCTTCTCTCCTGTACGATACTTCAAAAGGAAGTCTAATCTGTTAAAGAACAGGGAACATCTTGCTTGACAATGAATGAGTCTTTGAGCATGTCTGAGTTACTCCAAATTCTTATGATCAGTGTATACTACTATTTGATGTTGTGCGCCTTCCAGCCAAGGACGCCACTCCTCAAAGGCCAGCTTGATTGCGAGTAACTCTTTGTCTCCGATTCCATAATTTTTTTCGGCAGGCAAGAACTGCCTTGAGAAGAAGGAGCAAGGATGGAGCACATTAGATTCACTATACTGGCTTAAAACCGCTCCCAAGACAACTTCTGATGCGTCGACCTCGACGATGAATTGGCAATGTGGGTCAGGGTGGCGGAGGAACGGCTTCTTTTGAAAAGCCTCTTTGAGCGTCAGAAAGGCTGATATGGCTTCTGGAGACCAGTTGGCAGGATTGGCTCCCTTTTTGGTCATAGCAGTTAGAGGGACTGTCGATGATGAGTAGTTTTTGATAAAGGAACAATAGTAATTGGTGAAGCCCAAGAAGTGGTGCAGTGCTTTCAGGCCTGTAGGTTGGGGCCAATCCCAGATACTTTCTAATTTCTTGGGGTCCATCTGAAACCCATTCTTAGAAACAATTTGACCCAGGAAGGGTACAGACTCCTTGTGGAATTCGCACTTTTCAAGCATTGCGTATAGGTGGTACTCACGCAGGCATCTTAAAACTTTCTTGAGATCCTCTTGATGAGTTTGCAGATCTTGAGAGAAGATCAGTATATCATCAAGATATACTACTATGCATTGATATAGTAAGTCCCATAGAATGTCATTCATCATATTTTGAAAGACTGCAGGTGCGTTACTCAAACCGAAGGGCATGACGAGATATTCGAAGTGTCTATCGAGGGTGTTAAAAACTGTCTTCCATTCATCTCCTTCGCAAATACGCACCAAGTTGTAAGCTCCTTTAAGGTCCAGTTTGGAGAATATCTTGGCTCCTTGGAGCCTGTCAAACAGTTCAGAAATTAAGGACAGGGGATACCTGTCCATGAATGTAATCTCATTCAGACCCCTGTAGTCGATGCAGGGGCGTAAGGTGCCATCTATCTTCCCTACAAAAAAGAAGCCTGCACCAGCAGGAGATTTGGAAGGTCATAAGAACATGCCATACTGGGTCAGACCAAGGGTCCATCAAGCCCAGCATCCTGTTTCCAACAGTGGCCAATCCAGGCCATAAGAACCTGGCAAGTACCCAAAAACTAAATCTATTCCATGTTACCGTTGCTAGTAATAGCGTTGGTTATTATCTAAGTCAACTTAATTAATAACAGGTAATGGACTTCTCCTCCAAGAACTTATCCAATCCTTTTTTAAACACAGCTATACTAACTGCACTAACCACATCCTCTGGCGGCAAATTACAGAGTTTAATTGTGCATTGAGTGAAAAAGAACTTTCTCCGATTAGTTTTAAATGTGCCACATGCTAACTTCATGGAGTGCCCCCTAGTCTTTCCATTATCCCTTTTGAAGGTTCTCTTGTATGTAGGCAGACATGGCCTTAGTCTCTGCTACAGAAAGAGGGTAAACTCTTCCTTTGGGAGGTTCCGAATTGGGTTTCAGGTTTATAGCGCAGTCAAATACTCTGTGTGGTGGAAGTACATCTGCTACTTGTTTTGAGAAAACATCCTGGAAAGAGGCGTATTGTGGGGGTAAGCCAGGTAACAGTGGTGTAATGGGCATGCAAATGAGCGGTGAAACTTCCGCGAGGCACCGACCATGACAGTCAGACCCCACCGGGACAATTCCAACGTGGCCAATTAAATTGTGACATATGATCTTGTAGCCAAGGCAGTCCAAATACCACCGGGTGCATGGCCTTTTCCAATAAGAGAAATGAGATGGATTCAGAGTGTAGAGCTCTGGTGTGCAGGCAACGGCCTGGGTACTCGTTGAAACTTCTCCAGGAAGTGGTTCCCCATGGATAGAAGACAATAGCAATGGTTTAGCTATTGGTGTGGTAGGAATACGTAGAAATTCTACTAAGCATTTCAAGATAAAATTACCTCCGGCTCCAGAGTCAATGAGAGTGAGAGTCTGAAATTCAACACCTCTGCAGAGCAGAGAGACTAGTAAGGATAATGGAGGAGTAGGGGAGGTGAGGCCTAGGAGAAGTCCTCCTGCAGATCTTAGGCCTGTCAGTTTCCCAGACAGATGGGACAGGTTTGCATGGCATGACCTGATTGGCCACTGTTGCGTCCATCAGTCTCAGACGGCTTCGACCTCTGTGCCTCACCTTTCTTCCTGCTCTCTCCTCTAGCCTTGGGAAGATGGCTACCGCTGTGTCTTCATGCCACTCTCTCTGGTGTCCCTGGAACGGCAATGGCAAGGCTATCCTCCATGTTTCTCCTGAGGGACTCCTAGGGTGCGCGCGCCCGCCACCCACGTCTTTATCCACGTCATGGCGTGAACCTCAGGGGCAACCCCCTCGAGTGATGTCACGCCATCCGGGTATTTAGCCTGCCCTTCATTTGCTAACAACTCGAGTTAGCAAGGATTGGAATGCCTCCGGTCTAAGCTACTCTGCCACTTCCATGCTGCCGCTGGAAGCTCTCTCTGCCCTTCGGGGTTATTCATCTAACCTGGGTACCCGCTCCTCGGGGGCCCTTTGCTTTCTTTCAGGTTCCTATCTGGGATACCAGGTACTCGCTCCTCGAGGGCCTGCTCTCCCTGCCTTGGTGCCTGCAATCCAACTACTTCTGCCTGCCAGGATCTCCATCTATACCGTTACCAACTTACAGGCCGGTACAGAAAAACGCATGGGAGAGCCAGCGAGCGCCCGCTCTCCCAGTGCACACACAGGCCACTCTCCTGGGCGTGCGATTCAGGAGTGTGGCCTATGCAAATTAGGGCCCGAGGTAAAAGGAGCGGCGGCTGTCAGTGGGATTGACAGCCAATGCTCAATTTTTCTGGCGTCGGTTCTCAAACCCGCTGACAGCCACGGGTTCGGAAAACGGACGCCGGCATAATTGAGCATCCGTCTTCCAACCCGCGAGCCACGGGCCGACTTTTAATTTAATTTTTTTTTAATTTTTACTTTTTTTTAACTTTTGGGGCCTCTGACTTAATATCGCTATGTTTTAAGTCGAAGGGTGTACAGAAAAGCAGTTTTTTCTCCTTTTCTGTACACTTCCTCAGTGCCAGCCGAAATTAACGCCAGCCTTTGGGCAGGCATTAATTTCTGAAAGTAAAATGTGTGGCTTGGCTGCACATTTTACTTTCTGTAATGTGTGAGAATAACTAATAGGGCCATCAACATGTATTAGTTTCGGGGGGGTTGGCCGCGCATTTTCGACGTGCTATTAATTGTGCAGGAAGAAATGGCACTGAAGTCCAGCAAGGTGCCAATACGCTCAGTCTCAGATGTAGAAGTCTCACCCGGATGTACAAGGTTGGTAGTGTTCTGCAGAGCGAGATAAGCCGAACCTGGTGGGTGGAAATGGAGAGCTGGAACATAGAAGTACTCACTGAAGAGTAGTGCAGGAATCCTCCAGGTAGATGATGAAGGTGGGACACGAGGTCCATGGTGCAGGATACTCTGAGCTGGTAAGGCCCTCGAGGAGCAAGGGCCTTACCAGCAGATAATCCTGCTGGTAAGGCCCTGCAGATAATCCTGAAAAAAGAAGAGAGGCCCTCGAGGAGCGGTTGTCTGTGTTAGTAGTAGAAACCCCGAAGGGTAGTTGGAAGCGAGAGGCCCCCGAGGAGCGGGTGCCCAGAGCTTCTTCAGGAGCGAGATACCCCGGAAGGTAGCGAGGAATCTAAGCGTGCAGCTTAGAAGTGGTCATAGTAGCTAAAGCGAAGTCCTTGCTAACTCGTTCGTTAGGAGCGGAGCGGAGGCTTAAATACCCGGAGGTACTGACGACATGCAGTGGGGACGCCCCCGAGGTTCCCGCATGACGTGTAGATAAGCATAGGCAGCGTGCGCGCACGCCCTAGGAGGCCATGGGAAGGAGCATGGCAGACGGGGATGCCCATGCTGAGCTGGAGATGCCGAGGGTTTTGGCACTCGGCACCGGAGGCAGCCATCTTACCCATGGAGGAGGAGAAGGGCAAAAAAGAGGTGAGACAGAGTGGTCACAGCCATCTACGACTGACGGATGCAACAATATCAGTCTCCCACCTGACCAATCTCTCTCTCACACGCACACCAGTCATCTACCTGACCAGTCTGTCTCTCTCTCACTCATCCCAGTCACCTCCCTAACCAGTCTCTTTCTCTCTCTTATATGCATACCAGTCACCTCCCTGACCAGTCTCTCTCTCTGTCTTCCATATGCATACCAGTCTCCTCCCTGATCAGTCTGTCCCTCAGTCACATACATGCACTCTCTCTCTTATACACACACACGATCTCTGTTAAACACACTCTCAGTCACAAACATTCTCTCTCTGATACGCTGGCTCACTCTCAATTTCACTCACTCCCCCTCCCAACACAAATGGTTGCTGTAGCAGCTATCTCCTCCAGCCCCCCTGACCCAATTGGACATGGGAAATAATGCTACTATTTCCCAATCCACAACAGCTGCTTTTCTCTGGGCTTGCACTGCTCCTCCGTCTAATGCCATTGAATGCATCATGGCCCTTTCTTCTTCCTGCATGCACCACAGAGCAACACTTTCTCTTCCAGGCCACAGGGGGTGGGAAGAAGAAAAGGCCATGCTGTAATTGCCAACTCCCACTGACATTGGTGCCATTCCCGTTTGGGCTTCAGCATGCTGACAGTGTGGGTGGCAGCAACAGAATTGCAAGGAAGTCTGCAGTCTCTAGCTGGGATGAATGGAGGGGAAGAGAAAAGCAGCCTGGCCAGTGGGAGTGCGTGACACACCTGCTGGTGGTTGATGATACACTAGTTGGTCGAACATACCAGTTTAGAATCGCTGCCTTAGACTCAGTTCTGAAAGTGTAAGCAGAGGCTCTCCTTCACCCTTTCCTCAGGTCAGAAGATTCTTCTAGGCTGTAAATGAGAATAACAGGGATCTTCTAGCATTTATAACTTTGGCTACAGCCTTCAATGGCATGAAAGAGGACCATTAGTGGACGAATTAGACTTTGGATCCTCTGTGATTCTAGTTTATGGAGGAGGCAATATTTCCCTTTGAGGGATCAATTCCTTTAACCTTGTTCTTCTGAAATTGGAGATTGGGATTAAGGCATATCTTGCAAATCTTGCAGAGGGCAGAGACTGGCTGTGGCTTGCTGAAAGGGACAGTCATGAAAGCTGTCTCATTACTCTCTTGGATGGATTACTTTCTTCTAGGGAGTCAAGAACCACAAGTATGCTGTGGAATTCAACTTGGAATCAGAGTTTAGTTTTGAAGGGGTCTGGCCTCCCTTCCTCTCAAGCCTAGTGGGCATCTCTTTGAGTCTTGCTGTTGAAATCAGTGTCCTTGGTGGCTTTTGGTAACTTCAGTGGAAAAGATATCTCTGAGCCCAATATTATCTCTCTTCTAAGGGTAGTGTTTTACTTTTGTCAGAATCAGGCTTTTTTCCATTATGATGTTGAGAAAGTAGAGTGAAGTAGCCCAGGACATGGAAAGCTTTATTCAAATGTGTCATAGGTCACTTTTGAGATGTTTGTAGGTGACCAGTTTTTTCTTGCATATGCCTTTGATGTGTTCTATTAAAACACAATGGTTTCTAAGGAATTGATTTCAGGAGGAATCAAGGAGATGAGTGCTTTGGCTTGCTCCAGCAAGTTTTCAGGTCCCAGAGGGCTGACAAGCCCACTTGATGAGGTTACTGTTGCGCTGGAGGTGGACCCTTGGCCTGGTGCAGGATTGGTACGGCCCTCTGGTTGGACCCAGAGAGCGCCTGCCACCAGGAGGCGGAGCACGGGAGGAGACAAAGGCTAGCTGGAACTTTGCCAATAACAGTCCGGGGTTTCCGCAGGTTGAGCCCTTGGGTACCCGGACCTCAGAAGGGTCTCCTGGAGAGATAGCGAAGGGGTGTGCCCACCATGAGCAAGGGTGCGCGGCTGATGTAGAGAGGATGGACCATACCCGAATTGGAAGCTCCGGAGACTTCAGGAAGGGGTTCTCCAAGCATGACAGGCAATGCCTGCGGGGTCTAGTCAGGTGAAGGCCGTGGGTGGATTCCCAGCAGGTTGGTCTGGTAGTCACAGTAGGCCAGAAGAGAGTGTCTGAGTGAATCGCAAGGGTCAGAGCCAGAGTATCAGTCGAGAATGGTCAGTCGAAGCAGGGGTCAATACCAAGGTCAGTCCAAGCGTAGTCAAACAAGCAAGGATAAGTTCCAGGCAGGCAGACGAAGAGGATGGTCAGTTCCAGGCAGCAGACAAGAGAATGGTCAGGCAGGCAGTGGTCAGTTCCAGGCAGTAGAAAAGAGAATGGTCAGGCAGGCAGAGGTCAGTACCAGAGATCAGTCTGAAGATGTACTAGCTGAGGATACAGGAACACACGGAGATGCTGGAACAAGGAGACACTGGAACAAGGAAACACTTGGAACAGGATTAGGCAAGCTTACTACATCACAGTGTCGACCCAATTGCCAAGGCGAGGTCCTGGGGGACAGGGCTTCACTTATATACAGGAACTAGATGTCGTCATCAGGCTGTGCCACGGAGCTGGTTCCTGCCCTTGGGCCTTTAAAGGGCCGGGCGGTCTGCGCGTGCACCTAGGGGCAGGGCCGGTGCCAGAGAGGACGCCGCGCCCCAGCGTGGAACAAAGCCCAAAGTGGATGGCCTGGGAGATGCCGCCACAGTGCACTGTGGACAGGCAGTGCTGGCAACAGCAGCGGGAGAGGACGGCCCGGGGCCCGGGACCCGTTAGGGCAGGAGCAAGGTGAGCAGGCCTGGGCGTGGGCCTAGCGCAGACAGAATGCGCAACAGTTACAGGACTTCATGTAGGCAGAATCAGAACCTGTCTTTCCAGATAATAATGCCAGTGCAGTTCCTTTGCCTCTTTTGCATTCTGAGGGCCTCAGTATAGGTGTGCAGGCCAGGAAAGGCTACATCTTATACACAGGAGTCCTGCGAGCTAGTGTGGCTTCCTCTCACCTGGTCTGGGTGGAGCTTTGGTATGTTCCATTTGTTCAGATGGTCTGGCATGAATGGTAAGGAAGGTGAAATTTAAACTTAATTTCCTTTTCTTTAGTCCTGCCAGACCAGTCCAGAACTCACCTGAGGAAGCCATAACAATCATGGGCTCTGTCTGTTAAGTTCAGAAAACTGAAGGTAGTTGGCCTAATCATGACCTTGGTGTAGGGATTATTTAATTTCTGGGTAATGACCATGGAGTATAGTTTCATGGTTGAATCAGGTTTTGGTTGTGGTGGTAATTTGGAAACAAAAACAAACAATTGCCTTTAGTTGTCTTAGCTTTGGCATAGGATACTGAAGAACTGAAGGCAGCACCAGACCCCTATAGGGGGCATAAAGTCAGCTGTGAGGGGTTTTTTCTCTGTCTCCATCTGCTGGCAGGGAGGGCATATCCCACTTGTTTGGACTCGTCTGGCAGGACTAAAAGAGAGGAAATTAACAGGTAAATTTAAATTTCACTATGTTTCTGCCTGTTAGCACTTGTCTTCCCCTTTTTTATTGAAGGCAACCCTTAGCTAGGGAGTCCCAACTGAGCAATAAGTGAAATGTTTGTTGTCATAGAAGTAATAGATATTCTTTGAAGACAGCACACAAGCACACTTACCTTCCCTATGGAAAGAGTTCCCTCCCCACTCTGAGCTTGGCTAAATGGGACATGAAGGCAGTTGTAGGGTTGCTGTTACATGCTGTTACAGTTGTAGGGTTGCTACACATGCTCAGTATTTATTAGAAAGCTCTGGAAGCTTTGTTCCACTCAGTGCCACATGTAATTACATGACCCAGTTATGTGATTGATAAACTGCTGAAAAAAAAAACTGTTAAAGCTATGCAACTTGGCTTTACTATGTCCTTGCATTGCTTGTGGCTGTAATTCAAACTTTCATACACTGAATTCCTATGTTTCCTTGCACTACCTGTGTCTGTAACAGGTGTGGCACCTTCTTGCTGGTGTTAAGAGACTCGTTTTTTTTCCTGTTTTTTCTTCTTCTGTCACCTCCTAGATTATCTCCTCCTACATGCATTACTTCCAGTGCTGTCAGAGCATGGGGAGATTCGAACACTGTAAAAGTTTTGCGATTATGGCCATGCAACTGAGTGCTCATCTCCCTTTTAACAAAGAAAGCATCTTTGTCATTGGTCAGCTATCCTGTGCATTGGCTAATATCAAGCTGTGCTTTGGCCACCTGAAGGAAGCCTCTGAATTTGGTGAGTATCAGTCCACATGCTCTTATCATTTTAGGATCTGCTTGCTGAATAACGCTCCATTTTGTTGGCTTTCAGGATATCATTCTCACCGTCTGGCTGTCTTGCTCAATAAGCCCAGTCTGGAATATGTAGTTCTACCTATTCTATTCAAGGCACTGATCCTGAATAATAGGTAAGATCTCCTGCTTGCACTTTTCACCTCTCTGCGACTTGCAGTCCTTTGGTGCAGTCTTTTAATACAGTGGACACTCGAGTGACAACTGGCTTGACATACGAACAACTTGGGTTACAACCAAAATGTTAGTCTTGAGTTCCAACCTGAATGCCGGCCAAGGCCATGTGTATCCACTTGTGCGTGCGGTTGCTTCTAATTGGGCGTTTTTTCTTGTCAATCGCGTTTTTTTGGGCTTGGTGGGTGGGACTTCTGCTGCTGTTGCCGATGAAGCCTGTCCATCTCAGGCGCACCCAGAGCTGCAAATGTACACAGGAGCACATAGGCAGACCCAGCACAGCATTGCAGCAAGCAACAGCATCACTGGCGACCAAGGAAGTTTCTATGCAACAGCAGAAAGGGAGTGTAGCACTCAGCTGGCTACAGCAAGGTATCAGGAGGGGAGAGATGAGTATGCTGGGAGGGGGAAATGAGTGTTTGGGGGCCAGAGATGTGCTCTGAGGGGGTGGGGAGGGAGTAATCCTCCCCCTCCTCCCTTCCTGCAAGCCAAGATGTCAACTTGAATGGTGAATACAGTATGAAATTATTGTTTCTGGTAGTCTAGGCACATTTTATAACTTTTTGGTGAGTACACTAGGAAAATTATAGGTGTTTCTGGTAATTACGCACATTATACAACCCTTTTTTATTATGAAAATGTTAGGTAAGGGGTGTTTTGGGAGGTTTGAAACGCATTATGGGAATTTCCATTATTTCTTATGGAAAAAATAGTCTTGACTTACAACCAACTTGAGTTGCAACCAGCCCTCTAGAACGAATTGAGTTCGTAAGTCAAGGGTCCACTGTATTTGTACCACTTATTCATCATACAGCAACAAGACCTGATAGAAATTTGGAGTTTGTGAGAATGAGAGAAGCAATTTTGATATGGGAATGTTTATTTGGCTTTTGTTAAAGCTTTTGACATGGTACCTCATGATTTTTAGATAACTCAAAATGGGGGTTAGGGTTAACATTTGTGAGTGGTTAAGGAACTCTTTAAAGCAGCGCTTCTCAACCGGTGTGTCGCAACACACCAGTGTGTCGCCAAGCACCGGCAGGTGTGTCGCGTGCTCCCGGTCTCTCCCGCTGCTCTTCCTTCCCTGCTGCCGATGCCACCAGGCTATCAGTACGTTCAAGCCCAGTGGGAATGGCAGCGGTGGTAGAAGAAGCAGTGGCACCCGCGGCTGGCCTTTTCTTCTTCCCATCCCCCCCCCCCCCCGTGACCCGGAACAGGAAGTGATACATGGTGCACAGGAAGGAGAAAGAGCCGTGCCGCATGGAAATATAGCAGCGGTGGCAGCAGCAGCAGCCCCTGAGCAATCGAAGCAGCCGGTAATTGGGAAAGGAGACAGCAGCATGAGCCTCACGCGGCCGATGGGATTGTTCTTTCTTGGCCTGCAGGGGCTGGAGGAGGAGGCTGCTGCAGCTACCATTTGTGTTCGGGCGGGGGGGGGGGGGGAAGAGGAAGTGAGTGAGAGAAAGAGAGAGAAGCAGCCAGCCAGCCTATGTGTGTGATTGAGAGAAACTGGTCAGAGAGCTGATGTGTGTGTATATGTGAGAGACAATGAAAGTGACTGCTCAGGGAGATGATTGATGTGTATGTGAGAGTGTGAGACATTAGGGAGGTGACTGATGTGTGTGTGTGAGAGAGAGAGAGAGAGAAAGAAAAAGCATGGAAGTGAGAAATCTGGGTATGTGAGAAAACATGGGCGTAAGAAGCCTGGTGTTGTGGGGGGAAGAGGGGTGTGTGAAAGAAAGCATGGGAGTGAGAAGCCTGATTATGTGAGAGAGAGCATGGGAGTGGGAAGCCTGTGTGTGTGTGCATGCATGAGAGAGAGAGACTGGTTGGTAAGGTGACGGTGTGTGTGAGAGAAAGAAACTGGTGTGTGTGAATGTGAGAGAGAGAATGTGATTCAGGGAATGAGAAGCCTATGCACGTGGAGAGCGAGCATGGAAATGAGAGAGACTGGTGTGTGTGTAACAGAGAGAAAGTGATTATGGGAATGAGAAGCCTGTGCATGTGAAGAGAGTGAGCATGGGAGTGAGAAACCTGGGTGTGTGTGAGACACAGCATGGGAGGGAGAAGCCTGTGTATCTGAAAGAGAACATAGGAGTGGGAAGCCTGTGTGTGTGTGTGTGTATGCATGAGAGAGGTCAGGTGACTGGTGTGTGTGCGTGTGTGAGAGAAAGATAGTGATTATAGGAATTAGAAGCCTGTGCATGTGGAAAGAACAAGCATGGGAGTGAAAGACTGGTAAGTGTGTGTGTGTGTGTGTGTGTATGTGTGTGAGACAGAGAAAGTGATTATGAGAGTGAGAAGCCCATATATGTAAGTAGAACACGGGAGTGGGAAGCCTGTGTGTGTGTATGGCATGAGAGAAACTGTTCAGGAAGGTGACTGGTGTGTGTGTGTGTCAAGGACTGGGAGATGATTGGTGTGTGAGAGACAGAAACTGGTCATGGGGGCATGACTGGTATGGTGTGTGTATGAGAGACATGGGCACTAAGGAAGAGGACCATGAGTATAGAGCTTAGCTTCTACTGCTGCTTCTGGTGTGTGCCACGGCCTGCATGGAAGGGGGGAGTAGGAGAGCTGCTGGAGGGGTAAATAAAAGTGGCTTTTAAGTTTATTTTTCTTGATTGACTGCCATTTTAATTATTTAATATTATGTGATGTCTGCGTTTTTGAAATATTTTATTGGTGTTTGGAGAATGTTTAATAGTTTTTATGAGTTAAGAACATAAGAAAATGCCATACTGGGTCAGACCAAGGGTCCATCAAGCCCAGCATCCTGTTTCCAACAGTGGCCAATCCAGGCCATAAGAACCTGGCAAGTACCCAAAAACTAAGTCTATTCCATGTTACCATTGCTAATGGCAGTGGCTATTCTCTAAGTGAACTTAATTGTTGGATGTTATTTTGTTCATAGCTGTTTTGAAACATTTATTATCCCAGGACAAGCAGGATGCTAGTCCTCACATATGGGTGACGTCATCCACGGAGCCCTTAAGCGGGAAAACTTCTGGCAAGTTTCTAGAAGTTTTAAACTGGCTGCCTGAGGCTACTGAGCATGCTCGGCATGCCATGATATTTCCTGCCACAGGGGTCTCACTCCAGTCTTCTTTTTTCCGCGCTGCTAGCTGCATCGCGGTTTCCAGGAGCCTGTGAGTTACCTCACAACAATCTAAAAAATTTTTCAAACTTCTTCCCTTTACGGGTCTTACTCGGTTTGTCACCAGCTGGTGACAAACATCCTACTTTCTTCACGAAGAAGGAATCCGAAATCATCGACGGATGTCGACCGAAAAAACTTCCGGATTTAAAAAATGTCCGGCCTGCAACCGGACTATGTCCATCACCGACCCGCACGTCGAGTGCGTCCGTTGTTTGGGAGGAGACCACGACATCGCTTCTTGTGCCCAGTGTCAAGAAATGACGGCGAAAGGTAGGAAGCTTCGCCATGAAAAAATGGCTCAGATTTTTCAAATCAGAGCACCGACATCGCCATCGACCTCGACTAGATCTTCCCCGATAGGCGTATCGAAGAAGATACTTCTCAAGAAAAGAGTCCAACAAGGTTCGGGAGATGCTTCCTCGCCAACCCCGTCTGTGGCATCGTCCAGATCCGTTTCTGAGATTCGTACCAAACATAAACACCGGAGACATCACGCGATTCCTCCGTTGCCACCGCCGGAAGAACCGGTGGCTAAACAGCGGAAGTTGTCATCGACCTCGGTAATCCCTGCAGAGGAATCGACACCGTCGACATCCGTGACGGACTTAACAGCCTTGATTAAGAAGCTTGTCGCCGATGCCATGAAAGAAGCCATCCCGGCGGCATCTCCAACACCGGCCCTGGTAGGACCGATGCCGACCTACGGGTCGATGCCGACTCCTCAGTCGATGCCGGCCATCGGGCCGATGCCGATGACTCCATCGATGCCGACTACCGAGTCGATGCCTTCCTCGATATCGATGCCGGCGCCATCGTCCATATCGATGCCAGTGCCGATGCCAACGTCATCGTCCATACCGATGCCAATCTCGGTGCCGATGACTGCTGCAGCTCTATCAATGCCGATGGACGTGCCCAGCTGCTCTTCAACGATGCCTGCTGCTCGATCGATGTCAGCAGCCTCATCGTCGATGCAAATCGCACATCCTTCGATGGAATCGACTAATTTACATTCTTCAATGTCCACAAGTGCTTCCAGACCAATCTCCTCATTGATTCCCATCTCCATGTTCTCCTTTCTCACTACTTCACTTTCTACGGCTGCACAACCAGCTCCACATTATACCTTAGCTCCTTCTGCAGCTTCAAGCCGGGGAAAAAAGGCAGCAGGAAAATCCAAGCATCCAGAGATTCCCTCTGAGAAAAGACTACATGCTATCCTTACCAAAAGATATCATGATCTTTTATCTTCCTTGCCTTCATACCCTGCGGAAGAAAGTGATACCAGTGATGCGGTACCGGACATCCAGGATCCTTTACCAGGACCCTCTGGAGTTGCTCCATCTACAATTCCAAGCCATCCTTCATATCCTCAACCAGCGGATACATGGTCTGATACACAATCGGAGTATTCTTCAGAGGAATTTTTATCAGAAGGTACTCCGCCACAGACCAAGAAGCAATCCCCTCCTGAGGATTTGTCTTTTGCTTCTTTCGTTCAAGAAATGTCGGAATCCATCCCTTTTCAACTTCAGGCAGAGAAGGATGACAGACAGCAAACACTGGAGATTCTACAATTTGTAGATCCCCCAAAACATAACCTAGCAATTCCAGTACATGAAGTACTACTCCAACTTCAACAACGGATTTGGGAGCACCCATGTTCAACACCGGGAGTTAATCGTAGAATTGATTCTACATATTTAGTCCAAGCAGCCCCAGGCTTTGAGAAGCCACAACTACCACACAGTTCATTAGTTGTGGAATCTGCGCAAAAGAAATCAAGAAGGTCCAGAACTCACGCTTCTATCCCTCCTGGGAAAGATAACAGATTCCTAGACCTTATGGGGCGTAAGATTTACCAGGGAGCGATGCTAAATTCGAAAATTGCTGCGTACCAACTGTATATGACGCAGCATCAAAGAAACCTGTGGAAGCAGATTGAGGAATTTCTACCCTCTCTCCCTCAACAGCAGCAGGAGGCAGCACAACAGATTGTGCAGAAAGGTCTGGATGCGGGCAAGCATGAGGTGCGAGCGGCGTATGACGCGTTTGAGACTTCTTCCAGAACGGCAGCTTCAGGCATCAGTGCTCGAAGATGGGCCTGGTTGAAGGCGTCGGACCTACGTCCAGAGGTCCAGGATAAACTAGTGGACTTGCCTTGCCTGGGCGACAACTTGTTCGGAACAAAAGTACAAGATGCCGTAACGCAGCTTAGAGAGCACTCTGAAACATTAAAGCAGCTCTCTACGTTGTCCCATGACACTCCTACTCACCCTGCCCGCAGGCCGCCACGGCGAGACACCAGACGACCTTTCTTTAGGCCGAGAAGGTATTACCCCCAGACCTCAAGACCACGCTCTACAAGGCCTCCACAGCGCCCTCAGCAGAGACAGCAGAGAGCTGCAAGGCCACAGCCTCCGCCCCAAACTGCTTCCACCTCTGGCTTTTGAAAGCAGTCCCGGAGAACAGAGCCAACCAAACCCCTTTCCAGATTTACCAGTAGGGGGAAGGATTTCCCACTTTTACAACGATTGGGAAAATATCACCACAGATCAATGGGTCTTATCCATAGTTCATCAGGGTTACCACCTAGACTTCACAGCTCCCCCGCAGGAGTTTCCACCACAAAACTCCTATCTCGAACACATCCCTCAATTACAAATGGAATTATCTACTCTTCTGAAAGCAAGAGCTGTGGAACACGTACCACACTCACAGAAGGGAAGAGGATTCTATTCCCGGTATTTCCTCATTCCAAAGAAAACCGGAGGACTTCATCCCATTCTAGATCTCAGAAATCTCAACAAATTTCTAAGAAAAGAAAAATTCAGAATGGTATCCTTAGGCACCATTCTTCCTCTCATACAAAAGGGGGATTGGCTTTGTTCTCTGGATCTCCAAGACGCTTATACTCACATACCTATTTTCCCACCTCATCGCAAGTACCTAAGATTCAAGGTGGGACACCAGCATTTCCAATACAGAGTCCTACCATTCGGCCTAGCCTCAGCTCCCAGAGTATTCACAAAATGCCTAGCAGTAATAGCAGGACATTTGCACAAACAGGGTGTTCATGTCTTCCCTTATCTAGACGATTGGCTAATAAAAAGTCAATCTCAACAAGGGGCGCTTACTTCTCTACATTACACAATAAAGGTACTGCACAAACTGGGATTTCTCATCAATTATCAAAAATCCCACCTGCAACCATCTCATCTACTCCAATACATAGGAGCAGAATTAGACACAAACCTCGCACAAGCTTTTCTTCCAGAAGACCGTGCACAAACACTGTCCCAGTTGGCGTACTCCATGTCCACACAACCGCAAGTGACAGCTCATCAGTTTCTAATCTTACTAGGCCACATGGCATCAACGGTTCATGTCACTCCGATGGCACGACTTGCCATGCGACTTACCCAATGGACTCTTCGGTCGCAATGGATCCAAGCCATTCAACCACTTCATTCTCCCATCCAAGTAACCCACCAACTTCGCTCATCGCTAAACTGGTGGACAATCAAGGACAATTTACGCAAGGGCCTGCCGTTCCAAAAGCCGATCCCTCAGATAACGTTAACTACAGATGCATCCACCTTGGGATGGGGAGCTCATGTAAACTCTCTTCAAACTCAAGGAACTTGGACAAAACTCGAAGCCACATATCAAATCAATTTTCTGGAACTTCGAGCTATACGTTATGCGCTGCATGCGTTCAAGGACTGCCTTTCACACAAGACTGTGTTAATCCAAACAGACAATACGGTTGCCATGTGGTACATCAACAAACAGGGAGGTACGGGCTCGTATCTCCTTTGTCAAGAAGCTGCGCAAATTTGGGACTGGGCCTTGAATCACTCAATATTGCTACAGGCCACTTATCTAGCAGGAATTCAAAATGTGCTAGCAGACCGACTCAGTCGGCAATTCCAACCACACGAGTGGTCTCTGAATCCCTCGATAGCGACCAAGATATTCCAACGTTGGGGACAGCCAACAACAGACCTCTTTGCGTCGCACCTGAACCACAAGGTGACCAACTTCTGTTCCCTGCACAAACAGAAGCACCAACCAGCCGAGGACGCCTTTGCTCGCCCTTGGAACTCAGGCCTACTCTATGCATATCCTCCCATACCGCTTATCACCAAGACACTGGTGAAGCTACAACAGGACAAGGGGACCATGATACTCATAGCCCCATATTGGCCTCGACAGGTATGGTTTCCCACGCTGCTAGACCTTTCAGTCAGGGATCCAATACGTCTGGGAATAGCTCCCAATCTCATTACTCAGGATCAGGGTCGGTTGCGCCATCCCAACCTTCAGTCCCTATCCCTGACAGCATGGATGTTGAAAGCTTAATCTTACAACCACTCCATCTTTCAACAAATGTTTCCCAAGTGCTTATAGCTTCCCGCAAACCTTCCACGAGAAAAAATTACTCTTTCAAATGGAAACGGTTCACATTCTGGTGCAAGCAAAATCATACAGATCCTTTTACTTGCCCCACATCTACTCTTCTAGATTATTTGTACCATCTTTCAAACTCTGGTCTTCAGACATCGTCAATCAGAGTACATTTGAGTGCAATCTCCGCTTACCATAACAAGATAGGAGATGCACCTATATCCACACAACCTCTCGTCAGTAGATTCATGAGAGGTCTAACACATCTTAATCCACCAATTCGGCCTCCAGCTACACAATGGGACCTGAATCTGGTTTTAACAGGACTAATGCGTTCTCCTTTCGAACCCATTGATTCCTGTGATCTTAAATTTCTCACATGGAAGACTATTTTCCTCATAGCCATCACATCAGCTAGAAGGGTTAGTGAGTTACAAGCACTTGTCACATATGAACCTTATACAAAGTTTCTCCATGACAGAGTGGTTCTCCGAACGCATCCGAAATTCCTTCCTAAGGTAGTTACGGAATTCCATTTAAATCAAACAATAGTCTTACCCACATTCTTTCCAAAGCCTCACTCTCACCAGGGGGAAAGAGCTTTGCACACTTTGGACTGCAAACGTGCGTTGTCCTATTACTTGAATCGTACTACGTCCCTCAGAACATCCAATCAGCTTTTTGTCTCTTATGACCCAAATAAGCCTGGTAGAGCAGTGGGAAAACATACTTTATCCAATTGGTTAGCAGACTGCATACAATTTTGCTATGCAAAAGCAGGCCTTCCTCTCCAAGGGCGAGTAAAGGCACACTCAGTAAGAGCAATGTCAACCTCGGTAGCACACTTTCGTTCAGTGCCAATCATTGACATTTGTAAAGCAGCAACATGGAGTTCTCTTCACACTTTTGCAGCTCATTACTGTTTGGACAAGGAAGGACGACAAGATTCAGCCTATGGACAATCTGTCTTAAAGAACTTGTTTCCAGCTTAATCCCAACTCCTTCTACATCCACTCTGCTGTGATCTTCGGCTGACTCATTTTCTTCAACAAAGCATCACTGCTACCTGACTCAGCCTCTAGCTTGCTAATCACCCATATGTGAGGACTAGCATCCTGCTTGTCCTGGGATAAAGCAAAATTGCTTACCTTGTAATAGGTGTTATCCCAGGACAGCAGGATGTAGTCCTCACGGAACCCGCCCGCCACCCCGCGGAGTTGGGCCTCAGACTTTATTATTTTATTTTGCTTACGCTTATTGCTACCTACAAGACTGGAGTGAGACCCCTGTGGCAGGAAATATCATGGCATGCCGAGCATGCTCAGTAGCCTCAGGCAGCCAGTTTAAAACTTCTAGAAACTTGCCAGAAGTTTTCCCGCTTAAGGGCTCCGTGGATGACGTCACCCATATGTGAGGACTACATCCTGCTGTCCTGGGATAACACCTATTACAAGGTAAGCAATTTTGCTTTCTGCTTATTAGTATAGTTTTACAATTATTTCTGTGTGGGGATCTATAGCTGCTTGCTAGTTCTGTTTTCCTAATAGGAGGTGTATTGGTTTTTAGGGCCTGATTTAATATTTGTAATGTTGCCTTTTCATAGAAAGGGTTGCTCCTGTTTGAGTGTATTCCATAATACAGGTGTAACTGTGTGCGGATTAGTTTATGTGCATTACTACAGATCCTGGGAGTATGTTAGGTCGGTTCTGTGTCTGTTACCGAGATGAGATATTTTACTAGCATGTAAGCATTTGTATCAATCTTATTTGTTGTGTTTTCTCAAGAGGACATGCATTGGTGGTAAACTGCTGTCTTTTCATAAGAAGGGCTATTGAGCCTGGAAGTAGAAGGAGTTTGAGTTGCTGTTACTGAGATGACACCAGAACCAGAATACCTTTTTTGTAGGGTGAGTTGTATGGGGAATGTCATAATTCTGCTTTACATCCATTATTGTGGGTCAGGGGGGTTCCCGTGGATGCAAACTGTACTTTTACATCTAACCCCGTGACGATCATGGGTCAGTGTGTCATGCATGTGAGAACCATCCGTCAGGTGTGTCCCGACAGAAAAAAGGTTGAGAACCACTGCTTTAAAGGGTAGGTTTCAGTGGGATAAATATTAATATCAAATAATCCATGTAGAATGAAGTAATGGAATCTGCCAGCTGATATGTGAGGGCATACCATGGCTGTGGAGTATCTGCTAACAGTTTTCTGATGTTAAATTATTTGATAGGACTTTTTTCCCCCAGGTACAGCGAGAGCATGACAGTGATGCATGGGTTGAAAAAGTTCACAGACAACAATGAGATGATTCTTGCCACTGGCTGGTACTATACACTCTGCTTAGATATTCTACTGCAGTGTGGTAAGCTGAAATAAGTTAACTGGGAATCCACAAGGGTGTATGATAGGATGACTGTTATTTAGGAGTGTGCATGGGAAAACGGTTTTAAATTTCATTTTATATTTATTTTTTAATGTAGTTTTGATTAAATTTGTCATTTTAACCTGTGCTAATTTATTTTAGTTTGTCCTAAAACCATTTAGCACTTGCTAAAACAGAAAAAAAAAACAATTTTTATTTTAGATGGAAGATGACACAAAATGAAACAACAAATGTTATTTTCCTGTAATTTTAAAATGGCAACACGTATCTACCGTTATTTAACCCTCTTTAGATGGATGGCCTGAATGCAGGGGCATACTGTTGTCCCCAGAGACCATCTTTATTCCCAACTCTAATCTCATACCAACTGTCTGTTTGCCCTGGGGTGTGAAATAGTTAAAATTTATTAGAAGAATCCCTTGAATAGAAAATACAAGTGAACAATATTGGTGTTTTAAAGTTGCAATTAGATGAGGCCCAAGGAAGCAGCGCTGTGTCATCTGGGATTTGTATGTTACAGATAACAGGAGGCAAATTGTATTTTCCCGTCGATAGCAGGGCTGAATTAGCCATGCTGTCATGGGAACTGTCCATCAGGGCCCGGGAGGCGGAGCTTAAGTAGCAGAGAGTTGATTTTAGTTCCCTCTGCGGCTGCGCGTGGGTTCCCGCGCAGGAAGTAGCAGATTCTCCTCAGTCTGTCTTTTTCCGCGCTCGGGAATGCACGCGGAGCTTGATTCTCCTCGACAGAAGTTTAAAAAAAGAAATACAAATGTCTAAAAAACCATCGGGATTTAAACCCTGTCCCTGCGGGAGGGTCATGTCCATCACCAACGGGCATGACCGCTGCTACCGCTGCCTGGGACAGCGGCATAATCAAGACACCTGCGAATTTTGTGCTCGAATGTCTCCTCGAGCAAGGAGACATAGGGCCTATCGAATGTGGGAGCTATCTCTCACAAACAGGCCTTCTACAACCCACTCTTCCCCGGGACAGGAAACGAGGATTCCGTTTCAGAAAAGAAGGTCTTCCTCCTATACTCAATTGACTTCGGAACTTGGAGGTAGGTCGACTACAAGGGACACTCATACTACACTTAAACGACGCCGCCACAGGTCTCCAGAACCTGGCCGGGATTCCAAATCACACCGACCAAAACAACAATTAACGAAGCAGATACCAAGCTCCAAATCCCTCAGGAGCGAACATGCTTCGGAGACTTCCGAATCAGTGCAGACTATCTCACCGTCGGATTCGGCTCATGAGGTGACACCGAGAGCGCACGCGCCGGAAGCGGCACCGAACGATCACGCGCTGAGAGCGGCACCAAATAAACACGCACCGGGAGCCGCGCCGAAGGAACGCGTGCCGCTGAAGGAACACGCGCCGGGAGTGGCGCCGAAGGAACGCGCGCCGGGAGCAGCGCCGACACTATTAGCGCCGAGACCAGCGCCGACAGCGGCGCATTTATTTATTTATTTTATTTATTTATTTTTAATTTTTATATACCGGAATTCCTGTATGCAATACAAATCAATCCGGTTTACATGTAACAAAAAGGTTGCCCTGGTCTGGGAGGTTAGACCGGGGTTTTTTACATAGAACATTGAACAATAACAATCAACCAATGAACATTAACATTAACATTATTACAAGGAACAATGAGAGTATCAATAATATTTAACAAATAATAAATAACCTTGTTCGTGTTTTGAATGGTATGTGTGTGTTCCCCTTTTTACAATGGACTTTAGTAGCGTATATCGACTGCAGTAAACGGTTATATAATATGTCCTCTATTAAATGACTGTTAAATAGGCATTGCGACTAAGCAAGTACATGTAAGAAATTACGTGTAAGAAATTAAGTGTCAAGCATAAGGAAACGGCGCATAAGGAAACGCATAAGGAAACGGCGCCGATAACGGCTCAGACAAATACAGGGCCGCATAAGGAATCGGCGCCGAAGAGAACGACACCGGAGACTTCGCCAAGGTCCATAGGGGGACCTAAGCAACACTCCACAAAAAGAAAAAGAGGACACAATGAGATGCATAAATGCCATAAGAGATGCAGGGACCATCCTCATGATTCCCACTCCTCTCATTCACGTGACACAGCTGAATCCATGTCCCGAAGCCATGAATCCAGTGACAAGGACCGTTCTCGTCATGCCAAAAGACATTCGTTGTCCAGGCCTCATAGACATCATAGTTCCTCGCATAGAAGTTTTGACAGTCCAAGTTCCAAATCTTCTCCTTCTGAAAGGGGCTCTATTCAATCCTCTATCAGACCTCGCCATATTTCATCTCCAGGGTCATCCAGAGCTGGCTCGCAACCTTCGAAAACCACCTCGGCAGAGCCAAAATGCTCCACACCGCTTATAACCACACCCACATCACCGAAATACTTACCTCATACGGTCCTTTCAGATACCCGTAGAGCTATGCCACCTACCACACAAAAAGCTTTCTAGGATCTTTCCCACTCACTGTTGGGATTCTTCGAAACCTTGCAATCCTCTTTCACTTTGCCTCCAGAAGAGAGATTGCCGCTGGAGGAGAGACTCACTCAACTCACCAAAAAATCACCAAAATCAAGGGTAGATTTAGATCTTACCCCCACGAGACCACTCTCTCCGGCTCCCTCCCACCATTCCTTAACGGAATCTATCCGATCGCAATCTTCTCAATCATCATCAACAGGATACCCTTCTGATCCACCAGAACAGCCGGCGGAACCATATTCGCCCCCAGAAGACTTATCTTACACAAAGTTTGTAGAAAAAATGGGTACCATTCTAAAAGTGGAAGTCCAGAAGTTACCGGAGCCTAGAGCGGAAACCTTAGGACTTCTAAAAATCTTTGACACGCCGGGAGAACCAACATCACTACCCCCTCATACCATGTTGCATGGGGTCCTACAAAAATCTTGGGAGACTCCATTTACTCTCCCAGCAGTGTCTAGAAAAACGGATCTAAAATTCAAACTACAAAAACCTTCTACATATTCAACACCACAGCTGCCTCACGAATCCATAGTAGTGGAATCAGCACTGCAAAGATCAAAAAGATCAAAGACTCATGCTTCCAATCCCCCAGGCAAAGACAACAAATGTCTGGATGATTTTGCTAGACGAGTCTACCACAATGCAATGCTGAATGCACGGATTCAACATCACCAGTTCTACATGGTACAATACATTTTATTTATTTATTTATTTACGATTTTTATATACCGATGTTCATTTCAAAAAGAGATATCACATCGGTTTACAATAAGGTACAATAGGTAATTCACTATCCCCTAAAAGGGCTTACAATCTAAAATTTTTGTACCTGAGGCTAAGAGATTACAAAAATAAAACCATCAAAATCAAAGTTCTTAACAATTAAGCAAAAGGTATTACAAGGAGCATATTAAAGAAATAACACAAAGGGTTGCACGAAGGGGTGCTTGCTTGGTGCCTTTCAAACTGCCCGGCTCTGTTTGCGATGATGTCAGGGGAGGGGGCAGGTCTCAGAATCATGGTTTTCCCCACAGAAATCTCTTCTCAGTTTCAAAGGCAGTTTTTTTCAAATTTTTTGTTTTTTTACCTTAGATGTTAGCTGTTACAAGGTGATCAGCACTGGTGGGTAGCCCTCCCCATCACAAGCGCCTGCTGGCTTGGCGCCTTTCAAACTGCCCTGCTCTGTTTGTGATGATGTCAGGGGAGGGGGCGGGTCTCAGAATCATGGCTTTCCCCACAGAAATCTCTTCTCAGTTTCAAAGACTGTTTTTTCAATTTTTTTGTCTTTTTACCTTGGATGTTAGCTGTTACAAGGTGATCAGCACTGGTGGGTAGCCCTCCCCATCACAAGCGCCTGCTGGCTTGGCGCCTTTCAAACTGCCCTGCTCTGTTTGCGATGATGTCAGGGGAGGGGGCGGGTCTCAGAATCATGGCTTTCCCCACAGAAATCTCTTCTCAGTTTCAAAGACAGTTTTTTCAATTTTTTTGTCTTTTTACCTTGGATGTTAGCTGTTACAAGGTGATCAGCACTGGTGGGTAGCCCTCCCCATCACAAGCACCTGCTGGCTTGGCGCCTTTCAAACTGCCCGGCTCTGTTTGCGATGATGTCAGGGGAGGGGGCGGGTCTCAGAATCATGGCTTTCCCCACAGAAATCTCTTCTCAGTTTCAAAGGCAGTTTTTTTCAGTTTTTTTGTTTTTTTACCTTAGATGTTAGCTGTTACAAGTACATGTACGAATGTCTGCAGGCAACAAAAGGTATGTTTACCTCATTGGGGGATACTATTCCAACACCCATTTTAGATATGGAAGAGTACTCTCGCCATCTTCTACGGGCAGTATATGAGAGTTTTGAGACCTCCTCTAGAGCATTGGCTACGGCAATCACCGCAAGACGATTGGCCTGGTTAAAAGCGAGCGCAATCCATGAAGATTTGCATGAGAAGTTGGCTAACCTTCCCTGTTTGGGAGATAATCTCTTTGGAGATCGTTTCCAAGACACTGTTAGTAAACTAAAAGACCAAGCGCTTGCGGTGCAATCCTTAACTGCACCATCCTCCTCAAAAAGGTTTTATCCACTCAATCGTCGACAATCTTATAGACGTCCTTATAGGACCTACCAATCTTTCCGACAACCGTCGTATCCTAACTTTCAACGACAACAAACACAGCCTCCTTCCAACCAACAATGGAGAGGCAAACCTAGGGGTCAAAGGACACAACAACCACAACAACAACAAACAGCGACAGCGGTGAAGGCCGCATCGTCTTTTTAGGGACCAGGCCACCACCACTGATCAAAGACAATCCGCCGGGCAGAATTACGGCCCGCTGGCCAGAATGGAAGAAAATAACCTCGGATCAATGGGTATTGGACATTGTTCAAATGGGTTATCACATACCTTTCACCCACCCACCCTTCCTTCCACATCTTTCACCACAGAAACCCAACACCCTTCAGCCTCAGCTATCGCAGGAAATCACCCTTCTTCTTCGACAGGGAGCGATACAGCCTATCCCTCGAGAGGACTACAACCAGGGTTTCTACTCCCCCTATTTCCTCATTCCAAAGAAATCGGGAGGACAGCGGCCGATTTTAGACCTCAACAAACACATAGTGAAGGAAAAATTCAAGATGGTCTCTCTAAAGTCCATTCTCCCATTATTACAACCCAGGGATTGGATGTGCTCAATAGACCTGAAAGATGCTTATACTCACATTCCGATCCATCCGTCATCTTGGTGATACCTCTGTTTTCAATATCACAATCGCCATTACCAATACAAAGTTCTTCCCTGTGGCCTCTCAACTGCCCCCAGAGTATTCACGAAATGCATGATAGTAGTGGTGGCCCATCTTCGTCAACAAGGACTGACCATCTTTCCGTACCTGGACGACTGGTTACTAACAGCATCGGATCCGAATATACTACACTCACACCTAAACTTGACCATCAATTGCCTCCAATCACTGGGGCTCCTCATCAATTATCCAAAATCCAATTTACAGCCGATGCAAGTGCTGCAGTTCATAGGTGCTCATCTGGACTCGATACGGTACAGAGCATATCTGCCGGATGACAGGAAGGAGACGCTTCGTACCTTACTTCACTCACTGTTACATTCCCGGAACACAACCGCCCGCCAAGTGTTAACTGTTTTAGGTCACATGGCAGCTGCAAATTTCACAGTACCAAACGCCAAACTACATATGCGCCGTTTACAGTGGGACCTGAAATGGCAATGGCGGCAACATACACAACCTCTACAAACTCGAGTCACCTTAACTGCACCCATGATCAAAGACATCACTTGGTGACTCAAGGACTATGCATTGGACAAGGGAGCATTATTCAGCCCCCCACCACACAATGCTTTCCTCACAACAGATGCATCTCCATCAGGATGGGGAGCTCACCTGGACAATGTAGAGACCTAGGGGTTATGGACAAGGAAAGAAAAAACCTTACATATCAATCTCTTGGAACTCAAAGCGATCCGTTATGCCCTTCAAACCTTTCAGCCACATCTCAAAGGACGGAGACTAATGATATACACGGACAATCAAGTAGCCATGTTTTATATCAACAAAGAGGGCGGATCGGGATCATGGCCTCTCTGCAGCAAGACACTGCAGATCTTTCAACATGCCAACAAACACTCGATACACTTGCAGGCAACATACCTTCCAGGAATAGTGAATACCAGAGCCGACAGATTAAGTTGAATCTTTCAGCCGCACGAATGGTCTCTTCACAGGGAAGTGACCCAACAACTATTCGATCATTGGGGAACGCCAATGATAGATTTGTTTGCCACGGATCAAAACACACAACTGCCGCAATTCTGCTCGGTGAGACCAAGCAACACCCGTCTTGCTCAGGATGCTTTCCTTCTACAGTGGACAACACACTTACTTTATGCTTTTCCTCCAATTCCTTTGATTACCAGGACATAAGAACATAAGAAAATGCCATACTGGGTCAGACCAAGGGTCCAAGCCCAGCATCCTGTTTCCAACAGTGGCCAATCCAGGCCATAAGAACCTGGCAAGTACCCAAAACTAAGTCTATTCCATGTAACCATTGCTAATGGCAGTGGCTATTCTCTAGGTGAACTTAATAGCAGGTAATGGACTTCTTCTCCAAGAACTTATCCAATCCTTTTTTAAACACAGCTATACTAACTGCACTAACCACATCCTCTGGCAACAAATTCCAGAGTTTAATTGTGCGTTGAGTAAAAAAGAACTTTCTCCGATTAGTTTTAAATGTGCCACATGCTAACTTCATGGAGTGCCCCCTAGTCCTATTATTCGAAAGTGTAAATAACCGATTCACATCTACCGTTCTAGACCTCTCATGATTTTAAACACCTCTATCATATCCCCCCTCAGCTGTCTCTTCTCCAAGCTGAAAAGTCCTAACCTCTTTAGTCTTTCCTCATAGGGGAGTTGTTCCATTTCCCTTATCATTTTGGTAGCCCTTCTCTGTACCTTCTCCATCACAATTATATCTTTTTTGAGATGCGGCGACCAGAATTGTATACAGTATTCAAGGTGCGGTCTCACCATAGAGCGATACAGAGGCATTATGACATTTTCCGTTTTATTCACCATTCCTTTTCTAATAATTCCCAACATTCTGTTTGCTTTTTTGACTGCCGCAGCACACTGTACCGACGATTTCAATGTGTTATCCACTATGACACCTAGATCTCTTTCTTGGGTTCTAGCACCTAATATGGAACCCAACATTGTGTAATTATTAGAAACATAGAAACATAGAAACATAGAAATGACGGCAGAAGAAGACCAAACGGCCCATCCAGTCTGCCCAGCAAGCTTCACACATTTTTTTCTCTCATACTTATCTGTTTCTCTTAGCTCTTGGTTCTATTTACCTTCCTCCCCCACCATTGAAATATCTAGCTTGATTAGTTAGGGGTAGTAGGGGTAGTAACCGCCGCAATAAGCAAGCTACACCCATGCTTATTTGTTTTACCCAGACTATGTTATACAGTCCTTATTGGTTGTTTTTCTTCTCCCCTGCTGTTGAAGCAGGGAGCTATGCTGGAAATGCGTGATGTATCAGTCTTCTCCCATGCCGTTGAAGCAGAGAGCCATGCTGGATATGCATCGAAAGTGAAGTATCAGACACATTTGGTTGGGGTAGTAACCGCCGTAACAAGCCAGCTACTCCCCGCTTTGTGAGTGCGAACCCTTTTTTCTTCTCCCCTGTCGTTGAAGCAGAGAACTATGCTGTATATGCATTGAAGGTGAAGTATCAGGCTTATTTGGTTTGGGGTAGTAACCGCCGTAACAAGCCAGCTACTCCCCTCTTTGTGAGTGTAAATCCATTTTTCCACATTTCCTCTTGCTGTTGAAGCTTAGAGCGATGTTGGAGTCACAGTAAGCATGACGGGATGTAGGGATGTGAATCATTTTTTGACGATTTAAAATATCGTCCGATATATTTTAAATCGTCAAAAATCATTAGAGCCGCGATACAATAACAATTCCCCCGATTTATCGTCAAAAAATCGTAAATCGGGGGAAGGGGGAGGGGAAGGGGGAGGGGAAGGGGGAGGGCGGGAAAACCGGCACACTAAAACAACCCTAAAACCCACCCCGACCCTTTAAAATAAATCCCCCACCCTCCCGAACCCTCCCGAACCCCCGGCGCTACCTTTGACCTGTCATATGACAGGTCAAAGGTAGCGCCGGCGCCATTTCTACAACGCACGGAGGTCCGAGAGTAAAAGATCACACGGGACCCTTCCTCTGGACCCCAGGTAATTTAAGGCATTTTGGGGGGGTTCGGGAGGGTGGGGGATTTATTTTAAAGGGTCGGGGTGGGTTTTAGGGTTGTTTTTAGTGTGCCGGTTTTCCCGCCCTCCCCCTTCCCCTCCCCCCCCCCCCCACTGGACCCCAGGTAATTTAAGGCATTTTGGGGGGGTTCGGGAGGGTGGGGGATTTATTTTAAAGGGTCGGGGTGGGTTTTAGGGATGTTTTAGTGTGCCGGTTTTCGATTTACACGATTTACACGATATTTAAAAAACCCAAACTGCGACGATCCAATTCCCTCCCCCTCCCAGCCGAAATCGATCGTTAAGACGATCGATCACACGATTCACATCTCTAGTAATTATAGCATGGGTTATTTTTCCCTATATGCATCACCTTGCACTTATCCACATTAAATTTCATCTGCCATTTGGATGCCCAATTTTCCAGTCTCACAAGGTCTTCCTGCAATTTATCACAATCTGCTTGTGATTTAACTACTCTGGACAATTTTGTGTCATCTGCAAATTTGATTATCTCACTCGTCGTATTTCTTTCCAGATCATTTATAAATATATTGAACAGTAAGGGTCGATCCAAAAGTGCATCAGGGACAAGAGCGACATAATCCCCATCGCCCCAGCCTGGCCCAGGCAGACCTGGTACACCTTTCTGCTACGTCTCTCCATTGACGATCCAATTCCCTTGCCGAACAGATCGGACCTACTCAGTCAGAACGACGGATCATTAATACATCCTCTCTACTCCTCCCTTCACCTGACTGCATGGAGATTGAAAGGAGATGGCTGACAACACAGGGGATTTCGGGACCAGCCCAGGAAGTGCTCCTGGCTTCCAGAAAACCGTCTACTAGACGTAATTATTCATTTAAATGGAGACGATATGCCGATTGGTGCAGTAAACAAGGAATTCAACCAGTGGACAGTGCTCCAGCACAACTCCTGGATTACCTACATTCTTTATTTCTAACAGGCTTGGCAACATCATCCATTCGTGTTCATTTGAGTGCGATTGCGGCGTACCACACACCGGTGAATAATCACTCCGTTGTGGAGCATCCCCTATTATCCAGGTTCCTTAGGGGGCTGATCCATTTGCGGCCTCCAGTCCAAAAACCACCGGTTCCTTGGGACCTTTGTTGTGATAGACAAAATCCGGAAGTGGATCCTTAGGCCGACTGCCCGGCGGGAACAGTCGGGAGGCAGAACTCCCACTGGGTAACTGGAGCTTCACCTGGAAACCCGCGACTCCTCCAGAGGAGCTGTGAGAGCCCGGGTCGCAAGGTCTTAGGAGTCTTCGCCCTGGAAGTCCGAGGTCCCCCCAGGAGAAGCCCGTAGGGACCCGGACCGCTGGGACTTAGGCGAGGGTGAAGAAGCCCAGGAGTGAAGTACGGACCGGAGTCTAGGCAGATGGCAGGCAAGCAGGAATCGGAGTACGAACCGGGGTCAAGGCAGGCAGAAGACAAGCTGGAATCGGAGTCACGAACCGGGGTCAAGGCAGGCAGAAGACAAGCTGGAATCGGAGTCACGAACCGGGATCAAGGCAGGCAGAAGACAAGCTGGAATCGGAGTCACGAACTGGGATCAAGGCAGGCAGAAGACAAGCTGGAATCCAAGTGCAGGCAACAGGAATCAGGAACCGGGTAGCAGCAAGGCAACTAGTACTTCAAGGAAGGAACCTCGTTGCAAGGCAATTCGAAAAGCCCCGGGTCCCGGTTTAAATCCCTACCCGGCGTCTGACATCACGGGGGGCGTGTCAGCACATCCGGGTGCTGACAGCAGAAAAACCCTCCCGTCGCGCGCGCGCGTTCCCCCGAAGGGGAGGAGTCCCCCGCGACGGCCGGCGGCGTCTCCCACGAGGAGGAACTAGGCCCATGCTGCCCGCACGAGCTCCGAGCCCACGGACCGCGGCCCAGACCCGGGACCTGGAGGGAAGGTAAGGGCTCGGACGCCCCCGTGGCGGCCGAGACCGCAACAGTACCCCCTCCCTTACGCCCTCTCCGCCGAGGGCCAAGTTTCCCAGGATTGTCCAAATGGAACTGAGTTAGCAGTGATTTGTCCAAGATGTTCCGAGCTGGTTCCCACGAGTCCTCCTCGGGGCCGCACCCCTCCCATGCCAGCAGGTACTCCCAGCGACGGGCGTGGAAGCAGACGTCCAGAACCTCCCGTACTTGATACGTATTCTCACCTGAAGAAGCAGAAGAAAGTGCATCCGAGGAGGGGTGATGGAAGCGTGAAAAAACCACCGGTTTCAGCAAGGAGACGTGAAAAACGTTATGTATGCGCAGGGTAGTGGGAAGACGAAGTCTATAAGATACCGCTCCTATACGTTCCGCAACTTGGAAAGGGCCGCAGTAACGGGGAACCAATTTGCGAGAACGATTGGGTAGGTGAAGATTCCGGGTGCTGAGCCAAACCTTGGTGCCTGGCAGGAAGACTGGTGCAGGACGTCGGTGGCGATTAGCAAACTGCTGAGACTTCTTCGCTGCGCTGGTTAGTCTGTGCTGAATACTCCTCCAGAGACGATGCACTTGACTTGCTGTGGTTAGTGCAGCAGGGGAAGGAACGGAAACAGGTACTGGTATTGGGGGCCGCGGGTGGCGACCAAACACAATCTGAAAAGGCGTTCGTCCCGTGATGGCATGGGTGTGGTTGTTGTAGGCGAACTCAGCCCAAGGCAGAAGAGAAACCCAGTTAGTCCCCTTCTCAGAAACAAAACTTCGGAGGAAAGTCTTAAGAGTACGATTAGTGCGCTCCGTTTGACCATTGGTCTGTGGGTGGAAAGCCGTAGACAAATTCAGCTGTACCCCAAATTTCTTACAAAGGGCACGCCAGAAACGGGCCGTAAACTGTGGTCCTCTGTCAGATACGATACTCTGAGGTAGTCCATGAGCCCGGAAGATGTGTTGAGTAAACAAAAGCGCGAGCTCAGGTGCAGAGGGTAGTTTAGGCAGAGGCACCAAATGGATCATTTTAGAGAAACGGTCTACGGTTACCCAAATGACCGTATTACCTTCTGAGGATGGCAGATCCACCACAAAATCCGTGGCAATGTGGGACCACGGTTCCGCGGGAATAGGTAGTGGATGCAGCAGGCCCCAGGACCGGCCATTCAAGGGTTTTTGCCGAGCACATACTGGACACGAATCCACATACAACCGTACATCCTGACGGATTTGAGGCCACCAGTAATAGCGATTTAGTAGATCGAGAGTCCTCGCTCTGCCAGCATGACCTCCTGAAAGGGAATCGTGGGCCCAGGCTAACGCCTTTCTTCGGTCCCTGCGGGAAACCACAACTCGACCTAGAGTAGAAACAGTGGAACTGGCCACCTGGATCTTAGCCGGGTCAATGATGTGTTGGGGACAATTTTCCTTTTCCTCCTGAATTTCATAACGGGAGAGTGCATCTGCCCGAACGTTCTTCGCGGCTGGCCGATATTTTAATATGAAATCAAAACGGTTAAAGAAGAGGGACCAACGTGCTTGTCTGGGATTCAATCGTTGGGCCTGGTTTAAGAACTCCAGATTCCTATGATCAGTGTAAATCGTGACCGGATGGAGAGAGCCCTCCAACCACTGTCTCCATTCTTCCAGTGCAAGTTTGACGGCCAGCAACTCCTTATCTCCTATGCCGTAATTACACTCAGCTGAAGAAAACTTTCTGGAGAAATAGGAGCAGGGTAGGAGATGTCCGGTAGTAGAAACTTGCGAAAGGACCGCTCCCACCGCAATATTCGAAGCGTCTACTTCAACAAAGAATGGCCGAGTGGGATCCGGGTGACGTAGACAAGTATCCTGGAGAAACGCCTTCTTTAACTGATCAAAAGCCTCGCAAGCTTCTTCAGGCCATAGACGGGTGTTAACCCCCTTCCGAGTCAAAGCAGTTAAAGGTGCCACCAAATGAGAGTACTGGGGAATGAAGTGTCTATAGAAGTTAGCAAACCCCAAAAACCGCTGCAACGCTTTAAGCCCTTCAGGGCGGGGCCACTTCTTGATGGCGGACACCTTGCTGGGATCCATCCGGAAACCGGTAGAGGACACTATATACCCTAAGAAGGGTAACGACTCCCGCTCAAAGAGACATTTCTCAAATTTCGCATACAGGTGATGGTCCCGTAGGATCTGGAGGACTTGTCTCACATGTTGTCGATGGGAGGAAAGGTCTGGAGAATGTATTAGCACGTCGTCCAAATAGACTATTACACAGGAATGTAGTAACTCTCGTAGAATCTCGTTCATTAAGTGCTGGAAGACGGCAGGGGCATCACACAGCCCAAAGGGCATTACTAAGTATTCGTAATGGCCGTCCCGGGTATTGAACGCCGTCTTCCATTCATCCCCGGGACGGATCCGGACCAAGTTGTATGCACCGCGCAGATCCAATTTGGTGAAAACTTGAGCCCCCTGGAGTCTGTCCAACAACTCTGGGATAAGAGGCAGCGGGTAGCGATTCTTCTTGGTGATGGCGTTGAGCCCACGGTAGTCTATGCACGGCCGTAAGGCTCCGTCCTTCTTTGCAACAAAAAAGAAACCAGCTCCTGCGGGAGACTTTGAAGGGCGGATGAAGCCCTTCGCCAGATTTTCGGTAATGTATTCCGACATAGCCCGAGTCTCAGGCTGAGACAAAGGGTATACGCGTCCCCGAGGAGGAGTAGAACCCGGGAGCAGTTCAATAGCACAGTCAAAAGGTCGGTGGTGTGGTAACAGTTCCGCTTTCTCTTTGGAGAAGACATCCATAAAATCCGCGTACGGGGCCGGTAACTCCGGTTCGATGAGTGCCAATGGAATCCGGTGGACTTTCTTAGCTTGGAGACAGGACTGGAAACAGTCGGGGCTCCACTGGGTGATCTGAAAGTCCTTCCACCGGATTACTGGAGAGTGCTTTTGGAGCCAGGGTAGACCAAGGACCATCGGATGTACAGCTTTCTCCAGAATCAGAAATGAAATTTCTTCGGTGTGCAATAACCCCGTCTGCAGAATAAGCGGGAAGGTCTCTGTGGAAATGCACCCAGATAGAGGAGTACCCTGAATAGAGGTTACCCTCAAGGCAGGAGTCCTAGTTCGTGTAGAAAGAGACAACTGTTGCACGAGCTCCTTAGAAATGAAGTTGCCTCCAGCCCCGGAGTCGACCAAGGCTTGCGTGGAAAAAGAACCACCCGGGTATTCCAAAGTTACTGGTATGGTACATGGAGGAGCAGTGCTAAGGCAGCCTAGGGGACACTCCTCCCTTACCTCTAGGCGCGGGAGTTTTCCGCTCGTTCCTTGCATTGCGCAAGGTAGTGACCCTTACCGCCACAGTACAGACACAACCTCAGGTCGCGGCGACGCTGCCTTTCCTCGGGCGACAAAGAAGAACGACCCAATTGCATGGGCTCCTCCGAAGAAGTTGCTGAAGAGGCGGTAATACCTCGAGAGCCAGAATTCAGGGTCTTTGGTGCCACAGATGTCAGGCGTCGAAAAGGGCGAGCCTCTCTCGCCCTCTGCTGTAAACGCCGATCGATTCGACCCGCAAGGTCAATAAGAGAGTTGAGGTTTTCTGGCAGATCGCGAGCCGCTAGCTCATCCTTTATACGGCCTGCTAAGCCCTCCAGAAAAACGCCCCGTAGAGCTTCATCCTGCCAGCCTACCTTGTGGGCGAGTGTGCGGAAATCCAATGCATAGTCCGCAAGAGACCGTGTTCCTTGCCGAAGCTGGAGCAACTCAGTAGTAGCGGAAGCTTGTCGTGCTGGCTCATCAAAAGCCGCTTTAAACTCTTCAACAAAACGGTTCAAATCGCCCAGAGCCGGATCACTATTCTCCCACATGGGTGAAGCCCAGTTCAAGGCCCGTCCATCCAAAAGGGAAAAAATGTACGCCACCTTGGCGCCGTCAGTAGGGAACTGGTTAGGCAAAAGGGCAAAGCGCACGTAACATTGGTTTAAAAACCCTCGGCACGCCTTGGCATCCCCAGAGTAGCGGGATGGAGCTGGAAGCTGTGTCGGAGTCTGGAAGGTTACCAGCGGTACAGGAGCAGGTACCGGTACCTGTACAGGTGCGGGCGGCTCGACATCCATGCGAGCTGCCAACCGCTCTACAGTAGCGGCCAGAGAGTCCAAAACTTGTTGTTGCTGAACTAAGCGTTGGGCCAAACCCGGAATGGCCTGTAGCCCGGCGAGGTCTGCCGGATCCATGGCCTTGCAAACTGTTGTGATAGACAAAATCCGGAAGTGGATCCTTAGGCTGACTGCCCGGCGGGAACAGTCGGGAGGCAGAACTCCCACTGGGTAACTGGAGCTTCACCTGGAAACCCGCGACTCCTCCAGAGGAGCTGTGAGAGCCCGGGTCGCAAGGTCTTAGGAGTCTTCGCCCTGGAAGTCCGAGGTCCCCCCAGGAGAAGCCCGTAGGGACCCGGACCGCTGGGACTTAGGCGAGGGTGAAGAAGCCCAGGAGTGAAGTACGGACCGGAGTCTAGGCAGATGGCAGGCAAGCAGGAATCGGAGTACGAACCGGGGTCAAGGCAGGCAGAAGACAAGCTGGAATCGGAGTCACGAACCGGGGTCAAGGCAGGCAGAAGACAAGCTGGAATCGGAGTCACGAACCGGGGTCAAGGCAGGCAGAAGACAAGCTGGAATCGGAGTCACGAACCGGGATCAAGGCAGGCAGAAGACAAGCTGGAATCGGAGTCACGAACCGGGATCAAGGCAGGCAGAAGACAAGCTGGAATCCAAGTGCAGGCAACAGGAATCAGGAACCGGGTAGCAGCAAGGCAACTAGTACTTCAAGGAAGGAACCTCGTTGCAAGGCAATTCGAAAAGCCCCGGGTCCCGGTTTAAATCCCTACCCGGCGTCTGACATCACGGGGGGCATGTCAGCACATCCGGGTGCTGACAGCAGAAAAACCCTCCCGTCGCGCGCGCGTTCCCCCGAAGGGGAGGAGTCCCCCGCGACGGCCGGCGGCGTCTCCCACGAGGAGGAACTAGGCCCATGCTGCCCGCACGAGCTCCGAGCCCGCGGACCGCGGCCCAGACCCGGGACCTGGAGGGAAGGTAAGGGCTCGGACGCCCCCGTGGCGGCCGAGACCGCAACACCTTAACATAATCGATTGCCATATCACGTTCAGAAAAAAATTAAAAACCTGGCTGTTCGCCCAAGCTTACCCCTGAAAAGCCTCAAGGTCACCCACACAGTCTTACCCCATGGATGCATCCATTTCCGCAACGCAAAGGAACTATTGTTGTTGTCCGAATAATTGCACTATTTTATAACTTGCTTAATTCATATACACTATGTAAATTTGTACATAATTTTATACTGTAAGCACCCTCTCCTGCTTTTGCCCTTCTCTCCAGTTAGAATTTGTTTAAACTATCTTTTCTCTAACAGCCTAGTTCCACATTCCCTGTTATAATGTAACTTTTGTTTTTGTTTGCTCTGTTAATTGGTTCCCCCTAGTTTTATGTAAACCGGTACGATAGGATCTGGTCTTGAGCATCGGTATATTAAAAGAATTTAAATAAATAATAAAATAAAATAAAATAATCCTGGAACAACTTGTGCTTGCTCCATTCGAGCCTATGGACTCTGCACACCTCAAATACTTAACATGGAAGGTAGTATTCCTAGTAGCAATCACCTCAGCAAGAAGAGTGAGCGAACTACAAGCACTGGTTCATTATGAACTGTATCTACAATTTCATCCAAATAAAGTCCTTCTGTGCACTCATCCAACTTTCCTGCCTAAAGTAGTCTCGGCATCCCACCTCAACCAGTCAATAGAGTTACCAGTCTTTTTTCCACAGCCTCACGCTAACAACAGGAAACGATCGCTTCATTCACTGGACTGTAAGCGTGCTTTACAAATCTACCAACAAAGAACTCTCACATTTAACAGAACATCTCAGCTATTTGTTTCGTTCGATCCAAAAGCACCGGGGAAACCAGTAGCAAAAAGAACTATATCCAGTTGGATTGTGCAGTGCATTCAGTTTTGTTACAACAAGGCAAATCTCCCGCTGCCAACACGTCCATGTGCTCATCAAGTACGTGCGATGGCTACTTCTCTAGCACATCTACAGCATGTCTCACCAGTTGATATATGCAAAGCAGCTACATGGTCTTCAGTTCACACCTTCACATCCCACTATTGCATAGATCAGCAATCAGCTAAAGATGCGACATTGGGACAAGCCATCTTACGTACAATGCACACCACATCACCCGACTACCACAATGAATAACATGCACGCATTTCTCTATGCGTGCTGGACTGCTTGGGACTCCCATGACAGCATGGCTAATTCAGCCCTGCTATCGACGGGAAAAAGCAAATTTGCTTACCGTAAACGGTGTTTCCGTCGATAGCAGGATGAATTAGCCATGCTGACCCTCCCACCTCCCTGGTAGTCTGAAATGATTCCACAACTTCAAGCTTAATTATCGACTGAGGAGAATCTGCTACTTCCTGCGCGGGAACCCACGCGCAGCCGCAGAGGGAACTAAAATCAACTCTCTGCTACTTAAGCTCCGCCTCCCGGGCCCTGATGGACAGTTCCCATGACAGCATGGCTAATTCATCCTGCTATCTACGGAAACACCGTTTACGGTAAGCAAACTTGCTTTTCTTTGTTGCACTAGTGATCAAAGGAGGTTTGTAAAGTATGTCTTCAAGGTTAAATTAGAGTTCCCAAAGCAGTTAAGAATGCAAATGTATGCAAATATGTTCACCTTGTAATCTTAAATCAAAAACTGTTTATATAGTAACATCATGGAAAGCAAATGAATTTAAGCAAGGCAAGTTCTATATGTAATTAAGCCAGACTCCTGAATAGTATCTGACTTCCTTATGCGCATAAGTACATAACATAAAGCTTTCAATTGATAAGAACATACAATCTCTGGAGTTTGTTGTGCTCTTCAACTTTTTTCATAGCAGAAGAGCATGACAGTGATGCATGGGCTGAAAAAGTTCACAAACAACGAGATGATTCTTGCCACTGGCTGGTATTATACACTCTGCTTAGGTATTCTACTGCAGTGTGGTAAGCTGAAATAAGTTATCTGGGGATCCAGAAGGGTCCATGATAGGATCACTGGTATTTAGGTGTATGCATGGGAAAACTTTTTAAATTTCATTGGAGGAGAACTCCATTAATGGCTATTAATCAATTTTACTTAGGGAATAGCCACTGCTATTAATTGCATCAGTAGCATGGGATCTTCTTAGTGTTTAGGTAATTGCCAGGTTCTTGTGGCCTGGTTTTGGCCTCTGTTGGAAACAGGATGCTGGGCTTGATGGACCCTTGGTCTGACCCAGCATGGCAATTTCTTATGTTCTTATGTTCTTATTTATTTTTTAATGAAGTTTTCATTAAATTTGTCATTTTAACCTGCACTAATTTATTTTAGTTTGTACTATAAAACCATCTAGCACACACTAAAACAGAAACAAACATTTTTATTTTAGATGGAAAATGACACAAAATGAAACAACAAATGTTATTTTCCTATAATTTTAAAATGGCAACACATCTCTACGGTTAGTTAATCCTCTTTAGATGGATGACTTGAATGCAAAGGCATACTGTTGTCCCCGAATTCCCTGTTTTTTTCCCAACTCTCTAATCTCACACCAACTGTCTATTTGCCCTGGGGTGCCTGAGTTCTTTCTCACAGGACAAGCAGGATGGTCGTCCTCACATATGGATGACATCATCAAGATGGAGCCAATCACGGAATACTTTTGTCAAAGTTTCTAGAACTTTGACTGACACCTACTGGGCATGCCCAGCATGGCACTAACCCTGCATCCAGCAGGGGTCTCCCTTCAGTCTCTTTTTTTCCACATAGCTATAGCCACATGGATTTTTGGAGTTCTTCATAGTTCCTGACAGGAATTTTCTCCTCAGGAAATTACTTTAAAACTTGCAAAGGTTTATACCCCCTAGTGGTCTCCCTTCTCCACTGTCGAGTGCCAAGTCGAACGGTAAGTTTACCCCATTTTTCAGTCGGTTCCTGGCGGGGACCACTGTGGGCCTTGTCGGCACCAACCGTAACCGGCCTAAATTTTTTCTGTGGCCATGATGGCGACGGGTTTTTGTTGGTGCCCTGACTGTCTGAGAACTATGTCAATCACTGACCCCCATTTGGTCTGTGTATTATGTCTTGGACCGTCGCACGACGTGGAGACATGTACCAGTTGTGCCCAAATGACCCCGAAGGGATGTAGCGCACGACTCGAAAAAATGGAGCTTTTATTTCAGCGTCCATCTCCACAGGCACCGTCGACGCCATCTCAAGCGAAGCATCGATGTCGCTTTGAGGCCGAAGATTTCCGATCGGTGTCTCAGTCTTCGGCGTCTCCTTCATCAATGCCGGAGTCGAGTAAAGCGGAGCACCGTGAGAAGCACCGACACAAGCATCGGAGACCGGTGCCTTCGACATCTGCCACACCGGTGGCATCATCGAGCGAGCCACTGACGAAGAAGACCCGGGCCAAGGAGCGTCCCATGCCCTCGAAGCCGGATGCACCAAGGTGTCCCTTGTCTTCGGAGGGCGCAGCTACTGAGATTGCACCGGGACCGGTGGATGCTCCGGTATTGCCCACCATGCCTCCCACTCCGGACCTGGGGCTCACCACCCCAGCGCTCCGAGAGAAATTGCACCGGATGTCCAAGGCCTCCCGAGACCACCGACGCCAGTATTGTGCCTGTGCCGGAACTGGCACCGATGCCACCGATGCTGCTTCCTCTCCTGGACAAACTGGATTTGCTTATCGGTGCCCTGCCGGGGGCACCGAGAAAATCACGGTTACCCATGGCTCCATCGACGCCCATCCCTCTTTCATTGGGAGAAGAGGATGCTTCAAGACCAGGGCCCGTTCCGGGGCCTTCAGGAGTTCCTGCACCGAGGCCACTGGTGAAGTCCCCGATGCCATCAGTGCCATTGCGTCCAGTATCGATACCAGAACTCAATTTCTTGATGCTAAGGCCAGGTCCATCGATGCCGGCACTGATACCTTTACTACCAAGACCTCCTCCAGCCAGAGAATTGCCACTAAGGCCACCGATGGATGCAGGGGATCAATCTTATGATCCATGGACAGATGATACATCTGACTCCCAGGATTCAACTGAGGTTCTGTCAGAGCCATCACCTCCAGAGGAGAGACGCAAGTCTCCACCAGAAGATCTCTCCTTCATTAGCTTTATCAAGGAGATGGCGGAAACTATTCCATTCACATTGCAGACGGAGGAGGATTCCAGGCATAAAATGCTGGAAGTACTTCAATTCTTAGATCCTCCAAAAGAAATCATGTCCGTCCCAGTCCATGAAGTTCTGCAGAATTTGATACAGAGAAACCGGGAGCATCCTGGAACGGTCCCTACAGTGAACCATAAGACAGACGCAATCTACCTAGTCCAGCCTTCCCCAGGTTTCCAGAAGACACAATTAGCTCATCATTCGGCGGTGGTGGAGTCCGCCCAGAAGAGGGCCAAGCGTCCAAAGCCCCATTCTTCGGCACCGCTGAGGAAGGACCAGAAATTTCTCAACGCTTTAGGCTGCAGGATGTTTCACGGGGCCATGCTCATCTCCATTTTGTGTCATATCAGTTATATATGACACAGTACAACTGAAACCTTTTAAAACAACTACAGAAGTTTGGTGAGTCCCACCCAGACCAGCTTCAAGAACAGCTGAACTCCATCGTTAAAAAGGGATTTGACGCCGGAAAACATGAGGTCAGATCGGCATATGATGTCTTCGATACGGCCTCCCGATTATCAGCGGCTGGTATCAGCCCAGAGGTACAGGATTGTATGGCTGACACCCCGTGCATGGGAGATAACTTATTTGGTGAAAAAATCCAAGAGATGGTGGCCCAACTGAAGGACCACAATGAAACACTCCATCAGCTCTCGGCCGCTCACGCTGAATTTTTGGCTCCCTCCAAGTGCCCATTCAGATGTGAAGCTAAACGAACCGCATACAAAGCCCAGAGATGATATCCACCAGCAACTCAGAGTCACCAATCCCGGCCCTTCCAGAAGTCTGCACCATGCCAGCCACGGGTGCAGAAAACTCAACCTCCTGCCTAGCCTACTCCTGTGGCGAGATTTTGACTTCCAACTCCAAAGCAGAGATCATCCCCCTTTGCCCAATCTGCCTGTGGGCAGCCGGCTATGCCACTTCTCCACCTTGTGCCTAAACATCCCCACAGACCGGTGGGTACAGTCAGTCGTAGCTCAAGGCTACCATCTAAACTTCCTCTCCGTCCCGTCGGACACTCCACCTCGGCCAGGGTGGCCCTCTTCCGACAACTGACCACAACTGCAGCAGGAAGTAACTTCCCTTCTGCAGGCAAATGCCATAGAACCTGTTTCTCTGTCCCAGAGGGGGCACAGATTCTACTCCTTAATCCCAAAGAAGACGGGAGGCATTCGCCCGATATCAGACCTTCGGGCCCTAAACAAATATCTTCGGAAAGAGAAGTTTCGGATAGTAACCTTGGGCTCCTTACTTCCACTTCTTCAACAGGGGGATTGGCTCTGCTCTCTAGACCTAAAAGACGCGTACATGCACATCGCAATTACCCCGTCTCACAGAAAATACCTCTGCTTCCTTGTCGGAGACCAACATTTCCAGTACAGGGTCCTTCCATTCGGCTGGCGTCAGCCCGTCGGGTCTTCACTAAATGCCTGGCGGTAGTAGCCACATACTTAAGAAGACGGCACTCATGTCTATCCTTACCTGGACGACTGGTTGCTGAGAGCTCAGTCATCGGACAGAATACTTCACTCCCTCCACCTTATAGTGCGGCTACTACTATCATTGGGATTTCTAATCAATTATCAGAAATCTCGCCTAATTCCGTCACAGTTCCTCTCCTTTATCGGAGCGGATCTCGACACAATCCAAGCTAGGGCTTTTCTTCCCAAGGACTGAGCTCACACACTGGCGTCATTGGTGCGAGATATACAGTCTTGTCCAACCACGATGGCTCATCATCTGCTAGTCTTGCTCTGGCATATGGCGTCCTTGGTCCATGTTACCCCAATGGCTCGTCTAGCCATGCGGGTACCACAGTGGACATTGAAGTCCCAGTGGTCAGAGGCACATAATTCAATGTCCAACATTGTCCATATCACCAGATGGCTTCATCTCTCACTGGCATGGTGGTTTCTGGAGTCCCATCTGCTTCAAGGTCTACCCTTTCAAGCTCCAGAACCGCAAATAATATTGACAACTGATGCTTCCACTCTAGGTTAGGGAGCGCATGTCAATAGCCTGCAGACTCAGGGAACCTGGTCGGCAGAGGAGTCGCAACAGCAAATAAATTTTCTGGAGCTTTGAGCGATCATATATGCTCTCTCTGCGTTTCGAGATTGTTTGTCCAACAAAACAATTCTTATCCAAATGAACAACCAGGTGAACAAGCAGGGGGGAACTGGGTCCTACCTCCTATGTCAGGAGGTAGCACAGATTTGGGCTTTTGCTCTGTCACAGGCCATGCTTCTTAGAGTGACCTACCTGGCGAGTGTGGACAATGTTGTAGCGCAGTGGTCCCCAACCTTTTTTGCACCAGGGACCGGCTTCAAGCAAGACCATCTTTCCATGGCCTGGCAGGGTGGGGTGGGGCAGGGGTGGGGCTTTGGTCATATATGGAGACGGGGTTATGGATGGGGTTGGATTTTAGTGCATACTTATTTAAATTATGACATTTATAAATCCTGCACCTCCAGTTCTCTAACTGTGCATCCACTGAAATTCCTACAAACAATGGAGCTTGGATGTTTCCCTTACAGCTCATCATACTAAAAGATATTTTCAAATTCTGGTGTCACCTCATAGTAACAGCAGCACAAACAGCTTCCACTGCCAGGCACATTGTGAACTAACACAAAACCCCACAAAAAAAGACACTCAAAATCTATACTGCAATCCCATCGTAACATAACAGTAATAACACCAAGGACTCAAACAACAAAAACGCTACCTGTGAATAAGCAAGGGTAAATATTACACTGGGTCCTAGGATAACAATACACCACCTACTGAGGAAACAAAACAAACCCAATTGCAATAGATCCCTATACAGACACTACATGCTAGCAGAATCTCTCATCATGTTCACACACACAGAGCAGAGACAGACCCTCACCAAATACAGAATACAAAATAAAGGAGCACAAATTAGAAAAAACTTAAATGGAAACCCAAGAAGCCAGACTCTGTGTATTAACAATGGAAAAACAGAACCACCATTCCTCATAAAACAAATAAAATCAAGATACATAAAGCATCAGTTATAATAGTAAAACCATACTAATAAAAGAATACTTTAAAACTACTGATAAATAGAATTTCTATTAATTAAAATCATATACATTTTTTACAATTTCCCAAACACCAATAAAATATTTCAAAACAGCACATATATCAAATAACACCCAATAATTAAAACTAATAAGGATTTTAAAAAGCCCCTGCTGTCCCCTTCTGTGGGAGCTCTTGATTTCCAGTCACCCTGATATTGTCGAGGATTAGGAGGTTATCCTCTCTCTCTCACACATACTCACGTCCATTCTCTCTCACACATACACTGTCACATACATACATATTCATGCTCTTATATCCACCATAACCTCTCACTCTCACAGACACTGACACTCTCAGGCTGTAAGATACTCTCTCCCCCTCCACACACCCCCCTCCCACACACGCACTCTTACTCCCCTGGATTTTCTGATACACACTCATGCTCTCACTCTCACTGGCTCCCTCACAACCTCGGAACCTCTCTCATTCCTCTGCTGCCTCTGCCACTGCTGCCTATTGGGGAGGCACTGATTGCTGCTACTGGCACTGAAGCCCATTCTGCTGCCTCCTCTGTGCAGGCCCCGTGGGCTTCCACTTCCTCCATGCTGATCTCGTACATTGTGAGATCCGCATAGAGAAAGTGCTACTCTTGCACATTTCCAAAGATTACATGTGCCAATCAGTAAAAAGTAATTTATTTATTTTTTTACATCTGCTGTCTGATCTTAGTTTTCTGATCGGTTGGTCACAGGCTTTTTCCCCCCACCTTCCCTTTCTTATTTTTTTGCCAATTCCTTTTATATTGCCTTTTTTTCTATTTTTCTCTCCATCTGTCTTCTTCCCTCAAATACGCAGTCAGGTTCTCATTCTCACATGCTTTCTCTCTCTCTCTCTCACACACACACACACACACACACAGTCTCTCACTGGCACATGCTGAGTCTCACACACACAGGCTCTCTCTCACCTCACATGCTGTCTTGCTTAAGCACAGGTTCTCACTGTCACATGCTCTCTCTCATACAATCATTCATACACACAGTCTCTCACTCCCACATGCTGTCTTGCTCAAGCACAGGCTCTCACTGTCACATGCTGTCTCTCTCACACACACAGAGGCTCTCACATGCTGTCTCTGCAAACATTCAGGTCTTCACTCCCACATAGTCTATCAACTCATCTCATACACGCACACATACACACTCTACAAACCCTCAGCCTCTCTCTCACCTCTGGGCCTCCTCTTCACAGGCTGCTGCAGGATGGGCTCTGCAGCAGCCCTGGTCTTTTCGGGCCACGCTGCTCCTCTTCTGCACGCGGCTGATGTTCCTCCTGCTTCCTGCCCGTGCGGCTCCGACAACATTTTTCTTCCGGGGCCGCTTGGGCAGAAAGGAGGAGGAGCACCTGCACATTTAGACGCGATTGTTTTCTTCGGGCCATGGTGACATGAGCTCCACCACGGCCCTGCTGATCTTCTTGCTTTTCGGGTCATGCCTCCTCCCTTTTGGGGTTGAAGGACGCGGGTCTCCAGCCTCGCCCCGCCTCCCTGCACCAGCGGCAGCAAATAAATGGTAGCCAGGGAGAGCGGTGCCGCGGACCGCCAAAAAACCCCCAACGACCCGTCCCGGTCCGCGGACCAGTGGTTGGGGACCCCTGTTCTAGTGGACAATCTCAGTCGGGAATTCCAGCCCCATGAGGGGTCCATCAACCCAGTAGTTACGGTCAGAATATTTCGGCAGTGGGGGCACCCGACTATCGACCTCTTCGTGTCTCTTCAGAATCGCAAGGTGGACAACTTCTGCTCTCTACATCGCAGTCACCAAGTTCCACCTCGGGATGTGTTCGCCCTGTCCTGGAAGGAAGGCCTCCTCTATGCCTACCCACCACTTCCTCTCATCAACAAGACTCTCATGAAGCTGCACACGGACAAGAGTCTAATGATTCTCATTGCCCCCCACTGGCCGCGTCAGCATGTTTCCCATTCTTCGGGATCTCTTGGTGCATCCGCAGATTCCCCTAGGCTCGGATCCATCTCTGATATCTCAGACGAACGGCCAATTGTGGCACCCCAACCTTCAGGCCTTGTCACTGACAGCTTGGATGTTGAAAGATTGATCTTACAACCGCTCAATCTTTTGGAATCTGTATCCCAGGTCCTGGTAGCTTCACAAAAGCCTTCTACTAGAAGATCTTATCATTCTAAATGGAAAAGATTTTCATTGTGGTGCAATTCAAAGGAGTTAGATCCTTTTACCTGCCCCACAAATCAGTTTTTAGACTACCTCTGGCATCTCTCAGAGTCGGGTTTACAAATCTCTTCCATCAGAGTGCATGTCAGTGCGGTGGCTGCCTTCCATAGGGGTACAGAAGATGTCTCTATCTCGACCCAACCCCTGGTGGTGCGCTTTATGAAAGGATTGCTTCACCTGAAGCCTCCTCTCCATCCACCGGCCCCATCTTGGGACCTTAATGTGGTTTAGCACAGCTCATGAAACCTCCGTTTGAGCCTCTGCATTCCTGCAAGTTGTGGCATATCACTTGGAAGGTCCTTTTCCTTCTGGTGTTAACGTCTGCTCGCAGGATCAGTGAGCTACAGGTGCTGGTCACATATTCCCCTTACACGAAATTTCTACATGATCGAGTGACCCTTTGCACTCATCCTAAATTTCTTCCGAAAGTGGTATCTGAGTTTCATTTAAATCAAACCATAGTACTACCTACATTCTTTCCAATCCATAGTACTACCTACATTCTTTCCAAAACCCCACTCACTTCCTGCTGAGCAGGCTCGGCATTCCTTGGACTGCAAACGTGCGCTTGCCTTTTATTTGGAATGCATTGCAGGCCATAGGAAATCTACCCAGCTTTTTGTTTCCTTTGATAAGCTTAAGCTGGGACTCCCGGTCGGAAAGCAGACCCTGTCCTCCTGGCTGGCAGACTGTATTTCCTTCTGCTATCAGCAAGCAGGCCTTCCTCTCCAGGGTTAAGGTGCACACCATTAGGGCAATGGCAACGTCGGTTGCACACCTTCATTCTGTACCTCTTATTGATATCTATAAAGCTGCAACCTGGAGTTCTCTCCATACCTTTGCAGCCCACTACTGCAAAGACAAAGCTGGTACACAAGATTCTATCTTTGGCCAGACTGATCTACGCAATCTATTCTCAGCGTAATATCCAACTTCCTTCTACACCCGCTGGGATATTCAGGCTGCCCATTATCCAAAGAATCATCCTTGTTGTTGTGCCTGTTGCACGTCTTTGGGTATTTTTGGTACATGCGTGGGCATCCTCAACTTAATATTCACCCATATGTGAGGACTACCATCCTGCTTGTCCTGTGAGAAAGCAGAGTTGCTTACCTGTAACAGGTGTTCTCACAGGACAGCAGGATGTTAGTCCTCACGAAACCCACCTACCACCCCGCGGAGTTGGGCACGCTTGCGATTTGTTATTTTTCGCACGCTCTTTTTGCTATACATAAGACTGAAGGGAGAGACCCCTGCTGGATACAGGGTTGTGCCATGCTGGGCATGCCCAGTAGGTGCCAGTCAAAGTTCTAGAAACTTTGACAAAAGTATTCCGTGATTGGCTCCATCTTGATGATGTCACCCATATGTGAGGACTAACATCCTGCTGTCCTGTGAGAACACTTGTTACAGGTAAGCAACTCTGCTTTTTGGTAGGGAGGAGAATTCAACTTGACAGGGATCAGAACCAACACACATTCTCCCAGGTCAAGCAGGATGGTGGCCCTCACACATAGGTGACATCGTCAGATGGAGCCTGTCATCGAACACTTTTGTCAAAGTTTCTAGAACTTTGACTGGCACACTGAGTATGCTCAGCATGCCACTTTCTCCCAGGACAAGCAGGAAGGTAGTCCTCACATATGGGTGATGACATCAGGTGGAGCCCTATTACAAAACACTTTTGTCAAAGTTTCTAGAAACGTCAGCCTCTTTTTTTCCGCACTGCAGTTTGCCTCGCATTTAGGAGCTCTGTGAGATTTTTCCACAACTTTTTCTCACAGAAACACTTAAAGTTTTACTGCACAAATAATTTCCCTACACTGATCTCCCTTCATGTACATTTCATCGACGCTCGGTGAGTACTGTGCCCTGTTCTCTGGTCTGTTCCTGTCACCTCACTATCAGTTCCCCTGAGTTACCAACCGAATTGCGGCCCACTTTCTCCCTATGTCTATCACCCTCGTTCCACCCCACAATGCCCGCGAGTGTCCTTCCTGCGATCTCCCATCGGGCTAGAGGGATTAGGACGTCCATGGTTCCCGTTCCAGTCGCCGTCGATGCTGCCAGGGCCGCCGTCGATGCCCCCGTTGATGCCTCCATCGATGCCCCCATTGTCCATGCCTTCGATACCGCCATCGATGCAAGAGTCTCCATGCTCTTTCGATGCCCTCGACTAAAGAAAATGCTCCATACTTCGGGTTCTCAACCAAAGCCCCATGCAATCCTTGGGCAAGAAACAATGCCAGGAGCAGTAGAGGCATGGTGACCGTCCATCACCAATGCCATCTGGGACAGCGAGGGCATCTTCCTCAGTGCTGGAGAATGACTGGGCTGAGCACCGTGGGAATCATCATCACCGGCACTGTGTCTGTCCATCACTGATGCCATCCATGACATCAGTGGCATCTTCTTCGTTGCTGGAGAATGACCGGGCCGAGCACCAAGGGAAACATCGTTACTGCCACGGTACACATCCATCGCCGACGCCATTCTGGACTTCGGTGGCAGCTTCCTCGGTGCTGGAGCACCGAGGAAGCTGCCACGGTAACCATCCATTACCGATACCATTCTGGACCTTGGTGGCAATTTCCTCGGTGCTGGAGAATAATTGGGCCGAGCACCGATGTGGTTCTGCTTTCGGTGCCGGCACTGATACCGCACCGACATCAATGTCCATTGAGCCAGTTGCAAAGTGGGCCCAGGTACAAGAGTCTCCATGCTCCTCTGCACCTGAGGCACTGAGGCGTTCCCCACCGACATCGGTGCCAGGTACTGAGCCACCACAGATTCATGTGGAAGTGCCAGTAATGCCTAGCCTGTCTTCCCCTGTAACTGCGCTACCTATACCAGTTTCCAGGGAGGAGCTGGACATCCTCGTCCATCAGGCTGTCCTCAATGCCTTCCGGGATCTACTTACATTGGAGCCATCGATATTCGCACCATTGTGGCACCTATCAACGACAGCCTAAGTCATCGACGCCAACTCGTCCTGAGCCTCCATGGACCCCTATACCTATCCCGGGATCCTCAAATGGCGAAAGGCACTCTAATCCCGCTTCAGCACCGATCCCATCGAGACCTAAGTAAAGGATGTGTCTGAAACCATCCCTTTCGACCTGGTCACTAAAAAGGACCAGAAGTTTTTGGGAGGGTCTAGGTCGAAACTTCTTCCAAAAACTATATTGGTGTCACATTTTGCTATTTACAGCTATATTTGATACAACACCAAGAGAACCTCTCTGCCATCCACATGAAATTCAAGCAACATGTGATTGCTTCGAAATGTCCTCCCATTGCCAGCAACAGGTCTCAGTGCTAGATGGTGAACCTGGCTTACGGCCCCTGATTTACGGCCCGAAGTCCAAGATAAACTAGTTGATCTGCCATGCACCACAGATAATCTCTTTGTACACAAGGTTTTGACTGGATCATAGGGAATATAAGCCAGCCACCTATACCTGAGACACTGGACCCCCCATCAGGGGAAGAATACTGTTCTTTGCGAAACAGTGGCCAAGTATAACCTAGGACCAGTAGGTCTTGTCCATAGTCCATCAAGGGTACCAATTAAGCTTATTGGGTGTCCCGTCAAATTGCCCCCCATGCCCGTTTTGGGGGGCCAGTAGCACATCAGGAGGTACTATTTCGGGACCTCTCTGCTCTCAGACATCTCCTTGACAAAGCTGGCAAAGGAGAAGTTTTCCAGAGGGGAACGGCGCCTTTCCTCTGGGGGTGAAGGCTCTGAACAGAAGCTTGTGATGAGTGTTCAGAGGAAGCATCATCCCATGGGTTATAAGGAGACTCTCCTTCACCCACCGGGCCTTCAGATGGAGGAAGGAACCCAAATCCAGACAGGTGGGAGGGCGGCACTGATGATCAGTGAGGAGGAGAGAATGAGACGGGATTTAAGGAAGATGGAAGAGTGGTCGAAGACATGGCAGCTGACATTCAATGCCAAGAAGTGCAAAGTCATGCATATGGGGAATGGAAATCCGAATGAACTGTATTCGATGGAGGGAGAAAGGCTGATGTGCACGGAGCAGGAGAGAGACCTTGGGGTGATGGTGTCTAATGATCTGAAGTCGGCGAAACAATGTGACAAGGCGATAGCTAAAGCCAGAAGAATGCTGGGCTGCATAGAGAGAGGAATATCGAGTAAGAAAAGGGAAGTGATTATCCCCTTGTACAGGTCCTTGGTGAGACCTCACCTGGAGTATTGTGTTCAGTTCTGGAGACCGTATCTCCGAAGAGACAGAGACAAGATGGAGGCGGTCCAGAGAAGGGTGACCAAAAAGGTGGAAGGTCTTCATCAAATGACTTATGAGGAGAGATTGAAGAATCTAAATATGTACATCCTGGAGGAAAGGAGGAGCAGAGGTGATATGATACAGACTTTCAGATACTTGAAAGGTTTAATGATCCAAAGACAACGACAAACCTTTCCATAGGAAAAAAATCAGCAGAACCAGGGGTCACGATTTGAAGCTCCAGGGAGGAAGATTCAGAACCAATGTCAGGAAGTATTTCTTCACGGAGAGGGTGGTGGATGCCTGGAATGCCCTTCCGGAGGAAGTGGTGAAGACCAGAACTGTGAAGGACTTCAAAGGGGCGTGGGATAAACACTGTGGATCCATAAAATCAAGAGGCCGTCAATAAAGAGTGGGTGGCTAGCCAGAATGATGGCTACTGCCTGGAGACAATACCCTTATTCAATAAACATACACATGGTTACTGTGACTCCAACATCGCTCTAAGCTACAACAGCAAGAGGAAATGTGGAAAAAAGGATTTGCACTCACAAAGTGGGGAGTAGCTGGCTTGTTACGGCGGTTACTACCCCAAACCAAATAAGCCTGATACTTCACTTTCAATGCATATCCAGCATAGCTCTCTGCTTCAACGGCAGGGGAGAAGAAAAACTGATACTTCACGCATATCCAGCATAGCTCCCTGCTTCAACGGCAGGGGAAAAGAAAACCTGATACTTCACGCATATCCAGCATAGCTCTCTGCTTCAACGGCAGGGGAGAAGAAAAACTGATACTTCACGCATATCCAGCATAGCTCTCTGCTTCAACGGCAGGGGAGAAGAAAAACTGATACTTCACGCATATCCAGCATAGCTCTCTGCTTCAACGGCAGGGGAGAAGAAAAACTGATACTTCACGCATATCCAGCATAGCTCTCTGCTTCAACAGCAGGGGAGAAGAAAAAAGGATTCGCACTCACAAAGCGGGGAGTAGCTGGCTTGTTACGGCGGTTACTACCCCAAACCAAATAAGCCTGATACTTTACTTTCAATGCATATCCTGCTTCAACGGCAGGGGAGAAGAAAAACTGATACTTCACGCATATCCAGCATAGCTCTCTGCTTCAACGGCAGGGGAGAAGAAAAACTGATACTACAAGCATATCCAGCATAGCTCCCTGCTTCAACAGCAGGGGAGAAGAAAACAACCAATAAGGGCTGAACAACACAGTCTGGGTAAAACAAATAAGCATGGGTTGTAGCTTGCTTATTGCGGCGGTTACTTCCCCTACTACCCATAACTAATCAAGCTTGATATTTCACTTGGTTGCAGCTCCATCACTGCTCTCTACATTAATGGTGGGGGTGGAAGGGAAATAGAACCAAAGAGCTAAGAGAAACAGATAAGTATGAGAAAAAAATGTGAAGCTTGCTGGGCAGACTGGATGGGCCGTTTGGTCTTCTTCTGCCGTCATTTCTATGTTTCTATGTTTCTATGAGGCACCGAGATAGGTGGTACCGGCAGCGAAGATGGCGGCACTGGCACCGAGGGCATCAGGGCCATCGATGGGCATCGAGGCACTGATAGACCTGATGGTCCTGGAATAGTTCCGGCATTGGTGGTTCCCAAACAGAGGATGAGCCATGGGCTGCATCTTCTTTCTCCAAAGAGACCGGAATCAGTATCAATATCGGGGGAGGGTTGAGGAAGTTCGAGGCATTAGCACTGAGCCATTTGTATCGGCAGGGCCATCTGTTCTGTCAGCAGATAGGGGTGCCAGGGTGTTATAGCTAGTGAGGTTTTGGGTGGACCCTTGGACACTGTGGCAGCTGACCACACCCATGGGGAGAAGTCCCGTGAGGGGCCAGAGGTCAGACTCAGCTCTGGACACACAAACACAATCTGAAACAACACATATCACTAAAAGTAAGGGAAGGTTATGCAAAGCTCATGGTACTCAGAAAACGTAAACCACTGCTAACTCAAAATGACTTCCGAACAATACTGCAGGCACTAATCTTCTCCAGCACAGATTACTGCAATGCCCTTATGCTAGGACTACCTAATTCAACATTAAGACCACTGCAAATACTTCAGAACACAGCAGCTAGAATACTAACTGGAAAAAGGAGGGACCATATAACTGAAACCCTAACAGAGTTACATTGGCTTCCAATTGAACACAGAATTAAATACAAAACCCTATGTATCATTCACAAACTAATTTATGATGAGAAATCAGACTGGTTGAACACAGCATTACGGGTACACACTCCACACAGGAACCTCCGCTCAGCAAATAAAGCACTCCTAACCATTCCATCAGTTAAAACAGCAAGACTGACACAAGTGAGAGAAAGAGCCCTATCACTAGCAGGACCCATAATCTGGAACACAATGCCTCCAGAGATCAGGCTACAAAGTGATCTCAAGACATTCAAGAAAAACTTAAAAACATGGCTTTTTAATCAAGCATTTTACAAAGAGACAGGAGAATAGAGAGAAATATTTCAGGAAAAGACAGAAAGGCACCGACATACAGTCCTTAGGACTATACTGTAGATTAGTCTATGAACTCCACACCACAATAAACCATAACTATAATACTATGTGTAATAAAACTACCGGTGTAAGTACCTTGGTACAATTGGTCATGAACTACTTCGCTAAATGACTATGTCTAATGATATATTGTAACCGAACCTTTGACGGCAGCTGTTAGAATGTACTATTGTACACTTTTACCTACATTAAATATATGCCTACATGTAAACCGTTGCGACAGTATTTAACTTAGCAATGGTATAGAAAAGTTTTTAAATAAATAAATAAAATCATACTTCTCCTCATGCTTAGTGGTTAGAGCAGTGGGCTATGAACCAGGGAAACCAAGGTTCAAATCCCAGTGCTTCTCCTTGTGACTTTGGGCAAGTCACTTTACCTTCCATTGCCTCATTGAAGTGCTGAAAAGCTGAGTAGAAATAAATAAAAGGGAAATCTTCTGGGACCAGAATCCCTTGCTAGGTTGGTCCTTAAGGAGGACCGAGCCAAGTAGCTGTGGCTGGTCCTTTAAGATATTCTGGATATACTTCCTATATACGCCATCACAAAAACCCCCAAGCAGAAGCATAGGAGATGCCAGTCATCCTGTTGAAACGCCCTTGCCAATTGACAGATTCAGTACAAGAAAATGAACTAAGTAGCATTTTCTTGAAATATGCTTTTATTACATTCCCTGCTTGAACTTGATCTAGCTACTGGGTGGGATTTTGATTTTCTTGTGAAATGGGCTAGCTAAATGAAATTATGTTCAGAGCATGCAGCTGGTTTCTCTTCTCTATGTTTTTTCTGTTCTTCCTGTATTTCTTCCTTCAGATTGAGTACTTTTGTGGACAATCCACCCCAATATAATCAAACAAATAGAATGGAAGAACCAGGTTGGGACTGTGGATGGGTAGAAGAACAAGGAGAACTTTAGAAAGATACTGTGGTAGTAGTAACCTTTATCTTGGTTGTTCCCCAGTGCAACCAAAAAACAAAACCGGTGGTAAAACCAGGCTGGGATCATTGTAGAGAGGTTAGAACAAAACAAAGAACCGTATAATAGGTGGAGAGAATAATGTTTTCTTAATTTTCTAAATTTTTCTTTCTTGGAGAAAAATAAACAACCCAGTACAACGAATAAACAACCAGCAAATAACATGGAGGCAGAAAAACTCCCATTCTCATACATAATAGCCATGGCAGACAGGCAGAGCAATAGTAAGGCCCCTGTGGTAGGATCAGGGGCATGGCAGGCAGAGTGGTAACAGTGAGACCATTGTGGTAGTATCAGGAGCAAGGCAGGCAGGTAGCCCATTAACAGCAAGACCCTTGTGGTGGTATTGGGGCATGCACACAAGCAGAGTGGTAGCAAGATCTTCAAGGTGCTTTCAGTCCTCTTGCTGCTCGCATTGAAAAAGTGAAACTCAAGCAAAGATACGTTGATAGAAAAGGCCAGCTTTCCCATCAAGAGTGGTACCAGCCATGAATAATGTGGACTCACCATGTCCCCTGTCATTGAAAAACACAAGCTCACTGTGGGTAAGCTGGTTGGTGGGCAGAAAAGATACTGCTGTGCCACTATATCTAGTTCTCACCAGATGGTAGACATGTGCCCAATATGCCAGCATATCTGTGTCCATTTCTTCAGTGGGTTAATTTAAGTAACATGTCATAAACCTTTCTGCTGAGCTCTCCTTTGCCTGAGTGGGCCAAGAGTCTTTTGTAATGCCAGCTTCTGGCTTGTGCCAGGCAATATGTCTTTGGCATATTGTGGTGGGGAAGGAAGTGCTAGCTGTCAGGGTGCAGCTTCTGTTTGCACTACTTTCTGAGGTGGCACTGGGAACTGTTTCCTCCTGTGCTGACACATCCTGACTCTGCCTATGCCTATCACACATCACCTGACAGACCTTATGCTCCAGCATCACCTTCATGTGTGTGATACAGTTGGATGAGGGTGAGATTCCCTTTCACCCAGGGATCAAGTAGTGTAGCAAGTGTGTATACATTGTTGTTAGTCAGAGGTTTCAGTCCCTCTGCACTTGCTGATGCTGCTGCAAAGATTCCAAAAGCTGCAATACCTTTTCTTCCATGCTTTTATTCTGATGGAATCCCTTCAACTTTCCTTCCAGAAAATTTACTATAGGGACAACTGTCCCTGGTTGTTGGGGTTTGAACCTGTGACTACCAAGTCATGAACCTGCTGCAAAGATGCTGGCTTTCCTAGGAGTCTTGGTGTTTTTGTCCTGTTTCCTGGGAGAATCAGACACGCCCTTGCAGTTTCCCAATAGTGCCCCATATTCCCAGCAGTATATACAAGCTCAGAAAGCATACGAAGCACTGTTGGTCTGCTATCCTGTAACCTGGTCGTGTGTCTGCATTCCTGACTTGTCTGGTCCTTTCCTGCTTTCTGCCTTAGCCTTTGCCTTCAGTTATGTTTCTGTTTTGTGCTTCTCATTTGGAAAGTGCTGGTGGAAAGGGCACAACCCTCAGGGAACTGTGGCTGCTTCAACTGGACTCTCTGTTGTACTCCTGCCCTAGCAATAGGACCTAGTTCCAGTGGAGCGGGCTGTGACGATGACATTGCCCAAGATGGCACTTCTGGAGCTCAGCTCCTCCATAACATCCCTGAAGGGCTTCAGAATTTTTACTAGAGGAGAAAAAAACAGCAGCAAAATGCCTGCCAGCCTGGTTGGCAATGGAAGCCTAGCACTCCTTTCTACAGTGGGTGATACCAGTGCAGCAATACTGAAGCAACAGGCCAGACAGCTAAACAGATTTTTACTAAAATTGATGAAGAAATGACCTGCGAGAACAGAACACACTATACAATCTCCTCTTGGAAGAAAGACTGAGAAAAAATGTTCCAGCACTGACAGCCCCGCCCAGACTGTAGGATCAGTATCACTGAATCCAGAGAGCAGCGAAAAGCTAGAATTTAGAAAAAGAAAAAAAAAGCTTCACTCTTATGTTGCCTCTGAAGTCTCCTTGCCAACAAGTCCAGTGCCCACCAATCCATCACAAGGTTGTGATGTCACACATGGCTCACAGGGAAGGGTTGGTTGCTATGCCAATAGGGATAGGTTGGCTGGCTGGTTACAATAATATTTTTTAACTGTCAGTACAATGAAGAAATGCATTCCATTCACTGCTAAGAGAAAATAGAATCTTAGGAATAATTGGGACCAAAACAAATGAAACTAATGGGATAGGTTTCATTTGCGGAATGTCCTCATTTGTTTAATGAACCACATGAATGAAACAAACAGGTTCCCATTTGTTTGATGTCATTCATTTTAAAACAAATGCACATCACTACTGTTGCGGCCCCGACCGCCTCCCCACGACCGGGGTCGGGGCCTCTTACCTCCGCTCCGGGCCGTGCGAAAGAAACGCTGAAGTCCTGGCCCGGTAGGGCCGCACAGTCGCGGCATCTCCACGTGGGAGACGCCACCGAGTCCCTCACTGGCTCCGCCCACAGTGCGAACTACGCGCGCACGAACGGGGCATTTAAAGGTCCAGCACCCGGAAGTGCTGGACAGCCCCCGAGATGACGTCAGACGCCGGCAGAGTATATAGGCCGGCATCTGACTCCAGCACTTTGCCTTGCAATGAGGTTTCCTCTTCTGAGACTCGAGTTGCTTCCTGTTCCAGTTTACTGCTGATTTCTGGTTCCTGACTTTGGTTTGCCTTAGACGTTCCTGCTTGCTGCCTGCTTGACCTCGGACCTGCTCCGGCCTTCTCCTGCCTCTACCATCCACTCTGCTGCCGACTCCTGGTTCCTGACTCCGGTTTGCTTCTGACTCTCCTGCTCACTGCCTGCCCTGACCTCGGATCAGTTCCTGTCTTCCTCCACTTCAACCGCCCACTCTTCGGCCGATTCCTGGTTCCTGACTCCGGCTTGCTTCTGACACTCCTGGTTGCCGCCTGCCTTGACTTCGGATCGGCCCTTGCTTCTCCCGTTCCAGCCTTGTAAATCCCAGCGGTCCCGATCCCTACGGACTCCTCCTGGGGGGATCCAGGGTTCCCTGGGTGAAGACATATCCAGGTCATCGGGCTATCCACCTCCCGACCTACCGAAAGGATACTCCCTTTCTCCAGGCCGGCCCAAGGGTCCACCACTCCTCCCGGACATAACACCTACTCTTTGACCACATGGAGCTTCAGCAGTCCTCACGCCTATAAAAGAACCAATTGAATACGTCTTCACTGTTTCATACAGAGATCCAAATATTTGCACTGCAACACAAATCCCGTATTAGAGAACAGGGGTAATTTGGGTTGTGAAAATCTCACTAGAAAAAAAAATAACATGTTAAGACATTGATCATCTCAAAAAAATAAGCAAAGAACACAATTGGTTGGCCTCTTTTAACATGTTACATTTTTTATAGAAGGGTTTTCTTATTTTCTCAAACAAATCACACATCTGCATAGCAGAAACAATATCTTACTCCCATCCTCCAAATGGGAACAACGCAAATTACATTTTGCATTTACTATAACACTTCGTCCATTCTTGGCCATCTAGTCCTTCTAGGCCTCTTCCACAGGTCAAGTCATCTAGATACTAGAAGATCACCTGAGGTAGACATCTGGAATGATGAACAACAATGAAGTCCAAAGGCCCTTATTTCTCAAACAGTTCCATATTCAAAACAGCTTAAACACAGTTCGCCTCTGCTCTCTAGGAAGTGAAGAGTTACCTCTGTGATTTTACCCCTGTTCTTCTTCACGCTCAAATGGCTCTGGATCTGAGTGGTCTGGGAAAGGCTTTTTATGGTTGTTCCATTTGGCAGCAAGCATTTGATTTGGCACTTGTTGATTGCACTATCCCTCGGGTAATACACAGCTGCATTTTTAAAGCTGTTCTGACCTATCCTCATCTCTTCCATCTGCTTCACCAACTCCCTTTTGGATCCATAGAATCTTTAAGAAGCACTACTCTCATATCCATTCTTCATGAGGCTGTTCAACATAGTTCATTACGTATACCGATACAAATGGATAATGCAAACCAGGCACGTCTGTAACACTGGGCAGAAGCCCCATGCCCCAAATCTAAGCCATGCCTCCTGCCAGTGCTAAGGATGCCCCTGTAAATATTCTTTCCCAGGCCCCCGAGGTGCTGTGAGTCAGCTTCTTTGAGGACATCGGGTGATGACATTGTCAGGCGTGCAGGTCCAGCAGAAGCATTTCCATCTTGGCAGGAGCTTCCCAAAGGCTGCTTCAGTCCCACACTGCAACAAGCAGCTCCTTCACTGCCACCCTGTTCTTAACTGCCATGACTGTCAGAAATATGCCATGGCAGCACCCCTCATTTTGGCGCTCCTCCCCCCACCCCAGCACCTTGAGGCACTTTGGGAGGCAAAAAGGAAGCCTCCCTGTGTGCTGACACAGCTCCTCTCTATTGTGACCTGGCCAGACAGCCAAGGGAGCATAGATGCCCCCTGAGACTGCCAGAGAAATCCTTTTTTATTTTTTTAATCTTCTGCACCATCCAGTCTGCAGCAGCATTGACAGAGTCCAAGTGGGACAAGGAGGCTGCAGCAGCACCGACTGGGCCTGCTCAATGAAAGAAGGCTGCTGTGCCAGTGGGGCCCATGCACCCCAAGGAGGAGACTGCCTTGCAATTAGCAGGCAGTGTGGATGAAGAAAGAAGGCTGCTGCGGCCACTTGTACCTTGCACATTCTGGTGGGAGGACACAGAATGGTATAGATTTTAAAAGAAGCGCGTGCGGCCCTACATGTGCGTGCGCTACCGGCGGCGCATACATGTACGCCTGATTTATAACATGAGCGCGCAGGCAACCAGGGTCAGCGCATGCAAGGGGGTGTTACAATTGTGCACCTTGTTGCACGCCAAAGCCGCGCTGCCTTCCCCGTTTCCTCCCCTAGCCTGAAATTCCCACCCCTTCCCCTAACCTTCCCCCCCCCCCCAAAAAAATTTTGCTTTACCTGTACCTGCCTCTGGAGCCACTGACCACACACCCTGCCCCCGCCCCTTTTTGCAAGCCCCGGGACTTATGCGCGCCACCGGGCCTTTTTAAAATAGGCCCAGCACGCATAAAACCTCCCGGATTTACACGCATAACCTTTTAAAAATCTGGCCCAATATGTGTATGTGTGTGACAGAAAGAGAGGATGTGTGTATATATGTAAGTGTTTGTGAGAGAGACAGCATGTGTGGGGGGGAGAGTGTTTGGTATCTTTGCTGATCTTAAAATTAACCAAGACAAATCCAGAGCCTTGGATGTATCAGGAGACTTACAGTTGAACTGGGTGGGTGAATTTCCATTGAAGTGGGAAGATGAATTAAATATTTGGGAATCTGTATCCCTTCTAATATAGAAAAATTATATGACTGTAATGTGGGCCCATTAAAAAAGAGCTTACTGCAAATGTTACCAGTGTGGTTACATAAGAAGGATATCCAAGAGATTAATAGGAGTTTCAGATGCTTTCTGTTGGGGGGGGGGGGGGAGATCAAGGATACCCTTGCATATTATAGTGGGGTCCCAGAAGCCAGATGGTCTGAATTGCCCAAATCTATGCATTTACAATATTGCTTGCCTATTGCGGCACTTACGAGACTGGATCTATGAAACTTCCTACAATACTCCCCTAGATTACTTACAAGGGTGGGTGAGACTGCTATCTTTGGGAGCCTTGTTACAGTTGGTGGAAAAAGATCTTTCAGATACAGGTCAAAATAACATTATGGTAATTTGATGTAGAAATGCTTGGTGTACTATTTGTTCTTTTTTGTAAACGGGGGCCTGTTTGCCAGTTCAGGGGAATCCCACTTTCTCTCCTGGTATGCATAATGCTCTGTTGCTTCAGTGGAAAATCAGGATCTTATATGTATCTCTCAGATGTTTTCAATCAGGAACTCAGTGATCCATAGCTTTCAGGATTTACAGGCAATGTTCAATCTCTCATGTAGGGATTTAATGTCTAAGATTGATATTATAATAAAGCAGTTAATACAAAACATTTTCTCTACAGTTAGTGGCTTTAAGCATTCTTATTTTCAATGAACCACCAACACAAGGCAGGCAGCAAGCTGCCTTCCCTCAGGAGGGGAGAAGGTAATGATGGAAAAGACTAACCTACCTCTAGGTCAATGGCAGTGACAGTGAGATGTAAAAAAACAAATTAAAAACCTGTGCAAATTAACACTGTGATAGCAGCTAAAAAAATGCTGAACAAAAGCACTGTTGCTACAGAAGAGTGCAGTAAAATATAGAATTCCCACACAACAGCAAAGCACTATGCATCCTCAAAGAGTGAAAGATCCAAATGTAAGCTGTAACAGTCTGAGAATACTATAAGAAGAAAGAAAGAACAGTGATTTACTGATAGAGAAAGATGCTTCCCTCTGATATGTTCTCTTGCTTTGTCAGTCTGGTTCCTTTACAATAGATCCGGGATCTCATCTGACCTCACAAATGAGTCATAGGCATCAGGGCTGGTTGCTATGGAAACTTTCACATGACCTGGCCAGTCTCAGTTTCTATCTTTCTAAAGCAGCTAATGCTTTTCAATGGGAAACAAATGAAACGTATGACATATTTCATTCGTGGGAACTGATCATTTGATTTCAGGGTCAAACAAATGGAATACATACAGTCTATTTGTTGTGGATTGGCCATTTATTTTAAATGAATGCACATCTCTAGTTTGTGTGTTTGTTATGAAAAACAATTGCAGAAAAATAGCTAGTGTATATGCATTTGTGTTACTTCTGCTCTTTTTATTTTATTTTTTTAATATATTCCTAATTTTTGCTGTTTTAAATGCTTTTATTTTTATCTTTTTTAAATGGAGAGGAAAAGACCTCAGTATTGGTTGAAGACAGTTATAATCTCCGATCTCCTAGATCAGATCAAACCAAACATTGTTGCAATAACAGAGACTTGGCTAAAGAAAACAGACATGGTTCTGGTACATCAAATTGCGACTTCAGAATATGTGACCTTCTCTATACCTTATTTGCGGCATAAAGGGGGAGGGCTAATGCTCATAGCAAAGAAAGAATTAAACATGAAATTAGCTGCGATAAATATCCCTCAATCTTATGAAATAGTTCTTTTTTCTTCAAAAGACTTACAAGTGCATTTATTATACTGTCCACCAGGCCTATTAGAACATAATATCTCTCCAATATTATAGCTATTTGCCAATGACTTAAAATTAGATAAGTGAACCCACAGAACCAAAAACAACTGTTACACTGGTAGTCAATTCATATATGTTAATTTCGCCAAATATATGTAGGCCCCTCACTCAAAGGGTCTGTCAAAATCATACAGACTCCTAATTAGGTATAGGGCCACCTTGCTTTAATTGTAAACTTATTTAAATTATTTGCAGTTTTTACTTTTTTTACTTTTTTTTAAAAAGTCAAGCAGGATAATCACTCCTGGGCAATAGGTCACCGCTGTTTATAGCACAGAAGTATCAAAAAGGTTACAGGAAGAACCATAATACTCATCTGTTGCAAAATTAGATAAACCAGCAATTATATTAGGCGACTTCAACCTTCACATAGACATTACCCCAAGATCGACTGCATGTAACACTCTCATTGACTCATTATCTGCCTTAGGATTTGAACTAATCACAACTGGTCCAACCCATAAAGCAGGGCACACTCTTGATTTAATGTTTATTAACTTTAAGCTAGATTCCGACCCCACAGTAGAATGCACTAAAGTTCCATGGTCAGATAAGAACATAAGAACATGCCATACTGGGTCAGACCAAGGTTCCATCAAGCCCAGCATCCTCTTTCCAACAGTGGCCAATCCAGCCATAAGAACCTGACAAGTACCCAAAAACTAAGTCTATTTCATGTTACCGTTGCTAGTAATAGCAGTGGCTATTTTCTAAGTCAACTTAATTAATAGCAAGTAATGGACTTCTCCTCCAAGAACTTATCCAATCCTTTTTTAAACACAGCTATACTAACTGAACTAACCACGTCCTCTGGCAACAAATTCCAGAGTTTAATTGTGCATTGAGTAAAAAAGAACTTTCTCTGATTAGTTTTAAATGTGCCACATGCTAACTTCATGGAGTGCCCCCTAGTCTTTCTATTATCTGAAAGAGTAAATAACTGATTCACATCTACCCGTTCTAGACCTCTCATGATTTTAAACATCTCTATCATATCCCCCCTCAGCCATCTCTTCTCCAAGATGAAAACTCCTAACCTCTTTAGTCTTTCGACATAGGGGAGCTGTTCCATTCCCCTTATCATTTTGGTCACCCTTCTCTGTACCTTCTCCATCGCAATTATATCTTTTTTGAGATGCGACGACCAAATTGTACACAGTATTCAAGGTGGGGTCTCACCATGGAGCGATACAGAGGCATTATGTCATTTTCCATTTTATTCACCATTCCCTTCCTAATAATTGTTGCGATTCCGGTCGCCAGGCTGGCGACCGGCTCCCTACCTTCGGGCCGACTTCCCCAGCGCTGCCGCGTCCTCCGTCTCTGCCGCGCTCCTCCGGGGTCCGGGCCTGCCCGGCAGCATGGCAATGGCGTCTCCCTCGTGGAGACGCCGCCGAGCCTCGTTTCAGCTCCTCCCCCTGCCCAGGAACGCGCGCGCGAGGGGACGGCTTTTGTAGGTCCAGCACCAGGAGGTGCTGAACCGCCCACAATCTGACGTCAGACGCTGGCTTCCTATTTAAAGCCAGCTCAGTCTCTCCTACCTCGCCTTGCAACGAGGTCGCTCCTGTGAGTGCTTAGTTGCTTCCTGCTGGATCTTGCTTGCTCCTGTTGTTCCTTGGTTCCTGTTTGTTCCTGTGTTCCAGCGACGTTCCGGTCCTGCCTTGTTCCAGTTTCCTTGTTTTGTTTGTTCCCTGCGGCTTCGTTCCAGTACTTCCAGCTTTCGCTTGTCTTCTGCCTGCCTCGACCACTGGACTTCTGCTCGTCTCGCTTGTCTTCTGCCTGCCTCGACCACTGGACTTCTGCTCGTCTCGCTTGTCTTCTGCCTGCCTCGACCACTGGACTCCTGCTCGTCTCGCTTGTCTTCTGCCTGCCTCGACCACTGGGACTTCTGCTCGCCTCGCTTGTCTTCTGCCGGCCTCGACCCCCGAACTCCTGCCCGACTCTTCTGACTCCTACCTTCGGATCTCCTAAGTCCCAGCGACCCGGACCCCTACGGGCTCCTCCTGGGGGGGTCTCGGGTTTCCAGGGTGAACTCTATCTTCGCTGCACCTGCCTTGTTCCGCCTACTGGCTCCTTTCCCATCGACCGGAGTGTGTTCTCCAGTCAGCCGGCCCAAGGATCCACGAATTCCGTTCTTCACAACAGTTTGCAAGGCCATGGATCCGGCGGACGCTTCTGGTCTGCAAGCCATTCCGGGAATGGCCCAAAGAATTCAGCAGCAACAGCAATGTCTTGAACTGTTGGCTGCTACAGTCGACCGCCTGGCAAGTCGCCTAGATGCCCGGCCTCCTGAGGCAGCCCCGCCTCCGCTTCCGGCTCCGGCACCACAGTCTTCAGTACCAACTCAACTTCCGACTCCCACACGTTATTCTGGAGACGCCAAGACGTGCAGGGCCTTCTTGAACCAATGTTTCATTCGCTTTTCCCTGCTGCCGGGGCAAATTCCCCTCTGATGGCCGTCAAGGTGGCATATATTTGTCACTACTAGATGGGAAGGCGATGCTATGGGCATCCCCTTGTGGGAACATCAGGACTCTATGCTGCACGACCTAAATAGCTTTGTGGCTCATTTCAAACAAACCTTTGATGAGCCTGCTCATCATTCTACCGCCACTACGGAAATTCTTCAGTTGAAACAAGGGCCTCGTTCGCTGGCAGACTACGCAATCGAGTTCCGCACCCTGGCTATGGAATTAGGGTGGCAAGACGATTGCTTGCGAGGTATTTTCTTGGAGGGTCTCGCCGGCCGTATAAAGGACGAGCTGATGGCTCGAGACGTTCCTCCCACCTTGAACGAGGTGTATGACTTAGCCGGGAAAATAGACCGGAGCTTAACGCGCTAAGGAGGGTAGAGTGGTTCGTCGACCAGTTTCTCTCTGGCTCCCTCCTTCTCAAGACCTCTGGCCGCTTCTCTCCCCGGACACCGTCCACTGTCGGCTCATAAACCCACTGAAGAGCCCATGCAGATTGGTCGGACACCTTTAACCGAGGAAGAAAGGAAGCGTCGGCGTTCTCTTGGACTATGTCTGTACTGTGGTACCAAGGGTCACCTTCTGGCTCAGTGTCCACTGAGGCCGGAAAACGCCTGAGCCTAGGGCTGAGAGAGGAGATCTCCCTAGGTTGTCTTAATGCTGCTCCTCAATGTACAGTACCTATGACCTTGGTATATCCTGAAGGTTCATTCCAAACTTTAGCCTTTATTGACTCTGGGCTGGAGGGAAACTTTATTTTGAAAGACTAGTACATCAGCTCGGACTTCCAACAATACCCAGAGAACCTCCGTTGCGGGTCACCTCTATTCGAGGCACACCGTTACCAGGTGACATCTCTGAAATCACTAAGACTCTCACTCTTCGGACCGGAATCCTTCATTCTGAAAAGCATCTCCTTTCTGGTGCTGGAGAAATCGGTGCATCCCATAGTATTGGGGCTTCCGTGGCTGCAACTGCACGCACCACTAATTCATTGGGATTCTCTACAAATTGCCCAATGGAGTCCTTCCTGCTTTCAACACTGCCTGGACTTGCCTCTGAGATCCACAGTTCCGTGTTGTCAAGCAGCCTTAGAGCTCCCTTCAGCTTATCAGGACTTTTCAGATGTCTTCTCTAAAAAGAAAGCAGAACTTCTTCCAGCTCATCGACCTTTCGACTGCGCTATTGAACTCCTTCCTGGCACCACTCCACCACGAGGCAGAGTCTACCCTCTGTCGTTACCTGAAACTCGGGCTATGTCAGACTATATTTCTGAAAATCTTGCCAAGGGCTTCATTCGCCCCTCGCACTCACCTGCTGGGGCGGGCTTCTTTTTCGTAGCAAAGAAAGACGGTACCCTCAGACCCTGCATCGATTACAGAGGGTTGAATACCATCACTAAGAAGGACCGGTATCCGCTTCCTTTGATACCTGAATTACTTGACAGATTACAAGGAGCTAAAGTTTTCACGAAACTCGATCTACGTGGGGCTTACAACCTGGTTCGTATCCGTCCAGGAGACGAATGGAAGACGGCTTTCAACACCCGAGACGGGCACTATGAATATCTGGTAATGCCCTTCGGGTTATGTAACGCCCCAGCCGTCTTCCAGAACCTCATGAACGAGGGTATCTTCGTGAGATGCTCCACTCCTTCGTCATCGTATACCTCGACGATGTCTTGATCTACTCTCCAGATCTGCACACACATCGTCATCACGTCAAACGTGTATTACAAGTCTTAAGAGATAACCATCTATACGCCAAACTGGAGAAGTGTCACTTCGAGTGTGACTCACTCCCCTTTTTGGGGTACATTGTGTCTTCCACTGGATTTCAGATGGACCCTGAGAAGGTTTCCGCTATTACCAAATGGCCTCGTCCTTCTGGCTTAAAGGCTCTCCAACGATTTCTCGGCTTTGCTAACTTTTGCAGACACTTTATACCATACTACTCTCGAAAGGTGGCTCCCCTCACCGCACTTACCTGCAAGGGGGCCAACACCCATGACTGGCCTTCTGATGCTTGCCTAGCTTTTGAAGAACTAAAACAAGCATTTTTGCAAGCCTCTTGCTTACGCCATCCGAACCCGCAGTACCCTTTCATCGTTGAGGTAGACGCTTCCAGTCTAGCAGTTGGAGCTGTGCTTAGTCAACACGATGCCTCAGGCAAATTAATGCCTTGCTCCTACTTCTCCAAAAAATTCTCGCCGGTTGAATGCAACTATGGCATTGGAGACAAGGAACTCCTTGCCATCAAACTTGCCTTCGAAGAATGGAGACAGTGGTTGGAGGGAGCAAATTACCCAGTGACTGTTTATACCGACCATAAAAACTTACAGTACTTAGCTCAAGCTCAACGACTAAATCCCCGTCAGGCGAGATGGTCGCTGTTCTTCAGCCGCTTTGATTTTACGCTTAAGTATCGGCCCGCGGAAAAGAATGCCCGGGCGGACGCCCTTTCTCGCACCACTCAGTTTGAGGAAGAGGAGGCACTGCAACATATTCTGGATCCTGCATGTGTCCAATTAAGCGTTACTCCTCTTGATTCGACTACCAAGGTCACTGTACCCCAAGGACTTCGTAAAAAGGTTTTGGCGTGGGGTCATGACTCCCTAACTGGAGGGCATGCGGGAGCACGAAGAACCCTAGACCTGATTAACCGCTTTTACTGGTGGCCTGGTCTTCGGCGTGACATTGACCTTTACGTTGGCTCATGCCCCACGTGCGCCCTGCAAAAGCCTCTGATTGGCTCCCCGAGGGGGTTATTACAGCCATTACCCGTTCCTACGGAACCTTGGACACATATTGCCACGGACTTTATAGTAGAACTTCCATCTTCTCGCGGCAAGACGGTAGTATGGGTCACAGTGGACCGTTTTTCTAAGATGGCTCACTTCGTGCCACTTGCTAAACTTCCTTCTGCTACCGAGTTGGCCTCTCTGTTCTGTCATCATATTTTTCGCATCCATGGTTTACCTCAAGACATCGTTTCAGACCGTGGTCCCCAATTCACCGCCCGGTACTGGAAAGCTCTATGCAAAAAGTTCAAGATTCAGTTAAGTTTCTCTACTGCCTTTCATCCACAGAGCAATGGCCAAACTGAACGAATGAACCGGTCTTTGAAACTATTCTTGCGAGCTTTCATCAATCATAGACAAGACAATTGGGTGGATCTGTTGCCCTGGGCTGAGTTCGCTTACAACAATCACGTACATACTGCTACTGGAAGGTCCCCCTTTCAGATCGTCTACGGTAAACAGCTGAAACCACCTTTGCCAGTTCCAGTACCTGTCTCTTCTCCTGCCGCCCAGTCTAGCGCTAACCAACTGGGGAGGCTCTGGACTTCCACTCAACGTCGTCTTCAAAGGGTCGCACTCTCTTCTAAACGCTATGTAGATCAACATCAAAGACCTGCTCCCCAGTATCTTCCAGGAGACAAGGTATGGCTCAGTACTAAGAATCTCCATCTTCGTCAACCTTCCAAAAAGCTTGCACCTAAATTTTGCGGTCCTTTTCGGATAGCGGAGAGAGTGGGTTTGGTATCTTACCGCTTACGGCTGCCCAGCACCTTGCGCATTCATGACGTCTTTCACGTCTCTCTACTGAAACCACTCATACTCTCAAGATTCCATCCTCGACCACCTCAGTCTTCTCCAGCTCCCACGGACGATGATCCCACTTTCCAGGTACGGGACGTTTTGGATGTTCGGTTCCTCAACCGACGGTGGGAGTATTTACTTGCATGGGAGGGATGCGGAGACGAGGATAATACTTGGGAACCTGCTCGCAACATCTTAGACAAATCTCTCCTGCGCCAATTTCATTTGGACCATCCCCATAAACCCGGTCCTTTGAAGAGGGGGCGTAAAGGAGGGGGTACTGTTGCGATTCCGGTCGCCAGGCTGGCGACCGGCTCCCTACCTTCGGGCCGACTTCCCCAGCGCTGCCGCGTCCCTCCGTCTCCGCCGCGCTCCTCCGGGGTCCGGGCCTGCCCGGCAGCATGGCAATGGCGTCTCCCTCGTGGAGACACCGCCGAGCCTCGTTTCAGCTCCTCCCCCTGCCCAGGAACGCGCGCGCGAGGGGACGGCTTTTGTAGGTCCAGCACCAGGAGGTGCTGAACCGCCCACAATCTGACGTCAGACGCTGGCTTCCTATTTAAAGCCAGCTCAGTCTCTCCTACCTCGCCTTGCAACGAGGTCGCTCCTGTGAGTGCTTAGTTGCTTCCTGCTGGATCTTGCTTGCTCCTGTTGTTCCTTGGTTCCTGTTTGTTCCTGTGTTCCAGCGACGTTCCGGTCCTGCCTTGTTCCAGTTTCCTTGTTTTGTTTGATCCCTGCGGCTTCGTTCCAGTACTTCCAGCTTTCGCTTGTCTTCTGCCTGCCTCGACCACTGGACTTCTGCTCGTCTCGCTTGTCTTCTGCCTGCCTCGACCACTGGACTTCTGCTCGTCTCACTTGTCTTCTGCCTGCCTCGACCACTGGACTTCTGCTCGTCTCGCTTGTCTTCTGCCTGCCTCGACCACTGGACTCCTGCTCGTCTCGCTTGTCTTCTGCCTGCCTCGACCACTGGACTTCTGCTCGCCTCGCTTGTCTTCTGCCGGCCTCGACCCCCGTACTCCTGCCCGACTCTTCTGACTCCTACCTTCGGATCTCCTAAGTCCCAGCGACCCGGACCCCTACAGGCTCCTCCTGGGGGGGTCTCGGGTTTCCAGGGTGAACTCTATCTTCGCTGCACCTGCCTTGTTCCGCCTACCGGCTCCTTTCCCATCGACCGGAGTGTGTTCTCCAGTCAGCCGGCCCAAGGATCCACGAATTACGTTCTTCACAACAATAATTCCCAACATTCTGTTTGCTTTTTTGACTTCTGCAGCACACTGAACCTATGATTTGAATGTGTTATCCACTATGACGCCTAGATCTCTTTCTTGGGTTGTAGCACCTAATATGGAACCTAACATTGTGTAATTATAGTATGGGTTATTTTTCCCTACATGCATCACCTTGCACTTATCCACAATAAATTTCCAGTCTCACAAGGTCTTCCTGCAACTTATCACAATCTGCTTATGATTTAACTACTCTGAACAATTTTGTATCATCTGCAGATTTGATTACCTCACTCATAGTATTTCATTCCAGATCATTTATAAATATATTGAAAAGTAAGGGTCCCAATACGGATCCCTGAGGTACTCCACTGCCCACTCCCACTGAGAAAATTGTCCATTTAATCCTGCGCTCTGTTTCCTGTCTTTTAGCCAGTTTGTAATCCATGAAAGGACATCGCCACCTATACCATGACATTTTACTTTTCCTAGAAGCCTCTCATGAGGAACTTTATCAAACGCTTTCTGAAAATCCAAGTACACTACATCTACCGGTTCATCTTTATCCACATGTTTATTAACTCCTTCAAAAAAGTGAAGCAGATTTGTAAGGCAAGACTTGCCTTGGGTAAAGCCATGCTGACTTTGTTCCATTAAACCATGTCTTTCTATATGTTCTGTGATTTTGATGCTTAGAACACTTTCCATTATTTTTCCTGGCACTGAAGTCAGGCTGTAGTTTCCCGGATCGCCCCTGGAGCCTTTTTTAAATATTGGGGTTACATTAGTGCTCATCCAGTCTTCAGGTACAATGGATGATTTTAATGATAGGTTACATATTTTACTAATAGGTCTGAAATTTCATTTTTGAGTTCCTTCAGAACCCTGGGGTGTATACCATCCAGTCCAGGTGATTTACTACTTTTCAGTTTATCGATCAGGCCTACCACATCTTCTAGGTTCACCGTAATTTGGTTCAGTCCATCTGAATCATTACCCATGAAAACCTTCTCCGGAACGAGTATCTCCCCAACATACTCTTTAGTAAACACCGAAGCAAAGAAATCATTTAATCTTTCCGCAATGGCCTTATCTTCTATAAGTGCTCCTTTAACTCCTCGATCATCTAACAGTCCAACTGACTCCCTCACAGGCTTTCTGCTTCAGTTATATTTTTAAAAGTTTTACTGTGAGTTTTTGCCTCTACGGCCAACTTCATTTCAAATTCTCTCTTAGCCTGTCTTATCAATTTCTTACATTTAACTTGCCAACGCTTATGCATTATCCTATTTTCTTCTGTTGGATCCTTCTTCCAATTTTTGAATGAAGATCTTTTGGCTAAAATAGCTTCTTTCACCTCCCCTTTTAATCATGCCGGTAATCGTTATGCCTTCTTTTCACCTTTTTTAATGTGTGGAACACATCTGGACTGCGCTTCTAGGATGGTATTTTTTAACAATGACCACGCCTCTTGCACACTTTTTACCTTTGTAGCTGCTCCTTTCAGTTTTGTTTTGTTTTTTACAATTTTTCTCATTTTATCAAAGTTTCCCTTTTGAAAGTTTAACACGAGAGCCGTGGATTTTCTTACTGTCCCCCTTCCAGTCATTACTTCAAATTTGATCATATTATGATCACTATTGCCAAGCGAGCCCACCACCGTTACCACTCTCACCAAATCCTGTCCTCCACTGAGAATTAGATCTAAAATTGCTCCCTCTCTTGTCCGTTCCTGGACCAATTGCTCCATTAAAATGTCATTTATTCTATCCAGGAACTTTATCTCTAGCATGTACCAATGATTAGAGGTGTGAATCGTGTGATCGATCGTCTTAACGATCGATTTTGGCTGGGAGGGGAGGGAAATCTTATCGTCGTGGTTTTTCTAAATCATTAAAAATCATAAATCGGGGGAGGGCGGGAAAACCGGCACACCAAAAAAACCCTAAAACCCACCCCGAACCTTTAAAACAAATCCCCCACCCTCCCGAACCCCCCCAAAATGTTTTAAATTACCTAGGGTCCAGTGGAGGGGTCCCGACGCGATCTCCCTCTCTCTCTGGCCACGGCTGCGTTGAGAAATGGCACCGGTGGCCCTTTGCCCTTATCATGTGATAGGGCAAAGGTAGCGCCGGCGCCATTTTGGTTCCTGGCTCCCGACGTCACGCGTGCAGGAGATTGCACCCGGACCCCCGCCGGACCCCCAGGGACTTTTGGCCAGCTTGGGGGGGGCCTCCTGACCCCCACAAGACTTGCCAAAAGTCCAGCGGGGGTCCGGGAGCAACCTCCTGCACGCAGGCCGTATTGCCAATCTTCAAAATGGCGCCGGCGCTACCTTTGCCCTCACTATGTCATACGGGCGACGGTAAATCCATGTTGACTATGTTCCATTAAATCATGTCTTTCTATATGCTCTACAATTTTGATATTTAGAATAGTTTCCACTATTTTTCCCAGCACTGAAGTCAGGCTCAATGGTCTATAGTTACCCGGATCACCCCTGGAGCCCATTTTAAATATTGGAGTTATATTGGCCACCCTCCAGTCTTCAGGTACAAAGGATGATTTTAATGATAGGTTACAAATTTTAATTAATAGATCAGAAATTTCATTTTTTAGTTCCTTTAGTACCTTAGGATGCATACCATCAGGTCCAGGTGATTTGCTACTCTTTAGTTTGTCAATCTGGTCTACTACATCTTCCCGGTTCACAGTGATTTGGTTTAGTTTATCTGACTTATCACCCTTGAAAACCATCTCCGGAACTGGTGTCTCCCCCAGTAAATACAGAAGTAAAGAATTAATTTAGTCTTTCTGCAATGGCCTTATCTTCCCTTAACCCCTCGATCATCTAATGGTCCAACCGACTCCCTCACAGGTTTCTTGCTTTGGATATAATTTTAAAAGTTTTTATTATGAGTTTTTGCCTCTATGGCCAACTTCATTTCAAATTCTCTCTTCCTCTGTCTTATCAATGTTTTACACTTAACTTGACAATGCTTATGTTTATCCTATTTTCTTCAGATGGATCCTTCTTCCAATTTTTGAAGGATTTCTTTTTGGCTAAAATAGCCTCTTTCACCTCACCTGTTAACCATGACGGTAATCGTTTTGCTTTCCTTCCACCTTTCTTAATGCATGGAATACATCTGGACTGCGCCTCTAGGATTGTATTTTTAAACAATGTCCATGCCTGTTGAACACTTTCAACCTTTGCAGCTGCACCTTTCCATTTTTTTAAACTATTTTCCTCATTTTATCAAAGTTTCCCTTTTGAAAGTTTAGTGTTAGAGCTGTAGATTTACTTATTGTGTACGTTCCTGGAGGAAAAGTCTATGAGCAATTAAGGTGGACTGGGAGAAGCAGCATGGAATCTATCTACTTTGGGATTCTGCCAGGTACTTGTGACCTGGATTGACTTCTGTTGGAAACAGAATACTGGGCTTGATGGACGTTTGGTCTGACCCCGTTTGGCAAGTCTTATGTTCTTATGATTTATGCCTTTTATTATACTTTTTTTGTTACATGTCCTGAAGGTCCTATGCACTTTTTGTCATGCCACTATTTCTCCATTACCCTTAGACGTAACATGGGATCTTTAAGAAAGAAAAATATTGAGCCATGACCTACTGTGAACACCAGACTCTTGATCCATAGATAGTATCATGAAAAGCTGGACATGGTCCGAAATATCAATGAAGCCAGACTCTCAACACTCAACTTATCACATCTCTGTAATGCTGACCAATCAATATAGCACATTTTGAAGACAATGTGACCTTTACAGATAGTATTGCTGTTGAAATAATATCAGGTCAATATTCAAAGGCTTTTTCCCGTCATCCCCAGCTAATCTTTGCTGGAGCAACTCATTGTCCACTCAAATTTTCCTGGGTAGAAAGAGATGGCACTGGGGGTGTTCTTTGGGAACAGATTCATTCCATATTAGTGTTGTCCAGAAAAAGGGGCCGATACAAAAACGTTGCGCTGAAAGTGGGCGCTGTGTGTTCAGCGCACACTTTCATAACACGCCCCCAGGCACCTCTTCTGGGAGCACGATGCAATATTTAAATTAGGGCTTGCACTGTCGAGGAGGTGCTAGGGGTGATTGCGCGCCACTACTGCCTCCTTGACAGGGCGAGCGGGAGAGAGGTCCGCTGTGAGTGGCTGTCCGCCGGTTAAGAAAACGGATGCTGAATTTATCAGCGTCCGGTTTTCCTAACCAGTGCACAATCAGGGGTTAGGAAAATGGACGCTGATAAATTCAGTGTCCATTCTCCGAACCTGACTACTGGCACCAGAAGAAGTGTATAAATCAATATTAAAGTGTCGGGCACTTAATATTAATTTATTCACTCCTTCACTTATTTACAGATTGGTCCCTTTACTGTCAAATGTCAGAAGGTTGTCCTGAAAGGGGATTGGTCCTTTCCACTGACAAATGTCAGTGGAAAGGACCAATGGGCAATAAGTGAAGGAGTGAATAAATTAATATTAAGTGCCAGACACTTTAATATTCATTTATATACTCCTTCTGGTGCCCCTAGTCAGGTTCAGAGAATGGATGCTGAATTTATCAGCATCCATTTCCCTAACCCCTGCCAGCGCTTTGTTTAAACTTTTTATTTTTTATTATTTTTTTAATTTTTTAATTATTTTTTTAAAGAGTTGTTCCTCCTTCTTAATATCCCAAGGATATTAAGTAGGAGGAACAACTTAATATCCCAAAGATATTAAGTAGTTGGATTAAGTATTAAGGATATCCCAAGGCTATTAAGTAGGAGGCAGTACAGAAAAGCATTTTTTTCTGCTTTTCTGTACTAGTTTTAGTAGCGCTCAGCAATTAATACCTGCTCCGGGTAGGCATTAATTTCCGATTGCTAAAATGTGCGTCTTAGGCGCACATTTTTTTTTCCATCAGGAGTGAATGCTAATAGCTGCAATCACATGCATTTGCATGTGATTAGCGCTATTAGATTCACTCCGCGTTGGACATGCGTTGTAGAGGCACTAATCCCTTTATTGCATAAAGGGATTCGTTAGCGCCTATACAACCCGCGTCCAACTTCAGGTTATACAGTGCACTGGGCTAAGCGCACTGTAATGCATCGGCCCCAAAGTTTGAAAAAAAAATCTGGTCATAAAAATACCTATGCTAAAGTTACTCAGATAACTTTATCCATTTATATTTGGCACTCACGCGGTGACCCCGCCACATTGTATGAGGTCTCATTGTTCTTCAGAATCCAGGCTACAGCAAGTATTTATGTTGATGGTATTTAGAAATTTGATAGAATATTTATTTGGGCATGTTCTGCTAAATATGCATGTACATTTTACGGGATAATTTTCCCAGTTGCTTGATTACTCAATATGGATCTCCTAGTGTTTATAGAATTTAAATACTATTTTCCATAATTTTTTTAAATGCAGTTAATGGATAAGTCTGTGGAATGGCGCTCATATCATAACATACTGTGAAACTAACCTCATATCGTAATTCTAGCAACCTATTATGTACTTCCTTGAAACCTGAAACCTTGCTGTTACAGACCTAACTCTATCACCCACCCAAGTGAGATACCCTCCCTTCCACCTTTATTAGAACACACTGTAAGGGATAATTAACCCACAAATCCCAAGACAAGCTACGAATATATTTATATAACCTTTGTTTTTCACAATTACTGTAAACCGTTCTGATGGCGAAACCGAATGACGGTATACAAAACACCTTAAATAACTAAATACATATCTAGGTATTTAAAGCCCTGTATCCCAACCAGATTGCTGGGAATGTTCACTGAATATTGTATTTATTTTGTAATAAATGATTTCACGTGATCAGCCACTCCAGCCAAGATTTGTGACTCTGGAAATTTGAGTATAGGTGCCCCATGCCGTGCACTGGGTCGTGGAGCTGAATGGAAGGCTTTGCTGACTACTATGGTAGTTCCTCTCAGGCACAGAGTGGCACGGAGGACTTGTCTTATAGCAATTATCCTTCAAATTCTTGCATTCAGTGAGGGTTCCTGGTGCTTCTTGGGCATACTGTCTGCGGCTGAGGTCTGTAAAATGAAGGGAAAAGGGGGGAAACTTATATATTGCTTGTTTTTGCAGGTTTTGTTCTTGAGACTTTTGAAGATTGCCTAGAGTTTGTGATCAGACATCACACCAACTCCATCCTGGTGGCTGACAACCAGTTGATGCTGAACATGTTTTCATCTCTGGCACTCTGGTAATTCACGGGCATACTTTAAAATTAATTGGAAATAGAATTCACCAACCTAAAAGGAATGGTGTAATTATGGACTATTTTGACAATGGGAACTATAAATAACTTCAAATGAAAATACAATGCAGTTTTTCTATTATAGGAAAAGGTGTTATTGGGTTTAGAAACATGATGGCAGAAAAAGGCCATGCGGCTTATCTAGTCTGCCCATCCACACTGACTACTCAGCTCTACAATCCCTACCACTCCCTCAGAGATCCCTTGTGTTTGTCCCATGCTTCCTTGAATTTAAATACTGTCTTTGTCTCCATCATCTCTATTGGGAAGCTGTTCCATGCTGTTTCTGTAAAGAAATATTTTCCACAATTATTCCTAAGTCTGCCCTCTCTTACTCTCATCCACACAAAGACAAGCCTTTGCCAACAGCCTTTCTGCAATATTGGTTACAAAAATTTTGAAAAAAAAAACCCCAGTTAAAGGACCGATCCAGCACATCACTAGTAACACTCCTCTCCGGAGTTAAAACCACCTGAGTTAAAAGATTCCAGTTATCCCTGTTAACTGATAAGCAGGTTGTTAATACAAATGAAAAACATACTAGTAGCACTCCTCTCCTCCGAGTGAACTCCATTTTTGTTATCTCAACTAATTTCTATCCCAGTCAGATACTTCAGGGCCCATAGCAAAGGAGTTCAGTTTATAAGTTGTGAATGCAGAACCTGTCAAAGGCCTTACTGAAATCCAAGTTCAATACATGTGGCGCTCTCTCCTGATACAGCTATCTGGTCAGATTTATTTGTCAAGACCCATCTCTGGTAAAACCATGCTGTCTTCAGATCTTGCAATCCATTGGATTCCAGAAATTGTACTGTCCTCTGTTTTAGCAGCTATTCTATTAATTACTCACCACAAAGGTAAGGCTAACTGGCCTTTAATTTCCAGTCATTTCTGTGATGAACCATAAGAAGCACTGGAAAGATCAGCTACCAGAGATGCTAGACTTTCTCTCTTCCCTATTTTTCTGGTCCCATTGCTTCATCTACTTTTAATTTAGCTAGCTCCTCATGAACACAGTCTTCTGAAAATCATTGGTTTGCCACCCTTCCAATCCCAATTGTGTCCATTTTCTGTGGTCTTACTCTGGGCCATTCTTCAATGAAATATCAAACAGAAAGATCTGTTAAGCAATTTGGCTTTTTCTTTGTCCGCGTGTATATATTTCTCCCCTTCACCCCAATTCCCACAATGACACTTGTGCACGTCTTCTTATCACTAACATCTAAAGAAGTCTTCTCCCTCCCCGTTTTACTGAATTTGCTATTTTTTTCTTCCATTTGCATCTTTGCTCGTCTTACTTCTTTCCCAGCTTCCCTTAGCTTTTCCAGATATTGTCACCTGTCTTCCTCTTTTTGCAGTCTCTTGTAGTTTATGAAGGCGAACCTTTTTTCTTTCACAATCCAAGACAACGGAAGCTTCCTCCTCTCAATAATCACAGCAAAACGATATCATGTGAGAGGGACAAATCTCCTACTATCCACAATTTGTTTAATGTAAGGAAGACAGTATCAGAATGACTGTGCTTGTGATGTAATCCGCTGTCTCTCACCCACAACGGGCCGCAGGCAGTATCAGCCTTTAAAGCACTATTACTTTAATCATTTTCTGTCTCCTTGTAAAGAGTTTTTTTTTATTATTTTCTATTTTTCAAATATTTTATTATTTATCCAAAAAGTATTTTTAAAATGTTTTCTTTTTCTTTTCTGGCACCTCGTTTCACTTATATTCCATATATGGCTACCATGCAGCTCATTAGAAGTTCACTACATATAAAAAGATTTAGTTGTTCAATTCCATTCACTATATATAAAAAGAGATACTTTGAGATGCTGAGACACCATTATTCGGTCTTGAGGTATTAGAGACGAGTAGTACTCCTTTGGTACAGTAAGATGATATTTCCCCTGAAGAAGGCTTGAATAGCCGAAACATGGTCCATGTCAGAATTGAACAACTAAATCGGCTAAGTATCTCTTTTTATATGTAGTGAACTTCTAAAGAGCTGCATGGTAGCCATATATGGAATACTAGCTGTGCCCGGCCACACATTGCAGTGGCAGAGTCAGGTTCTTTTCCCCCCCTCCCCCTTCCCCTTGCTCATATACCTGTCACACATCGTCTTCCTCCTTGGTCACTCACCCCCCCTTTCCTCCCCTGTCCCCACTCCAGCTCTCTCCCCTCACACTCACCCCTCCCCCTTCGGTCACTAACCCCCCCTTCACTCCCCTGTCCCCAATCCAACTCTCACCCCTCACACTCACCTCTCCCCTCTGTGTCTCTCCACTGACACTCACTGCCCCCTTCATTCACCCTCCCCTCACTGTCACCTCTCCCCACCTACTCCCTACCCTTTTGTCAGTGACACCGCACCCTCTCTCAATCTCCTTCCCTGATTCTGATCCCCTCCGGCTCGCAATGCCCTCCCAGATGCCCCCCCCCCCCCCCCGTCCCTCTCCCTCTTGTGCGGTTCTGCGTGGCCCGCTCCCGAAGGTGCGAGGTCAGCGAGGATCCCTGCCTGTCGTGCACGTGAGCAGTACCAGATCGCCGCCGCAGCTCCTCCCAGGTGTCGAATTTCGGCCGGCCGACACCACCACACCCGATATTGCCGCCGGACCGCCGCTGCTGCTCCTCCCAGCGCCATGTTGGTCCCGCTGTGCGCGACGTGCACCGCTGCTGCCCCTCACAGCACCATGTTGGTCCCGCTGTGCCCGACGTGCGCTCCCGCCCGCGCATGCGCAGGACAGCAGCTTCATTTCCCAAGGTAGATAGCGTGTGTTGCATGTCTGTCCAACAGATGTCGCTGTTTTCTCCACACACATGTAAAAACATGTTTTTTTCTGTAACCGTGTGACATCTATGTAATCTAGATAGAGAAGAACCTTGCCGAAAGTGAAAGCAAGGTTGTGTCCAAATTTGAAAGCAATTGGTGCAGTAGCTGAGCCTGGTTAAGTTGAAAAAACAGAACAGAGCAGTAAAGGTTACAGTTTGTGTTTTTTTGTTTTACCCCAAATGAACAGCACCAGCAAAGAATAGTTTAAATATGCAAGCACGCCTTCCTGGCCCCCCCCCCCCCCAACCCGGCGAAATAGAGCAACCCACACTACAGCCCCCCTCTCGGGAGATGTGGAGAATCAGTGGGCCCCCCCCCTGTGAAAAATGCGCGGCAGAAAATAAGAACGGTCCCCCACCGTCTCCTCCCCGGCTACCTGTGTAAACTGCCAGCCGGTGGCGAGGGTGTGTGCTAGGATTTGTTCCGCCGGCTGCCATGTCGCAAAACTTCATCGGTGAAAGTGGTGCGTCATGATTCCTGACCTAATAAGGGCAAATGTCCGCTGAGGATATGGCGCTGACGGGCTGTTGTCCTTACTATGTCACATGGTGTACCGACATCATTGTTGTCTCCGTATAGCATAGTAAGGGCAAGGTCCGCCGGCGCCATTTTGGTTGCTGGCATCCGACGACCCTACTGAATGCAATGTGTCCCGGACCATTCCTGTGGTGCCGGCGGAGAAGCAAGGACTTGTATCAGGTGTAGTGTGTGATCGGAGTGCAGTGCGTGGGTGGGTGGAAGAGGGTACTTTAATTTAAATTCGGAGGGTGTGTGAAATGCGTGGCTTCCCAATGTAGCAGCCAGGAATTCGAGTTTTGTTGTGTTTTGGGAAGGTGGGCGAAGTAAGTGACATTGGCAGGCGTGTGGGTGGGGGTGTGTGGTGTGATGAGTGTGGATTTCTGTGTGTTATGAGGGAGTGTGAATGAAAGACAATAGCCCTGTGTGGGGGTGGAGTGTGGTGTGTGAGTGTGTGTGTGTGTGAAAGGTGTAAGAGGTTGCGCTTGCGCTGACGGCCACCAGATGTCGCTGTTTAGTGTAAGCAATTTTTAAACTTGTATTACCTGTCACAGGTGTGATCTATATGTAATGTAAGTGTATAAGATCCTTCCCGTATGGGAAGTGAATGTTGTGTGCAAATTTGAACGCATTCGGTTAAGCGGTTGGCGAGATTAGCGACGACATACAAACTATTTAACATTTTTATTTATATAGATAAGTGAAAAGAGGTGCCATAAAAGAAAAAGAAAACATTTTTTAAATACTTTTTGGATAAATAATAAAATATTTGAAAAATAGAAAATAATAAAAAAAAACTCTTTACAAGGAGACAGAAAATGATTAAAGTAATAGTGCTTTAAAGACTGATACTGCCTGCGTCCCGTTGTGGGCGAGAGACAGTGGATTACATCACAAGCACAGTCATTCTGATACTGTCTTCCTTATAGTAAACAAATTGTGGATAGTAGGAGATTTTTGGAATATCTTTGTATGAATTGGGTTCAATAAGATTTGTCCCTCTCACATGATATTGGTTTGCTGCAACCTTTTTTCTTTACCATTTCAGCTACTTTAGAGAACCAGAGTGGCCCTTTTATTCTCTTTTCTTCCTTTACTTTCCTAACAAAAACGTAAGTTGCTCTTATGCAGCATATCCTCAGGGAAAGGGGTCATAGCACTGGACCACTCTGTGCAGGGCTGGGGACATGGGATCTGTGAACTGGGGCAGGATTTAACCTGCAGAGCCACAAAGGGGTTCACGCACAGTCCAGAAAATGAAATAAACAGTTCACCAAAATTTGTGTTCCAAATAGGGAAAATGTCTTTAACAAAACAAAATATCCAAAGTTCCAGCAGCTGTAAAATATGAAGAATAAGACACATTCCAAATTGCAAAAGTCAGAAATTTATCTCTAAAAGTTACAGTTCTTATGCAGCTTAATTTCAGTTCCACAACCACTAAGGATCTTTTAGTCGAACAGATGAATGGTAACTTTCAAACTTGCCCACAGGCTTCTTTATAACATACGCGCACCTGTTATAAAATCCGCTAAGCGCGCGCACGAATGCCGTCTCAAGCACGTAAGAGGGGGCAATTTAGCAAAAGTGGATTGGGAGAGAACTTCTTAAACCCCCTACCTATCCTGCCTCCCTTTTACCCTATCTTTTACCCAGCTGACCACCCTTGCTTCTTTTGTTTTTTTACTTATCCGCAGTCTGGAACAGCAGCAACTTGCTCGGGCTGGTCAGCTCCCAATTCACGCTTCAGTGGGATAGTGCCAAATGGAGCTGTCCCAGTCTGCCCACGCCCTGCACAGACCCCGCCACAGCCCACCTCTGTTTTCAGCCCTTCCAATGCGCGGACTGGGAGATACACGTGTGTCTGCGGGCATCTGAAAATCTGTGTGGCGTGCACGAGGTCCAGCCACGCGTGTATCTCCCTGATTCTGCACGCGCAGGGCTTTTAAAATTTGGCCTTAAATCTGTAAAATCCATTCTGGTAAATCTTTGTTATTCACACTTGGCTAGCTGACACAAGACAATCTTTCCACTGGTGGAAGTTAATGAGTTAGTCCTTGCCACATGTAGAAAAGAAATCCCCTTTCTTCCACTCATCCAATGGAAAACACGGAGCGGAGCAGAGCAGAGCACAGTCTCTGTTTACCTCATCCCCAGGTCTCCCTTCTTCTCTCAGAATTCTGACTCCCAGTGCCTCATGGAAGCACCCTTTATAACCTCATTATGCCCATCTTGTTTGGGAGATGAATCTTCCTATCAGTTGATACCAGAAACCACTAACACCCCTTGAGCCTCCCATCACTGGAAAATTGATCAGTAAGGGCTAGAACTCTTACCCTTCTTTTAGTTTTGCCCACTGGATTTTCCTATTCAGCTAACAACTCCTTGAGGCACTCCCTCATTTTAATCAAGTTTTTCCTGAAGTCTAGGACCCAATGCTGTCACTCTGATACTGAACCAAACCATCCGGTGATCATTGGATTCCAGATGATCAATCACTTCCCCATTGATGTGATGATGTAATTAGGCTCCAGTGCAAAGGAATGATTCAGAGTCAAAATATTTGCAAAATGTTGAAAAAAGATTTTTTTTCAAGGCTGTAGAATTGGTTACAGTTGCTCACTGTGTGCTTTCTCTCCTCTTCCCCAATGTCACACATAAATCTGTTAGGCAGAAGAAAGTTGGACTTGACCTCCAGTCTTCTTTCATCCTAACAATTTATGAAAATGATATAATCTCTAAGCCCCATAATAACGTATGGGCATCTTTCCCCCCAACATTCAGGTACCTTATGGGCAATTCCTCCCTCCTCCACACCTGTATTCTGCATCTGATCTTCTCCTGAGGATTTATTTCCTTAAAGTAGAGATTCATTGAGGATGAGAAGCCAAAATGCTCATTTCGCACATGACTTGAGCTGGAGTTGATTCAATAAACTGTCTTTTCTGGAATGTTCTTTAGTGTAACTGACTAGCACATCAATCTAACAACAATCTTTCAGTATTAGTTCTTCACAAACTGAATTTCTTGTCTCTTTCTGTATTTTTGTAGGTTCGCTCGGCTTGAAAACTGGGAACACTTTGAGCCTGCATACAAGAAAGCTATGAAGCTGCTGCCTCAGACTAATGTTTCCTTCTTTGCACTCTGTGGATTTGCCAAGTTCCTGGAGTGCCAAGTCCTGAGACTTAGGAAAGCCATGCTGGAAAAGAATGATAACAGGAATAAAATCCTTACTGAGACCCTAAAGGTTTCTACATATTTTAAATTGTTTCCATTTTAAGACTCGGGTTGTTTCCTGGGTGTGACTTTAGTTCAGACTTCTGTTCCTCAGGATGAACATCACTCACAGTTCCTCAGCAGTACTACATAGTCTAAACTCTAAATCCTTAAACTCATATAATTAACTTCAAGGGGATTGAAAACCAAAAAGTAAGTGGTATAACACAACATTCTGTTCCCTCCCGGTGGCAGGAAATCACATGATCTAGGTATGTTGTGGGATAACTTAATCTTGCAGTCACTACTGTTATATTGAGTCAACAATGACCCCCATAGCTCACCTTAGCTCAGCTCTGTTGTAGCTCTATTGCAATATCTCCCCTATTGGAGCTCCGAGACATATTTCTGACTTTTGATACGATCCTGTCATGGTATTTCTGCCCTGCCTTGTTTTCTCACTACCACAGTCCTGCACTGCCATCCTATTATCTGCAGATTCTATTCCTGATTCCCTAGGATTTGATTATGTGTAATCTCTGTTTTTCTACTCCTCAGCAACTGGCAAAATTTGAATTCAGATGCAGGACAACACCTGTGTATTATGCACGGATGTACCGTCTAAAAACTTTCGTTTTCTTGCTGTGCGGAAAGCAGAAGGAGGCAGTAGAATTGCTGCAAAAGGGATTAGCTGTTACACAAGAAGTTGGAAACAAACTTGAAGAGTATTGGCTCCGGCTGAACAAAGTGAGTGCTGAAATATTCATTTATTCATTGGTTGGATTATTTCACAAGTTTTTGAATAAGTGGCTACATAAATTCCAGGGTTATGTAGCTTGACATTTGACAAGATGCCTAACATCATTACTATACTTTAAATCCCTATTTCCTAGCATGCAGACACATGGACTCAGGACCAGTAGGTTTATGCTCCCCTGCCAGTAGATGGAGACGGAGCAAGCTGATGTCACAGTATATATAACCCTGCAGTGACCCCAGCCTGCCAGTATTCTCTGTCTCCAGCAGATGCTGGACAAGCCCTATGAGTATTCCTTTGTGTTTTTTTAAAGGAGAAATCTGAAATTCTGATTTATGGAAAAGAGAGCCCAGCTCTCTTGCAGTGATACCAAAAGGTCCCTCCCCCAACTGAGAATTCCTGAGGTGATTTCCATGGTCCCTCAGAGGTGTGCCTTGGTCCAGTGGTTGGGTTTCCTAGTATCGACTTAGCTGCTTGTTCAGCTGAAAGGCAGTGGGTGCAGGAGGCCGAGTACAGTAGTGATGGCAGGTGCCCTCTCCCCCTGCAGCCGGAGACCTTCTCTGTACTCAGCAAGTAAGCACTGAGCTCAGGTAAGGTTTTAAAAAAAAAAAAAGTTTTTACCTTTTAAACAGAGACAGTTAGAGGTGTTTTAGGACTTCCTTCAGTCTCCATGCTTGGCGCACCGTACCAACATTCATTCCCGCTCCCATTGGGGTTGGGGAACTGGGCAGCCTGGCAGGTTGAGTGGCCCCAGTGGGCTAGGCCCCACATTTAGGCTTTTTCCTTGCATGCTGCGTGGTAGGCCATGGTGGTATTTTCACATGCTCCTGTGCATGCTCTGATGCCTTCTACAGGCGGTTGGTGTGCGCACTATGCTCGCTTTTGGGCATGCTTTTTACGCACACAACTTTTGGACTTTCTACACTTTGGGACTTGGTGCATAAGTTGTGTGTGTGCCTTGTCACGCTTGCATTTGCAGCACTTCAGTTTGTGCGCATAAATCTTACAATGATGCCCTTTAAGGGATAGCTCTTGTTTGGGAGCGAGTTGGAGAAACTGGCCAGTAAGTGGGATGAATCTCTGATTCCTCGGTTGCTTGAGGATAAGAAGCAATTGCAAAACCTCTTTGGTATGAGGGGTTGTTTCTGGGGTTCCAAGAGGTTTCGTCCCTACAGGGGGATCAACCTTTCAGAGGACTCAGCCTTTCAATAGGTCTCAGTCCTTTTGTCTCCGACAACTGAAGAGAGGAGCAGGTTCAGGTGGCTGACCTTTCCCGAACTTCCCAATGAAGGTTTGCCGACCCACCTTCGGGAACAAGAGAAGAGGGTGAGTCAAGATCACGTCAGACCAGTGGGTCCTGGAGGTGATTCGAGAAAGATATGCACTGGAATTTCACAGTATTCCTCAGGATGTGTTCATGATGACTCCTTGCCAGTCCCCACAGAACAAGCAGGCAGTGGAATCTATGCTTCAAAAGCTCCTCAGGCTGAGGGCTGTGGTTCCGGTGCCCATGTCTCAAGAAACTATTGGGCGATATTCCAATTATTTTGTGGTGCCCAAGGAAGGGTTCCTTTCATCCCATACTGAATCTCAAAAGGGTCAACCATGATTTGAAGGTGACTCATTTTCGCATGGAAACCTTACATTCTGTGATAATGGCAGTGCAGTCAGGGGAATTTCTGACCTCCCTGGATCTGTCCGAGGCCTACCATCATATTCCCATCTGTTTGGAACACCAATGTTTTTTACATTTTGTGGTGTTGGGGCGCCATTATCAGTTTCGGGTGCTGCCTCTTGGTCTAGCCACTGCCCCCAGAACGTTTTCCAAGGTTATGCTGGTAGTAGCAGCGGCCTTGAGAACAGAAGGGATCCTGGTGCACCCATACTTGGACAACTGGCTGATTTGAGCCAAGTCTCAGGAAGAGAGCCACCTGGTGACTCAAAAGGTGATCTCCTTGTTGTAGGAGCTTGGTTGTCTGGTGAACCTGGCCAAGAGCAGTCTTCAACCATCCCAGTCGTTGGAGTATCTTGGGGTTCAGTTTAACATGGGGCAGGACAAAGTTTTTTCTGCCGGAAGTTTAGATTCAGAAATCGATCTCTCAGGTGCTTCAGTTGGTGGTGTGGTCCTATATACAGGTGCTTGACTTGATGGCAGCAACCCTGGAAGTGGTGCCATGGGCAAGGCTGCATATACGTCCTCTTCAGCACTCGCTACTGTCACATTGGAACCTGCAGTCTCAGGACTATTTGGTTCGGTTCCACTTGCCGCTGGAAATCAACACTTGCCTCCAATTGTGGTTATAGGGGGTTCATCTGAGAAAGGGAGTTTCCTTGTCCTCCCCAACTTACTTGGTGCTCACAACAAAAGTGAGTCTCCAGGGTTGGGGGGCTCACTGTCAGGAGATGTTGGCCCAGGGGCATTGGCCTGCTGAAGAGTCCCATTGGAACATCAATCGCCTGGAAGCCCGGGCGGTCTGGTTGGCATGCTTGCAATTTGGCCACAGGCTGCAGGGTTAGGTAATCTGTGTGATATCAGACAATGCGAAGATGGTGGCCTATATCAATTACCAGGGAGGAACCAAGAGCCAGCAAGTGTCGCAGGAAATAAACCAACTTATGGGCAGAAGGTCATCTACAGATGATCTCAGCCTCTCATATTGCAGGAAAATACTATGCAAGAGTGAACTTTCTCAGCAAGGAGATTCTGGACCCAGGAGAATGGGTGTTGTCAGCCGAAGCATTTCATCTGAGTGTGGATCACTGGGACCTTCCATTCCTAGACCTGCTGGCAACTTCTCGCAATGCGAAAGTTCCTCAATTCTACAGTCGCAGGAGAGATCCATGGTCCCTGGGCATAGATGCTCTCGTACAGGTCTGTCCAGAAGACAGATTGCTTTTTGCCTTTCCTCTGTGCCATTGCTGGGCAGGATAATTCGCAAAATTGAAGGCCACAGGGTGCTAGTACTCTTGGTGGTGCCGGACTGGCCCAGGCATCCGTGCTGTGCAGATCTGTAGAGACTCCTGGTGGAGACCCCCCCTTTGTCTTCCACTGCACATGGATCTGTTACAGCAGAGTCCAGTTGTTCACGAAGATCCAGCTCGGTTCTGACTTATGGTTTGGCCCTTGAGTGAGCTCGCCTATTGAAGCATGGATATTTTTCCGTGGTGATTGCCACCTTATGCAGCACTCGAAGGTTCTCCACTTCCTTAGCCTATATTCGGGTTTGGAGATTTTTTTGAGGCCTGGTTTGAGGAATGTGGTGTTCTTCCTCATTCAGTTAAGATCATGCTCATTCTGGACTTTTTGCAGGATGGATTGAATAAAGGTTTGGCCCTTAATTTCCTTGAAGGTGCAGGTTGTGGCTCTTGCCTATTTCAGGGGTCCATTGAATTGTGACTCCTTGTCGTCCCATCCTGATGTGGTCCGTTTTTTGAGGAGAGTGAAACATCTTCGGCTTCCCTTGCCACTACCGGTTCCCTTGTGGAGTCTTAACTTGGTGTTGGATTTTTTGGCGAGCCCTACATTCTGATTGCTGCATAGCTTTTCCTTGCAGTTGTTAACCTTGAAGACAAAGTTTCTGGTGGCTATTTGTTCTGTGTGTCGAATCTCTGAGCTGCTGGCCTTGTCTAGCCGGGAACTGTTCCTTCGGGTGACTCCAGGGGTGTTACATCTGCGTACTGTTCCATCTTTTTTGCCCAAAGTGGTGTCAGATTTCATAAGGTCAGGGATGCAGATGAGTATCACCTTTTGCACTCGTATGTCAAGAAACTTGTCGTGCGGTATCTGGAGGTTTCTGAAACTTTCTGGAAGATGGATCATCTGTTTGTTGTCCATGGAGGAAGTAAGCACGGCACTCTAGCTTGGATGCTGAGAAGCCGTTGCCTACTCAAGTTCGAGCTCATTCCACTAGAGCTCAGGCAGTGTCATTGGCAGAGGTTAGATTTTTGTCTCCCATTGATATTTGCCAAGCTGCGATGTGGTCCTCCTTACACATTTTTTCCAGGTTTTATTGTCTGGATGTGCAGACCTGGGAGGACGGAGCCTTTCCATGTGTGGTGTTGTCTGGACCATGGGCAGCCTCCCACCCTGTTGGGGAGTAGCTTTGGTACATCCCACTGGTCCTGAGTCCATCTGTCTACATGCTAGGAAATGGAGAAATTATTTACCTGATAATTTTGTTTTCCTTAGTGTAGACAGATGGACCCAGCTTCCTGCCCTTGGCTGCCGCATGAGTGTGTCAACAGTCCTGTGGGGCTATGGATCCCAAGGGATTGCTGGTAAGTGTTCATCCAGTCCCTAGATTGGGGTACCTAGACTCTTACGTGAGTTCAGTGTTTTCTTACAGGTTGAGTACAGTTATGGTTGCCTGTGTTTAATCAAGTTTTTTGCTAGATTGTCCACAGTTGCTTTTGCAGAGAATACTGGCAGTCTGGGGTCACTGCAGGAGTAAATATACTGTGCTGTCAGCTTGCTCCATCTCCATATGCTGGCAGGGGAGCATAACCCACTGGTTCTGAGTCTATACTAAGGAAAACAAAATTATCAAGTAAGTAATTTCTCCATTAATATCTATTTAGATAAATACCAAAAGGTAATATCATTTGTGATAAGCTAGGAATTGACACCCACCATACTGAGGGGCCGATGCAATAAGATGCACGCTGAAAACTGATGCTCGTTTTCCTAACTTGCAAGCAGCCACTTCCCCTGGGTGCCCGATGCTGTATTTAAATGAGGGACTGCATTAAAAAATGGCACGCTGAGGGAGAATTGTGCATTCGTAGCTCTCAAATGCATCAGGCGCCCACAATTACAATGAGCGCTCAATACAAACAGCCATTTTTATCCTGCTTCTTCAGGCCAATTTCTTTATTTTGTCAAGGTTGCTGAAGAATCCTATAGCTAAGTGGCAAGCATTAATTTTAAGTGTCACAATGATACTAAGTAGGAGGACACACAGATCGTATTTCTTTTTTTTATTTATCATGAGCTCTTGACTGACAAATTGACTTTACTCCACCTCTGGGGCTGAGGTTAAATTTCCCATGTTAAAAAATGTACATGGGCACTCAGCAGTTTCCTGCATCGGGTAGTAATAGCTAATAGAATGGAAAGATCATGCCCCATCTTTCATTCTCAGCAGTAGGAGGTGGAGAAACTAGGGATGTGCAGAGGGACGCCATACGTTGCATTCGTGATTCGGATTCGTCGGGGAGCAGATACGTTGCATTCGGCCATATGGCGCCCCGATGCGTTAATACGGCGATTTCTATTCGTGTCCCAGCTAAAATTAAAATTAACTACAACCCCCCACCCTCCTGACCCCCCCAAGACTTACCAAAACTCCCTGGTGGTCCAGCGGGGATTCCGGGAGCCAACCCCTGCACTCTCACACCCTCGGTGCGGGTTTCATCATGGCGCCGATAGCCTTTGTCACAGGGGCTACCGGTGCCATTGGTCAGCCCCTGTCACATGGTCATCAGCGCCATCTTGTGCTCCTACCATGTGACAGGGGCTGACCAATGGCACCGGTAGCCCCTGTGACATAGTATGGGCAAAGGCTATCGGCGCCATTTTGAGTACTGGCATCGGATGGCCGGAGTGCAGGAGGTCGCTCCGGGACCCCCGTTGGACCCCCAGGGACATTTGGCCAGCTTGGGGGGGCCCTCCTGACCCCCACAAGACTTGCCAAAAGTCCAGCGGGGGTCCGGGAGCAACCTCCTGCACGCCGGCCGGCCGGCCGATGCCAGTACTCAAAATGGCGCCGATCGCCTTTGCCCTCAATATGTCACAGGTACCGACGGTCGGCCCCTGTGACATAGTGAGGGCAAAGGCGATCTGCTGCCAGTATTCAAAATGGCGCCAAATGCCTTTGCCCTCACTATGTCACAGGTACCGACGGTCGGCCCCTGTGACATAGTGAGGGCAAAGGCGATCTGCTGCCAGTATTCAAAATGGCGCGATAGCCTTTGCCCATATTATGTCACAGGGGCTACCGGTGCCATTCTTCAGCCCCTGTCACATGATAGGAGCACAAGATGGCACCAATGGCCATGTGACAGGGGCTGACCAATGGCACCGGTAGCCCCTGTGACAAAGGCTATCGGCGCCATGATGAAACCGGCAACGAGGGTGTGAGTGCAGGGGATGGCTCCCTGACCCCCCGCTGGACCACCAGGGAGTTTTGGTAAGTCTTGGGGGGTTCAGGAGGGTGGGGGGTTTGTTTAAATTTTTATTTAGGTGGCCGTATAATTCGGCGAAGATTCATGTATTCATGGGGAATTGCGATACATTTCGCTTCCCCACGAATACTACGAATAGTGCAATATACGTTGCGGATCGCCAATACAGCGAAAACGAATGCACACCCCTAGGAGAAACCCAAGTCTGTCTTATTAATAACTATTTGTGGACCTGTTTTCTAGACTTAATTGGCATCTCAGAGACATGGTGGAAAGAGGATAACCAATGGGACAGTGCTATACCAGGGTACAAATTATATAGCAATGACAAAGAGGAGCACCCGGGAGGAGGTGTGGTGCTTTATGTCCGGGATGGCATAGAGTCCAACAGGATAAACATCCTGAATGAGACTAAATACAAAATTGAATCTTTATGGGTAGAAATCCCTTGTGTGTCGGGGAAGACTATAGTGATAGGGGTATTATCCCAGGACAAGCAGGATGCTAGTCCTCACATATGGGTGACGTCATCCACGGAGCCCTTAAGCGGGAAAACTTCTGGCAAGTTTCTAGAAGTTTTAAACTGGCTGCCTGAGGCTACTGAGCATGCTCGGCATGCCATGATATTTCCTGCCACAGGGGTCTCACTCCAGTCTTCTTTTTTCCGCGCTGCTAGCTGCATCGCGGTTTCCAGGAGCCTGTGAGTTACCTCACAACAATCTAAAAATTTTTTCAAACTTCTTCCCTTTACGGGTCTTACTCGGTTTGTCACCGGCTGGTGACAAACATCCTACTTTCTTCACGAAGAAGGAATCCGAAATCATCGACGGATGTCGACCGAAAAAACTTCCGGATTTAAAAAATGTCCGGCCTGCAACCGGACTATGTCCATCACCGACCCGCACGTCGAGTGCGTCCGTTGTTTGGGAGGAGACCACGACATCGCTTCTTGTGCCCAGTGTCAAGAAATGACGGCGAAAGGTAGGAAGCTTCGCCATGAAAAAATGGCTCAGATTTTTCAAATCAGAGCACCGACATCGCCATCGACCTCGACTAGATCTTCCCCGATAGGCGTATCGAAGAAGATACTTCTCAAGAAAAGAGTCCAACAAGGTTCGGGAGATGCTTCCTCGCCAACCCCGTCTGTGGCATCGTCCAGATCCGTTTCTGAGATTCGTACCAAACATAAACACCGGAGACATCACGCGATTCCTCCGTTGCCACCGCCGGAAGAACCGGTGGCTAAACAGCGGAAGTTGTCATCGACCTCGGTAATCCCTGCAGAGGAATCGACACCGTCGACATCCGTGACGGACTTAACAGCCTTGATTAAGAAGCTTGTCGCCGATGCCATGAAAGAAGCCATCCCGGCGGCATCTCCAACACCGGCCCTGGTAGGACCGATGCCGACCTACGGGTCGATGCCGACTCCTCAGTCGATGCCGGCCATCGGGCCGATGCCGATGACTCCATCGATGCCGACTACCGAGTCGATGCCTTCCTCGATATCGATGCCGGCGCCATCGTCCATATCGATGCCAGTGCCGATGCCAACGTCATCGTCCATACCGATGCCAATCTCGGTGCCGATGACTGCTGCAGCTCTATCAATGCCGATGGACGTGCCCAGCTGCTCTTCAACGATGCCTGCTGCTCGATCGATGTCAGCAGCCTCATCGTCGATGCAAATCGCACATCCTTCGATGGAATCGACTAATTTACATTCTTCAATGTCCACAAGTGCTTCCAGACCAATCTCCTCATTGATTCCCATCTCCATGTTCTCCTTTCTCACTACTTCACTTTCTACGGCTGCACAACCAGCTCCACATTATACCTTAGCTCCTTCTGCAGCTTCAAGCCGGGGAAAAAAGGCAGCAGGAAAATCCAAGCATCCAGAGATTCCCTCTGAGAAAAGACTACATGCTATCCTTACCAAAAGATATCATGATCTTTTATCTTCCTTGCCTTCATACCCTGCGGAAGAAAGTGATACCAGTGATGCGGTACCGGACATCCAGGATCCTTTACCAGGACCCTCTGGAGTTGCTCCATCTACAATTCCAAGCCATCCTTCATATCCTCAACCAGCGGATACATGGTCTGATACACAATCGGAGTATTCTTCAGAGGAATTTTTATCAGAAGGTACTCCGCCACAGACCAAGAAGCAATCCCCTCCTGAGGATTTGTCTTTTGCTTCTTTCGTTCAAGAAATGTCGGAATCCATCCCTTTTCAACTTCAGGCAGAGAAGGATGACAGACAGCAAACACTGGAGATTCTACAATTTGTAGATCCCCCAAAACATAACCTAGCAATTCCAGTACATGAAGTACTACTCCAACTTCAACAACGGATTTGGGAGCACCCATGTTCAACACCGGGAGTTAATCGTAGAATTGATTCTACATATTTAGTCCAAGCAGCCCCAGGCTTTGAGAAGCCACAACTACCACACAGTTCATTAGTTGTGGAATCTGCGCAAAAGAAATCAAGAAGGTCCAGAACTCACGCTTCTATCCCTCCTGGGAAAGATAACAGATTCCTAGACCTTATGGGGCGTAAGATTTACCAGGGAGCGATGCTAAATTCGAAAATTGCTGCGTACCAACTGTATATGACGCAGCATCAAAGAAACCTGTGGAAGCAGATTGAGGAATTTCTACCCTCTCTCCCTCAACAGCAGCAGGAGGCAGCACAACAGATTGTGCAGAAAGGTCTGGATGCGGGCAAGCATGAGGTGCGAGCGGCGTATGACGCGTTTGAGACTTCTTCCAGAACGGCAGCTTCAGGCATCAGTGCTCGAAGATGGGCCTGGTTGAAGGCGTCGGACCTACGTCCAGAGGTCCAGGATAAACTAGTGGACTTGCCTTGCCTGGGCGACAACTTGTTCGGAACAAAAGTACAAGATGCCGTAACGCAGCTTAGAGAGCACTCTGAAACATTAAAGCAGCTCTCTACGTTGTCCCATGACACTCCTACTCACCCTGCCCGCAGGCCGCCACGGCGAGACACCAGACGACCTTTCTTTAGGCCGAGAAGGTATTACCCCCAGACCTCAAGACCACGCTCTACAAGGCCTCCACAGCGCCCTCAGCAGAGACAGCAGAGAGCTGCAAGGCCACAGCCTCCGCCCCAAACTGCTTCCACCTCTGGCTTTTGAAAGCAGTCCCGGAGAACAGAGCCAACCAAACCCCTTTCCAGATTTACCAGTAGGGGGAAGGATTTCCCACTTTTACAACGATTGGGAAAATATCACCACAGATCAATGGGTCTTATCCATAGTTCATCAGGGTTACCACCTAGACTTCACAGCTCCCCCGCAGGAGTTTCCACCACAAAACTCCTATCTCGAACACATCCCTCAATTACAAATGGAATTATCTACTCTTCTGAAAGCAAGAGCTGTGGAACACGTACCACACTCACAGAAGGGAAGAGGATTCTATTCCCGGTATTTCCTCATTCCAAAGAAAACCGGAGGACTTCGTCCCATTCTAGATCTCAGAAATCTCAACAAATTTCTAAGAAAAGAAAAATTCAGAATGGTATCCTTAGGCACCATTCTTCCTCTCATACAAAAGGGGGATTGGCTTTGTTCTCTGGATCTCCAAGACGCTTATACTCACATACCTATTTTCCCACCTCATCGCAAGTACCTAAGATTCAAGGTGGGACACCAGCATTTCCAATACAGAGTCCTACCATTCGGCCTAGCCTCAGCTCCCAGAGTATTCACAAAATGCCTAGCAGTAATAGCAGGACATTTGCACAAACAGGGTGTTCATGTCTTCCCTTATCTAGACGATTGGCTAATAAAAAGTCAATCTCAACAAGGGGCGCTTACTTCTCTACATTACACAATAAAGGTACTGCACAAACTGGGATTTCTCATCAATTATCAAAAATCCCACCTGCAACCATCTCATCTACTCCAATACATAGGAGCAGAATTAGACACAAACCTCGCACAAGCTTTTCTTCCAGAAGACCGTGCACAAACACTGTCCCAGTTGGCGTACTCCATGTCCACACAACCGCAAGTGACAGCTCATCAGTTTCTAATCTTACTAGGCCACATGGCATCAACGGTTCATGTCACTCCGATGGCACGACTTGCCATGCGACTTACCCAATGGACTCTTCGGTCGCAATGGATCCAAGCCATTCAACCACTTCATTCTCCCATCCAAGTAACCCACCAACTTCGCTCATCGCTAAACTGGTGGACAATCAAGGACAATTTACGCAAGGGCCTGCCTTTCCAAAAGCCGATCCCTCAGATAACGTTAACTACAGATGCATCCACCTTGGGATGGGGAGCTCATGTAAACTCTCTTCAAACTCAAGGAACTTGGACAAAACTCGAAGCCACATATCAAATCACTTTTCTGGAACTTCGAGCTATACGTTATGCGCTGCATGCGTTCAAGGACTGCCTTTCACACAAGACTGTGTTAATCCAAACAGACAATACGGTTGCCATGTGGTACATCAACAAACAGGGAGGTACGGGCTCGTATCTCCTTTGTCAAGAAGCTGCGCAAATTTGGGACTGGGCCTTGAATCACTCAATATTGCTACAGGCCACTTATCTAGCAGGAATTCAAAATGTGCTAGCAGACCGACTCAGTCGGCAATTCCAACCACACGAGTGGTCTCTGAATCCCTCGATAGCGACCAAGATATTCCAACGTTGGGGACAGCCAACAACAGACCTCTTTGCGTCGCACCTGAACCACAAGGTGACCAACTTCTGTTCCCTGCACAAACAGAAGCACCAACCAGCCGAGGACGCCTTTGCTCGCCCTTGGAACTCAGGCCTACTCTATGCATATCCTCCCATACCGCTTATCACCAAGACACTGGTGAAGCTACAACAGGACAAGGGGACCATGATACTCATAGCCCCATATTGGCCTCGACAGGTATGGTTTCCCACGCTGCTAGACCTTTCAGTCAGGGATCCAATACGTCTGGGAATAGCTCCCAATCTCATTACTCAGGATCAGGGTCGGTTGCGCCATCCCAACCTTCAGTCCCTATCCCTGACAGCATGGATGTTGAAAGCTTAATCTTACAACCACTCCATCTTTCAACAAATGTTTCCCAAGTGCTTATAGCTTCCCGCAAACCTTCCACGAGAAAAAATTACTCTTTCAAATGGAAACGGTTCACATTCTGGTGCAAGCAAAATCATACAGATCCTTTTACTTGCCCCACATCTACTCTTCTAGATTATTTGTACCATCTTTCAAACTCTGGTCTTCAGACATCGTCAATCAGAGTACATTTGAGTGCAATCTCCGCTTACCATAACAAGATAGGAGATGCACCTATATCCACACAACCTCTCGTCAGTAGATTCATGAGAGGTCTAACACATCTTAATCCACCAATTCGGCCTCCAGCTACACAATGGGACCTGAATCTGGTTTTAACAGGACTAATGCGTTCTCCTTTCGAACCCATTGATTCCTGTGATCTTAAATTTCTCACATGGAAGACTATTTTCCTCATAGCCATCACATCAGCTAGAAGGGTTAGTGAGTTACAAGCACTTGTCACATATGAACCTTATACAAAGTTTCTCCATGACAGAGTGGTTCTCCGAACGCATCCGAAATTCCTTCCTAAGGTAGTTACGGAATTCCATTTAAATCAAACAATAGTCTTACCCACATTCTTTCCAAAGCCTCACTCTCACCAGGGGGAAAGAGCTTTGCACACTTTGGACTGCAAACGTGCGTTGTCCTATTACTTGAATCGTACTACGTCCCTCAGAACATCCAATCAGCTTTTTGTCTCTTATGACCCAAATAAGCCTGGTAGAGCAGTGGGAAAACATACTTTATCCAATTGGTTAGCAGACTGCATACAATTTTGCTATGCAAAAGCAGGCCTTCCTCTCCAAGGGCGAGTAAAGGCACACTCAGTAAGAGCAATGTTAACCTCGGTAGCACACTTTCGTTCAGTGCCAATCATTGACATTTGTAAAGCAGCAACATGGAGTTCTCTTCACACTTTTGCAGCTCATTACTGTTTGGACAAGGAAGGACGACAAGATTCAGCCTATGGACAATCTGTCTTAAAGAACTTGTTTCCAGCTTAATCCCAACTCCTTCTACATCCACTCTGCTGTGATCTTCGGCTGACTCATTTTCTTCAACAAAGCATCACTGCTACCTGACTCAGCCTCTAGCTTGCTAATCACCCATATGTGAGGACTAGCATCCTGCTTGTCCTGGGATAAAGCAAAATTGCTTACCTTGTAATAGGTGTTATCCCAGGACAGCAGGATGTAGTCCTCACGGAACCCGCCCGCCACCCCGCGGAGTTGGGCCTCAGACTTTATTATTTTATTTTGCTTACGCTTATTGCTACATACAAGACTGGAGTGAGACCCCTGTGGCAGGAAATATCATGGCATGCCGAGCATGCTCAGTAGCCTCAGGCAGCCAGTTTAAAACTTCTAGAAACTTGCCAGAAGTTTTCCCGCTTAAGGGCTCCGTGGATGACGTCACCCATATGTGAGGACTACATCCTGCTGTCCTGCGATAACACCTATTACAAGGTAAGCAATTTTGCTTAATACTGTCCATCTGGTCAAGATGGTGAGACGGACAGTGAAATGCTAAGAGAAATTAGGGAAGCTAACCAAATTGGTAGTGCAGTAATAATGGGAGACTTCAATTACCCCAATATTGACTAGGTAAATGTATCATCGGGACACGCTAGAGAGATAACGTTCCTGGATGGAATAAATGATAGCTTTATGGAGCAATTGGTTCAGGAACCGACGAGAGAGGGAGCAATTTTAGATCTAATTCTCAGTGGAGCACAGGACTTGGTGAGAGAGGTAACAGTGGTGGGGCCGCTTGGCAATAGTGATCATAATATGATCAAATTTGATTTAATGACTGGAAGAGGAACAGTGTGCAAATCCAAGGCTCTCATGCTAAACTTTCAAAAGGGAAACTTTGATAAAATGAGAAAAATTGTTAGAAAAAAACTGAAAGGAGCAGCTACAAAAGTAAAAAATGTCCAAGAGGCGTGGTCATTGTTAAAAAATACCATTCTAGAAGCACAGTCTAGATGTATTCCACACATTAAGAAAGATGGAAAGAAGGCAAAACGATTACCGGCATGGTTAAAAGGGGAGGTGAAAGAAGCTATTTTAGCCAAAAGATCTTCATTCAAAAATTGAAAGAAGGATCCAACAGAAGAAAATAGGATAAAGCATAAACGTTGGCAAGTTAAATGTAAGACATTGATAAGACTGGCTAAGAGAGAATTTGAAAAGAAGTTGGCCGTAGAGGCAAAAACTCACAGTAAAAACTTTTAAAAATATATCCGAAGCAGAAAGCCTGTGAGGGAGTCAGTTGGACCGTTAGAGGATCGAGGGGTTAAAGGAGCACTTAGAGAAGATAAGGCCATCGCAGAAAGATTAAATGATTTCTTTGCTTCGGTGTTTACTAACGAGGATGTTGGGGAGGTACCCGTAATGGAGAACATTTTCATGGGTAATAATTCAGATGGACTGAATTAAATCACGGTGAACCTAGAAGATGTGGTAGGCCTAATTGACAAACTGAAGAGTAGTAAATCACCTGGACTGGATGGTATACACCCCAGAGTTCTGAAGGAACTAAAAAATGAAATTTCAGACCTATTAGTAAAAATTTGTAACCTATCATTAAAATCATCCATTGTACCTGAAGACTGGAGGATAGCAAATGTAACCCCAATATTTAAAAAGGGCTCCAGGGGCGATCCAGGAAACTACAGACCGGTTAGCCTGACATCAGTGCCAGGAAAAATAGTGGAAAGTGTTCTAACATCAAAATCACAGAACATATAGAAAGACATGGTTTAATGGAACAAAGTCAGCATGGCTTTACCCAGGGCAAGTCTTGCCTCACAAATCTGCTTCACTTTTTTGAAGCAGTTAATAAACATGTGGATAAAGGTGAACCAGTAGATGTAGTATACTTGGATTTTCAGAAGGCGTTTGACAAAGTTCCTCATGAGAGGCTTCTAGGAAAAGTAAAAAGTCATGGGATAGGTGGCGATGTCCTTTCGTGGATTGCAAACTGGCTAAAAGACAGGAAACAGAGAGTAGGATTAAATGGACAATTTTCTCAGTGGAAGGGAGTGGACAGTGGAGTGCCTCAGGGATCTGTATTTATTTATTTATTTATTTTTTATTTTTATATACCGATTTTCATGCATCAAATGCATATCAGACCGGTTTACAATGAAACAGTGTAAGCAGGAAATACATTTCCTTAGTCTAATACATTGAACATCCATAACAAAATAATTGTAAATTGAGCAAAAAGCTAAACAACATTACTAAAATTAAATTATTAAAGAAATTATACATACAAATATTTTAAAAGGAGCATAAATCGTTTACCAGCTGAAAACAGAGCGTGGTGACGTCACAGTGGGCAGTTCTCTTTTTCCTTCAGATGTCATTAATTTCTTTGATTCCCAGCGATTTTTCTTTTTTTTTAGGTTTTTTGTGAACGGGATAGTTTTTGAAGGTACCCGATGTTGGAGGGCAGCCCCTCAGTTTCCATGCCTGGTGGACCGGCGTCGTTTACCGGCTGAAAACAGAGCGTGGTGATGTCACAGTGGGCGGTTCTCTTTTTCCTTCAGATGTCATTAATTTCTTTGATTCCCAGCGATTTTTCTTTTTTTTTAGGTTTTTTGTGAACGGGATAGTTTTTGAAGGTACCCGATGTTGGAGGGCAGCCCCTCAGTTTCCTTGCCTGGTGAGATAATCAGATTTGCAGATGACACAAAATTGTTCAAAGTAGTTAAATCACAAGCAGATTGTGATAAATTGCAGGAAGACCTTGTGAGACTGGAAAATTGGGCATCCAAATGGCAGATGAAATTTAATGTGGATAAGTGCAAGGTGATGTATATAGGGAAAAATAACCCATGCTATATTTACACAATGTTGGGTTCCATATTAGGTGCTACAACCCAAGAAAGAGATCTAGGCGTCATAGTGGATAACACATTGAAATAGTCGGTTCAGTGTGCTGCGGCAGTCAAAAAAAACGAACAGAATGTTGGGAATTATTAGAAAGGGAATGGTGAATAAAACGGAAAATGTCATAATGCCTCTGTATCGCTCCATGGTGAGACCGCACCTTGAATACTGTGTACAATTCTGGTCGCCGCATCTCAAAAAAGATATAATTACGATGGAGAAAGGTATAGAGAAGGGCTACCAAAATGATAAGGGGAATGGAACAACTCCCTTATGAGGAAAGACTAAAGAGGTTAGGACTTTTCAGCTTGGAGAAGAGACGGCTGAGGGGGGATATGATAGAGGTGTTTAAAATCATGAGAGGTCTAGAACGGGTAGATGTGAATCGGATATTTACTCTTTCGGATAGTAGAAAGACTAGGGGGCACTCCATGAAGTTAGCATGGGGCACATTTAAAACTAATCGGAGAAAGTTCTTTTTTACTCAACGCACAATTAAACTCTGTAATTTGTTGCCAGAGGATGTGGTTAGTGCAGTTAGTATAGCTGTATTTAAAAAAGGATTGGATAAGTTCTTGGAGGAGAAGTCCATTACCTGCTATTAAGTTTACTTAGAGAATAGCCACTGCCATTAGCAATGGTAACATGGAATAGACTTAGTTTTTGGGTACTTGCCAGGTTCTTATGGCCTGGATTGGCCACTATTGGAAACAGGATGCTGGTCTGACCCAGTATGGCATTTTGCATGCAGGATCTTTTTTGGATCTTTTTTTTGTTTATTATATATTTACCCAGCCATTATGGAGGTAATTGAAATCTAAATCAAAAACAATGGGAACTGCAAAAATATATCTTATTAGAGGTTTTCCTGGGTAACTTTAGGACTCTTTTTGATATTGAGTTAGGTAATCGAAATCTCCCATTATTACTGCACTACCAAATTTATTATCATTTCACCATCCATCTGATCATTTTGGGTAGGTGGACAGTAGTATACCCCCAACTCTATAACATATGGGATTTCTAACCATAAAGATTCTTTTATGCATTTAGTCTCTTGCAGGATCTTTATCCTGTTGGATTCTGTGCCATCCCGAACATAAAGTGCCACTCCCAACCAAGTTGATCCTCTCTATCATTGTGATATAATTTGTACCCTGGTATAGTACTATCCCATTGGTTATCATCTTTCCACCAGGTCTCGGAAATGCCTATTATGTCTACCTCTTTATTCAGTGCTATACACTCTAAGTCTCCCATCTTATTTCTTAGTCTTCTAACTCTCCAATCTTCTTTCTTAGTCTTCTGGCATTGGCATACAGACATTTAAAAGTATGGTTTTTGTTTGTATTAAAAACCTGCTTATCAGTTAACAGGGATAATTGGAATCTTTTAACTCAGGTGGTTCTTTAATTGAAATCACATGGACTACTTTTCTTTTCTAAGAACCTGTCTGTTGAGATGCCCTAATTCTCATTTTCCATTAGTATCTTTTGAAGATAGCTCCTTCTGAACCATGTGCTGCTGATCAACTGTCAGCTTTTCCACTTGTTCTAGTTTAAAAGCTGCTCTATCTCCTTTTTAAAGATTAGCACCAGCAGCCTGGTTCCACCCTGATTAAGGTGGAGTCTGTCCTTTTGGAAAAGATTCCCCATTCCCTAAAAGGTTGCCCATTTCCTTACAAAACTGAATCCCTCTTCCCTGCACCATTGTGTCATCCATATATTGAGATTCCGAAGCTCTGCCTACCACTAGGAATCTGCGCATGTAACAGGGAGCATTTCAGAGAATGCTACCCTGGAGGTTCTGGATTTCAGCTTTCTAACTCAAAGCTTAAATTTTGCTTCCAGAACCTTCCATCCACATTGTCCCATGTCACTGGTGTCTACAAGTACCCCAATAGCCAGCTCCTCCCCAGCACTTTCTAAAATCCTATTTAGGTGACATTTGAGGTCTACAACCTTCACATCATGCATGAAAATTACCAAGTGATCCTCTAATCCACCAGCTACCTAATTACATTCCCAATAATCAAATCACCAACTATGACGGCTGACTTAATCCTTCCCTCCTGGGCATTAGCCCTGGGAAACTTGTATTTGGTGCGAGAAGATAATGCATCACCTGGAGAGATCTTTGCTACAGGATCACTTCCTGTTTCTCCAGGGTGATGCTGTCCGAACAGGTGACCTTCCTTCTCCAAGGCAGCACCGAGGATGCCAGACTGGAATTGGGACTCCTCTATATACCTTTGTCTGCTTCAGCTCCTCAAGGTCTACCACTCTAGCCTCCAGAGATCAAACTCATTCTCTTAGAGCTAGGAGCTCCTTGCACCTGGTGTACACATACAACCTCTCACCAACTGGTAAAATATCATGCATTTTACACTTGGTGCAAAAGAGTGGAAGGCCCCCATTTTGCTGCTGGACTGCTGCCTCCATCTTAATATTGTTGAGTACTTACTTAAGTTTAGGTTTCTAAGGGAATAGGGATGCATAAATTAGAGTCCTTTAAATGTATGTGGTGTATTCACTGTTAATATAGTAGTGACCTCCAAGGGGATAACTAAAATCTTGATAAGAGTGTGGCAATCTTGTGTTTTAGATAAAATCCTTATTGATTTTTACTGTGAAAAGTAAATCTTGCCTATAAATCAAAGAATGAGCTTGGGTGGGTGGGAGTGAAAGCCAGACACTAGAATTACATAACTTGCTTGCTTTTTCTTCAGGCAGACACATTAAAGAATCTACCCCACTATTTCACCTCTCCCCCAAATTTAAGTCCTAAGATTTCCCAAAGCAATTCACCAATCCTCTTCAGCCACTAGCAAAATCATCTTCTCTCAATACTCCCACAGTATTCCACAACCCATACTTTTACAATCAGCTTAAAATAGAGCAACTGATATACTTGTCATACTTCTCTAGTTTGCCATTGGCTGAATATGGTAGAAAAATGTCTTCTTGTAACCAGACTTATATGCTATGGAAATTGGAAGGCAGCATATGGGGATTAAAGGTAACATACCTCCCAGAAATCAACGGAGGCTTCAGATCTCTTTGTAGTTCTCACTTTCTCTTTCCTTTTCTCAGGATTTGTGGTTTGGAGTAAATAGCCCCCCAGTAGAACTGTGGAAAGCAACAGCTCTTAAAATGCCACGATGGGAAGAAGTTGCAAAGATGGACCATGAGCAACTTTACAGTACAAAATATCTGCTAGATGTACCCTGTACCCTGTACAGTGTCACCATGGAGGATAACGCCGTTTCTGAGTCCCTCAGAGTAGCCTGAATAAACCTCCTGGGAGTCATCATCTTGGCTGTGAACATGCATCAGCATCAAAAGATTGTATGAGAATGGTTTAAGTAACTGCCAGTCTGCCAAACTGGTGACAGAAGCATACTCTGAACAAAAGAATTAAAACTGTTTTATTTCAGCCCAGAATGTTTGTCCAGCCTTGTCCTATCTACTTTTTGCAATTCCCAGTGCTACAGTAATATGTTTTGAAAAAAACTGCAGCACTTCAGTAAACACAAAGATGTCCATATTCAAAAATTCACCAAGAGGTTAAGCTATCCGGATATTCAATAGAAATTATCAAGATAAATGTTCCACTGAATATCCAGATAAAGTTATCAAGATAACTTTAGACTTGCTATTTGTGAGGACAAACATCTGCACAAATTTAACCAGATAGTACTACATAGAAGTGACGGCAGAAAAGGACCTAATGGCCCATCCAGTCTGCCCAGCAAGCTCCCAGAATTATAAGTTATTCAGCCCGCCAAGGTCAGGGCTCTTGTTGGTTTCTGTTTGAGTCCAATTTCCTTTCACCCCCCCCCTGCAGTTGAAGCATTGAGCAATATTGGAGTTGCATCTAAAGTGTAGTATCAGGTATTTTGGTTAAAGGCCGCCACATAAAGCAGATTACCCCCATGCTTATTGGTTTTCCTAGACTGTACAGTTCAAAGTCCTTGAGGGTGGTTGTCTGAATCCAATTCCTCTTTTCCCCTGCTGTAGAAGCAGTGAGCAATGATGGAGTTGCATCAACAGTATGAAGGCTTATCCCTTATTTGTTAAGGGAAGTATCTGACACACCAGCAAGTTACCCTCATGAACTCTTTTCTTCATTTCCATCCTCTAACCTTTAAGGATCCACAGTGTTTATCCCATGCTCCTTTGAAATCTTTCAATGTTTTTGTCTTCACCATCTCCTCGGAAGGGCATTCCAGGCATCCACCACCCTCTCCATGAAAAATTTTTCCTGATGACGGTTCTGAGTCAACGTTCCTGGAGTTTCATTTCGTGACCCCTAGTTCCCTGTACGTACCGGATCAGTCCAGACTCCTGGGTTGTGCCTCCGCACCAGCAGATGGAGACAGAGCCAAACTTGTCAGGCTCCCCCTATATATACCAGGGTGCCACCCACAGCCTGTCAGTATAACTCTGTCTCCAGCAGATGGTCAGATGCCTAACCCACAGTCTTGCCTGATTCAATTAGGTGTTAGTGTATTGTTGTAAGAAGGCTAGATAGGTCCTTGTTTTGTTTTCCTCTCCTTGCCGTAAAGTTAAAAAAAAAAAAAAAAAGGGAGATTTGTTTTTGTTGCAGGTTCTCCAGAGGATCGGGCCTGAGCCTCCCAGGGGGTTGTTAGGTCCCGAGGGGGCCATCCCCCCTGGTAGAAGGCTGCTGTGGCCAAGGGTCGAGGACCCTGCAGGTGGGAACCGGCCCAGCCGAGGTGATACCGGGGAGCCCGGCTCACTCACCCCAACCAGGCCGCTTCAGCACCCGTCGGGGGACAGCGTCGTTTAAAAAAAAAAAAAAATGAGGTAAGTTTTTCTCGCGGCGGCTCGGCGGCGCGGTTTGCTTTTTATTTCGGCTCCCTCCTCCCCGATTGTCGCGTTTCCCCGCCGGTTGAAAAAAAAAAAAAAAAAAAAAGTTCTGAGTCTTTTCTTCTCTCGGCGGCGCGAAACGACCCGGCCGGCCACGTGGCGCGGCCTGGGCGGCCTGCGGGTCGGCGCACGCGCGGTTCTCAGGGTATGGGCTGGGCCCAGCCTGCTTCCCCGACGAGGAAGGGACTTCGGGGGACGCACGAGGGGGTGCGTGGTAGGCGAATCGGGACGCCAGTCGCGTTGGGGGCCCCTCCCGCGGCGTTTTTTCCCCGAAATGGCTGCAGGCAGATGCAGCATAAGACACCATTTTAGCCAGTCGTGCTTGCCGTCCTCCACGGGGGGGGGGGGGGGTAGGAACTCCCCGTTCTCCCTCTCTCCATGGCGCACGGGGCCGGGACTGTGTTTTTTCCCGCGGGCTATTCGGGGAAGGGAGCAGGGGACCTCTCAGGATCCACAAAGGGCAGCCTGGTGGCTCAGTGTTAGGACTGCAGCCTGGCATGCAGAAGGTGCCCAGTTCAATCCTTGGGGATGCTGCTAAGGTCGGTTGGCTCCTGTTCTTCCCTCCCCTCGGGGTTTATTTTGCCCATGCGTAGGGCTGGCGGGGGCCGTAAGTCTAGCAGGCGTACATCAGGAGAGTCCTGGGGGCCACTGCAGGACTTTTGCGGGCAGAGCAGGCTCGGTGGGCCCTCCCGCCACAGGTCCCCTCGGCTTCCCCGGAGAACACGTCAGACCAGGAGGATTTAGAGGGCCTGTCCCCACCCCCGAGGGGGGTAGAGGTCGACGGGGCCACGCCGCCAGGGACTAAAAAAGCAGGGCCAGACTTCGGAAGGTGAAGATCCCCGGTTCATCCGTCTCTTCCATGGGGACGTATTAGGACCCGGCATTCCAGCTAGCCTGGAGCGATGACGGATCGCTACACCTCCAGTGGATTCTAGGCTCGTTTCAATGGATCTGATGTTGCAGGGGCTGAGTGCACCCCTGCGGTTTTCCTTTCTCCACTTGCAGCTTCAAGTCTGCTATTTCGGAGGATACACCGGACTTGGGATTAAAGTTTTCAAAGACGACGGGCACACTTTACCCCTGCCGGAGGACGTCTTGGAAGTCCTGCGAGCTCCCAAGGTCGACGCAGCCGTGTCCGCGGTCCCGAAGTGCGAGTTTCCCAAGGTGGACGTAGCCGTGTCAGCTCACGAAGTGCGAGCTCCCAAGGTGGAAGCAGCCGTGGCAGCGGTCAAGAAGCGCTCTGCCATACCGGGCCCGGGGACCACGGCTCGGTAGGATCTTCAGGATCAGAAGTCGGTGATCCAAGTGAAGAGGATCCCTGAGGTCTCGGCCCTGGGGGCCTGGACAGCAATTTCCTGCAATCTCACGCTCAGAGCCAGTCTTGGCTGGGCCCAACGACTTCTGGCTACTGAGGGCCTGCCGGTATAGGAGGCTCGTCAGGCCGGGCGCCTAGAGCCGGTAGTGGTCTGCATCGCTTGCGGACCCCTGCACGCTCCGGGTCCGCTACTGGCCCGGCGAGCTGACTGCTGTGGTGGCAGGACTGGTCAGCGGATGGTGCGTCCGAGTCCATGCCGAGTACATTGCCGTTCAAGGGAAAGCTGCGGTCCGGGAAGGAGTTAGAGGTAGTCCCTATGGGAGTATAAAGAGTGTCGTCTTCCGGAGGATGGTCACGCTCCAGGTCATCCTTCTCCTCCAGGTCTCCTTTTCAGGGGAAACCAGTGGGCTCACGCCCAGGTGCTCCTTCTCCTTCCTTCTCCCGTCGCTCGGAGGGAGACGGGACTTCAGAAGACCCAGTCTATTTGGCAGGCCTGGTTCCTCACAGTCCCCGGCCCAGCCCGCACTATTATATCTTACCGGATCATTCCTCTGTGCCCAGGATAGGGGGCAGGTTGGCTCTCTTCTACGAGGAATGGACCAGGATCACGTCAGATCAAGGTGTACTGTCGGTAGCCAATCACCGGGCGGAGACGCAAACAAGCACCGAGCTGTCCAGCCAACCTTGGAAAACTGGTTCGATCTGGGAACCGTTGGTCCGGGCCCACATCAGGAGCGAGAAAAAGGATACTACTCCATTTTCCTTCGTAGTTCCAAAGCAGGAAGGAACCTTCCGGCCCATACCAGATCGCAAGTGTGTCAACAGATGGCGGCGGATCCCGTTTTTCGCACGAAGGCGCCACGGTCCGCCATTGCATCGATATGGCCGGGGGGGGGGGGGGGAGAAAATTCCTGCCATCCCTGAATCTCACGGAGGCTTCTCTTTGGCGGGCTCAGTGCGGATCACCAGAAACATCTACGGTTATTCGTCTGGGGGGAAAGACTTGCACTGGTCCAGCCTTGCCTTTTGGGCTGGATACAGCCCCGGACCATTGCCAAAGGCATGGTGGTCGTAGCGGCACAGCGGCAGAGGGAGGACTTCTGTTGCCCTTATACCGGCACGGTTGGCTGTTCGGCCGAAGTCGGAGCCCCTCTGGGGGTTCGCCATCACTCGCGACCGCGGTGGCAAACATCACGAGGAGTCCTCTCGTTCCCTCTCAGTCCTTGCAGTTTTCTAGGAGCGTTGCTCGATACTAGCCAGGGGACGGTATTCCTTTCGATACTAGCCAGGGGACGGTATTCCTTTCATCGGAGCGGGGCCACACAGAACAGGCAGGTTTGATCCTTGCTTCGGAATTAGCCGCCGACAGTTTGGTTTTATCTACAGACGATAGGATCCATGGCGGAAACGCGGGTCCTGGTAGCCTGGTCTTTCGCGCACAGGCGTCCATTCCACTCAGTTTTGCTCTCCCGATGGAGCCCAGTGTCGGTGCAGTTTTTCTCCCGTCACCATTAACAAAGCCAGAATGGACGGGGATCATCACGGATGCGAGTCTCCTTGGTCTAGAGTTGGAAGTCGGTTCAGGACCGTTGGGCCACGCCCTTGTCGCTTGGCCGATCTATGATCCCAGGAGAGTCGGTCCGGGTCCTCTCAGACAATGCGACAATGGCGGCCTGCATCATTCGGCACTGGGGAACCGGACGTCAACTGGTGGTCCGCGAGGCTAGTCTCCTGCGGCAGTGGACGGAGCGTCACCTGCTCGGCATGGCGGCGTCTCGCATAACAAAGGTCGTCGACGTTCATAAGGATTTTAGACGCTAGTATGTTGGCCCAGGATAATGGGATCTGACAGCAGGGCTTCCCATCTCATCTGCGTCAGATGGGACACGCCGGCTACGGTCCTGATGGCGACGTTCCGGAAGGCCAAGGCTCCATGGTTCTTGGCCCGCCAGACAGCAACGGGGGCAGGAGGAGCACATGTCCTGATGTTCCCGTGGCCCATGAGGATTCTTCGGTACGTCTCCCTCATTGGACTCTGTTCAGCGGAATCCTTCGGTGCATGAAGACCCACCCATCCAACGTTGTTAGGGTGGCTCCTGGATGGCCAAGAAGGCCCTAGTTGCGGACCTCCACGACCTGGCGGTGGAGGGACCGTGGTGGTTGCCGTGACTTCCGGGTCTTCTCCACCGGCCCCATGTGTTTTTTTTTTTCGATCAGGTAGATCGCTTTGGCGGGCGGCATGGTTCTGGAAAGGCGTCAGTCTACTTGACCCGATGGGGTCGCCGTGCTAGGTTCGAGGAAGGAGTCAACTTGCTTGGCGGTTGTGTCAGTTTGAAATATCTTCGAATCGTGGTGCATTACACGGTCAATTCCCTCTACTTGGGCTTCCGTTTTTAACTATTTGGCTTCTACAGGATGGTTTGGCTCTCGGGCTATCCTGTAGTTACCTAAGGATTCTGGTAGCGGTTCTCGGTTGCTTTCGGGAGTTTCTTCAAGAATGTCTTTGGTGGCACTTCCGGATTGGAACCGGGTCCCGAAGGGGCGGATCAGTTGCGGCCACCTTGACGGTGCAGTGTAGTGGAGCGTGGTCCTCGAAGCCCTATGTGCTCCTCCCTTCACACTTGTCATACAGGCAATCTTTAAGGATCTTAAGTTGAAGACAGTGGTCGAGCCGGGGGGGACGCTGTGCATGGTCCCCTCATTTTCCCCACAGGTGGAATTCTCATGTGAAACTTCCTTCCTTCAGGATCTCCGGGGGTCGGAGCATTGGCGAAGGATCTGATGAAGGTGGATGTGCGCAGATATTTCCTGCGGTAGTTGGAGGTGTAGAATGATATTGATTTTCTAATCACCTCTTTGTGGCCGTCAGGGCCCAAGGAGGGGTAATATGACTTCCAAGGATACCGTGGCTCACTGGTTGGAGGAGATTATAGGGTCCGCATAATCCCTTTGCGGTAAATCGGTTCCGCGAGGGTACAAGGACCGTTCGAGGTTCCAGGCGGTTTCCTGGGCGGAGCGTATGCGGGTCTCTATACAGGGGATTTGCAGGGCGGCCTTTTGGAATCCTGCTATTCTTTTGCACGTCATTATGGCAACTTCGGAGCAGGTGTTTTAAGAGCGGGCCTCTCCGGATCCCATCCCAACTAATCTCAGCTCTGGTACATCCCAGGAGTCTGGACTGATCCGGTACGTACAGGGAAAGGAAAATTAGGGCTTACCTCCGATAATTTTCGTTCCTGTAGTACCAAGGATCAGTCCAGAGTCCCGCCCTCTATGTTTTCTCAGTTTCGGTGAGTCCGCTGGGTGTTTTTGTCTGTTATGCGAAGGTTGCGGGATTTCCTTATATGGCTCAGTAGATATATGCTGGTTTCTCTTCCGGGGCAGGTCTCTCGTTTGGGACTGTGGTCCCGGGGTTTCTCTGGTTTCTATTCCGGGAGGTTTAGTTAGTTTTCAGAGTTCTGCTTTGACATTGCGTTATACTGACAGGCTGTGGGTGGCACCCTGGTATATACAGGGGGAGCCTGACAAGTTTGGCTCTGTCTCCATCTGCTGGTGCGGAGGCACAACCCAGGAGTCTGGACTGATCCTTGGTACTACAGGAACGAAAATTATCAGAGGTAAGCCCTAATTTTCCTTTCCATTGGTTTCTTTGCAGCGGAAAAGGTTTGCCGTTGATCATGCATCCTTAAAACCTTTCAAGTATCTGAAGGTCTATATCATCTCTTCTGTTCCTCCTCTCCTCCAGGGTATACATATTTAGGTCATTCAACCTCTCATAAGTCATTTGATGGAGACCCCTCACCATTTTGGTCAACCTTCTCTGGACCGCCTCCATCCTGTCTCTGTCCCTTTTGAGATACGGTCTCCAGAACTGAACATAGTACTCCAGGTGAGGCCTCACCAAGGAGCTGAACTAAATAAGATAGCCTGCCCTCACCACGCCTCCATTCCCGTCCCCGTTTTATCCAGGTAACTTTCTCTGCACAATGCAAAGTTACCTAGACAAGGGCAGGATATAAGTAAAAGTCCAGATTTATGCAGATAAAGACTGATTTTACCCAGATAAATCTTTTGAATATTAACCTCTGAGAGGTAGTTATTCTTATGCTACAGTAACATAAAATGTTGATTACTCCAGTATTGGATCTGGGTGTCAAATCCCAGGAAAGCAATTCAAACTGAAAGTAAAGCTGGTAGTTCCAAAAATGTCTCTTTATTTACAGAAGTACAATGGGAATAATCTTCAAAAGTATTTACATGCTTAAAACTGGATTTTATATGTATAAATGCACTTTACGCATATAAATGGGCTTTTGAAAATTGCTACAATATATGCCATTGAGTTCTCAATAGGCTTAAGACATGTAAGTTTATTTTAAGTTTATAAATGGGCTTTGAAAATTGCTATGATAGTATGTTACTTTAATGTACGTAACTCCTTTGAAAATTAACTCCAGTATATTTATAAGGTCCACAAACATGGGCAGTTCACAGTGTAGTTAGTACATTCCCTTATATTAATGTAGCTCTGTTCCACTCAGCTCTTGGGCACGGGGAGGGCCACGGACCATGCAAATCCCCATGACCGCTCAGGATTCCTGCACAGTGGGGAAAAGTTGTACTTTTCAAGACCCTTAGAGTTTTCTTCATTCTGGGGCTCTGCTGCACAGCAATCCAGTCATAAAAAAAAAAAAAAAAATTCATTCCAGTTCTGTTGTTAAAAAAAAAAAAAGTTTTTACTTGCAAAATGGTGACAGAAAAACAAAGTCCAGAATAGTAAACCAATTGATAGTGCTCTCCAGGAACACGAAGTCCAAAAAGAGGGCACTCACAATCACAGTCTTTTTTCCACATACTCCTTCCCACAAATGTAAGCTCTTTGTGATGGGTACTCTTCCACCCTGGGTCCTGCCAGTACCTTTGGGGTCTGTAAATTATCTTGTTTCTTTCACTCTCCTCTTAGGTGACCTTCTGGCTGATTTACTTGACCAGTAGCAGCTCTGTGGATTTTTCCAGACAGGTTGTCTCTCCTTGTCATTTCACTGGTACAGTCATCTAATCCTCTAAAGACTCCCCCTCTCCCTTGGATCTTCTCAGATTCTCTTATCTCAGAAACCTCTTTCAGCCCACTCTGGATTCCCAGGACTTCTCCCTCCTGGAATCCTCCCTCCAAGTAAGGCCTGGTCAATCTCTTCTCAGGTCCCAGCCACCTTCACTGTGTAGGAACTCTTCCTCTCTTTTTCCCCAAACATCCTTTCTGGAAGAATAATCCCATTGATACTACTTTGTGAAGAGAGAGCATCCAAGCAGAACTCCCTAACGTGGAGCCCTCTCTCCCTGCATCACAGGGATGCAGAGGTGTTTATATACCTTCACAACCCCTCCTAATAAGGAATGCTTTATTACCTTAACTCACTGAAATTACACTGACATCAGTTTAAGGGCAAGGTCTAGCTGAGATCTCGGACACACACCGAAAGTACTCAGACCAGCTGAAGCCACGGTTGCCGTTTTTGAAAGGGGTAGAGCTACTTTTTAAGGGCAAAATTGGGCACCCCATTTCACACTAACAAATAGGGGTTGATTTTCAAAACCGCACGCTCGTTTCCCGCTGCACGCACATGGATGTGCCAATTTTATGACATGCGAATGCCAGTGCGCGCAGGTTATAAAATCCGATGTCCACGTGCACATGCGCGCTGGATTTTAACATCCACGCGCGCATGTGCGGGGGGAGGATTTTCAAATTACACGTAGCAATGCGATCGGCCTTTTCTCCAGTTCCCTCCCAGTCCACACCAATTAAGGTGTGGACTGAGAGGGAACTTCCCTATCCTCTGCCTAACCTTCCTTCCCTTTCCCCTCTCCACCCTGACCCCTCTCCCCTCGCCCCTCTCCACCCTGACCCCTAACCCCCTACCTAGCTACACCATTCTTTTATTACACTACTTACTGCTCCTCCAGAGCAGAGTATTTTCCAGCGCGTGCTTCCCTGGGACAGCTAATGGCTAATGGTCGTTATCCCACCCCGCCCCTCACTGCTTAGACCATGCCCCCCAGCCCGCCCCCTTTCTCAGGGCCTGTCAGTTCTGCGCATAACGGGGGTTATGTTCGTGGCCAGGCCCGTTCTAAAATGCACACAATGTGCACAAGGCCCATCCATGCGCGTAACCCGTTTTTTATAACCACAGCCCTTTGAAAATTAACTTGAAAGTGAGCAGATAGGTCTTCACTTAATTTCCTTAGAGGAAACTATTTACATGGACAAAGACCCAGTTCTCACCAACAGTTTAAGGGTTTCACAACCCAAAGTTGGTTGTCCCTCCCACCCTGAGAAATTGGCAAGTCTCAGTTCCTCTTCCATTCTTTGCTTCATTCAATCCACAATAAATTTTTTTAGAGTTTTCAACTTTCCTCCATGTGTAGTCCTTGGTGAAATTATCCTGAAGACCTGGAAAAACTGTTAGATGATGTTGTATATAATCTTCCTAAGGCCTTTTTGCAGTAGACCAAGAGTTAGGAGCTGGAAGGTAAATTTAAACTCTTCAGGCTGGGCAAATCAGTAGCACAGCAAAACAGATGCTAATTCTTCAGCTTCATCCTGAGGATCTAGACAAAGTGAACATAAGAACATGCCATACTGGGTCAGACCAAGGGTCCATCAAGCCCAGCATCTTGTTTCCAACAGTGGCCAATCCAGGCTATAAGTAGTAAGTACCTGGCAAGTAAGCAAAAACTAAGGGGCAGATTTTAAAACCTGCGTGCGAGTGCAGATTTGTTCGCGCAACCCGGTGTGAACAAATCTACGCCTGATTTTATAACATGCGCGTGCAGCCGTGCACATGTTATAAAATCCAGGGTCGGCGCGTGCAAGGGGGTGCACAATTGTGCAACTTGCGTGCACCGAGCCGCGCAGCCTGCCTCCGTCCCCTCTGAGGCTACTCCCAGGGCAACAAATTCCAGAGTTTAATTGTGCATTGAGTGAAAAAGAACTTTTTCCGATTAATTTTCAATGTGCCACATGCTAACTTCATGAACTGTCCCCTAGTCCTTCTAGTATCCGAAAGAGTAAATAACCGATTCACATTTACCTGTTCTAGACCTCTTATGATTTTAAATACCTCTATCATATCCCCCTCAGCCGTCTCTTCTCCAAGCTGATCAGTCCTAACCTCTTTAGTCTTTCCTCATAGGGAAGCTGTTCCATCCATCATTTTGGTCACCCTATTCTCACAGGACAAGCAGGATGGTAGTCCTCACATATGGGTGACATCATCAGGATGGAGCCCAATCACAGAAAACTTCTGTCAAAGTTTCCAGAACTTTGACTGGCCCCTACTGGGCATGCCCAGCATGGCACTAACCCTGCAGCCAGCAGGGGTCCGAAATCAGAGCGGCCTCAGAGGGAACTTTCCTTCCGCCCCCCTGCACCTTCCCTTCCCTTCCCCTACCTAACCCGCCCCCCAAGCCCTATCTAAACCCCCCCCCCCCCATACCTTTGTTGAAGAAGTTACGCTTGCCTCCCGACAGATGGCTGGCCCGCGATCGGTGCCTTCGATGCCATCATCGGTGCTTCCAATAATTCCTCCGATTCCTTCGGAGCCTAGATCGGGACCTTCAGGTATCCAACCACCCTGTCCCCCTCTAGTTCCTAGGGGTAAGGCTGCTGATCCTTATGATACCTGGGGTGATGATACCTCATCAGACACCGATGACTTACCTTCACCACCTTCACCCACTGAGAGTAGGAAGCGTTCTCCTCCAGAGGACCTCTCATTTATAAATTTTGTGAAGGAAATGGCTGAATTGGTTCCCTTTCAATTACAGATGGAACACGATGATAGACACCAGATGATGGAGTTACTCCAATTCCTGGATGCCCCCAAGGTAATAACCTCTATTCCCATCCATCAGGTCCTTCTCGATCTCCTCAAGAAGAACTGGGAAAATCCTGGCTCAATTGCTCCAGTACACAGGAAAGCTGACACTATTTATTTAGTGCAGTCAGCCCCAGGTTTTCAAAAATCACAGCTGGATCACCACCACTCATTCGTGGTAGAGTCTGCACAAAAGAGGGCAAAGAGATCAAAACCTCACTCGTCTGTTCCTCCTGGAAAGGAACAGAAATTCCTAGATAACATTGGTCGCCGAGTGTTCCAAGGGGCCATGCTCATCTCCCGAATTGCCGCCTATCAGCTTTATATGACCCAATATAACAGGGTCATTTTTAAGCAGATACAGGACTTCTCAGACTCCCTGCCTCAGCAATTTCAATAACGATTACAAACCCTTGTAAACAAGGGTTTTGAGGCAGGCAAGCATGAGATTAGAACATCTTATGACATTTTTGACACCTCTACCAGAGTGTCTGCAGCTGCTATTTCGGCGAGACGGTGGGCCTGGCTCAGGTCTTCTGACCTTCGCCCAAAAGTACAAGACCAGTTATCCGACCTACTTTGTATCGGCGATAATTTGTTTGGCGAACAAATCCAACAGATGGTGGCAGAATTAAAGGACCATCATGAAACCCTAAAATAGCTCTCTTTGATGCCTTCTGACTTCTCATCAAAACAGCCTTTCAGAAAGGACTCTAAGAAATCATTCTACCAACCGAAGAAGTCTTACCCTCCACCAACTAGATCCCGTGCCACGAGACCTTATCAAAAATCGCAGTCTCGTCAAACCCAAAAACAAAAACCACAAGCAGCTCCTCAACCAGGACCTGCTTCAGGTTTTTGACTTCCACTTAGAGAGCAGCAGCCAGATTCCTCTGTCGCACATTCCAGTGGGAGGTAGACTGTGCCACTTCCACAACCTGTGGCATTCAATCACATCCGACCAATGGGTATTGGCAATCATTGCTCAGGGTTACCATCTGAACTTTCTCACCCTGCCACCGGACTCCCCACCTCTACAGACATGGAGAACATCCGAACACTCCATTCTTCTGGATCAAGAGATCTCCCTCCTGCTCCAGTCAAGAGCAATAGAACCCGTTGCATACTCTCAGCAAGGCCTAGGGTTCTATTCCAGGTACTTCCTATTCCCCAAAAAATCAGGAGGTGTCCGTCCTATTCTAGACCTATGGGCCCTCAACAAGTACTTCTAGCGAGAGAAATTCAAGATGGTCACCTTGGGTTTGCTTCTACCTCTTCTACAAAGAGGAGACTGGCTCTGCTCTCTGGACCTCCAGGACGCATACACCCGTATCGCGATAAGTCCAGCTCATCGCAAGTACCTGAGATTTCTCGTAGGCCCCAAGCACTATCAATACCGAGTGCTTCCATTCGGCCTAGCGTCTGCACCACGGATCTTTATAAAATGCCTTGTAGTCGTCGCAGCCTTCCTCAGGACACAAGGTGTTCACGTCTACCCCTATCTGGACGACTGGTTAATCAGGGCTCCCACTCAGCAAGCTGCTCTGTCGTCCCTCAATCTAACCTTACATACTCTAATTTTGTTAGGATTTCTTGTCAATTACGACAAATCCAACTTAGTCCCATCTCAAACCTTGTCGTTCATTGGGGCAGACTTGGACACCTTACAGGTACTTTCCTGCCTCGACAACGAGCACTGACTCTCGTGTCTCTTGCTCACCAGCTGCAGTCTCAACATGCTGGGACTGCACGCCAATTTCTCGTCCTCCTAGGACATATGGCGTCCTCAGTCCATGTCAAACCAATGGCCAGCTTGGCCATGAGACTCATGCACTGGACTCTGAGGTCTCAATGGACTCAAGCTATTCAGCCTCTGTCGGCCATTGCCAACATCACCGACTCACTCCGTCTGTCTCTCGCCTGGTGGAAAAATCATACCAATCTCCTCCAGGGATTGCCCTTCCAGATTCCGAATCCTCAAATCATTCTCACCACCGACGCTTCCAACCTCGGGTGGGGAACCCATGTAGCAGATCTGCAGACACAAGGCTCTTGGTCTCCAGAGGAAGCCAAACACCAAATAAATTTCCTGGAGCTGCGAGCAATAACATATGCTCTCAGGGCTTTTCAGGATCGCCTCTCAAATCAAGTCATCCTAATTTAGATGGACAACCAGGTGGCCATGTGGTACATCAACAAATAGGGAGGCATAGGCTCCTTCCTTCTGTGTCAGGAAGCTGCGCAGATTTGGGCAGAAGTCCTCTCCCATTCGATGTACCTCAGGGCCACCTACTTGCCGGGAGTGGACAATATGATGGTAGACAAGCTGAGTTGCGTCTTTCAACCACACAAGGAGTCTCTCAATCCCTCGGTAGCGAACTTCATCTTCCAACAATGTGGATATCCTTGGATAGACCTCTTTGCGTCCACTCAAAACCGCAAAGTGGAGAACTACTGCTCTCTCATTCGCAGCAAACACTCTCAACCCAGAGACGCATTCTCCCTCTCATGGGAAACCGGTCTGCTATATGCATTCCCTCCACTTCCTCTTCTCTCGAAGACTCTTGTGAAGTTACGTCAGGACAGGGGAACCATGATCCTGATACCTCACTGGCCATGCCAAGTGTGGTTTCCAATACTACAGGATCTCTCCATAAGAACATAAGAAATTGCCATGCTGGGTCAGACCAAGGGTCCATCAAGCCCAGCATCCTGTTTCCAACAGAGGCCAAAACCAGGCCACAAGAACCTGGAACCTGGCAATTACCCAAACACTAAGAAGAATCCATGCTACTGATGCAATTAATAGCAGTGGCTATTCCCTAAGTAAAATTGATTAATAGCCATTAATGGACTTCTCCTCCAAGAACTTATCCAAACCTTTTTTGAACCCAGCTACACTAACTGCGCTAACCACATCCTCTGGCAACAAATTCCAGAGCTTTATTGTGCGTTGAGTGAAAAAGAATTTTCTCCGATTAGTCTTAAATGTGCTACTTGCTAACTTCATGGAATGCCCCCTAATCCTTCTATTATTCGAAAGTGTAAATAACCGAGTCACATCTACTCGTTCAAGACCTCTCATGATCTTAAAAACCTCTATCATATCCCCCCTCAGCCATCTCTTCTCCAAGCTGAACAGCCCTAACCTATTCAGCCTTTCCTCATAGGGGAGCTGTTCCATCCCCTTTATCATTTTGGTTGCCCTTCTTTGTACCTTCTCCATCGCAACTATATCTTGGGACAGGACCCGCTTCTGATCACTCAAAACGATGGGTGCCTACGCCATCCTAATCTTCAAGTCTTGTCCCGGATGGCATGGATGTTGAAAGGTTAATCATTTAGCCACTTAACCTTTCTGAACCAGTTTCCCGTGTCTTGATTGCTTCACGGAAGCCTTCCACGAGAAAATCTTACTCTTACAAATGGAAAAGATTCACATCATGGTGCTCTTCTCAGTCCCTTGACCCCTTTTCCTGTCCAATCCCTGAAGTTTCTGGACTATCTCTGGCATCTGTCAGAGTCAGGTCTCAAGACATCTTCCATCAGAATGCATGTCAGTGCGGTAGCCGCTTTCCATAAAGTTGTCGGGGATGTCCCTTTATCAGTACAACCCCTTGTAACACGTTTTTTGAAGGGCTTGCTCCACATCAAACCTCCACTACGTCCTCTGGCCCCTTCTTGGGACCTTAATCTTGTTTTGGGTAGGCTCATGAAACCACCATTCGAGCCTCTTCACTCCTGTGACCCTCGATATCTCACATGGAAAGTGATTTTCCTTTTGGCTATCACTTCAGCTCGCAGAGTTAGTGAATTGCAGGCTCTAGTTACCTATCCGCCTTACACTAAACTTCTGCAGGACCGGGCAGTACTCTGCACTCACCCTAAATTCTTACCTAAGGTAGTTTCGGATTTTCATCTCAATCAATCCATCATACTACCTACCTTTTTTCCCAGGCCCCATGCCAACCCAGAAGAACAGGATCTGCATACCCTTGACTGTAAACAAGCTCTAGCGTTCTACCTAGACCGTACAGCTTCCCACAGGGAAAGCACTCAATTGTTCGTCTCTTTCCACCCTAATAAGTTAGGGAAGCCTGTGGCTAAGCAGACTCTCTCCTCCTGGTTGGCGGACTGCATCTCCTTCTGCTATCAGCAAGCGGGCATTCCATTCCAAGACCGTGTTAAAGCACACTCTGTGAGGGCCATGGCGACTTCAGTAGCACACCTACGATCGGTGCCGCTTCCTGACATTTGCAGGGCTGCCACCTGGAATTCTCTCCACACCTTTGCAGCCCACTATTGCTTGAACAAAGCCGGAAGACAAGATTCCATCTTCGGCCAGTCTGTCCTTCGTAACCTGTTTACAACGTGATGTACCTACACCCTTCTGCCTGCCTGGTGGGGTTCCAGATGCCCTCTACCAAATTTTCATCCCAGTTGTTGTGCCTGTTGCACCCCTTTGGGTACATTTGGTGCATATTTGGTCATCCTCACCCGCAAGGTTCTTCACTTTCCTCAACACTCTTCAATATTTACCTCACCCCGCTCTGCCAGCTCCTATCCAATCTCAAACTTAAATTCTATCTCTACGCTAACGATGTTCAGATCATTATTCCCATCCACAACTCCATCTCCGATGCCCTAGAGCACTGGGAAAACTGCCTTGCAGCCATCAACTCCCTGCTCACTAACCTCCACCTTGCCCTAAACATCAATAAAACCGAACTACTACTTATCTCCTCTCATTCCTCCCACTCCCCCCCACTGCCTAACGGCCCCAAGCTTAACCTCCTCACTACACAGCCATTCGTCAAGGACCTCGGAGTCCTCCTTGATCCCCAACTAAGCATGAAATCCTACGTCAATTCCATCCTCAAAGCAGGATTTTACAAACTTAACGTACTTAAAAAAAACTCAGACCCCTACTTTACATCCAGGATCTCCGCACAGTGATCCAAGCCACCATATCCTCCAAATTAGATTACTGCAACGCACTCCTCCTAGGGCTCCCCCTCTCTACGATAAAACCTCTACAAATGTTACAAAATGCTACAGCAAGACTCATCACAAATACACGTAAATACGATCATATTACTCCCATCCTCAGAGATTTACATTGGCTCCCCATTCTCTCCCGCATTCATTACAAAACCCTGACCATAGTACACAAATCCATTCACGCCCATAACTCCGATTGGCTTTTGACCTTCCCTTCAATGCCCCTCAGTCCACTCGTCCTACCAGATCCACTAACAAAGGCATCCTATTCGTACCCTCACTGAAAACAGCCCACCTCTCCTCCACACGCGACCGTGCCCTCTCTATTGCTGGCCCCACTCTCTGGAACTTCCAGCCCGCTCACATGCGCCTTGAACCATGTATGATCAAATTCAAAAAGAAACTTAAAACACTACTGTTCAAACAAGCTTATCCAGAATAGATCATCCTCCGTCGTATCTTCCATACACCACCTCATGGTTACCACACTTTCCTTATATTAAGGAACTAACTAATTATGTTGGATAATTATACTAGTTTTGTTTAATCTACTTGTTAACCTATGCTTGTTCTGTTGCAATCTTATTTTCCATGCTACCCTTTGTTAACCCCCCTCCTACTTCCATTTCCCTGTTGACGTACTTTCCAGCCTTTTGTTCGAATGTAAACCGGTATGATGTCCCCAATAATACCGGTATATAAAACGTTTCTAAATAAATAAATAAATAAATAAATATGTGAGGACTACCATCCTGCTTGCCCTGTGAGAAAGCAAATGTTGCTTACCTGTAACAGGTGTTCTCACAGGACTGCAGAATGTTAGTCCTCATGAAACCCGCTCGCCGCCCCATGGTGTTGGGTTCGTAACGTTTTCTTATTTTATTTTTCGGCACTGCCTGTAGCTTTCAAATAAGACTGAAGGGGGACCCCTGCTGGCTGCAGGGTCAGTGCCATGCTGGGCATGCCCAGTAGGGGCCAGTCAAAGTTCTGGAAACTTTGACAGAGGTTTTCTGTGATTGGGCTCCATCCTGATGATGTCACCCATATGTGAGGACTACCATCCTGCTGTCCTATGAGAACATCTGTTACAGGTAAGCAACATTTGCTTTTTGTACCTTCTCCATCGCAACTATATCAGTTTTGAGATGCGGCGACCAGAATTGTACACAGTATTCAAGGTGCGGTCTCACCATGGAGCGATACAGAGGCATTATGACATTTTCCGTTTTATTCACCATTCCCTTTCTAATAATTCCCAACATTCTGTTTGCTTTTTTGACTGCCGCAACACACTGAACCGAGGATTTCAATGTGTTATCCACTGTGACGCCTAGATCTCTTTCTTGGGTGGTAGCTCCTAATATGGAACCTAACATTGTGTAACTATAGCATGGGTTATTTTTCCCTATATGCATCACCTTGCATTTATACACATTAAATTTCATCTGGCAAATGTTGCGGGAGTGCTAGGGAGAGGTCCTGCTTCCGGGGAGAGTGGTATGCCCTTGGACCACGATGTGACTGCAGAGAAGAGCTCCGTGGAAGCGCTGAGGCAGGTGAGACATATCCCAGCACAGGTGGACAGGCGGAAAACCAGGGACTCGGACCTCTGCCGAACCTGACGCATCAGCAGAGACCCAACAGTGCAATGCTGGTCTCTGGGATAGCCCTCTGGCCAATCAAAAGCCCTTTTGGACCTGCCGTACGGGAACGGCAAATGCACCAGGATGGACAGAGGTCGAAGGCAAACGATGGAACTGGAAGAAGACAAGACTTGAAGACTGAAGATGATCAGACGATACTTGAAGACGAGGATCAGACAATACTGGATAAGGATGATGCAAGACTGAAGAGAAGAACATCAGGGACACTAATGAAGACACTTGCTGAGTGAAAAGACGACAGAAGAGTTAAAACTCAGTATGAAAATATCCGGCCTTGACTCGTAGCAGCATTCATCCTGGAATGAGCTTCGGGGACCAGGCGTGATCGGCGCAGGCCAACCTGAAGAAGCGACGGCTTCAGACCCAGCACGGAAGACTCATTCGAAGGTCATCCGAAGTTGAAGAGAGGATGGTCCACTAGGAGGTAGATCGGACCCAGGATATCCAAGGAGAAGGTTACCCTGACGGGGGAGTCAAAGAGTATGAAGGCTTCTTTGACAAAGGAGCCAAAAGGGTCTAAATGCTTGGCAGCGAAAAAGACTGAAGACGAGGGCCTCAAAAGGATTCTGAAGATGAGGACAACTTGACACGAAAATGTCTGGCACATCAGGACATCTGGACTTCAACCTCCAGGACACTCAGTCAAGAGCATCGCGGAGGTGTCGAGTGAACTGGAGAACAAGACATCTGAGACATCTGGAACTCGGACCCCCAGGTCACCCAACCAAGAGCATCGAGGAGGTTCCGAGAGGCAGACCAACAGGATGATGGACTTCAGGAAGGACAGGCCATCAGAAGGCGAGGACTTCAGGAAGGTCTGAAGGTGAAGACATCTGAAGACAAGGACTTAGGATCCGGCGAGAGACCAAACATGGAACGAAGATGCAGACGAAGGATCAGGAACCACAGAGGAAGACAAGGGAATTTCCACGAAGAACAGAGTGCCTTGAAGTGGAAGAGGACATAATCTGAGACTCCTGGACTGAAGAGCTGGATTGGAGGATCCAGGAGCAGTCCAACTCCATGACTGACTCCTTGCGAAGGCAAAGAGGAACTGAAGGCTGAGCCCTTTTGTAGGGCTGAAGAGGAATACCCAGGATGACATCATGAGGAGGAGCCAAGGGACTGGCCCTTTAAATCTGGAGAGGAGGCACGGCCTCACACCTAAGGAGGTAGGAGACAGGACTCAGGAGAGTGGTCATGCTGAAAGGAAGGAGAAAGCAGGCCCAGCATCTATGGCTCCCTGCCGCAATGGAAGAAAGCTTCAGAGCGGCCTCCAAGCCGCATAGGAATGGCATCTGCGGCCTCCTGACCATGGGGTGGAGAGGAGACAGCTGCGATTCCAAGCTGCAAGAAGGAAGCAGCAGTGGCAGCTGACCCGCTGTGGAGCACAGCGGCATGGCCCACCGTGCGAAGAGGAAGGCGTGGGCGGCCTCCCGGCCGTGAGATGGACGAAGGACGACGGCTCCAACTGCAAAGGAGAGAAAATGTCGGCAGCCTCCTGACTACGAGGGAGCAAGGCGGCAGCATCGGGGAGCTGGCTGGCTGGAAAAAGGTGAGAGACTGCTTGCAGCCTAGCTGTGGGCAGGATCGTAATACCAAATGTTATAACCCATAGAAATATCACCACTCACCCATATGACAGGGGTCTACAGATATAATATCAAGGGCTTAAAATCATACCTCTTTTCAAAGTTACAGGAGCACTATAGCCATAGGGCACCAGTGCTACAAGTATCCCAACTCAATCTCCAGTCCCCAAGTTTCCACTCTCCTCCCAATTCTTCCTCTTTTCCTAAGTCTCCACTTCTTCCCTCCAATATCCCTGAGTCCTTGCTTCTCTCCTGGATTCCCCACTTGGGTTTCCCCTTCCAGTCTCTGAGTTCACAATCCTCCCTTAGCTCTGGAACTTGCACGTCTTCCCCCCCCCCCCCCCCCCCCCCTTCACCTCTTCCTTCTATGCCTTGGGAATCCACACATTCTACAGTTCTCCAGCCGGCAGTGTTCCTCCTCTCTCTATCACACAATTCAGTGATCAAGTGTTTGAACCACATAGAGTCTATGCATCTACAGAGCTCTGCATCAAATCACATAGGAAGGAGAGGAGTGGACGCAGCAACTGGAGAAGCTGCAGAGTTAAATGCGTAGAACATCGATGCTTGGGCAAGGAGGAAGAGAAAAAAGCAGGAAAAGGAACAAGGGACAGAGTGACCATGACTGTGTTGGCCCTCAAAGCATGGGATAATCATTCCAATACCTCTGCCTCCCATATCAGGATGACTCTGCCCTCTCCATACATTTTTCCTCACCTTGCTTAGTCTTACACTCCCACCTCTTATCACGTCAGTTTACCTCTTTAATTATCTTTTCTTACACTTCTGCCTTTGCCATCCCTGTGCTCAGTGCTGAATTTTATGCCCTCGCATTTTTCAACCATTTCTTTGAAACCCCTCTCTTCTTCACTGCCCCATCCGGGTCTCCTCCCTCACCATGGTTTGACTCAGTTGATCCAGGAGGACTATGGAAGGAGAGGGGTTTGTAGAAAGACTGCAAAAAATCTAAAAGTAATCTCAGGTCCTATCTATGAGCCAGCAGCACTTGGGCTCTGAAGCAACCCCTTCATCTTCTGCCTCATGGGTGTATTGTAATCACAGAAACCTGGGCAAGGGGCAGAGTATGCCAAGGGGCTTGAGTGCTGCTTGCTCACTAATAGGCCCTGTAGTTACTTTCTAATTTTTTGCAGTTCTTTGGTGACACCATGGCTTTTCTACAAGCCATCTTTTGACACTCCCTCCCCCTTCCCCCATGGTGAGGCTGCTGAACAGGTGAAAAGAGTGGCCAGAGTACCGTAGTGTTTCCTGCAGCCATTGCTGAAGATGGTGGGGGAGAAGGCTCTGAGAGAGAAACAGAGAGAGAGAGAGAGGCTCAGAGAGCAATTACAACCACCAAATCTGTGAAATAAATGAAGGCCTGTAGAAGCCAGCAATCAGGAGAGGCTCCCTGCTAGTAAAAAAAACTGCTGTGAGGCCCTCATGTTGGTCACAATGGCATAGGGCCACTGTGACCAACACTAGTCCCATTACTGGCTTGGCCAGTCCACCAGGCATGCCCGAAGCCCTGATGGGTTAATTTGCCCCCTTTCTAAAATTATTAAAATGTGAGCTACTGCAGCACAGCACTCTCGCACCCTCCCAGACACTCCCCTCATCATCCCAAACCATAAAATTCCTGCCGACAGTGGGGCATGCATTCACCTGCTCCTTTCAAGCTCCAGCCTTACATCTGTCATAAACTGTGCTGGGAGGTAAACTTCACACAGTTTACCCTTCCAGCACTAGAAGGGTATGTATGTATAGCACTGTACGGGTAAACTGTGTGTACCTTACACTTCCAGCACAGATTATGACATAACATAAGTTTTAACTATAAACAAAATGAAAACCAAGGAATCACAAAAATATATAATGGGAAAAAAGTATCAGATTGTCTCATGCTCTTACTAATGTAATCCACAGGCTCTTGCCCTCAATGGGCTACAACCAGTATCATGCAATTGAGTACTTTATTTACCTCATATCCCTTTTCCCATTATAAAACTATTAAACCCTAACCTTTTATCTTTGTGAGTCTGTTAGCGCCGCTGGCCGCAGCGGTTCACAACTGGGACCGGGCGTCATGGCCGCCAGCCGCGGTCCGCCGCAGCCAGGTGCAGGTCGGCGGTCGCGCAAGATATAGTTACCCAAGGTGTCGTGTATCGTCGAGGGCTCCTGTGGGGGCGAGCAGACCTCCTCCTCTTCATTCAGCTGCCACTGCCTGGTTTGGCGGCTTGGCTCCGCAGCGATTCGGCTCCTCCTCCTCTGCTCCTAGGATCCCTGTGCGCGGCTGATGAGTTTTCTTAAAGGAGCCATGACAGGAAGTGGTCATGGCTCCCCCTGAGACTCCTCCTCTGGCTTCCTGTACTTAAGGCAAGGGCTGAGCAGTCAGTCCCTGCCTTGTTATTGAGGTTAGGAATTATTAGGAAGGGAATGGTTAATAGAACGGAAAATGTCATAATGCCTCTGTATCACTCCATGGTGAGACCGCACCTTGAATACTGTGTACAATTCTGGTCGCCGCATCTCAAAAAAGATATAGTTGCGATGGAGAAGGTACAGAGAAGGGCAACCAAAATGATAAAGGGGATGGAACAGCTCCCCTATGAGGAAAGGCTGAAGAGGTTAGGACTGTTCAGCTTGGAGAAGAGACAGCTGAGGGGGGATATGATAGAGGTCTTTAAGATCATGAGAGGTCTTGAACAAGTAGATGTGACTCGGTTATTTACACTTTCGAATAATAGAAGGACTAGGGGGCATTCCATGAAGTTAGCAAGTAACACATTTAAGACTAATCGGAGAAAATTCTTTTTCACTCAACGCACAATAAAGCTCTGGAATTTGTTGCCAGAGGAGGTGGTTAGTGCAGTTAGTGTAGCTGTGTTCAAAAAAGGTTTGGATAAGTTCTTGGAGGAGAAGTCCATTAATGGCTATTAATCAATTATACTTAGGGAATAGCCATTGCCATTAATTGCATCAGTAGCATGGGTTCTTCTTAGTGTTTGGGTAATTGCCAGGTTCTTGTGGCCTGGTTTTGGCCTCTGTTGGAAACAGGATGCTGGGCTTGATGGACCCTTGGTCTGACCCAGCATGGCAATTTCTTATGTTCTTATGTCCTTTTCTTCTTATGTTCCTGCCTGAGTTTGCTCCTGTGTTCTCTGTTCCTGGTTCTTCGTCCCTCTCTGCTTCCCTGCTCCGTGGATTGATTCTTGGCTTCTGACTTCTGGACTGGTGGACGTGTCTTCTCCTGGCTTGATCCTGGTACGGCTTTGGACCATTCTCCTGCTTAGACTCTGGACTGGATTTTGACCTCGTCTGTGTACCGAATCCCCGAACCGGCTTTGGACTCTTCTACGACTCCGTCCTCAGACTGCTATGACCTGCTGGAGGCGCCAGCCATCTGGAACCCATGACCTGCAGGAGGCGCCTGCATCCAGACCTTTCTTCAGTCTTCAGAGGAGTCTCCTAAGTCCCAGCGGCTGGATCCCTACAGGCTCCTCCTGGGGGGGTTGCGTGCTTCCAGGGTGAAGCCTTCAGTCAAGTCTCTCCTGTCCAGACGGCCTTGCCCTTCGACGGTAGCTATCTACCTCGAAACAGGGGTCCACTTTCATAACAGAGTCTTTGTTTTTCCTTTTGTCTATAGTTAATACTTACAGGACTTGTTTGCTTAGTTTCTTTGTTGATAACATAAGCTTTGCCATACTGGGTCAGATCAAAAGTTCATCAAGCCCAACATCCTGTTTCCAACAGTGGCCAATCCTGGTCTCAGATACCTGGCAGGATTCCTAAAATCAATAGATTCCATGCTGCTTATCCCAGGGATAAGCAGTGTGTATTTCCCCAAGTCCACCTTAATAATGGTTTATGGACTTTTCTTCTAGGAACTTTTCTAAACCTTTTCAAGCTCCGGGATTTAGGCGCTTCGTGGGGCTTGCGCACACCGCCGAGCCTATGCAAGACAGGCTCGGCATGCGCAGGGGGAGGCAGGGGGAGGTTTTCGGGGTTGCGCGTGTATCTTACGTGCGCAACCCTTTGAAAATCTACCCCTATTAGTGCAGCTGCATTTATAAAAGAACATAAGAACATAAGTTCTTATGAAATTACCATGCTGGGTCAGACCAAGGGTCTATCAAGCCCAGCATCCTGTTTCCAACAGAGGCCAATCCAGGCCACAAGAACCTGGTAATTACCCAAACACCAAACTCTGGAGCTCTGCCTGCCTCTGGGGACCTGCACGTGGAACAGGAAGCATTACAGAGAATGCCACCCTGGAGGTTCTAGATTTCAGCTTCCTACCTAAAATCCTAAATTTGGCTTCCAGAACCTCTCGCCCACATTTTCCTATGTTGTTGGTGCCCACATGTACCACGACAGCCGGCTCCTCCCCAGCACTGTCTATAATACTATCTAGGTGATACGTGAGGTCTGCCACCTTCGCACCAGGCAGGCAATTTACCAGGCGATCCTCACGTCCACCAGCCACCCTGCTATCTACATTTCTAATAATCGAATCACCAACTATGATGGCCAGCCTAACCCTTCCCTCCTGGGCAGTAGCCCTGGGAGACTTGTCCTCAGTGCGAGAGGACAACACATCACCTGAAGAGCAGGTCCTTGCTACAGGATCACTTACATATAGAAACATAGAAATGATGGCAGAAGAAGACCAAAAGGCCCATCCAGTCTACCCAGCAAGCTTTTGCACTTTTTTTTTCTCATACTTATCTGTTACTCTTGGCCCTTAGTAACCTTTTGGTTCTATTTCCCTTCCACCCCCAACATTAATGTAGAGAGCAGTGCTGGAACTGCATCTAAGTGAAATAGCTTAATTAGTTAGGGGTATTAACCGCCTCAATAAGCAAGCTACACCCATGCTTATTTGTTTACCCAGACTATGTAATTCAGTCCTTGGTTGTTGTCTGTATAGATCCCCTTTTCTTCATTCCCCCCTGCCATTGACGCAGAGAGCTATGCTGGAAATGCACTGAAAGTGAAGTATCACTCTTTCTTCCCTGCCGTTGAAGCAGAGAGCTATGCTGGATATGCATTGAACGTGAAGTATCACTCTTTCTCCCCTGCCGTTGAAGCAGAGAGCTATGCTTGATATGATTTGAAAGTGAAGAATCAGGCTTATTTGGTTTGGGGTAGTAACCGCCTTAAAGCAAGCTACTCCCCGCTTTTTTGTGAATGCAAATCCTTTTTTCCACATTTCCTCTTGCTGTTGAAGCTTAGAGCAATGTTGGAGTCGCATTAACCATGTGTATGTTTATTGAATAAGAGTATTATCTCCAGGTAGTAGCCATCATTCCCGCGAGCCACCCACTCTTCATTCACATCCTCTAGACATTATGGATCCATAGTGTTGTTTATCCCACGCTCCTTTGAAGTCCTTCACAGCTCTGGTCTTCACCACTTCCTCCAGAAGGGCATTCCAGGCATCCACCACCCTCTCCGTGAAGAAATACTTCCTGACATTGGTTCTGAGTCTTCCTCCCTGGAGTTTTAAATCGTGACCCCTGGTTCTGATTTTTTTCCAATGGAAAAGGTTTATCGTTATCTTTTGGATCATTAAAACCTTTCAAGTATCTGAAAGTCTGTATCATATCACCTCTGCTCCTCCTTTCCTCCAGGATGTACATATTTAGATACTTCAATCTCTCCTCATAAGTCATTCGATGAAGACCCTCCACCTTTTTGGTCACCCTTCTCTGGACCACCTCTATCCTCTCTCTGTCCCTTCGGAGATACAGTCTCCAGAACTGAGCACAGTACTCCAGGTGAGGTCTCACCAAGGACCTGTACACCAGGGTGATGTTTTCCTACTGGGAGACCTTTCTGATCCAAAGCAGCACTGGGGCTGCCAGACTGGATTTGGGACTTGGCTACTATGTCCCTGAAGGTCTCATCAATGTACCTCTCTGTCTGCCTCAGCTCCTCCAAGTCTGCTACTCTAGCCTCCAGAGATCGGACTCATTCTCTGAGAGCCAGGAGCTCTTTGCACCAAGTACACACATAAAATCTCTCACCGGCGGGTAAAAAATCATACATGTGACACTGAATGCAAAAGACTGGAAAGCCCCCCTCTTGCTGCTGGACTGCTGCCTTCATCTTAGTTTTATTGAGTTCCTAGTTAAGTTTAGTACACTAAGGGAGTTGGAATGAGAGTACTTTAAATTTACAGGTGAATTTACTAATTAATTAGCTAGTGTCCTACAAGGGGATGATTAAACTTTCAATAAGGGCTGGCACAATAATACGATTTAGATAAGATCTTGATTGATTTTTAATGAGAAAGTGTCTCATGCCTAAAAATCAAGGGTTGAGTAAGTGGAAAAGATAGACACTAGAATTAACTATCTTTGGCTTGCTTATTACCTCAGACACATACAAACTCTAAAGAATATATCCCTTAATTTCACCTATCACCAAACTTTTATAAGCCCAAAAATTTCTAAAAGCTATACTTACCAATCTTCTTTAACCACCTTTAAATTAATCTTCACTCAGTTAATGAAAGGGTTTGAGCTTCCGGTCCTCCTCTACTGCAAAGGGTACGGGGCCCCTGGAAGTTGGGGCTGTGGAAGTCAATTCCTGGATCGCTTGCGGTGACCTCTGGACTCCTCTGCCGGGGGATGCTGGGAGCAGTATGCCGATGAGCCTTCCGGTCCTCCTCTACTGCAAAGGGTGCAGGGCCCCTGGAAGCTGGGGCTGTGGACGTCAATCCCTGGATCGCTTGCGGTGACCTCTGGACTCCTCTCCCGGGGGATGCTGGGAGCAGTATGCTGATGAGCCTTCCGGTCCTCCTCTACACACACACACTATGCAAGCTCTCATTCTGTCACACACATACACAGGTAGGCTCCCATTCTCTCACAAACACCCCCACAGGCAGGCTTCCTCCACATACCAATGTAAGCTCCAATTCACTCTCTCACAGACACACTCACATGGAAGAGGTAGGCACCAATTTTTTTCTCAAACACACATACCTAGCAGCTCTCTTCCTCTCTCCCAAACCCCACAGGCAGGCTCCAATTCTCTTTCACACATACACACACAAAACCCAGGAAGGCCCCCATTCTCTCACATACATACAAGCCAAGCAGGCTCCCATTCCCTCTTTCACACATACACACAACCCAAGCATGCACCCATTCTCTCTCTGTCACATACACATCACAGGAGACTCCAATTTTCTCTCTCTCTCCAACACACACACAAACATACACACACCCCCGAAGCAGCCTCCCATTCTCCATCCCTCTCACATAAACACACTCACACAAACCCATTCAGGTTCCCATTCTTTCTCTCTTACATACACACACACACAGATAAATAGGCTCCCATTCCTTCTCAAAAACACCCCAGGCTATCTCCCATTCTCTCTCTCTCACACACACACACACATCCGCCATCAGGCTCCCAATCTCACACACATGCACCCTCCAGGCATGCTCCCATTCTGTCACACACCTAGTAAGCTCCTGTTCTCTCACAAACACCCCCACAGGCAGGCTCCCATTCTCCTTCCCTCTCACATACACATACCAATGTAGGCTCCAATTCACTGTCTCACAGACACCCACACAGAAGAGGTAGGCACCAAATTTTTTCTCACACACACATACCTAGCAGCTCTCTTCCTCTCTCACAAACCCCACAGGCAGGCTCCAATTCTCTTTCACACATACACAAACAAAACCCAGGAAGGCTCCCATTCTCTCACACACATACAACCCAAGCAGGGCCCTATTCCATCTTTCACACATAAACACAACCCAAGCATGCATCCATTCTCTCTCTGACACACACAGACCACAGCCAGGCTCCAATTCTCTTTCTCTCTATCACACACACACACACACACACCCCCCAAGCAGCCTCCCATTCTCCATCCCTCTCACATAAACACATTCACACAAACCCATTCAGGCTCCCATTCTCTCACACACACACATACGCCATCAGGCTCCCATTCTCACACACATGGACCCTCCAGGCAGGCTCCCATTCTGTCACATACACATACACCCAGGTAAGCTCCTATTCTCTCTAACATCCATACTTCCCCACAGAAAGGCCCCCATATCTTCTCTCACAAATATACACAGCCTCCCATTCTCTCTCTCTCTCGCTTTCTCTCACTCACCCACCCACCCACCGAGGCAGGCATTCAGGTTACTATTTTCTCTCTCTCACACTCCCCAGCCAGGCCTCCATTCTCTCTCTCTCTCTGACTCTCACACGCCCATTCTCTCACCCATACTGCCCAATGTAGGCTCCCATTGTTTCCCTTTTACACAAACACACCCCAGGCAGGCTCCAATTCTCTCTCCATCACAAACACATACACCTCAGATAGGCTGCCATTTACCCCCATGTAGGCTCCCATTCTCTCACACATGCACATACACTGCAGGCAGGCAGGCTGTCATTCACTCTATCTCATATTCACACATACACACACCAGAAAAGCTCTCATTCTATCACACATGAACTCACACACAGGTAGGCTCCATTTCTCTCTCACATATACTCAAGAGGTTCCCATTTTATCACTCTTTCTCACATGCACACAGCCAGGCTCCCATTCTTTTTGATACACTCAATCCAGGTAGGCTCCCATTATATCTCTCATATACCACACCCCAGGCAGGCTCCTATTCTCTCTCACATACACACTCTCTAGGTATGCTTCTATTCTCTTAATCTCTCTCATACACACACACCTACCTGGCTGGTTTCTATTCTCTCTTACACACACACAACCCAGGCAGGCTTCTGTAATCTCACTCACTCACACACACCCCAATTAGTTAGCCATTCCCTCTCACACACACACACTCCAAGCAGGCTCCCATTCTCTCTCTCTCACACACACACACACACACACACCCAAGCAGGGTTTCATTCTATCATACACAAATGCAGGTAGACTCCCATTCTGTCTCACACACATAAACACCCCAAGCAGCCTCCCATTCTCTCTCACCTACACACTCCCCAGCAGGCTCCCATTCTCTTACATACATCCCCAGAAAGTCTCTCTCTCTCTCTCTTAAACACACACAGAGGCAGGCACCCATTCTCTCTCTCTCGCAAGACACACACACACAGACAGGCAAACTCCCTTTCTTTCACCCCCCAAGATACACACCATATGCAGGCTCCAATTTTCACTCACACATGCAAAGCAGGCTCCCATTCTCTCTCTCTCTCTCTCTCTCTCACATACACACACACACACACACCCAAGGCAGGCTTCCATAATCTCTCCCACAACCACACACACCACTTAGTCTCCCAGTCTCTTTCACATACACACACACCCCAGGCTGCCTCCCATTCTGTCTCACCAACACACACAACAGGCTCCCTTTCTCTCACAAACACCCCCCAGGTAGGCTCTTATTCTCCCTCTCTCTCTCCCACACACACATACACACACAGGTAGGCACTCATTCTTTCAACCTCTAGACACACCCCATGCAGGCTTCCATTTTCACTCTCACATGCAAGGCAGGCTCCCATTCTCTCACACACCCCACATTGTTTCCCATTCTCTCTCTCACACACACACACACACAACCAAGGCAGGCTCCCATTCTCTCTCACAAACACACACCCAGGTAGGCTCACAATCTCATACACACACACACACACACACACACACACACACCACACCAGGCAGGCTTTCATTCACTCTCACACACACATGCTCCCAGTCTCTCTCTCAGACACAAACACCTCAGGCACACTTCCATTGTCTCTCTTATACACATGCACCCCAGGCAGGCTCCTAATCTCTCTCTCACACACTCATAAGAACATAAGAACACACCCGCCCCAGCAGGCTTCCATTCTCTCACAAACACACCCCTGGGTAGGCTCTCAGCCTCTGTCTTTCTGTCTCTCTCACACACACACACACACACACACAGGCAAACTCCGTTTCTTTCACCCCCCAAGATACACACCATATGCAGGCTCCAATTTTCACTCACACATGCAAAGCAGGCTCCCATTCTCTCTCTCTCTCACATACACACACACACACACCCCCCCAAGGCAGGCTTCCATAATCTCTCCCACAACCACACACACCACTTAGTCTCCCATTCTCTTTCACACACACACACACCCCAGGCTGCCTCCCATTCTGTCTCACCAACACACACAACAGGCTCCCTTTCTCTAACAAACACCCCCCAGGTAGGCTCTTATTCTCCCTCTCTCTCTCCCACACACACATACACACACAGGTAGGCACTCATTCTTTCAACCTCTAGACACACCCCATGCAGGCTCCCATTTTCACTCTCACATGCAAGGCAGGCTCCCATTCTCTCACACACCCCACATTGTTTCCCATTCTCTCTCTCTCTCTCTCACACACACACACACAACCAAGGCAGGCTCCCATTCTCTCTCACAAACACACACCCAGGTAGGCTCACAATCTCATATCCACACACACACACACACACACACCACACCAGGCAGGCTTTCATTCACTCTCACACACACATGCTCCCAGTCTCTCTCTCAGACACAAACACCTCAGGCACACTTCCATTGTCTCTCTTATACACATGCACCCCAGGCAGGCTCCTAATCTCTCTCTCACACACTCATAAGAACATAAGAACACACCCGCCCCAGCAGGCTTCCATTCTCTCACAAACACACCCCTGGGTAGGCTCTCAGCCTCTGTCTTTCTGTCTCTCTCACACACACACACACACACACACAGGCAAACTCCGTTTCTTTCACCCCCCAAGATACACACCATATGCAGGCTCCAATTTTCACTCACACATGCAAAGCAGGCTCCCATTCTCTCTCTCTCTCACATACACACACACACACACACACCCCCAAGGCAGGCTTCCATAATCTCTCCCACAACCACACACACCACTTAGTCTCCCATTCTCTTTCACACACACACACACACCCCAGGCTGCCTCCCATTCTGTCTCACCAACACACACAACAGGCTCCCTTTCTCTAACAAACACCCCCCAGGTAGGCTCTTATTCTCCCTCTCTCTCTCCCACACACACATACACACACAGGTAGGCACTCATTCTTTCAACCTCTAGACACACCCCATGCAGGCTCCCATTTTCACTCTCACATGCAAGGCAGGCTCCCATTCTCTCACACACCCCACATTGTTTCCCATTCTCTCTCTCTCTCACACACACACACACAACCAAGGCAGGCTCCCATTCTCTCTCACAAACACACACCCAGGTAGGCTCACAATCTCATACACACACACACACACACACACACCACACCAGGCAGGCTTTCATTCACTCTCACACACACATGCTCCCAGTCTCTCTCTCAGACACAAACACCTCAGGCACACTTCCATTGTCTCTCTTATACACATGCACCCCAGGCAGGCTCCTAATCTCTCTCTCACACACTCATAAGAACATAAGAACACACCCTCCCCAGCAGGCTTCCATTCTCTCACAAACACACCCCTGGGTAGGCTCTTAGCCTCTGTCTTTCTGTCTCACACACACACACACACACACACACTCAGGCAGGCTCCCAGCCTTTCTCACACACATACACTCACACACACCAAGCAGGCTCCTAATCTCTCTCACACAATGCACACATACCCCAGATAGGCTCCCTTTCTCTCTCTCTCTCGCTCTCTCTCATACCGCACACACACAAACATGCCATGCATGCTCTCATTAGCTCTCTCTCACACACACCCACCAGGAAGGTTCCCATTCACTCACACATACCCCAAGCAGGCTCCAATTCTCACATACATTCAGGCAGGATTCCAATTCTCTCTGACAACATGCAAACGCATACTCGATTTAGGCTCCCATTCACTCTCTCACACACACATAACCCAGGCAGGCTCCTATTTACTCTCTCACACACACCACAGGCAGGCTCACATTCTCTCTCTCTCACACACACAAACACACAAACACACACACACACACTCTGGGTAGGTTCCCATTCACCCCCTATGCTGGCTCCCATTCTCTCACATGCCTACATACCCCAGATAGGCTGTCATTCTATCACACACACAAACATACACACAGGTAGGCTCCCTTTCTCTCTCACATACAATCCTTAGCAGGTTCCCATTTTATCACTCTCACATACACACAGCCAGGCTCCCATTCTTTCTGATACACTCAACCAACAAGAGACCGGAGATAACTCAGCAACATGAACGAAGCCAATGACAAACAGGAAACGGGAGGACAAAAAATCACAACAAGCCTGTACAAAGGTAAATATGGAAAAAATTACATAGAGAGTCATAGTTTCAGAAACACATCAGACAGAAAAAAACAGACAAAACCTAGTAACCTCATACAAATAAAAAAGAAAAACCACCTCAATCAATCCCCTACCAAATAATCTACTAATGATAACCTTCCTTTTAGTTAACGCGCAATCCATCACTAAAAAATTCCCAATAGTCACCGACCTATTATATGACATAAAACCAAACTTTTTAGCAATCACCAAATCTTGGCTAAAACAATCAGACATAGTCCTAAAGAATCAAATAGCGCACAAGAACTATGACGTATTCTCAATCCCCAGAATAAATAAAAGAGGGGGGGGGGCTAATGGTAATAATCGAAAAAAATTGAAGTGTAAACTAATACCAATAACACCCCCAAAGAACCACAAAATCGCCCTCTTTGAAACGACAAACTTCCAAATATGCTTGATATACTGCCCACCTAGCCTACTAGAATTAAATATCTCCCCTATAATTGAATTCTTAACAACACACTTAAACACCTCAAAACCCACCATTGTTCTAGGCGATTTCAATCTTCACATGGACACTAAGCCATTATCCAACACCTGCCAAACACTAATAGATATCATGACGGCACTAGGCTTCACACTAACCACCGACAAGGCCACTCACAGAGCAGGACACTCTCTCGATTTATCATTCATAAACCACAGCCACCTAGAACACATCAAATCAGAATACACACAAATCCCTTGGTCAGATCACTTCCTCATACAATCCTCCATCAAATACATTGAACACCATTTAACACAGAGAGAAAAAGAACCCATCAAATTTAAATATCGTCCACCCTATAACTTAGATAACCTGAGGGACAGCCTAGAAGAAAATCTAACTAATCTAGACTACACAGACTGCCACACTGCTACCACTGCATTGATGAAAATAACAAAAAACATAGCTGATGAGACAAACCCAATAAACTGTATAAACATCAAGGAACCCAAACTAACAAACCCCTGGCATAATGAGAATATAAAGGAAGTAAGCTACAAATGCACATTAATGTTAACCTCTTCTAACAACCGCCAACTTCCGATCAGTACTCCAAGCACTGATCTTTGCAAGTACCGATTACTGTAATGCCCTTCTGCTAGGCCTACCAAACACGTCACTAAGACCACTACAGATATTACAAAACACAGCTGCCAGAATCTTAACCGGCAAAAGCAAAAGAGAACACATCACAGAAACCCTGGCAGAATTACACTGGCTTCCCATTGAACAAAGAATTCAGTACAAAACACTATGCACCATACATAAATTAATACACAATGAAAAAGCAGACTGGCTGAACACAGCCCTTCGTGTACACGTACCAAATAGGAATCTGAGATCAGCCAACAAAGCACTCCTCACTATTCCATCAGTCAAAACAGCTAGACTCACACAAGTAAGAGAAAGAGCTCTATCCTTGGTAGGACCCATACTTTGGAACACCATGCCCACAGAGTTGAGACTACAAAGCAACAACAAAACCTTTAGAAAAAATCTAAAAACCTGGCTTTTTAAACTAGCTTACCAAAAAGAGAAAGGAGAATAGCACTTAAGGGAAAGCAGGTACAAACAATTGAACAACAAACACATAACCAAAATCAATATGTGTGTAACTTTTAAGCAGATTAAAAGTTCAGCAAAAGAGTAAAAGTACAATGTTAAAGGTATTCTAGTAACCTAAACTGTTACAATGTGAATTGGAAATGAATCATTACACTTACCAATTAATATTATTTACAAACTATGTTACCGACCCTCAAATGGCACCTATGTAACTTAAGATCCGTTAGCTTCTTTTTATGTGCCTTAATGTAAACCGTTGTGACGGTTCCCACCAAACGACGGTATAGAAAAATGTTAAAATAAATAAATAAATAAACCCAGGAACGCTCGCTGATTTACACTGGCTCCCAACTGAACAAAGAATCCAATATAAGGCATTATGCATAATACACAAACTAATCCACGAGGAAAAAGCTGACTGGCTTAACATTGCACTGCGTGTACATGTCCCGCAAAGAAACCTAAGATCTGCTAATAAGGCTCTACTAACTGTCCCCTCTGTCAAAACAGCATGCCTCACGCAAGTTAGGGAGAGAGTACTATCACTAGTTGGCCCTATGCTATGGAACACCATGCCACTCGAAATAAGGATGCAGAGTAATTTCAAAATATTCAAAACCAACCTGAAAACCTGGCTCTTTAAACAAGCTTTTTATAAAGATAAAGAGAAGGAAAAAAGCAGTTGATTGATAAGGACGCACCGAACTAGAAGTTGTTACTTGTAAGCTACAAATGCACATTAATGTTAAATTCAATCGGCTTAATATGTTCCCAACAGACAAGCTTAATTTACACACATAGTTTATTGAAATGAATTGTTACCTCACTATCAGGTCGATACTGTAAGACCGCGGGAGAGCGGACGAACGCCCGCTCTCCCGGCGCGCGCACCAGCCTTTCGCCGGTGCGGGCGATTCAGTATTTAAATGAGGTGACGCGGGAAAAACGGGGAAAAGGAGGCGCTAGGGACACTAGCGCGTCCCTAGCGCCTCCTTTTTGTCAGGAGCGGCGGCTGTCAGCAGGTTTGACAGCCGACGCTCAATTTTGCCGGCGTCGGTTCTCGAGCCCGCTGACAGCCACGGGCTCGGAAACCGGACGCCGGCAAAATTGAGCGTCCGGTTTTCGGCCCGACAGCCGCGGGCCGAATTCAATTTTTTTTTTTTTTTTTTTTTTTTACTTTTTTTTACTTTTGGGTACCTCCGACTTAATATCGCCATGATATTAAGTCGGAGGGTGCACAGAAAAGCAGTTTTTACTGCTTTTCTGTGCACTTTCCTGGCGCCGGAAGAAATTAGCGCCGACCTTTGGGTCGGCGCTAATTTCTTAGAGTAAAATGTGCGGCTTGGCTGCACATTTTACTTACTGGATCCCGCGCGCATACCTAATAGGGCCATCAACATGCATTTGCATGTTGAGGGCGCTATTAGGTGGCTCGGGTGGGCCGCGTGTTTTCCTCCCCTTACTGAATAAGGGGTAAGGGAAAACACGCGTCCAGAGCTAGCTAACAGTGCGCTCCGACGGAGCACACTTTACTGTATCGACCTGTATGATGGCACATGATTAATTTGTAATCTATACCACTCACATTTTTATTATCGTGCCTTGCTGTAAACCGTTGTGACGGTTATCTAACTTAACGACAGTATAGAAAAGTTTTAAAATAAATAAATAAAATATATCTCACATATACACACACCTCAGGCAGACTCCCATTCTCTCTCGCACACACATACTCTAGGTATGCTTCTATTCTCTTTATCTCTCTCTCTCTCTCACACACACACACACCTGGCTGGTTTCTATTCTCACTTACACACACATAACCCAGGCAGGCTTCTGTAATCTCTCTCACTCACCCATGCACACTCTAATTAGTTAGCCATTCCCTCTCACACACACACTCCAAGCAGGCTCCCATTCTCTCTCCCTCACACACCCACACACCCAAGCAGGCTCTCATTCTATCATACACAAACACAGGTAGACTCCTATTTTGTCTCACACACAGAAACACCCCAAGCAGCCTTCCATTCTCTCTCACCCACATACTCTCCAGCAGGCTCCCATTCTTTCACATACACCCCCAGGAAGTCTCTCTCTCTCGCAATCTCTCTCTCCCTCTCTTACACACACACACAAAGGCAGGCACCCATTCTCTCTCTCTCAGACACACACACACACACAGGCAGACTCCCATTCTTTCACCCCCCAAGATACACACCACAAGAAGGCTCCCATTTTCACTCACACATGCAAAGCAGGCTCCCATTCTCTCTCTCTCTCTCTCTCTCTCACACACACACACACACCCAAGGCAGTTAGTCTCTCATTCTCTCTCACACACACCCCAGGCAGCCTCCCATTCTGTCACACCGACACACACCCCAACAGGCTCCCATTCTCTCACAAACACCCCCCAGGTAGGCTCCCAATCTTTTAAAACTTTTAAAACCCCAGGCACACTTCCATTGTCTCTCTCACACACACGTATCCCAGGCAGGCTCCTAATCTCTCCCCCACACTCATAAGAACATAAGAACACACACTCCCCAGCAGGCTTCCATTATCTCACAAACACACCCCCAGGTAGGATCCCAGTCTTCTCTTTCTGTTTCACATACACACACGCACCCAGGCAAGCTCCCAATCTTTCTCACACACATACACACACACATACACCAAGCAGGCTCCCAATCTCTCTCACGCACATGCACACATACCCCAGATAGGCTCCCTTTCTCTTTCTCTCTCTCATACCACACACACAAACATGCCATGCATGCTCTCATTAGCTCTCTCTCTCACACACACACACACACACACACACACCAGGAAGGTTCCCATTCACTCACACATACCCCAGGCAGGCTCCAATTCTCACATACACCCAGGCAGGATTCCAATTCTCTCTGACAACATGCAAACGCTCACCCCATTTAAGCTCCCATTCACTCTCAGACATAACCCAGGCAGGCTCCCATTTACTCTCTCTCACACACACACCACAGACAGGCTCCCATTTACTCTATTACATACACACACCACAGGTAGGCTCCCATTCTCTCTCTCACACACACACACATACACACTCCAGGTAGGTTCCCTTTCACCCCCCATGCTGGCTCCCATTCTCTCTCACATGCCTACACACCCCAGACAAGCTATCATTCTTAATAACTCACACACACGCACACCAAAAAGGCTCTCATTCTATCACACACACAAATATGCACACAGGTAGGCTCCCTTTCTCTCTCACATACACTCCTCAGCAGGTTCCCATTTTATCACTCTTTCTCACATGCACACAGCCAGGCTCCCATTCTTTCTAATATACTCAACCTAGGTAGGCTCTCATTATATCTCACATAAACACACACCCCAGGCAGGCTCCCATTCTCTCTCACATATACACACTCTAGGTATGCTTCTATTCTCTTTAAGAATATAAGAACATAAGAAATTGCCATGCTGGGTCAGACCAAGGGTACATCAAGCCCAGCATCCTGTTTCCAACAGAGGCCAAACCAGGCCACAAGAACCTGGCAATTATCCAGACACTAAGATCCATGCCACTGATGCAATTAATAGCAGTGACTGGCTATTCCCTAAGTAAACTTGATTAATAGCCGTTAATGGACTTTTCCTCCAAGAACTTATCCAAACCTTTTTTGAACCCAGCTACACTAACTGCACTAACCACATCCTCTATCTATCTCTCTCTCTCTCTCACACACACACACACACACACACACACCTGGCTGGTTTCTATTCTCTCTTACACACACACACACAACCCAGGCAGGCTTCTGTAATCTCTCTCACTCACCTACACACACCCAATTAGTTAGCCATTCCCTCTCACACACACACTCCAAGAAGGCTCCCATTCTCTCTCTCCTCACACCCACACACCCTCACACCCAAGCAGGCTCTCATTTTATCATACACAAACACAGGTAGAGTCCCATTCTGTCTCATACACATAAACATCTCATATGCACACACCCAGGCAGGTACCCATTCTCACACACACAACCCAGGTAGTCTCCCATTATTTCTCACACATACACATTCACCAGACAGGCTCCCATTCTCTCTCTCATACACATGCACGCACTCACTCATACCCCAGCAGTCTCCCATTCTCTTACACACACACACATCCCAGGAAGACTCTCATTCTCATACACATGCACGCATACCCCTTGCTAGCTCCCATTGTCTCCCACATGCACACACAACCTATGCTGGCTCTCATTCTCTCATATGCACCAGGCAGGAACTCGTTCTATCACACACAAACCCAGGCAGATTCCTATTCTCTCTTACAACCGTACACCCCAAGCATGCCATTCACCCAATGGAGGCTGTCATTCACTCTATCAACATTCACACACAGACACACATACACCAGAAAGACTTTCATTCTATCACACACAGGTAGGCTCCCTTTCTCTCTCACATACAATCCCCAGCAGGTTCCCATTTTTGTACTCTCACATGCACACACCCAGGCAGGCTCCCATTCTCTCACCCACATCCCTAGGTAGGCTGCAGTCTCTCTCTGTTTGTCTCTCTCTCACACACACACACAACCCAGGCAAGTTTCCATTATCTCACACACCCCATGCAGGGTTCTGTTCATGCTCTCTCACACACACACACACACTGGGCAGGCTCCCATTCTTTCTCACAGACACACACCTAGGTAGGCTCCCAATCTCATACATACACACAGACACACACACACACCAGGCAGGCTTCCATTCACTCTCATACACACATACACCAGGCACACTCCCTGTCTCTTTCTGACACACACACTCAGACAGGCTTCCATTCTCTCTCTCTCACACACACACACACACACACCAGACAGGCTCCTAATCTCTCTCATGCACACTACTCATGCATGCTCCCATTCTCTCTCTCTCACACACACACTCAGGCAGGCTCACATTTTTACACATACACACATCCCAGGCAGCTCTCCTTCACTCCCCAGGCAGGCTCCCATTCTTGCTTGCATACACACAAGCACACGTGCCGAGCAGGCTCCCATTCTGTCTCACACACATTCCCAGACAGGCTACCATTCATTCACAAACACACCCCCAGGTAGGTTCCCAGTCTCTCTCTGTCTCTCTTTCTCTCTCTCAAATATACACACACACACACACACACACCCAGGAAAGCTCCCAATCTTTCTCACATACACACACATAACAAGCAGGCTCCCAGTCTCTCTCCACACACTCAAGCCAGGCAGCCTTGCAGTCTCTGTCTCTCTCTCTCTCACACACACACACACACACACATGCACACCGGGCAGGCTTCCATTCTCTCTCTCAAACACACACACACCCCAGATAGGCTCCCATTTTCTTTCTCAAACACACACTTACACAAACATGCCAGGCATGCTCCCATTCTCTCTCTCTCTCTCACACATACATGCCAGGAAGGCTCCCATTCACACACAAACACCCCAGGCAGGCTCCCATATTCACACACACACACCCCGGCAGGCTCCCTTTCTTTATCACACACCCATGCAAGCTCCCATTTAATGACACACACATGCACACACACATCCAATGCAGGTTCCCTTCTCACACATGCTAGGCAGGCTCTCATTCTCTTGCACACACCACAGGTTGTCTCCCATTCTCCCTCACAAACACACACACATACAGGCTGGCCAAATAGACTGCTGAAAGGCTGCACATTGTCTGTATATCATTTTAGCAGACACTGCCTTCAGCGTATGGACTGATCATATACAGCTACATAAATTATTTCGTTGTATGTAACCACCTGGAACTCCCTGAAGAAGGAGTTATACACTCCGAAACAATGCTGTGTCGGAGGATGCATTCCAGGATCTCGCATACTATTTTCTCGAGTTGTGGATCAAGATAAGTGCATGCATTAGTTATATTACACTGCTTGCCTTTGTTATATATCTCTGCCTAGAGAATCCATAAGTCCCACGCAACCTATGATTAGACAAGCCCAGTGCTCCACGGGCTTGACAATATAAGCCATTAAGCATATGTGGCCAGATATGACGGTTGCTAGACCTTTCCTTCTATAGAGTTCTTACAGAGCTGAATTTTTCTCTTGTGATGGATGTGTGAGTAGGCAGCTTTGTGTGTGTGGTAGAATGAGTGCCTGGATGTGTGAGTAGGCAGCTTTGTGTGTGTGTGTGTGGTAGAATAAGTGCCTGGATGCGTGAATGGGCAGCTTTGTGTGAGTGGTAGAATGGGTGCCTGGGTGCATGAGTGGCAGCTTTGTGGGTGTGTGGTAGAATGGGAGCAAGAGCATTTGTGTGTGATTGAGAGCTTGTTTGTAAGTGAGAGAGCATGTGTGTGACTGAGAAAGACTATGGTCGGAGGTGATGTGTTTCTGTGAGAGAGAGACAGACTGGTCAGGAAGATGATTGGTGTATGTGTGTGTGAGGCAGAGACTGGTCAGGAAGGTGACTGGTATCTGTGTGTGAGAGACAGAGACTGGTCAGGGAGGTGACTGGTGTCTGTGTGTGAGAGAGAGAGACTGGTCAGGGACATGACTGGTGTGTGTGTGTGTGTGTGTGTGTGTGTATGTGAGATAGAGACTGGTCAGGGAGGTGACTGGTGTGTGAGAGACAGGGACTGGCCAGTGAGGTGACTGCTGTCTGTGTGAGAGACAGACTGGTCAGGAAGGTGACTGGTGTGTGGGGGAGAGAGACAGACTGGTCAGGGAGGTGACGTGTGTGTGTGTGTGAGACAGAGACTGGTCAGGGATGTGGCTGGTGTGTGTATGTGAGACAGAGACTGGTCAGGGAGGTTACTGGATTCTGTGAGACAGAGCCTGTGTATGATTGACTAGTTGTGGGCCCTAAGGAAGAGGACTTTGAGGACAGAGCTTCAGCAGCCACTGCAACTTCTGGTGTGCACTATTGGTCTGCAAGGGAAAGGAGTAGGAGAGTTGCTGGAGAGGGTAAGTAAAGGTGGCTTTTTAAGTTTATTTTTCTTGATTGACTGCCATTTTAATTATTGGGTATTGTGTGATGTGTCTGCTGTTTTGAAATATTTTATTGATATTTGGACAATTTTTAATAATTTTTATGAGTTTTTAATTGTTGGATGTTATTCTGTTCATCAGCTGTTTTGTAACATTTATTAGTATAGTTTTACAATTATTTCTGTGTGGGGATCTATAGCAGCTTGGCTTGCTCTGTTTTCCTAATAAGAAGTGTATTAGTGTTTAGGGCCTGGTTTAATATTTGTAGTGTGGCCTTTTCATAGGTAGAGTTGTTACTGTTTGAGTGTGTTCCATACTACAGTGTAACTTTGTGCGGATTAGTTTGTGTGCATTATTGCAGATCCTGGGACTATGTTAGGTGCTATATTTCTCTTTCCATTTCTCCAGGTTTGCACTGCTTGCAGAGTGGCTGTTTTGGTTTTCCATTCCGGTTTGTCTCCATATTTATAATTTGTGGTGAAGGTCAGTTCTGGGTGTGTGACCGAGGTGAGGTATTTTACCAGCTTGTAGGCATTTGTATCAATCTTATTTGTTGTGTTTTCTCAATAGGACATGCCTTAGTGGTAAATTACCGTCTTTTCATAAGGAGGGGGTATTGTGCCTGCAAGTAAAGGGAGTTTGTTTTGCTTTTACTGAGATGCCATCAGAACCAGAATATCTTTTTTTATATAGTGAGTTGTATGGATAATGCCCTAGTTCTGCTCTGCACTCATTTTTGGGGGTCGAGTGGGTTCCTGAGGATGCAGAATGTATATTTACATTTAGCCCTGTGACAGTCACATGTTCAATGTGTCACACATGTGAAAACCATCTGACAGGTGTGTCCCGGCTGAAAAAAGGTTGAGAACCACTGCTCTAAAGTACAAACACTCAACCAATGCTGGCTCCCATTCTCTCACATGCATACACCACACAGCCTCCCATACTATCACACACACACACACACCCAGACAGCCTCCTGTTCTCTCTCAAATACAAATTATCCAGCAGGCTATCATTCCCTCTCAAACACCCCCAATGCAGGCCTCCATTCTCCTCCCCCCTCTCTCTCATATATACACACACTCAGGCAGGCTCTCATTCTTTCTTTCACACATATACTCCCAGTGCGGGTTCCTATTCTCTCTCATACATATGCACATACACACCCCAGGCAGGCTCCCTTCTCTCACACCCATACACCCGGGCAGGCTCCCATTCTCTCACACCCATACACCCTGGCAGGCTCCTATTCTCTCACACCCACACACCAGGCAGCCTTCTATTCTCTTTCTCTCTCATATACACACATGCACCCCAAGCAGGCTCCTATCCTTTGTCACACACATACCCCAGGCTGGCTCCTATTCTCTCACACAATCACACACCCAGGCAGGCTACCATTCTCTCTCACACACACACCTCCCAGTCAGGCTGCCATTCAGTCTCACACACACAGCCCAGGTAGGCTCCCAAACTATTTCTCACACACACACACACACACACACACACCTGGCAGGCTTCCATTCTTTCTCTCTCTCTCTCTCATACACACATGCACACACACAGCAAGAAGTCTTCAATTCACTACCCAATGCAGGTTCCCATTCTCTCTCACAAACTCACACATCCCAGGTAGGCTATCATTCTCTCTAACATACACACACAAACACACATAACCAGGTAGGTTCCCATTTTGACTCTCATACATTCCCCAGCAGGTTCCCATTCTCTCACAAACACATACACCCCCAGGCAGGCTCCCATTCTCTCACTCTCACACACACAAGCCAGGCTGGCCCCCATTCTCTCACACACACAAACATCCCAGGCAGGCTTCCATTCTCTATTTCAAAACCACACCCATCCCAGTCAGGATCCCATGCTCTCTCACACACACACACACCCGAGGCAGGTTTCCATTCTCTCTAACACACACCCTAGGCAGGCTCACATTCTCTCTTACACACACACACACACACACATACATCCCAGGCAGGCTCTCATTCTATCAAAAGCACACCCAGGTAGGCTCCCATTTTCTTTCATCCCGCCTCTCTCTCTCTCTCACACACACACACCATGGAGGCTCCCATTCTTTCAAACACTCTCCTCAGATTGGCTTCCATTCTTTCTCACACAACCCAGTCATGCTCCCATTCCCTCTCACACACACAAATCAGGCAGGCTCCTGTTTTCTCTTACACACACAGGAAGGCTCCCATTCTCACACACATACACAATCACACTCCCCAGACAGCTTTCTATTCTCTTTCTCTCCCTCACGCACACACACACACACCATGGAAGCTCCCATATTCTCTCTCACACACACACCCCTAGGTAGGTTCCCATTCTCTCTCACACACACACACACACACACACACATGCACCCCAGGCAGGCTCCTATTCTCTCTCACACTCACCCCAGACAGTCTCCTAATCTCACACATGCACACCCCAGGCAGGCTCCTATTCTCTCACACTCACATTGACACACCCCACACAGGCTCCCATTCTCTTACACACCCACCATGGAGCCATGGAGGCTCCTATTCTCTCTCATACACCCATCAAGGCAGGCACTCATTCTCTCTCACACACACACAGGCAGGCTTCCATTCTTTCTCACACACACACACATACCTCCCATTCCGGCTCCCGTTCAGTCCCACACACATGCACACACACCCCAGGCAGACTCCCATTCTCTCACACAAATTCCAGGCAGGCACCCTTTCTCTCTCACACATATAGGCTCCTATTCCTTCTCTCGCAGACACACACACACCAGGTAGGCTTCCATTCTTACACACACACCAGGCAGGCTTTCATTCTCTCTCACACACATACATCCCAGGCAGGCTTCCATTCTTTCTCTCGCACACACACACCCTAGTCAGGTTCCCATTCACTCTCACACACAAAAAACCCAGGCATGTTCCCAATCTCTCTCTCTCACACAATCACAGACACACACACACACACACACACACACACACACACACCCACCATGGAAGCTCCCATTCTCTCATACCCATACCCCTAGGTAGGCTCCCATTCTCTCTCACACACACACGCACACACACACACACACACCAGGCAATCTCCCATTCTCTCACACACACATGCACCCCAGACAGGCTCCTATTCTCTCAAACTCACATTGGCACACCCCACGCAGGCTCCCATTCTCTCACACACACCCTATGGAGGCTCCTATTCTCTCTCACACACACACACCAAGGCAGGAACTCATTCTCTCTCACACACACATACACACACACAGTGGGCTCCCATTCTTTTTCACACACACATACCTCCCATTCCAGCTCCCATTCAGTCCCACAGGCCCCCCTTCTCATGCAGACACACCAGGTAGGCTTCCATTCTCAATTAACAGATACCAGGCAGGTTTTCATTCTCTCTCTTTCTCACACGCAATCCCCAGGCAGGCTCAAATTCTCTTGCACACACACACACACACACGCCAGGCAGGCTCCCATTCTCTCGCATACACACACACACACACACACATACACACTCAGGTAGGCTCCTATTCTCTCTGAAACACATACACACCCCAGGTACACTCCCATTCTTTCACTGTCACCCAGGCAGGCTCCCATTCTCTCTCGTGCACACACACACACACCAGGCAATCCATTCTCTCTCTCTCACATACACACACACAGACACATATAGGTAGGCTACCCTTTCTCACACAGGTACCCATCAGGTAGGCTCTCTTTCTCTCTCACACACACCCCAGGCAGATTCCTATTCTCTCGTACACACACATACATCCCAGGCAGGCTCCCATTCTCACTCACATGCCAGGCAGGCTCCCATTCTCTCTCTCTCACACACACACAGACACACACACACACACACACACACACACACACAAAGGAATGCTCCTATTCTCTCACACACACATTGACACACCCCAGGCAGGTTCCCATTCTCTCACATACACCCCAGGCAGGTTCCCATTCTCTCACATACACCTCAGGCAGGCTCCCATTCTCTATCACACACACACAGGCAGGCTCCTATTCTCTCAGACACACACCCCATACAGGCTCCCATTCTCTCAGACACACATCTCAGATAGGCTCCCATTTTCTCTCACGCACACACAGCTAAGGCAGACTCCCTCTTTTTGTTGCAGCCCCACTAGAGCCTCTCTTACTTTTCTGCTGCTGCTTCCTGAAAATTCAGGTGCCCGTTCAACTGCTTCTTTTGTTGTGCTGGCCCTGCATTTTTTCAAAACTCACAGCGCTAGTTATTTATTTATTTACAGGTTTTTTTTTATCCTGCTGATATTGGAAATACCATCCTAAGTGGTGTATACTGCAACATCCATAATAAAACATGTATGCACTATTACAATTTATAAGAGGATAATAGATATAAATAAAATGCAATTATACCGAAACAAAAAAAAAAATGGAAGAGCTAGCACTTCCTCTATGCTGATCTTAAGCATCATGAGGGTATTAGCCAGCAAATTTTTTATTTCATGGGGCCGGCAGCAGGAGGAGCAGCAGAACAAGCACCCTCCACTTCTGTTCCCGTTCGGGTTGTGCACAACCCTTTCCGCCAATGGGATAGGGTCCACCAGTGTCCTCACAGGCCTCTTCTTCTCTTCACCGCAATGAGGTTCATGGCAGCCTCATGGGCCTCTGCTTTTGTTTACCACCTATGCCTCTTCCACATGAGCCTCTTCCTTTCTTCACTGCCAGTGGGAAGAGGGAGCTTGTTCTACTGCTGCTCCTGCTGCCGGCCCTGCAATATTAAAAACTCTCGGGACTAATACTTCTTCTATGCTGACCTCACAATGTACAAGATCAGCATATAGGAGTGCTAGCTCCATGAGTATTGAAGACCATAGGGCTGGCAAGATGAGGGGCAGCAGAATAGGTTCCCTTACTTTCACAGCTGCCACTGCTGCCTCCAGGTGTGCTGCCGCATGCAATTGCATGGTATGCACACTCGCTAGCACCACGCCTGCCTGTTTGTCCAGTCCCATCGCAAAGCATGCTGGGATTTGTATCACTGTGTTTTCTATTGAAGTCATTAAGTTGCTAATCCCAGCATGCTTTGAAATTGTGGTCTGCTTAAATTGTCTGACTGATCGTGAAGCCTTTTGCACACCTGATATGCAATGCATGCTAGACTCTTCTCAAATCCACAAATAAATTAGATGAGCGTATTTATGTCCTGAGCTGTAGTGCAAGGCATACGATTAGTCAGTACCAAAGGCTAGCACAGTGTTCTTAGCATCTGGAAGAATGTGTCAACAACTGGATATTCTCATGAAAAGATGCATTTGACACTAGGTTGGTGCCAGCTGCAGGAGGTAATTTACAAGGCTGAAAAGCATATTGTTATTGATTACAAAATTCTCAATGCCCCACAAAAAAATAAAAAAGATGGCATTGGTTATCTCTAGTAATGTATGTACATGCACTAGGCTAAGGGAGTTGGAAGGCTCTCCTGTTCTGTGCAAAGTTTTGGTTTCTTCCAAAGGTTTAAAACCACCTCTAATTAGTTTTGCATCTGTTTCTTCAGCAGGAGCTGTCATTACCTTTCATCAACCCTCTTTCTAAGGTGAAACCCCAGTATGGGCATGAGTTTCATGGCTCCCACCCACCAGCTGGAATCTCAGGAATCCTTCCTGTGCTCGTCTCTGCTTTGCTTTCTGTCAGGGCCAGTCTGTAAGTCATTGGGTTGGCCAGGCTGCTGTTTACTTAAATAGAGACTATTCTTCCTTTCATCCTGAGCTTTTCTCTATCTGCCTCAGTACTTGTGGGCGTTTTTAATTCTCTTATTGAGGCGGCAGATGTTATTGATAATACATCAGAATTATTTTAGAGGCCACTGATCTTTCACATCCTAGAGATAAAGGAGTAAATTTTCAAAGGCTTAGTCAGGATCTATGTGGGTAAAAAAATGAGTTACACAAGACAATTCAGTCATGGCCTTGCTGTCTTAACTCAAAGCCTCTCATTTGTTTTTAATTGTGTGTCTTGTCTATTGATCTGTCTTGAGCTTCAAGGAGCAAAGACTGTATATTATTTGTCTCTTTATAGTGCTATGTACATCTACAGTGCACTATACAAATGATTAATAATAATAGATTAGCTGAATCTGCACAAATTAATTTTCGGCTGCCTAAAAGTATGTGAGAAATGTCACAACAGATGCACTTTTAGTTGCACTAAGTAGAAGATAACTTACTTTGAAAAGGTGTTGGAGTAGTATGATTGATTTGAGTAGGTGTCAAGTTATGAAACAGGAACAGCAGAGAGTACTCTGGCAAACTAATTGAAGTATTATTTATTAGTACTAATTTGCCTTTGAAGTATAAAATATATTGCAGGGAGAGGGGGGGGGAGAGAGTTCAGTAACCCTTAATCCTTAAGGAGTATTCAGAGGAGATTTTTCTGGTGGCTGAAGAGGATCAGTAAGTATTGCTTGCAGGATAATATTGGGACTTAAAAGTTTGGGGAGGAGGAAGTGACATCATCCACCTGAATGGCCGTGTGAATCCAGAGCTCCTCACCTTGATTTGACTTAATCCCCCTGAATCAGCAGCAATTCGCCTTCACTGAAACATCAAACTGTACGTACTGGCACAACTTTAATCAAAGATGTCTGTGCGCAAGAAGATTTCTGAACTGAAGCAGTTCTCCTTTGACGTGGGGGCTGAGAAAAAACAGGAAGGCCTAGCAGAACAGGGCCTTGGGGAGAACGCTAACGCAGTAAGCCCCGACCGGACCCCTTAGGGTAACCCGCATAGGCCAGTGGCAGTTAAACCCTAAACAAGTTGCTTGGGCATACTGAATGGACCATTTTGGTCTTTATCTGCTGCCATTTACTGTTAAAATGAAACTTCCTCGCTGTCAGTTACTGGTATACTGTAAGAATTAGTTCAGATGCATGTGGTAATAGGAGTCAGTTTTACCCAGGTGACTTCTCGAGCCTTTCACTTACCTTATCTTGATATGCTGCTTTACTATTATAAAGCATTAGCGATTATGTCCACCATGCATGACTTTTTTTTTTGCAAATAAGGATTCTCTGTGCTTTTAGGGTAAACATAAAGAATGCTTATTTGCAAAAATAATTGACGAGATTAGGGTAAGCACAGGCTTTTTTGTTTTGTTTCTTTTAATTTATTTAAAACAAAAAATAAAACAAACAAATGTGAAATGGAAAACAAAATCAAACAAAAATGTTTGAACCCATCAGAGAAAAATGAAAACTCCCAGGCTTTCCCTTATTCCCCCCATGCCTTCTTATCATATTTTTCTTTTGTTCATGAGGTGATCCTGATTGCTCCTGCCCCTCCACAGGTCTGCTTAGAAATGGCTGGCAGACCAAGGCCAACACTATTGTTTGTGACCTCAAATGATAAGTTTGTCACTTTCGATGTGCAGACTGTTCAGGGCAGATAGCTTGTCTTGCTCCTGGCATGCTTGCTTAAATAAGTTATCAGCAGGTGCTAGCAGGTATCAAACAGCATTCATTAAGCAAGCGCTCGTTCAGTAGTGCACACCACACCCAACCCCTCATTTGGATAGGATGTTCCTTCATTTGCATGCAGAGGCTCACACATCTTTGCATGCTTTTGCTAATGTCTCTTAGGACCACTTCAATGTGAACGGCGAGAACTTCCTGCATAGCACTCTAGTTGTTGTGTGCACAAGAGGGCTTTAAGGTGCATAGTAAAGTTTATTGCATAGATTCCATAGTATGAGATGGCCCTTCTCTAGTATAATGAAAGTTTGCATTATTCATTGTGTATGTGATAGATGCTCTGGCTAGAGAGAAGTCCTTTGTCAGGGGATATTTGAGACCGGGCTGTCACTGGGGCCTCACACTGCTCAGGCTGCAGCAGGTGTATAATGACAGGAGCACAATGACTACATTTGGATGCAGTGATAGCCCTTAGCACATTTGCAAACCTTTAAACACTACTCCCTGACTTCTTGAAAGAAACCCATGAAACAAAGCTGGAAGAAAAGGCATCTGCCTTGAACTTTCTGTGCACTGAAAATGACAGACTTACATCTAGGACATCATCATCTGAAAATCAAGACAGAAAATGTAAATGTCAGTGTGCTCTGCAGACTGTAATGCTGGTCTGTGTGCCTGGAACTGCCTTTGGGCTGCTGTAAACACCAAGTTACTTGAAACTAATTTCTAATGCAGACAGGCATATTTCAAGATTTGTCTTAAGATTACTATTCTGTTTATACAACTTCACCTTTGCATCTATGCAAATAATAGGGGCAATTTTCAAACTGTCCACTTTGCTGCAGAGTGTGAGGGCAGAGCAGCAGGCCAGGCACCTATGGTCAAACAAACAAATGCACCCTCAACCTGAACACAACATACACCACCACGAGCTGGAAGACTCTTACATGGAGGGGGCTTTCATTTTCAGTTTTCTTTTGACCCAGCAGGTTCCTCCTGCTCCTCTGGGTTTCCAGTTCAATCAGAACCAGTACAGGGATCCTGGTGTCATGAACCATCATTCAAGAAATGAACTGGAAACCCAGAGATGCCAGACTGCATGCCGTGCAATACCAGAGAAATAGAAACAGAAATACATCTCCTCCTGTATTGTGCAAAATAAAAGATATCAAGACCTGCACATTCCCAAAGTTGACATATTCCATTCACTAAACTGAACATAAAAAGATTTTTTCTATACTTGCTTTCTGGGTGTTTTATTTCTCTAATCACTTTGGTCCTCATCTCTTTATACTTCTTTCCTCTTGTTGGTTTCCTAACTTCTTTACAGGGTCTCCTGTTCATTTTCTGTTTCATCTCTCTCCTCCTGTCCTCTTCAGTTCCTCTCCTACACCTCTAATATTGATCTTTCCCCTTTCTACTCCTTTTTCTTCATTCTCTTTAGCCCTGCCTATATCCACTCATCTAGATTTCATACCCCTTCTCTCTCTCCAGTTCTCTGTGCCAATCCTAAGCCTCATCAGCTCTCCTCTCTATTGCTCCCCCCTCAGTCCATCTCCCCTCACTGAGTTGCTCCTTTTACCATCTCCAGCTATCTGGCTCCCTTGTCCTTATCCTCAACAGCTGTAACCTTTCATCTTGTCTTAAAACCCCCTCATCCCCAAATCCTGCTCCCCCTTCCCCTTCTCTCATCTTCCACGATCATCTTCCAAGCAATCATAGCTTCCATTCTTCCCCAGGGCCAGTGTATGAGTAATAGCCGTCCTAGGAGAACCATATAGAATTGTACACCCCTCCTTCTCAGTCATGGCTTCACCCCAGAGGAGACACTTTGTCACTGACAATAGGGGCTTTGCTTGTAATGTGCAGCCAGGGGTCACCTCCTTGCCCAATGTCCTGAAAGGTTGCAAAACTTCTATCAGATCTCTCCTCAGTCATCTCTTCTAGATGAGGGAGGTGATCCTAGGTATGACTGTTCCCACTCCCCAACTTTTGGTTCCTGTCACCCTGGAGATTGGGCCAACCTTTTTCACTACACAAGTCTTCATTGACTCCAGAGCCAAAGGAAATTTCATCCTTCTGGATCTTGTACCAGATACCAACTCAGTCGTTGCCACAACCTCCCATGATTTCCTCCACTCGCAGGTTCCCTCACCCAGATGATGGTACCCCTCAAACTCCGGACTGACCTGTTTCGCACTGAAGAAATCATCTTTCATGTCATCCCCTGGGCAGTCAACACAGTGATATTAGGTCTGCCCTGGCTCCATCAACATCAGCTGCAGTTTAACTGGTCTATCTTGTATTTAGCCCACTGGGGGACCTACTGCTTTGACTCCTGCCTCTCCTTTCCACAGCACCCCAGCTCCTTGATATTGGCTTCCGCCCTACCCGGGCTTCCACCCCAACATGTGGATTTTCAGGACATCTCTTCCAAGAAGTGTAAGGAGACCTTGCCACCCCATTGCCCATATGATTGTGACATAAAGCTACTTCCTGGGACTCCACCTCCTCTGAGCCGAATGTACCCCCTCTTGCTACCAAAGATGCAAGCCATGTCTGAGTACATCAAAGACAACCTTGCCAGAGGGTTTATCCAATCATGATCCTCCATGGCAGGCGCTTGATTTTCCTTTGTGGCTAAGAAGGATAGATCCCTTAGGCCATGCATAGACCAGTGAGACTTGAATTCCATCATGAAGAAAAACCAATATCTCTTGCCACTCATCACAGAACTCTTTGATCACCTATAAGGTGCCAGGATTTTTATAATCTTATTCGCATCAAGGCTGGGGACGACTGGAAGACCACTTTCAACACATGGGACAGGCATTATGAATATTTAGTAATACACTTTACTCTCTGTAATGCTTCTGCAGTCTTCCAGACCATGGTTAACGAGGTCTTTCAGGACCTTCTCTATGCATGCATGGTTATATAACTGGATGATATCCTGATCTTTTCCCAAATCTTGACTGATTATCGCAGACATGTCAGAATGGTCCTACAGAATCTTCATGAAAATAACCTGTATGCCAAGATTGAAAAATGTCTTTTCGAGCAACAGGAATTCTTCTTCTTGAGGTACATCATCTCCCGGGGTCAACTGTATATGGACCCAGCCAAAGTAAGAGCAGTCATGGAGTGGCCCCATCTGGTTGGACTATGGGCTTTACAAACGTTCCTGGGTTTCACCAATTATTACTACCAATTCATTCCAGGTTATTCCACTTTGGCAGCACCCTCATTGCTCGCTGGAACTAGATGCAGAAGCTTTTGAAGCCTTCCAGAAAGATTGCCTTTGCTCAAGGGCCTTGTCTACACCACCCAGACCCATCATGGCCCTTTGTTCTCAAGGTAAATGTCTCTACCATGGGGGTAAGGACTGTCATCAGCCAGCACAATAAGACAGTAACCCTCTTTCCATGTTCCTTCTTCTCTAAGAAATTTTCACTGGCAGAATGCTACCATGGTATTAGAGACCAGGAACTCTTGGCTGTCAAATTGGCCTGAGGGAGTGGCACCATCTTCTTCAGCCCAACACCGCATCACTATATATTCTGATAATAAAAATTTAAAGTACCTCCTCCAAGCTCAGCAGCTTAACCCTAGACAGGTTCGCTGGTCCCTCTTCTTCATCTGCTTCAATTTCGAGCTATGATATCACCCGGCATCCAGAACCAACAAGCGGGTGCGTTGTTCCATTCTTTCCAGACAAAGCTGGACCTTTTTAAGGCCTTTCATTAATCCTGTCAAGATATTCCTGGCCACTCCTATACTGGTTCCCTTTGGGAAGACTGTAGTATCCTCAGGACTATGCGAGAAAGTGTTATGATGAGCTCATGACTCTCAGGTTGCAGGACACCCTGGAGTGGCATGAACTCTTGATTCACTCCAACAACATTATTAAGAACATAAGAATATGCCATACTGGGTCAGACCAAGGGTCCATCAAGCCCAGCATCCTGTTTCCAACAATGGCCAATCCAGGTCATAAGAATCTGGCAAGTAAAGCGTGATGTTAAGGATTATGTCAACTCATGTCCTACCTGTGCCCAGCAAAACTCCTTGCATGGCCAACCCTGGGGGCTGTTACAGCCATTGCCAGCCCCCAAGGAACCTCGGATCCCCTTGCCCACAGATTTTATCATGGACCTCTCTCTCTCATATGGCACCACCATAATAAGGGTAGTAATAGATCGCTTCTCTAAGATGGAAAATTTTGTGCATTTGGCAAAGGTACAATGCCCATTTTAAGTAGGCAAGAGGGTGGAGGCATCCCTGATATACTATCTGTGTAAGTGGTGGCTGCTGCCACTTACTCGTCGATGTCAGTTATTATCTGGGTAAATGGGGGCGGCTATTTGCACTGTGTTTGACTATTTTTCATCTTTGTGTTTCTTTTTAGATTCTTTTTATAATAGCGCTGCAAACTTAACTCCAGCCATAACCAGGGATTAACTTTCTAGCGCAAAATAAGGTCTGCTGCACAGATGCAGTCTCTCTGCATCAGGGAGTAATACTCAATATCCTCATTGGCATGGGATTTCCCTGTGAGGGCGCTAAGCAGCACTCCTGTTTGAAAACATGTGTTTTCTGCATGCAAAAATCCTTGCTGCATCAGCACTAACTTTTGCCCGCAGAGAATGTGTGTTGCAGTGCATGCAGAAAGGTGTTTTTAGCTGAACGCACCTCGGATGTAAATAAATATAGATCTTACTGACAGTTTTCCAATGTGTCTTCCAATCTCTCTCTCTTATCTCAAGTTGGCACGGTATCCCCTGGAACACACAGATGTTGATGTTCCTCTGACAGGACAGGAAAAAGGGGCATCCAAATTCTTACTCCCTGGTCTTCTAACCAAACTGTCTTTCCAAAAAAATGTCTGAAAAACAAGAAGATGCTGCAGTGGCTCCTCACCATTCCTCTGCTTCCTTGGAAGGTCACAATGGGGCAGGTCTTCCCTCTGCTGGTTCCCCCAAGGAGGGTCACCGTGCCCTCTCCCCAAGCACACCCAGGGGTCTCACAAGTTTCTGACAATGAGAAATCTCTGGAATCCCCAGATAACCTGGGATAGAGCCAGTAAATGAACTGGAAGGGCAGATGCACAACATTTGCCCAGGGACTGTAGGCAGGTAATGCATGAGTCCCAGGGTAGTGTGGCAGTCTTTGAGTTAATTTTAAGAGAAAGAAGGAGGGCAGCTGAGAGGGTTGGGTGTGGTGGGTAGAGAGGAATTTGTACAGCATTAGCTGTAGATCCCTTCATTATACACCAAAGAAGGACAAGAGAAGATCATGCAGTACAGTACCAGGCTACACATTCATGTCCAAGAACATAAGAAAATGCCATACTGGGTCAGACCAAGGGTCCATCAAGCCCAGCATCCTGTTTCCAACAGTGGCCAATCCAGGCCATAAGAACCTGGCAAGTACCCAAAAACTAAGTCTATTCCATGTAACCATTGCTAATGGCAGTGGCTATTCTCTAAGTGAACTTAATAGCAGGTAATGGACTTCTCCTCCAAGAACTTATCCAATCCTTTTTTAAACACAACTATACTAACTGCACGAACCAAGCACACCAGTAACTTCCCCTAAGCAAAGGGAAGTGACATAATGAGGAGACCTATACTTGAATGTGTTAGGAAAAAGAGAAGAAAATGAGATGTGGGCTTAATTTGTAGATCATAAGGAAGTACAACTATGGAGCTGGGGAAAGGGCAGGGAATGGACACTCTCCTAAATGTACACACTCATAAACTACATAGATGCCGAAACACTTTTCTGCTTACTTACCCCAGTGATCCTTCACCTCCAGCCTTCTGCAATGCTCAACCCTCAGCCATTCTAATTTTAGTAGAGCTCAATAAGCACTGGAGGGCAAAGGTAAACTGTGAGTTCCTGGAGGCCGCGGATGTAGGGTCACAGAGATAAGAAGGGGGGGTTGACAAAATGGGACACTCTCTCTCTCGCCTCCCTCCTCCTTTCTGCTCTGGTGATCCTTGTTCTCCACCCCTCACCATTAACTCTCTTAATCTTCTCCTCACCCTCAATCTACATCCCTTCAATCCCTTCATTCACCTCCTCCCTAAGTCAAATGTGGCCACAGGCAACACAGGCAGGTACCTGAAAGCAACTACAAAATGGGACAGGCCCACTGCTCTTTCATCTTTGGGAGTAAAATCTCTCACCCCCAGTATTCTGCCCATGTCCACCAATTTCTTTAATGTGGCCCTGCTTCCCTTGACCATCCCCTCATTTACTCTCTTGCACCTTCCCCCTACCCTAATATGATCATCAGAGGTGGCGGTTGGGGGTGTATGTGGAAAGCCAGCATGCTAAGCAGCACCTTGGCCAGGAAATTGACACGTAGTAGTGCCTGAAGTAGTGAGACAAATAGACAATGACCTTATGTCTCTTCAGGGTTGGCCATTAGACTTCATGGCCTTCTCAATTGTCACAACACATAATACCCAAATCTGGCTCATGTAGCTATCCTGTCTCTGGGTAAGCAGCTCCAACACACTCAGCTCTGTTGTGCCTTCTCTGGGTGGCCAGAACTGATCAGTGTTCTGCTCTGTTTGTGCAGGAAAGAAGGAAGAGGTTGACACCCCCAGCTCAGCTCAATTTCTAGGGGAGAGGCATAAGAACATAAGAACATGCCATACTGGGTCAGACCAAGGGTCCATCAAGCCCAGCATCCTGTCTCCAACAGTGGCCAATCCATGCCATAAGAACCTGGCAAGTACCCAAAAACTAAGTCTGTCCCATGTTACCATTGCTAGTAATAGCAGTGGCTCTTTTCTAAGTCAACTTAATTAATAGCAGGTAATGGACGTCTCCTCCAAGAACTTATCCAATCCTTTTTTGAACACAGCTATACTAACTGCACTAACCACATCCTCTGGCAACAAATTCCAGAGTTTAATTGTGCGTTGAGTAAAAACGAACTTTCTCCGATTAGTTTTAAATGTGCCACATGCTAACTTCATGGAATGCCCCCTAGTCTTTCTATTATCTGAAAGAGTAAATAACCGATTCACATCTACCCGTTCTAGGCCTCTCATGATTTGAAACACCTCTTTCATATCCCACCTCAGCTGTCTCTTCTCCAAGCTGAAAAGTCCTAACCTCTTTAGTCTTTCCTCATAGGGGAGCTGTTCCATTCCCCTTGTCATTTTGGTAGCCCTTCTCTGTACCTTCTCCATCACAATTATATCTTTTTTGAGATGCGGCGACCAGAATTCTACACAGTATTCAAGGTGTGGTCTCACCATGAAGCGATACAGAGGCATTATGACATTTTCCGTTTTATTCACCATTCCATTTCTAATAATTCCCAACATTCTGTTTGCTTTTTTGACTGCCGCAGCACACTGAACCGACGATTTCAATGTGTTATCCACTATGACGCCTAGATCTCTTTCTTGGGTTGTAGCACCTAATATGGAACCTAACATTGTATAACTATAGCATGGGTTATTTTTCCCTATATGCATCACCTTGCACTTATCCACATTAAATTTCATCTGCCATTTTGATGCCCAATTTTCCAGTCTTACAAGGTCTTCCTGCAATTCATCACAATCTGCTTGTGATTTAACTACTCTGAACAGTTTTGTATCATCTGCAAATTTGATTTTCTCACTCGTCTTATTTCTTTCCAGATCATTTATAAATATATTGAAAAGTAAGGGTCCCAATACAGATCCCTGAGGCACTCCACTGCCCACTCCCTTCCACTGAGAAAATTGTCCATTTAATCCTACTCTCTGTTTCCTCTCTTTAGCCAGTTTGCAATACACGAAAGGACATCGCCACCTATCCCATGACTTTTTACTTTTCCTAGAAGCCTCTCATGAGGAACTTTGTCAAACACCTTCTGAAAATCCAAGTATACTACATCTACTGGTTCACCTTTATCCAAATGTTTATTAACTCCTTCAAAAAAGTGAAGCAGATTTGTGAGGCAAGACTTGACTTGGGCAAAGCCATGCTGACTTTGTTCCGTTAAACTATGTCTTTCTATATGTTCTGTGATTTTGATGTTTAGAACACTTTCCACTATTTTTCCTGGCACTGAAGTCAGGCTAACCGGTCCGTAGTGTCCCGGATCGCCCCTGGAGCCCTTTTTAAATATTGGGGTTACATTAGCTATCCTCCAGTCTTCAGGTACAATGGATGATTTTAATGATAGGTTACAAATTTTTACTAATAGGTCTGAAATTTCAATTTTTAGTTCCTTCAGAACTCTGGGGTGTATACCGTCCGGTCCAGGTGATTTACTACTCTTCAGTTTGTCAATCAGGTCTACCACATCTTCTGGGTTCACCGTGATTTGATTCAGTCCATCTGAATCATTGCCCATGAAAACCTTCTCCAGTACGGGTACCTCCCCAACATCTTCTTCAGTAAACACCAAAGCAAAGAAATCATTTATTCTTTCCGCGATGGCCTTATCTTCTCTAAGTGCCCCTTTAACCCCTTGATCATCTAACGGTCCAACTGACTCCCTCACAGGCTTTACTGTGAGTTTTTGCCTCTACGGCCAACTTCTTTTCAAATTCTCTCTTAGCCTGTCTTATCAATGTCTTACATTTAACTTGCCAATGTTTATATATTATCCTATTTTCTTCTGTTGGATCCTTCTTCCAATTTTTGAATGAAGATCTTTTGGCTAAAATAGCTTCTTTCACCTCCCCTTTTAACCATGCCGGTAATCGTTTTGCCTTCTTTCCACTTTTCTTAATGTGTGGAATACATCTGGACTGTGCTTCTAGAATGGTATTTTTTAACAATGACCTCGCCACTTGCACATTGCCTATCTCCAGACCTAGACTTCTGCTTCACCTGACCACGTTACAGCCTATCTCCAGACCCAGACCTCTGCTTTGCCTGACTACACTACTGCCTATCTCCAGCCCCAGACCTCTGCTTCTCCGACTATGTATTGCCTATCTCCTGACCCTGACCTTTGCTTCGTCTGACTACGCTATTGACTGTCTCCGTGATCAGACCTCAGCTTTGCTTGACTCTATGCTATTGACTATCTCTGTGATCAGACCTCAGCCTTGCTTGCTACTGCCTCTGGATTCGTTGCCAGCCCTGACTTAGCCTGCCATTGGACGCCTTTTCTGCCTACTCCCTGGACGTGGATCCATGTCATTAGGACATACTGAGTTGGAGCCATCCATGCCCAGGCCCTCCCACAAGGAGGCTTTGGATTGGGTGGCTGAGTGTTATTTAGCCCAGCCATTTTAACACTCAGGGGGGTTCAGTTCGAAAGAGCAGGTTCAGAGTAAACATGTATTTTTCCAAATTCTGTTGTGGCCTCCCAACCTTGCCCAAAGGAGTTTTCTTTTAGAAGAGATACCTCACTGTGCACTCCCTGCCAGAGAGTCCTTCTTATGATTTACAGTGAGATAGACTTTTAAGCTTGATACCCCTTTGGATCAAAGGGGCTCTCTTTAGGGTACCAGTGAGCCTACCTCTGCTTCCTAGGTAGGCAAGCACCAGTGATGGATCCTGCTGTGAGAGACAGTGAGGGCAGAGAAGATATCCAGTTTAAGATTTAAAGTATTTTTGGAACTACAGAGTAGTGGGGACGTTTTTGGGTCCCCCTTCCTCAGTGGGATTTCAGAGGAAGATTAATAGCCTGTTCCTCAGATTTTTTCACAAGAGAAATTAGCTGAAGGAAGAAAGGACAAGAGAATGTGTTATCCCATCCTAATTTTCACTCAAGGAATCAGGACAGGCTGTGTCCATGGGAAAGAAAATCTCTAAATGTAGGATTTTTGCAGTTAAAAGGGAACCTTCTCACTAGGATTCTACGGGACAGCCACTGGGAGACTGTGCGTATTTAAATTCACCATGGGCTCTACATGGAGGTCTGTAATAAAGACATTTACCTACACAGAAAAAACTCTGTAAATACAGTCAGAAGTGTAGTCATCGATTTGGACAAATGGACTTTAATTTAACTTTAAGAATCAATAAACTGTATTTTAACACCTAGACCTGGTCCTGTCTGAGTTCTTATAACCTCTCACCTCATGAGAAGCACTTATACAGCACACACACTGGTGACCTTCTTTCATTGTTTGGATCATAAGCAAGAGCTTTCCCCCATAAAAAAAAGTCCCCCCCCCCCTCCCCCACAAGGATTAAGAGTCAGCGTGGGAGTGAATGGTTAGCCAGAGCAACCCCAGAAGATTTTAAACAAGATTGTGTGCCCTGGGGACTTAATACACCCCACTATTTATTTATTTGTTTATTTTGACATTTTATATACCATCATTCCATGTATAGATCACAATGATTTACAAAGTGACATTCATAGTTATTACCCACTAAGGGTTACACGCACATCAGCTCTACCTGTGTGTGTAATGTACTCGTGTACTCGCACAAATTCTGCAGCCTATATAAGGATCTTTTTGGCATTTCTGGTCCTACTTGCACCATGTCTCAGAACCATGGAGCAATGATCAGGAAGCGCAACGTCCTAACTGCTGACGTGGATATGTTCGTAGAGCATGTCTCGCGGGTCCAGAATCTGCTATATGGTCCCCAGTCCAAGAGAGCAGGGGCCTACAGGAAGGATCAGGCCTGGAAGATAATTTGGCATTCCAATAACAGCATCTACCGCCACAACCGCAGCATTGGTAGGTTAATGCACAGGTGGAGGGACCTGAGGCAGCTGGTGAAGTGGAAGCAGGCCAGGATGGTTGCTGAGGGACCAGGCAGCCACATTATCTTCACCCCATCTGAGCAGCTCATGCTCAGTGCTCTAGCTGAAGCTGCTGTGGCAGGCATTGGTTACCTAGACACCATGGAGCCTCAACGGCAGCAAGGTGAGCATAGTGTATAGCATAGTCAAATGTATGTACCCAATACTGTTTTTTTCTGGATTGTACCTTGTCCTCATAAACCTTGTCATTGTTAGGTAACATACTAGTGCACTGATGTACAGCTGAAGCACTAACAAGCCTCCTTGGCCTCTACAAATGCAGCCTTTCCATATAACGTATTTTTCGCTCCATAAGACGCACTTTTTTTCCCCCAAAAGTGGGGGGAAAATGTCTGTGCGTCTTACGGAGTGAATGTAGAGTCTCTCCCTCTCATGTACCGTCCCCCTCCTCCTCCTCCTCCTCCCAACTCAGCCCAATCAGCATGGTCAGCTGTTTGAACTGGAGGGGCCTCCGTAGCCCACGCAGTTCAAACAGCTGATGTTTGACCTGCACCACACCGACTTTTGCAGTAAGGATGGTATTTACAGCCCGAACAGGAAGAAATGCCTCAGGAGCAGCAGGCCAGCAGGAGCCCAGCCGACAGAAGAAGATGCACCCCAGGAACAGCAGACTGGCAGGGAGCTCAAACTCTGCCGGCAGAAGATGATACATCTTGTAAGTAGAGAGCCAGGAGGATATCCAAGTCCTGTTGGGCAAATGTACGAGCATCTTCCTTCCCACCCGCAGCAGAGGAGCCCTAGAGTTTGAGAGAGAGTGTTGGGTGAGGTGAGGGGAGAGCAGCCTGTGTGTATGTATATGTGAAGAGAGAGAGTCAGTGAGTGTGAGAGAGCTATGTGTATGAGGGAGAGAGTCTGAGTGTGTGAGTGTCTGTGGGTATGTGTATATGTGAGGGAGAGCCAGTGTGCGTGTGGGGGGAGAGCTTGTATGTGCGAGAGCCTGTGTGGGAGTGGGGGAGAGAGCTTGTGAGTGTGAAAGAGCCTGTGTGTGTGTGTGTGTGTGTATGTGGGGAGGGGAAAAAGCCTATGTATGTATGCGAGAGAGAGAAAACCAGTGAGTGTGAATACCTGTGTGGATGTTCTCTGCCTTACAATAAAAAACAAACCGAAAAAATATCCCATGGATGGCCACCAGGGGGAGCTTCGTACGGAGCCCGTCATGGGGACAGAATTTTTATTTTCTTCCTCTAAACCCTAGGTGCGTCTCATGGTCAGGTGCATCTTATAGTGTGAAAAAATACAGTAGGTTACAGATACTAAAGCAGTCTAGTGATATCCATCGTGCACTTTTACCAATGAGACACTAAATGCTTCTTACAATTAATGACCCAAGAAATATTGGGGCGGATTTTAAATGCCCTGCGCACGTAAATCTGGCTGGATTTACACGCGCAGGGCCCTCGCGCGCCGGCGCGCCTATTTTGCATAGGCCGCCGGCGCGTGCAGAGCCCCGGGACGCGCGTAAGCCCCGGGGCTTCGTAAAAGGGGCGGGGAGGGGGCATGTCGGGGGCGTTCCCAAAATGAAGTGGCGTTTCGGGGGCGGGCCCGGGGCATGGTCGAGGCCTCTGGACCAGCCCCCGGGTTGGTTGATGGCGCTCCAGCAGCCCGCTGGCGCGCGCAGATTTACATCTGCTTTTAGCAGGCGTAAATCGTGCAACAGAGGTAAGGGGGGGTTTAGATAGGGCCAGGGGGGTGGGTTAGGTAGGGGAAGGGAGGGGAAGGTGGGGGGAGGGTGAAGGAAAGTTCCCTCCGAGGCCGCTCCGAAATCGGAGCGGCCTCGGAGGGAACAGGCAGCTACGCGCATATCTTATAAAATCCAGCGTACTTTTGTTCGCGCCTGGTGCGCGAACAAAAGTATGCAATCGCGCAAATTTTTAAAATCTACCCCATTCTGTTCACCTATGGTATAGATAAAGCTTAATGGTTAGATGTCTACCTATCAGTAGGCACACAGTATCAACTAAAAAGCAGTTTGCAGTCATTTCCTGATCCAGCACACAGGACAGGTACAGCTCTGGCAACATTCCAGGACTGGCTATTTTCATCATATAGCTAAAAAGACATCTGTTACTACATCCTTTCTGCTGCTTGATATGCTGGTGCTCAGAGGAATATATCATTAGATAGGTCTTGAACGAGTAGATGTGTCTCGGTTATTTACACTTTCGAATAATAGAAGGACTAGGGGGGGGGGGGTTTAGATAGGGCCGGGGGGGTGGGTTAGGGAGGGGAAGGTGAGGGGAGGGTGAAAGAAAGTTCCCTCTGAGGCCGCTCCGATTTCGGAGCGGCCTCGGAGGGAACAGAGACAGGCTGCGCGGCTCGGCGCACGCCGGCTGCCCAAAATCGGCAGCCTTGCGCGCGCCGATCCAGGATTTTAGAAGATACGCGCGGCTACGCGCGTATCTTATAAAATCCAGCGTACTTTTGTTTGCGCCTGGTGCGCAAACAAAAGTACGCGAACGCGCTTTTTTTAAAAATCTACCCCTTAGGGAATAGCCACTGCTATTAATTGCATCAGTAGCATGGGATCTTCTTAGTGTTTGGGTAATTGCCAGGTTCTTGTGGCCTGGTTTGGCCTCTGTTGGAAACAGGTTGCTGGGCTTGATGGACCCTTGGTCTGACCCAGCATGGCAATTTCTTATGTTCTTATGTTCTTAAAGATTTCTGTACTATTTGTAGGGTGTTAGAAGGTATGCTGTCAGGAATAACACAGCTGCACTTTTCTGAAGACAGGAAAGCAAAGTACATGTTACACTTTTGTTGGAAAGGCTGTATCCTAAAGGGCATAAAAGATGTTTCTTGGGGCTATCTCAAGTAATTTATTTTGTGAGAAAGAGAACCTTCTATGCCAAGTGTTTGTGTGTGTGTGTGTGTATGTGTGTGTGTGCGTTACCATAGCTCTATGGGAAAGGCACCCTTACAAAGGAGGCTGGATTCCAGGACATCCAGGACCCCAAGATTTTACCAAGTCAGGATGTTATGGTTTTCCATCTCTAGGAATGTGTCCCTCAAGGCAGAGGCTGGGAACATGCTTATCCTCCATGGTGTGGGCTGGGATCTTCTAATAGTGACTGCATCCATTACCACAGTTCTTGGGGTCCACAGTTAATCCCAAAGTCCAACCTGGCAGTGTCCTGTGTCCCAGCAGTGGAAACTCCATTGGGGGTGTCCTGGTTACTTTCTCTGCTTCTCTCCCTTTCATTCCTCTTCAAAAGATAGGGCAGTTTCTCCCTGAAGTGCTAGAGTGAGGACCTGACATATAGAAACATAGAAATGACGGCAGATAAAGACCAAACGGCCCATCCAGTCTGCCCAGCAAGCTTCCACACTTATTTTCCCATACTTATCTGTTTCATCAACCACCAACTTCAGGGCTCTTATTGGTAACTGTTTGATTCAAATTTCCTGCCATCCCCTGCCACTGATGCAGAGAGTAATGTTGGAGTTGCATCAAAGTTGAGCAGAAGGCTTATGGTTAAGGGTTGTAACCACTGCATCATGCATACTGAAACAGTTCCTTCTCCATAGAGAGCCAAAATACTCTACCACTATGTAGCCTTGATTAGCCCCTCCTTCTGCCTCAGGGACTCTCAAATCCAGTCTACCTTTGGGGAGGTGCCATATAGAATTGAATGCCCCTTTGTAGCTCTGTACCCAAGGACTAGGAACTAGGGCCATCTAGTGGAGACCACTAGGGATGTTAACAGAAGGAAAAAACAGATAGAACGGCATTGTTTGACGTTTACCTATTTAATTTTGTATAGAAGCCTGCTGAGGAACCATGCTGGTTTGACACTTGGAGGGCCTCAAAGGCCATACCGCCGCTTGCTAATCATGTGTGACACCTCGGATGAAGAGAGTGAGGAAGAGGGGGAGCCCAGAGGTGCAGCAATGGCCCATGGTGGAGGAGGGGGAAAAGCAGCTGGAGGAGGATAAGCAGGAGGACCCAATGGCTGATCTCCTAGAGCAGTGGTTCTCAACTTTTTTCTGTCGGGACACACCTGACAGATGGTTCTCACATGCGTGACACACTGACCCATGATCGTCACAGGGCTAGATGTAAAAATACAGTTTGCATCCATGGGACCCCCCCTGACTCACAATAATGGATGTAAAGCAGAATTATGACATTCCCCATACAACTCACCCTACAAAAAAGATATTCTGGTTCTGGTGTCATCTCAGTAAGAGCAACTCAAACTCCTTCTACTTCCAGGCTCAATAGCCCTACTTATGAAAAGACAGCAGTTTACCACCAATGCATGTCCTCTTGAGAAAACACAACAAATAAGATTGATACAAATGCTTACATGCTAGTAAAATATCTCATCTCGGTAACAGACACAGAACCGACCTAACATACTCCCAGGATCTGTAGTAATGCACATAAACTAATCCGCACACAGTTACACCTGTATTATGGAATACACTCAAACAGGAGCAACCCTATCTATGAAAAGGTAACACTACAAATATTAAATCAGGCCCTAAAAACCAATACACCTCTTATTAGGAAAACAGAACTAGCAAGCAGCTATAGATTCCCACACAGAAATAATTGTAAAACTATACTAATAAGCAGAATAAATGTTTCAAAACAGCTATGAACAGAATAACATCCAACAATTAAAAACTCATAAAAACTATTAAAAATTCTCCAAACACCAATAAAATATTTCAAAAAGCAGACATCACATAATATTAAATAATTAAAATGGCAGTCAATCAAGAAAAATAAAACTTAAAAAGCCACCTTTACTTACCCCCTCCAGCAGCTCTCCTACTCCCCTTCTATGCAGGCCACGGCACACACCAGAAGCAGCAGTAGAAGCTAAGCTCTATACTCATGGTCCTCTTCCTTAATGTCCATGTCTCTCACACACACACACCATACCAGTCATGCCCCCATGACTAGTTTCTGTCTCTCACACACCAATCATCTCCCAAAAGTCTTTGGCACACACACACCAGTCACCTTCCTGAACAGTTTCTCTCATGCCATACACACACACAGGCTTCCCACTCCCATGTTCTACTTACATATATGGGCTTCTCACTCTCATAATCACTTTCTCTGTCTCTCACACACACACCAGTCTCTCACTCCCATGCTTGTTCTCTCCACATGCACAGGCTTCTCATTCCCATAATCATTTTCTTTCTCTCTCTCACACACACACACACACACTAGTCACCTGATCTCTCTCATGCATACACACACACAGGCTTCCCACTCCCATGTTCTCTTTCAGATATTTATTTATTTATTTATTTATTTAACATTTTTCTATACCGACCTTCATGGTTAAATACCATATCAGGACGGTTTACATCGAACAGGGATAAAAATAATTAGGTAAAGGAAGAGACAAAGTTACATTAAACGAGGACCGTGAACTTGGAAGCTTAGGTAGCTGGAAGAAAAGAGATAAAGTTAAGTTAAAGAAAAGAGAAATAACAAATTCCGGACTAGAGATAGTTCAGAATAGAATTAGTCCACATGTTAGAGTTGGTATCCATGCTGTCCAGGAATCAGATGAGGGGAGGTATAATTGTTCGTATAATTGTTCGTGAGTAGATAAAGTCTAATGTGTATCCCAGGGTTCTGGGAAGGCTAGGCGGAACAACCACGTTTTGAGTTTTTTTTTAAAAGTTAGCAGGCAAGGTTCCAACCTGAGTTCAGCAGGGAGGTTGTTCCAGATAGCTGGGGCTGCTGTTGAAAATGCTCGGTCCCTGGATGCAATGAGTCGCGTGGCTTTGGTTGGAGGGGCTTGTAGTGTTCCTTTGGATATTTCTCTCATTGGCCTATTAGAAGTATGGAGTTTTAATGGAATTTCAAGGTCGAGATAAAGGAGATCGTAGATGGATTTATGTATTAATGATAAAGATTTGTGAAGGACTCTGTGGTTGATTGGTAACCAGTGTAGATTTCGGAGGATGGGTGTAATATGATCACTCCGGTTGGTGCTTGTTAGGATTCTGGCAGCAGCATTTTGTATCATCTGAAGTGGCTTAATGGTTGAGCTGGGTAGACCTGTGAGGAGAGCGGTGCAGTAGTCTATTTTGGCAAATATCAAGGATTGAAGAACTGTCCTAAAGTCGTGGAAATATAAGAGAGGTTTGAGTCTTTTTAATACCTGTAGTCTGAAGAAGCAGTCTTTGGTGATAGTGTTAATCATACTCTTTAGGTTAAGACGGTTATCGAGTATTACCCCCAGGTCTCTAACCTGAGTATGAGTGAGGGCGTGGTTATGATGGGTCTGTGATTGGAAGTTGTCTTGGTTGGCGGAAATGAGAAGGAGTTCAGTCTTGTTAGCATTGAGGACCAAATTTAAACTGTTGAGGAGACTAGTGATAGATTGTAGACAGTTGTTCCAGATCGAGAGTGATTTGGTAATGGATTCCGTTATGGGGATCAGGATCTGCACATCATCTGCGTAAATGTAGTGAATAATAGGGATGTGAATCGTTTTAGGACGATTAAAATTATCGTCCGATAATTTTAATATCGTCTTAAACCGTTATGGAACACAATACAATAGAGATTCTAACGATTTATCGTTATAAATCGTTAGAATCGTGAGCCGGCACACTAAAACCCCCCAAAAACACACCCCCGACCCTTTAAATTAAAACCCCCCCCCCCCCGAACCCCCCCCCCCCCCAATGACTTAAATAACCTGCGGGTCCAGCGGAGGTTCCGGCGCCTCGCTGAACGACCTCCTGCAGTCGATCTCCTGCCGGCGCCATTTTCCGTACGAAAACGATTCGCGGCGGGAAATCGCTCCCTGACCCCCGCTGGACCTCCAGGAACTTTTGGCCAGCTTGGGGGGGGTCTCCTGACCCCCACAAGACTTGCCAAAAGTCCAGCGGGGGTCCGGAAGGACCTCCTGCCGTCCAATCGTGTTCGTCTATGGCCGCCGCCATTTTTCGGCGCCATTTTGGAAAATGGCGCCGGCTGAAGACAACAAGATTCAGTAGCAGGAGCCCGTTCCGGACCGCTGCCGTTCCGGACCGCCGCTGGACCCGCAGGTTATTTAAGTCATTTGGGGGGGGGTTCGGGAGGGTGGGGGATTTAATTTAAAGGGTCGGGGGTGGGTTTTAGGGGGTTTTAATGTGCCGGTTTTGCGATTTTACGTTTTTTCGATTTTTCATGATTTTTCACGATTTTTCACGATATTTTACCCCCCCAAACGGCAACAATACGATTCCCTCCCCCTCCCAGCCGAAATCGATCGTTAAGACGATCGAGGACACGATTCACATCCCTAGTGAATAAGGTTGAGACTTGTTAACAATTGGCACAAGGGGAGGAGGTAGATATTGAAAAGTGTGGGGGACAGGGAGGATCCTTGAGGTACTCCTAGTGATGAATTTGTTGGTGGTGATTCTTTATTATTTATTCTGACCTTGAAGCTTCTATCACTAAGGAAAGACTTGAACCAGTTGTAGACTTGTCCTGAGATGCCTATGTCTAATAGACGATTCAGGAGAATGGCGTGGTTGACAGTATCGAACGCCGCTGATATGTCTAAGAGGATTAGCAGAAAAGAGTGTCCTTTGTCAAGTTCCATAATAATATGGTCAGTTAGGGAGATGAGCAGGGTTTCTGTACTGCGTGATTTGCGGAAACCATACTGTGAAGTATATAGTATATTGTAATCTTCTAAATACTCTGAGAGCTGGGTGTTAACCACCTTTTCTGTGATTTTGGCTAAGAATGGAAGATTCGATATAGGGCGAAAATTAGCTAGTTCACTAGGGTCTAAGTTGTGTTTCTTAAGGAGGGGTTTGAGAGAGGCGTTTTTTAGGATGTTTGGGTACAAACCTTGGGTTAAGCAGCAGTTTATGATGTTGGCCAGAGGTCCAGAAATTGTGTTTGGTATGAGTAGGAGTAACTTGGTTGGTAGGTTGTCTGAGGGGTGGCTGGATGGTTTCTGCTTCTTGAGAATGGATTCAATCTCTTTAGATGAAGTTAATTCGAAGTTGTCTAATTTGGCTCCCTTAAGCATATGGGTATTGGTAAATGAAGCGAGGGTGTTGTTATTGGGTGGGAGGAGTGAGAGCGTGTTTGATATCTTCTGCTGAAAGAAAATGGCTAGCTCGTTTGCCTTGGATTGAGCTTGTTCGTCTGGGATCGGTGGTGGTAGTGACTTTGTGATTTGAGACACATATGAGAAGAGAGCCTTCGCGTCATATTGGAGATCATGGATTTTATAGGCGTAAAAAACTTTTTTTGATTTTAAAATTAATGACCTGTAATGATGTAAGGTTCCTTTGTAAGAAGAAAGCGTGGAGGAGGAAGGGGCTTTACGCCATTTGTTTTCCTTGTGACGTAGTTCTTGTTTTATCTGTTTGAGTTCATTGGAGAACCAAGGTTGATTTCCTTTTTTTAAAGGATTAATTCTTTTCGAGATAGATGGGCAGTGTTTATTTGCTACAGCTTCTGTGATATTGTGCCAGGAGAGCACCGCTGTGTTGGGATTGGATAGATCTATATTTTTGAGATCGTTAGTGAGCTGTTCGTTGAGTGTGTCGGAAGCACATGATTTCCTGAAGTGAATGGAGGAGAGGTGTTGGGTGGTAGGTGTCTGTTTATTTGAGGTGAAGGTGGTTGTTATCAGATAGTGGTCTGACCAGGGGATGGGGGTACAAACCGGATCCTTGGTGATGGAGAAGTTAGAGTTGATAAAGATAAGGTCCAAGGTGTGTCCTGCTTTATGTGTGGGTCCGTTGACGATCTGGGTGAATCCCATAGCATTGAGGGCGGTGAGGAGGGCTTCACAGTTGGGTGCATGGTGAGTGGCTTCAAAGTGTATGTTAAAGTCTCCCAGGATTATGGTAGGAGAGTCAGTGTTGATATGTTTAACAATGGATTCAATAAGGGGGGAGGCGTCTGCTTCCAATACTCCTGGGGGGGCATAAACTAGTAAGACTTGCAGATGATTAGATTTGAATAAACCTAGTTCTAGTTTGGATTCTGTCTTGATTGTATGAGATGTTAGTCTGAGTTCTTTCTTGGTGGCTAGTAACAGGCCGCCCCCTCGTTTTTTGTGTCTGTAGATAGAGAAAAAGTCGTATTTGTGGGTAGGCAATTGATTGATTAATGCTATGTCCGAGTTTTTTAGCCAGGTTTCTGTGATGGCGCAGATGTCAGGATTACAGTCTAAGAGATAGTCGTTGAGGATATGAGTCTTTTTTGTCAGGGATTGAGAATTGAATAGGGTCACTGAGAGAAGAGTTAGACCTAGGAGCTGAGTCAGGGGAGTGATCAGGATAGGGATGAGAGATCTGGGAATTCTTGCTGGAGAGGATTGAGCTGGAAGAATGTTGAAGGGGTGACGGTGATATCTGATGGGAATATGTTGGGTCATCATATTTGTGTTACTCTGGAATTGTTGTGAGTGCAAAGATGAGACTTGATTAAGGGTCCTGGGCAAATGTCGTTTTCAGGCCTTGCTTTTCAATAAGAAAGTTGAAAAGGGTTATTTGAGCCGCGGGCGTGTGGAGTTGAAAGGGGGGGGCTGCTCAGGGGCTGCACTAAGGGGCTCACAAAGGGTCAGGCCCCTTTGTCTCGCCCCTTAGACGCGCGGCGCCTGAGCTCAGGTTAGTTTAAATGTCCCTCTCCCTCGCTGATTGGTTGCTTGGGCTGGTGGGCGGGTCTTTTTGCCGCTGCCTGTGGGATCGGAGCTCAGGCTCGCCGGGGGGAAGGGAAAAAATTGAGGCCTTACCCCGACGGGTCTGGGCGCCGATCGCACAGGCCTCCCCTCCCTGATGCACAAGTGGAAGCAGAAGCAGCAGTATCAGCGGTTTGAGCAGGAGATGAGCAGCGCCGGAGCTCAGGTTAGTTTAAATGTCCCTCACTGATTGGTTGCTTGGGCTGGTGGGCGGGTCTTTTTGCCGCTGCCTGTGGGATCGGAGCTCAGGCTTCTCCCTCCCATGCTGTGTCTCATACACACCCAGGTTTCTCACTGCCATGCTCACTCTTCACATGCACAGGCTTCTCATTCCCATAATCACTTTCTTTCTCTCTCACACACACACACACACATACACACACCAGTCACCTGATCTCTCTCATGCATACACACACAGGCTTCCTACTCCCACGTTCTCTTTCAGATATACAGGCTTCTCACTCCCATGCTGTGTCTCATACACACCCAGGTTTCTCACTCCCATGCTCATTCTCTTCACATGCACAGGCTTCTCATTCCCATAATCACTTTCTCTCTGTTACACACACACCAGTCTCTCTCATTTCCATGCTCGCTCTCCACATGCACATGCTTCTCATTCCCTGAATCACATTCTTTCTCTCACCTTCACATACACCAGTCTCTTTCTTTCAAACACACCGTCACCTTACCAACCAGTCTCTCTCTCTCATGCATGCACACACACACACACACACAGGCTTCCCACTCCCATGCTCTCTCTCACATAATCAGGCTTCTTACTCCCATGCTTTCTTTCACACACCCACACACACACACCCACAACACCAGGCTTCTTACGCCCATGCTTTCTCACATACCCAGATTTCTCACTTCCATGCTTTTTCTCTCTCTCACACATACACATCAGTCATCTCCCTGAGCAGTCACTTTCATTATCTCTCACATATACACACACATCAGCTCTCTGACCAGTTTCTCTCAGTCACACACACATGCTCTCAATCACACGCAGGCAGGCTGCTTCTCTCTCTTTCTCTTACTCACTTCCTCCTCCCCCCCCCCCCCCCCCCCGAGCACAAATGGTAGCTGCAGCAGCCTCCTCCTCCAGCCCCCGCAGGCCAAGAAAGAAGAATCCCATCGGCCGCGGGAGGCTCAAGCTGCTGTCTCCTTTCCCGATTACCGGCTGCTTTGATTGCTCGGGGGCTGCTGCTGCTGCCGCCGACGCTGCTATTTTTCCACACGACACGGCTCTTTCTCCTTCCTGCACACCGCGTATCACTTCCTGTTCCGGGTCACGGGGGGGGGAGGGCGCGGGAAAAAGAAAAGGCGAGCCGCAAGTGCCACTGCTGCCGTTCCCACTGGGCTTCAACGTACTGATAGCCTGGTGGCATCGGCAGCAGGGAAGGAAGAGCAGCGGGAGAGACCGGAAGCACGCGACACACCTGCCGGTGCTTGGTGACACACCGGTTGAGAAGCGCTGTCCTAGAGGGTGGCCCACAGGACAGCAGTTCATAGAAACATAGAAATGACGGCAGAAGAAGACCAAACGGCCCATCCAGTCTGCCCAGCAAGCTTTCACACTTTTTTTTTCGCTCATACTTATCTGTTACTCTTGGCCCTTATTAGTAACTTTTTGGTTCTAGTTACCTTCCACCCCCACCATTGATGTAGAGAGCAGTGCTGGAGCTGCATCTAAGTGAAGTGTCTAGCTTAATTGGTTAGGGGTGGTAACTGCTGCAATAAGCAAGCTACTCCCACGCTTATTTGTTTAACCAACCCGGGCCATTCAGACCTTGTTGGTTGTTGTCTGAATATAAATCCTGTTTTCTTTATTCCCCCCTGCTGTTGAAGCAGTGAGCTGCGCTGGATATGTATTCCAAGTGAAGTATCAGGCTTAATTGATTTGTGGTAGTAAACACCGTAACAAGCAAGCTACACCCATACTTATTTGTTTACCCAGACTATGTAATTCAGTCCTTGTTGGTTGTTGCCTGAATATAAATCCTCTTTTCCTCTTTCCCCCCTGCCGTTGAAGCAGAGAACCTGCTGGATATGCATTGAAAGTGAAGTATCAGACTTATTTGGTTTGGGGTAGTAACCGCCGCAACAAGCAAGCTACTCCCCCACTTTTTTGTGAATGCAAATCCTTTTTTCCACATTTCCTTTTGCCGTTGAAGCATAGAGCAATGTTGGAGTCACATTAACAGTGAGTATGTTTATTGAATAAAGGTATTAATCTCCAGGTAGTAGCTGTCATTCCTGCAAGCCACCCCCATGCCTCTTCTCTTCATTCACATCCTCTAGACTTTATAGATCCACAGTATTTATCCCATGCCCCTTTGAAATCATTCACAGTTCTGGTCTTCACCACTTCCTCCGGAAGGGCGTTCCAGGCATCCACCACCCTCTCCGTGAAGAAATACTTCCTGACATTAGAACATAAGTACATAAGAAATTGCCATGCTGGGTCAGACCAAGGGTCCATCAAGCCCAGCATCCTGTTTCCAACAGAGGCCAAAACCAGGCCACAAGAACCTGGCAATTACCCAAACACTAAGAAGATCCCATGCTACTGATGCAATTAATAGCAGTGGCTATTCCCTAAGTAAAATTGATTAATAGCCATTAACGGACTTCTCCTCCAAGAACTTATCCAAACCTTTTTTGAACCCAGCTACACTAACTGCACTAACCACATCCTCTGGCAACAAATTCCAGAGCTTTATTGTGCATTGAGTGAAAAAGAATTTTCTCCGATTAGTCTTAAATGTGCTACTTGCTAACTTCATAGAATGCCCCCTAGTCCTTCTATTATTCGAAAGTGAAAATAACCGAGTCACATCTACTCGTTCAAGACCTCTCATGATCTTAAAGACCTCTATCATATCCCCCCTCAGCCGTCTCTTCTCCAAGCTGAACAGCCCTAACCTCTTCAGCCTTTCCTCATAGGGAAGCTGTTCCATCCCCTTTATCATTTTGGTTGCCCTTCTCTGTACCTTCTCCATCGCAACTATATCTTTTTTGAGATGCGGCAACCAGAATTGTACACAGTATTCAAGGTGTGGTCTCACCATGGAGCGATATAGAGGCATTATGACATTTTCTGTTCTATTAACCATTCCTTTCCTAATAATTCCTAACATTCTATTTGCTTTTTTGACTGCTGCAGCACACTGAGCCGACGATTTTAAAGTATTATCCACTATGATGCCTAGATCTTTTTCCTGGGTGGCAGCTCCTAATATGGAACCTAACATCGTGTAACTACAGCAATGGTTATTTTTCCTATATGCAACACCTTGCACTTGTCCACATTAAATTTCATCTGCCATTTGGATGCCCAATCTTCCAGTCTTGCAAGGTCCTCCTGTAATGTATCACAGTCTATTTGTGATTTAACTACTCTGAATAATTTTGTATCATCCGCAAATTTGATAACCTCACTCGTTGTATTCCTTTCCAGATCATTTATATATATATATTGAAAAGCACCGGTCCAAGTACCCTGAGGCACTCCACTGTTTACCCTTTTCCACTGAGAAAATTGACCATTTAATCCTGCTCTCTGTTTCCTGTCTTTTAACCAGCTTGTAATCCACGAAAAGACAACGCCTCCTATCCCATGACTTTTTAGTTTTCGTAGAAGCCTCTCATGAGGGACTTTGTCAAACGCCTTCTGAAAATCCAAATACACTACATCTACTGGTTCACCTTTATCCACATGTTTATTAACCCCTTCAAAAAAATGAAGCAGATTTGTTAGGCAAGACTTCCCTTGAGTAAATCCATGTTGACTATGTTCCATTAAATCATGTCTTTCTATATGCTCTACGATTTTGATCTTGAGAATAGTTTCCACTATTTTTCCCGGCACTGAAGTCATGCTCACTGGTCTATAGTTACCCGGATCGCCCCTGGAGCCTTTTTTAAATATTGGGGTTACATTGGCCACCCTCCAGTCTTCAGGTACAATGGATGATTTTAATGATAGGTTACAAATTTTAACTAATAGATCAGAAATTTCATTTTTTAGTTCCTTCAGAACCGTAGGATGCATACCATCCGGTCCAGGTGATTTGCTACTCTTTAGTTTGTCAATCTGGCCTACTACATCTTCCAGGTTCACAGTGATTTCGTTCAGTTCGTCTGACTTATCACCCCTGAAAACCATCTCCGGAACTGGTATCTCCCCAACATCCTCATTAGTAAACACGGAGGCAAAGAATTAATTTAGTCTTTCTGCAATGGCCTTATCTTCTCTAAGAGCCCCTTTAACCCCTCTGTCATCTAATGGTCCAACTGACTCCCTCACAGGTTTCTTGCTTTGGATATATTTTAAAAAGTTTTTATTATGAGTTTTTGCCTCTATGGCCAATTTCATTTCAAATTTTCTCTTTGCCTGTCTTATCAATGTTTTACACTTAGCTTGATAATGCTTATGTTTTATCCTATTTTCTTCAGATGGATCCTTCTTCAAATTTTTGAAGGATGTTTTTTTGGCTAAAATAGCCTCTTTCACCTCACCTTTTAACCATGACGGTAATCGTTTTGCCTTCCTTCCACCTTAATGCGCGGAATACATATGGACTGCGCCTCTAGGATTATATTTTTAAACAATGTCCATGCCTGTTGAACACTTTTAACCTTTGCAGCTGCACCTTTCAGATTTTTTCTAACTATTTTCCTCATTTTATCAAAGTTTCCCTTTTGAAAGTTTAGTGTTAGAGCTGTAAATTGATGGTAAATGTGATGTGTAAATGGAACCTTCTCTGAAGAGAGAGCGGTTTTAAGTGGTGTACCGCAAGGATCGGTGTTGGGACCGGTCCTGTTCAATATCTTTGTGAGCGACATTGCGGACGGGATAGAAGGTAAGGTTTGTCTTTTTGCGGATGACACAAAGATCAGCAACAGAGTGGACACGCCGGAAGGAGTGGAGAGAACGAGACGGGATCTAAGGAAACTGGAAGAGTGGTCGAAGATATGGCAGCTCAGATTCAATGCCAAGAAGTGCAAAGTCATGCATATGGGGAGTGGAAATCCGAATGAACTGTATTCGATGGGGGGGGGGAAAGCTGATGTGCACGGAGCAGGAGAGGGACCTTGGGGTGATAGTGTCTAATGATATGAAGTCTGCGAAACAATGCGACAAGGCGATAGCAAAAGCCAGAAGAATGCTGGGCTGCATAGAGAGAGGAATATCGAGTAAGAAAAGGGAAGTGATTATTCCCTTGTACAGGTCCTTGGTGAGGCCTCACCTGGAGTACTGTGTTCAGTTCTGGAGACCGTATCTACAAAAAGACAAAGACAAGATGGAAGCGGTACAGAGAAGGGCGACAAAGAAGGTGGAGGATCTTCATCGCATGACGTACGAGGAGAGATTGAAGAATCTAAATATGTACACCCTGGAGGAAAGGAGGAGCAGAGGTGATATGATACAGACTTTCAGATACTTGAAAGGTTTTAATGATCCAAAGACAACGACAAACCTGTTCCATAGGAAAAAAATCAGCAGAACCAGGGGTCACGATTTGAAGCTCCAGGGAGGAAGATTCAGAACCAATGTCAGGAAGTATTTCTTCACGGAGAGGGTGGTGGACGCCTGGAATGCCCTTCCGGAGGATGTGGTGAAGACCAGAACTGTGAAGGACTTCAAAGGGGCATGGGATAAACACTGTGGATCCATAAAGTCAAGAGGCCGCCAATGAAGAGTGGGTGACTCGCCAGAATGACGGCTACTGCCTGGAGACAATACCCTTATTCAATAAACATACACATGCTTACTGTGACTCCAACATCGCTCTAAGCTTCAACAGCAAGAGGAAATGTGGAAAAATGGATTTACACTCACAAAGAGGGGAGTAGCTGGCTTGTTACGGCGGTTACTACCCCAAACCAAATAAGCCTGATGCTTCACCTTCAATGCATATACAGCATAGTTCTCTGCTTCCACGGCAGGGGAGAAGAAAAAAGGGTTCGCACTCACAAAGTGGGGAGTAGCTGGCTTGTTACGGCGGTTACTACCCCAAACCAATTATGTCCGATACTTCACTTTCGATGCATATCCAGCATGGCTCTCTGCTTCAACGGCATGGGAGAAGACTGATACATCACGCATTTCCAGCATAGCTCCCTGCTTCAACAGCAGGGGAGAAGAAAAACAACCAATAAGGACTGTATAACATAGTCTGGGTAAAACAAATAAGCATGGGTGTAGCTTGCTTATTGCGGCGGTTACTACCCCTACTACCCCTAACTAATCAAGCTAGATATTTCAATGGTGGGGGTGGAAGGGAAATAGAACCAAGAGCTAAGAGAAACAGATAAATATGAGAGAAAAAAACGTGTGAAGCTTGCTGGGCAGACTGGATGGGCCGTTTGGTCTTCTTCTGCCGTCATTTCTATGTTTCTATGTTTCTATGTTTCTATATTAGTTTAAATTTGATCATGTTATGATCACTGTTGCCAAGTGGCCCCACCACCATTACTTCTCTCACCAAATCTTGAGTTCCACTAAGAATTAAATCTAAAATAGCTCCCTCTCTTGTTGGTTCCTGAACCAATTGCTCCATGAAGCAATCATTTATTACATCCAGGAACTTTATGTCTCTAGCAAGTCCTGATGTTACATTTACCCAGTCAATATTGGGGTAATTGAAATCTCCCATTATTATTGCACTGCCAAATTGGTTTGCTTCCTTGATTTCTCTTAGCATTTCATCATCTGTCTGACCATTTTGTCTAGGTGGATGGTAGTATACTCCTATCACTATACTCTTACCCAACACACATGGGATTTCTACCCATATAGATTCTACTGAGCATTTAGTCTCTTGTATGATCTTTATCCTATTGGACTCTATACCCTCCCGGACATAAAGTGCCACACCCCCACCAAGTTGATCCTCCCTATCATTGCGATATAATTTGTACCCTGATATAGCACTGTCTCATTGGTTGTCCTCCTTCCACCAAGCTTCTGTGATGCCAATTATGTCAATCTCATCATTTGCTGCTATACACTCTAACTCTCCCATCTTACTTCTTAGACTTCTGGCATTGGCATACAGACATTTCAAAGTGTGGTTTGCTTGTTTTAGCAACCTGCTTTTCAGTTGTTTGGGATAATTTGAAAATCATTAGCTTTGGTGATTTTTTACATATAGGCATATGAACTATGTTTGCTTTTAATGGAAACTCTCTGTTGGGATGCCCTAACTCTCCTGTTTCATTAGTATCCTTCAAGGATACATTTCTCCGAACCATGCACTGCTGAGTGACTGTCGGCTTTCCCCCTTGTTCTAGTTTAAAAGCTGCTCTACCTCCTTTTTGAAAGTTAGTGCCAGCAGCTTGGTTCCACTCTGGTTAAGGTGGAGCCCATCCTTTCGGAAAAGTCTCCCTTTTCCCTAAAAGTTTCCCCAGTTCCTTACAAAGCTGAATCCCTCTTCCCTGCACCATCGTCTCATCCACGCATTGAAACATTGGTTCTGAGTCTTCCTCTCTGGAGCTTCAAATCATGACCCTTGGTTCTGCTGATTCTTTTTCCAATGGAAAAGGTTTGTCATTGTCTTTGGATCATTAAAACCTTTCAAGTATCTGAAAGTCTGTATCATATCACCTCTGCTCCTTTCCTCCAGGGTGTACATATTTAGATTCTTTAATCTCTCCTCATAAGTCATTCGATGAAGACCCTCCACCTTTCTGGTCGCCCTTCTCTGGACCGCCTCCATCCTGTCTCTGTCCATTCGGAGATACGGTCTCCAGAACTGAGCACAGTACTCCAGGTGAGGCTTCACCAAGGACCTGTACAAGGGGATAATCACTTCCTTTTTGTTACTCGATATTCCTCTCTCTATGCAGCCCAGTATTCTGGCTTTAGCTATCGCCTTGTCACATTGTTTCGCCAACTTCAGATCGTTAGACACTATCACCCCAAGGTGTCTCTCCTGCTCCATGTACATCAGCCCTTCACCCCCCATCGAATACAGTTCTTTTGGATTTCCTCACCCCATATGCATGACTCTGCACTTCTTGGCATTGAATCTCAGCTGCCATATCTTCAACCACTCTTCCAGCTTCCTTAAATCTCGTCTCATTCTCTCCACTCCTTCCGCTATGTCTACTGTTGCAGATCTTAGTGTCATCTGCAAAAAGACAAACCTTACCTTCTATCCTGTCCTCAATGTCTCTCACAAAGATATTGAACAGGACCGGTCCCAACAGCGAATCTTGTGGCACACCGCTTAACACTGCTCTCTCTTCAGAATAAGTTCCATTTACCATCACACATTGTCTTCTGTCCGTCAACCAGTTTGCAATCCAGGCCACCACCTCGGCACTCACTCCTAAGCTTCTCATTTTATTCACCAGTCTCCTATGCGGGACCGTATCAAAAGCTTTGCTAAAATCCAAGTAGATGACATCGAGTGCTCTTCCTCGATGCAATTCCTTAGTCACCCAATCAAAAAAGTCGATCAGATTTGTCTGACAGGACCTTCCCTTGGTGAAACCATGCTCCCTGTGGTCCATCAATTCTGCTGCTTGTAGATAGTTCACAATTCTTTCCTTCAGCAGTGACTCCAATACCTTTCCCACCACCGAGGTGAGGCTAACCGGCCTGAGTTTCCAGCCTCCTGTCTGCTCCCACTCTTGTGAAGCAGGACCACCGTCACTCTTCTCCAATCACTCGGCACCACTCCCGTTTCAGGGAGCTATTGAACAGGTCACACAGCGGCGCCGCCAGCACATCTCTGAGCTCCCTCAGTATCCTGGGATGAACCTCATCAGGCCCCATGGCTTTGTCCACCTTCAGTTTTCCTAGCTCTTCCCATACATTCTCTTCCGTAAACTAGTTTCATCCATTCCGCTTCCCTCCAGTTTCTTGTTAACTAGTGTCGGTCCTTCTCCGGGGTCTTCTTTAGTGAATACCAAACTGAAGTATTCATTTAATATTTCTGCCATTTCTTCATCTGTCTCCACCCATTGGAAACAGGATGCTGGGCTTGATGGACCCTTGGTCTGACCCAGTATGGCATTTTCTTATGATCCTTTTCACCTTTCAATTTCACTATACCACTTTGGACTTTTCTCCTTTCACTGATGTATCTGAAAAATGTTTTATCACCTTGCTTTACCTCTTTGGCAATCCTGAATTTTCGCTTTCTTGATTACTTTCTTCGTCTCCATCAGTTCCACCAGATATTCTTCCTTGTGCTCCTCTCTTTGGGATTTTTTATATTTCTTGAACGCTGTTCTTTTAGCTTTTATTTTGTCAACCACCTCCTTTGAAAACCAGATAGGTTTCATTTTTCTCTTGTTTTTCTTTACTTTTCTAACATATTTATTTATTATTTATTTAAAAGTTTTTTATATACCGCACATGGGGTCACTTACGTGTCCGTCTATAGATTAGTTGCCTTGGTAATTGCTCCTTTTAGTTTGGTCCACTGTTGTTCCATATCTCTCTCGTTCTCCCAGCCTTCTAGTTCTTCCTCCAGGTACTTCCTCCAGGTACTTTCATCAAAGTCCATGTTTTTGAACTGCAAAACTCGGGTCTTCATGCTACTTCTCTGTATTCTATTTGTGATATGAAACCATACTATATGATGATCACTGGTGCTGAGGTGGGCACCCACCTGGACATTAGAGACATTATCTCCATCAGTGAGAACTAAATCAAGTATAGCTCCCTCCCTTGTGGATTCCATTACCATTTGTTTGAACAGAGCCCCTTGCAGGGCATCCACTATCTCTCTACTACTGTTAGATTCTGCAGAAGGGATTCTCCAGCAATCATCACTTCTCCTTCTTTCCTATCTTTTGGATGTCTTCATCTAGATCTCTGTCCATCTCTTCCTTTTGGTTTGGAGGCCTGTAAACCACTCCAACAGAAACGGAAGCCCCATCATCTTTTTTTAGGTCGGCCCATAGTGCTTCTTCTTTGCCCCATCGTCCTTGCAGCTCAGATGCTTGGATATTGTTTCTGACATAAAGAGCCACTCCTCCCCCTTTCCTGTCCTCTCTGTCCTTCCTTAATAAGTTATAGCCCGGTATTGCCATATCCCAATCATGAGATTCCGTGAACCACGTCTCTGTGACAGCAACAATGTCCAAGTCCGCCTCCAACATTAGGGCTTGCAGATCTGGGATTTTATTGCCCAAACTACGAGCATTTGTGCTCATAGCTTTCCAGCTTTTCTCATTCAGGTTACTGCTTTTCTTGGACTCCTTTTGTGACTTATTTAGTTGAGTTTTGTTATCCACTTCACCCTTTTCCATTGCATTTGTATTTCTATTTGGGGGGTGACATTCTAATTTCTTTACGCCACCCCTGGCTTCTAGTTTAAATGCCTTGTGACATAGGATGTGAATTTATCTCTTAGGATCCTTCTTCCTGCCACAGAGAGATGTAAGCCATCTTTGACATACAGCTTTTTGTTGTTCCATACACAGCCCCAGCCCCCAATAAATCCAAAACTTTGTTCCTTACACCAGGATTTGAGCCATACATTGAAGTTATCAATATGGCTTAGTCTCTCCTTCCCCTTTCCCTGAACAGGTAACACTTCTGAAAAGGCGATGGTTGTGGCCATGTGACTAATCTGTTTCGCTAGAGACTGGAAATCTCTCTGTACCGCTTGGATGTTGTTACTAGCAAGGTCGTTGGTTCCTATGTGGATGATTATATCAGCTTTAGAGTCTTTGCTTTCTTCTTGGATCGTTCTGACTATCTGAAAGGCATTTCTGCCGGCCGATGATCCTGGGAGGCATTTAACTGTTGCGTTTCCCTCTAGAAGAGTTCCCAAATTAGTGCCTCTGATGATAGTCACCCAGAACAATCAGCTTTCTTCTTTGGTTATTGATTGTATTTTGGAATTTCTGTATGCATTGGGTTTCTTCTTTCTTGTCATATACCACTTCAATCTCTTTCACCAGAACTTTATACTTATGTGATACAGATAAGGCGTTTTGTATTTATGTCACTTGAGAGAGTGTGTGTTTCTGCATCAGCGGTCTTACTCTACCAGAGCCCACCGTAATCATGTTGATTTTTGGGTTCCTTGTCACCCTGTGTAAGTGTGTGGGGGGGGGGGGGGAAAGACATGTGGGCTGCACAATTGTGTAGAATGGGTGTCTGTGGGTCACAGGTCTTATCCTACCTGAGCCTACTGTAAACCTCTTTCCTTGAGTTTTGGGGTTTTTTTAGGTAATGAGGAATTCATTTTGGAATACTGTGAAGTGGATGAAACTTTCTTTATTGCAGCTAATTCTGCTTTAGCTTTAGCCAGCTCCTTTTTGAGGGAAGAGAGTTTCAAACAAATGGGGCAAGCCCTAAGTTTCCATATGATTTCCCTCAAAATAAAGGCTCCACAATAGTTATACTGGATAGACCTCATTTTGGTAGATTTATTTGATGGATAACACCTGAGGAATGACTACATTTTCAAATTATCTAATTACCAATTATGTATTCAGGCAGCCTATATCAGAAAGACAACCCTAGGGGTGGGTGGGTAGAGGGGCAGGGTGCGAGGGAGTTAAACGGTTAACACTGGGCCAGGGCTGTTCACTGGACACTGTATCTGCTACTGATTTTATTACAGACTCTCCCCCAGATAGGCTAGCTAAGTTAAGCTTTTTCCTTAGCTTTCCCCAAGAAGCTGAAGTTCTGCTGTCTCCTTGAAGTTTGTCTGACCAGGGCCAATGGCCTCCAGACAAAATGGTGGCCAATCAGGTGGAGAGGCTGTTGATACATGGCCTCCAGGATGTGGTGAAGCAGGAAGTGCAGGACCTCAGTGACACCATCTGGGAGGAAGCGCAGGGCCTCCTTGAGTCCATTCAGGAAAATGGACTCACGGAGGCTGAATACCCTCACGGAGGGTTTCAGCAGGCAGAATGGACCCTGCAGCTAGGCCTGGGCCTTTGCCTTGCAACGAGATTCACTCTGGTAAGAGTTGCTAGTTGCTGCTTCGGATCCTTTGGCTTCTGACTTCGGCTTCTGGCTTCTGACTCCTGGCTTTTGAACACAGACTTCTGATTCAGCTTCGTCCTTTGGCTTCCGACTTTGGCTTCATCCAGGAGGCCTTGCCTAAGTCCAAGTGGCTCGGGTCCTCACGAGCTCCTCTCGGGGGGACCGCGGTCTTCCAGTGGTGAAGTTCCAATTGGCCTCCTGGCTCCAGTTCTTCGTCTCCATTCCCTGGATACTGCCTCGCAGGAGAGCACTTGTAAGTCCAAGCGGCCCGGGTCCTCACGGGCTCCTCCTGGGAGGACCTCGGGTCTCCAGTGGTGAAGATCTCTTGATGTCCTGTCTGTGCTGCTTCCCAGCTTTGACACCCACTGGGTACCTCCTCAGTGTCCTAGCTGGCCCAAGGGTCCATGAACCCAACAATTGCCTTGACACAGCCACACGGCGAAACGTTAGCAGACGTCAGTTTGGTTCAATGAATGGATACAGTACACATCCGGCTCACTACTAGCATTATTTAATGCAAAAGTCAGATAAGTTTCAATTGTTATAAGCATTATATTCAAAGAGAAAATGAATATATAAAAATTCTTATTTTCAAAACTAATAAAAGGAATTTGGAGGTTGGAGGTTTTTTTAAGACCCATGATTGTAAATTACCTCTCAAAATGCTGTATGTTCTGGCTAGAACAAGCATGAGGTGCTGAGGTCTTTTTTTCCTCCGATTTTTAACATCCGTGAGTAATTACATATGAAATTTGTTGAAATATATATTAGTGAAGTTGCTCTCTTTAGTTGGATTTTTCATTGACATCACAATTACCTTTCTTTTGGTGAAGGTTATGTAACATACAGCAGGCTAGAAAGATTTCACAGATTTTGGGTGTAAAGAAGGTATCTGCCTGATCTGTCCAGACAGCGGAAACTTGATTTAAGTAAGCCAAATGTTCTCTCAATGTCAGCCCTGGTCTTCTGGTTTGTTTTGTTGTAGCGACACTCGGCTGTAGTCCCTGGCGTAGCTATGGGGATCATGAGCCAGGTTTTGAGTGGATAGCCTCTATCACCTTTAGGGGAGAAGCCATAGAATAGCTGGATTAGATATATCTTTGCGATTTGAGAATGGGACAGTTCACACAATTAGTTTTGAGCAGGCAAACATAGTGAACCTAAATATAAGTGAGATAACAGGAAGCAGTGAAATTGGTATGTGATAGAAGTGATATGTGCCTTCCTACCTAGAAATCTTCCCCAGTGATGTGTCCTTGCTGGAAGTGGTCATGAATTCTTGATTGGGAGAGAATGTAGGCATCGTGAATGCATCCTGGAAATCGAGGCATGATGATCATGATGATGCTCTTGGCGTTGCAGACCACTTGCATATTGAGGGAGTGGAAGCTGTTGCAATAGGCAGCCTTGTCTCCCCTGGTGTCCTTATGGAGACATGAGTACAATTGATAGCTTCCATGACAGAGGGGAAATGTGCAGTTTGATAGAAATCAGTCATTATTTGGTGGTGTTGCTGTCTTCTGTGAGGGAAGTATTATAAAGTATTGCATCTTCCTGAGCAAAGCAGCCTGGACCTGCTGTACACATCTAGAGGAAGCAGACTGACTGATTCCAGGTGTGACCCCTAGAGTGTCTGGAAGGTGCCGGTAGCAAAAAAAGGCCAGGGCGATAGAGCCCTTGACGTATACTGACAAGGCATGGCCTGTTTGGGTGGGAGCTTGCAGGTCCTGCTCTAACAGCTGGCACAGGTACTGAATGGTTTCCTTGTTGATTCTGAGGCTGCACATGACTTCCTCCTCTGAGAGATTCAGAAATTTAATCCTAGTCCTGTAAACTCTGTGTAAAGGATACCTTCTGCCCATTCTCCTCCTCCTCTTTTCTCTTCTCAGCTGTACTGATCCGAGTACACATGCAGCTATTGGAATCATATTTTTGAAAAGGAGCTCCTAAGAATGAGAATTCCCCCCAAAGGACCCCTAAGAATGAGTATCCCCCCCCCCCCATACCTGTATGCAGAACACACTCTCCTAGTCTCCTTTGTAGAACCCCCTGTTCCTGTCTCATCCCCATCTATTGCTGTAAGCAACAGTCTACACCTGACTATCTTATAACATCAGTGTTACCCTTTTTATCCCAGATTCAATAACTGCAAGCCAGGTGGTATGTCCCTATAACTCTCCCAACTTCCCCCCAGTAGGTCCCAGTCTGTCCCTGACACACTCCTTCCTACCCTGTGTCCACTCATCCAGGGAGACTAGCCCAGCCGAGGAAAGCATATGCTCGAAAATGAAAGTTTGCACTGCCTAGGCCAGGGTAACTAGGCTGTAGCAAATGCACATATGTATGAGGCCTGCCCTGTTACACCCATTTTTTGTGCACACATATTTATGCACATATGGCTACATATGCGCACAAATGCCTGCTATGTAAAATAATACCTCTGCGAACCCAGCACACACATGCGCATATCCCAATGATTTCACGCACGTGGCCTTTTAAAATCTACTAGTAAGTGCTCACATTGACAAGTTAACTCTGTGCTCTCTGGTGCAGAATGTCTGTCAAAACTTTCGGCCTTAAATGCCTAAGACAGGCTGAAAGGTATTTGGAAAACAACATTCTGCCTAGACCAGGAGAATAGGTAATGGCTACAAGCTGATGCAAATAGAACTCTGTGTGAGGAAATGTTGCGCAGTGAGTGCTGGTGGAGATGGGACTGGTGTGTGTGAATTGTAAAGTGTCCAGCCATGTGTTAATGTGTCTGGTCTGAGGCACAGAGCATGAAAGAGCTGGTGAATGGCAGAGCTGCAGGAAGGAATGTAAGTTAATGATTACGTGGAGTCAGGGGAGAGGGCCAGAAGACATATCTGGATGAATCATAGTTTGTTTTTTTTTAAAGTAAACAAATGATCTAACCTGAACTGTTATTTAAGTAATTCACTGACTCACCGATACATTGGGAGGGAAGACACACGGGGACGGGATGCACCAGGAACACTTCATGTGAGGCAGTTTTCTGTCATCAACTCTGAATGACGCACGTGTGGCACTCACACTTCCGTGTATGAACTCATCTATAAAGGCTTAAAGGAAAACATTCATTTGACTTCCAAAAAATTAGATTTAATTTAGTCCTGTCTCTCCAAACCTGAAAAAAGGTTATGTCCTGAGCTGAGAGGGGGAAGGTAGGGCCCAGAGATGCACAAGCAAAGTGTGGCCTTAGATCCCCCTTGTCACATTATTTTATGAAGCCAAAGTGTCGCTTTAGCTAAATCAGAACTGGCAAGGACCTCTTTATCAGAAATGGTAGCACTGCTCAGGTAGGAAAGCAATCTCAGATGATTTGAAAGCAGCAAAGCAATGCAACTAGGTGGTGACTAAGACCAGAGGGATGCTGAGCTTCATAGAGGAGCCAATATAATAAAACCCACACAAAAATCAGAGCAAAATTTTAGTGTTCATTTTTTTTTTTACCATGCGAGTTAAAAACATACTGCTCCACTTGATGCAGTAATCTAATGATATGTAAATCAAACTGGCACTAAAATCTGTGATAAGTCCAAAAAGTGCCCCAAAACCAGCGTGTGAGAGAGGGTTAAGCAGGCCCTGGGGAGCAGGGAAAGGCCTACCTTATGCTAAGACCTGCTATGTCTAAGGCCTGTGCACTACCTGAAGCTAAGGTGAGCTGTGGTGCTTGTTCTGAGTTGGCTTTTTCACTGTAAATAAAGTGCACCTAAGGAACAGCTAGAGTCTGCCTCCTTTTTCCTCTGGCTGCGTCCAAGCTGTTACCACTCCAGTTACCATAGAGCATTAAACCAAAATGCAGTAAAACCAACGGTAAAAAACAAATATGGCTCTATTTTGAAAAATGCTGCAGTGATCCCTATTGGTTAATAAAAGTGACCTAGGCAGACCTGTGGTGTGATTGGTGGTGCATATATGTCCATCTGTTTTCTTAGACACTCCTCCTTGTATGGAAATAAAAGGCAGCTTTTCCCAATGCCATTTTATCAGTGCTGGGTGGTGTTAGGTGAGCTCTGGACTAGGAGTTGAAAGTTTTTTCTATGTGTTGTAGTTGATGCTGATTGGTGTCTTTTGTGCTGCTTGTTTTTGCCATACTGTTTCCCATCCTTTTGTGTTATTGAATGAATCTTCAGAGTGCATCTGATTGCTGGCCTGTGATTGTCTGTCTTTTTGTCCACTTTTGTGTGTTTTTCCTGAAAAGCAGAGTGGATGTTCATGTAGTGTGAGAGAGGGGGTGAGAGTGAGGGAGTGAATGAGCCTGCCAGGCAGATTAGTGAGGACAGAGAGTATAGGAGGGGTGTGTGAGGAGATGGTCATGCATTAGGGGAAGGAGGAGAGCAGATGGAACATGAGTTGGTCAGAGAGAGCAGGAGCTGGTGGGTGGGAAGAGAGAGGAGCAGTTACAGGGTGCAGTTAGTGAGGGGAAGAAATAAAAGCAGGTGGAGGTGTCAAAGTTGGAAAAGGAGGAGGGAATGGGAGTAGTGCTCAGGGAGGTAAGGAACCATGCTAGTCATCCGAGAGCGACAAGCAGGTGGGAACCAGCAGCCAACAGCTGGAGGAGAAGCGGCATCAATATGACATGTGCGTCACCAAGGAAGAAAAAGACTCTCTCCTGCAGCAGGTCTGTAAGAAGCATAGTGCACTCTTCAGTCAGAAGATATTCTTGAAGCTCAAGAAGATCTGGCGGCAGCCTGTCAGTAATGACCAGAACCATAGATCAGCTGAAGCATCACTGGTGGGACATCAGGAAGGCTGTCCACACCAAGCTCCAGACTGGAGGAGGCCCACCATGTGACGTGCAGCTGACACCGAGGAAGGAGCTGGTCTAGGGGACCTTTCAGCTGGATTCCATTGTTGGTGTCCATACTGACGCTGATACGGATGATGCACCTGCCACAGCAGGAGTTGGCAAGTATGGTGGGGATTGTATCTCTGGTGGGAAAAGGACTTAGGGGGCCAATAGGGTGTAAAGGTTTGTCCATACTTGGCACTGATATGTTTTCTTTTTTTTCCCCACAGGTGCTCACCAGCCAAGGGTGGCAGAGAAGCCTGCCACCACAAGTGCAGCAGAAGAGGACCAGCCAGCATCTCTGGGGAAACTGCTGCAGGAACCACCACCCATGGAAACAGCAATACAAGGTGCTAGCAGAAGGCAGTCAGATATATCCAACGAAGGCCCTGACTTTTATGCCTGGCAAACTGATAAGTATGGGGAAACCTATACGGCACAAGAAGATACTACTATAAGCTTGTTGGGCAGACTGGATGGACTGTTTGGTCCTTTTCTGCCAGCATTTCTGTTTCTATGTTTCAGCAGAGTCTTCATTAATTTTCCCACCACAGAGATGAGGCTAACCAGCCTGTAGTTTTCAGGCTCCATTATGCTAACACTCTTGTGAAGTGGGACCACAACAGCTCTTCTCTAATATCATGGCACCAGGGATTTAATAAAGCTTGAAGAGTGGTCAAAGATTTCGCAACTAGGATTCACTGCCCCAAACTGCAGAGTCATGCATCTGGGCAGTGGTAATCCAAAAGAGCTATATATGATGGGGGGTGAAAGACTAATGTGCACAGCCTGGGAGAGGGACCTTGGGGTGATTAGTGTCTGGCAATCTGAAGGCAGCGAAGCAATGTAATAAAGCAATAGAGATGTGAATCGGAACCGGAATCTGTTCGGATTCCGGTTCCAATTCACATGTGGTTTTTTTTCCATCGGGCCCGATCGCGGTTTTGTTTATCGGCTGTGCCCGAGCCGATAAACAAAAAACCCACCCCGACCCTTTAAAACTAATACCTTAGCTTCCCCCACCCTCCCGACCCGCCCAAAAACTTTTTACAGGTACCTGGTGGTCCAGTGGAGGTCCCTGGATCGATCTCCCACTCCCGGGCCGTTGGCTGCCACTAATCAAAATGGCGCCGATGGCCCTTTGCCCTTACCATATGACAGGGTATCCGTGCCATTGGCCGGACCCTGTCACATGGTAGGAGCACTGGATGGCCCACGCCATCTTGTGCTCCTACCATGTGACAGGGGCTGACCAATGGCACCGGTAGCCCCTGTGACATAGTAAGGGCAAAGGCTATCAGCGCCATTTTGACTACTGGCAGCCGATGGCCCGAGTGCAGGAGATCGCTCCCGGACCCCCGCTGGACCACCAGGGGCTTTTGGCAAGTCTTGGGGGACCCCCCTGACCCCCACAAGACTTGCCAAAAGTCCAGCGGGGGTCCGGGAGCGACCTCCTGCACTCAGACCATCAGCTGCCAGTATTCAAAATGGTGCCGATAGCCTTTGCCCTTACTATGTCACAGGGGCTACCGGTGCCATTGGTCAGCCCCTGTCACATGGTAGGAGCACAAGATGGCGCCACGTGTAAATGTGAGCGACGCTTTCTGTCTGCATCTCCTCACATTTAAATGTACGTGTAAATGTGTGCGTCGCTCATATTTACACGTACAGTACAAAAAAATATGTCGACACTGTGAACCCTGATTGGACACAGTAGATTTCTCTCCCGCAGTCCCTGAAGCAGGCACATGGTGCCGAAACATGGCCAATGTCGGGCAGCCAGATCCGAACCCATAAGAAGAGACAAGGGCGGCAGCCTTGATAAGTATATGATAATATGAACAAACAAGTGGGTCGGACAAGCAGTTAGGGAGAAGGGATTTTATAATAAAAAGTAAAAGGAGAAAACAAGAAAAAAAGAATAAAAAATAAAAAATAAGAATAATTAAAGCATGAATAATAAAGAGTAATACACGGGGCGAATGATAAGAATAACTAAAAATTGGTTATCCTTGAACAGAGCCACCGTACAAAAAATACCACCAAAAAAGGTTTCCCTTGAATCAGTAGATGGAGAATTAAATGCATCAGTAGCATGGGATCTTCTTAGTGTTTGGGTAATTGCCAGGTTCTTGTGGCCTGGATTGGCCACTGTTGGAAACAGGATGCTGGGCTTGATGGAACCTTGGTCTGACCCAGCATGGCAATTTCTTATGTTCTTAACTGCTGTCTTTTCATAAGTAGGGCTATTGAGCCTGGTAGTAGGAATTAGTGTTGCTGTTACTGAGATGACACTAGAACCAGAATATCATTTTTGTAGGGTGAGTTGTACAGGGAATGTCATAATTCTGCTTTATATCCATAATTGTGGTCAGGGGGGTTCCTGAGGATGCAAACTGTACTTTTACATTTAGCCCTATGATGGTCATGTGTTCAGTGTGTCACGCATGTGAGAACCATCTGTCAGGTGTGTCCCGACAGAAAAAAGGTTGAGAACCACTATTCTAGAGCATCTGTGCTCTAATTCTTCAGCTCACCATCAAAATGTACCAAACAGAGATGATATGATCCCAGTCACCCCCAGGTCTGAACCCCTTCAACTGCCTTTATCCCTGCATCTGAGGTTTCACCGGTGGCATCCTTGGTGGGTCGAGCCTCGGAGCGAGTAGCTTCTACGCCGGGCCTAGAGGTTACTCTCAGCCCTGGTGCTCCATCGATTCCACCTCTCATAAGAACATGCCATACTGGGTCAGACCAAGGGTCCATCAAGCCCAGCATCCTGTTTCCAACAGTGGCCAATCCAGGCCATAAGAACCTGGCAAGTACCCAAAAGCTAAGTCTATTCCATGTTACCATTGCTATTGGCAGTGGCCGTTCTCTAAGTGAACTTAATAGCAGGTAATGGACTTTCCTCCAAGAACTTATCCAATCCTTTTTTAAACACAGCTATACTAACTGCACTAACCACATCCTCTGGCAACAAATTCCAGAGTTTAATTGTGCGTTGAGTAAAAAAGAACTTTCTCCGATTAGTTTTAAATGTGCCACATGCTAACTTCATGGAGTGCCCCCTAGTCTTTCTATTATCTGAAAGAGTAAATAACCAATTCACATCTACCCGTTCTAGACCTCTCATGATTTTAAACACCTCTATCATATCCCCCCTCAGTCGTCTCTTCTCCAAGCTGAAAAGTCCTAATCTCTTTAGTCTTTCCTCATAGGGGAGCTGTTCCATTCCCTTTATCATTTTGGTAGCCCTTCTCTGTACCTTCTTCATCGCAATTATATCTTTTTTGTCTCTGGGGGACTCCTCATCGCCATGCGGATCGCAGATTCCTAGATTCGCAGTTTCTGGGGAGGTGCCCTCTGATGAAGCCTCAGTCTGCTCCAGTGAGGTGCCAGAGGTTTCTCCAGTGCCCTTGGTGTGTCTCCCAGCTCCCATGGGCTAAGAACAGCCTGTTGTCAGGCCTCAGACCCTGACTTCTACATTGGAGATGAATGTGGGAAATCTTCGAAAGGCTCAAGTTAAGCAGAACTGTTGCGTCAGTCAGTTGCGGACGGCTGCGTCCGCCCTGCAATACCTTTTTTTTCTCCTCTTTCAATCTCCTTCGGCAAGATGGCTGCCTCCGGTGCTGAGTGCTGAGATTTTCGGTGTTTCCAAACTAGCATGGGCGTCCCAGTCCGCCATGCTCACTCCCGTGGCCTCCTAGGGGGCGAGGGCGCACATCTCCTACGTTCAAATACACGTCATGGTGGGAACCTCGGGGACGGCCCCACTGCATGACGTCAGTACCTCCGGGTATATCAAGCCTCCGCTTCTGCTATTATCTTGAGTTAGCAAGGACTTTGGTTTGAGCTACTCTGACCGCTCTAAGCTGCACGCTTAGACGCTGCTTTCACTCCAAGGGCCTCACTCCTGTAGAAGCTCTAGACACCCGCTCCTCAGGGGTCTCTCGCTGCCAACTACCCTTCGGGATCCTCATTAACTAAGAAAACTGCTCCTCGGGGGGGTCTTTCTCTCTCTTCTACATTTCAGGATATCAGACCATCAGGTACTCGCTCCTCGAGGGCCTACCAGCTATTATATCCTGCACCACGGACCTTCAGTCCCAGCATTCCATCATCAGGAAGATGCCTTCATTCCTGTGAGTACCTCTATGATCCGGTGCTCCAGCTCCACCCACCAGCCACGGCGTTACCCGCACTGAGGACTCCCGCCTATCGTGAACATCTGGGTGAGACTATACATCTGAGCCTGTTGAACGTACTAGTACTTCGTGGATCAGTGCCTTACCTTCCTGCTTTTACCATCTATCTACAACAGTTCAATAAAGCCTTTATCCATACTGTGTCTGCTGAGTTCAGCCTATCGCAGTGGTTCCCCACAGGGCCCCTCCCCATGGGCGGAGTCATCTCCACTGCGACCAAGGGTCCACAATGCCACAAACACAACAGATTGCTAACTCCATGGACTCGGCTCAGCTCGCAGCCCTGCAGGCCATCCCTGACCTAGCCCAGCGGATTACGGAACAACAAACGTCTTTGGAGAGCCTAGCTACTGCCTTCAATCAGTTACACCCTCAACTGAACTCTTCAGCCCCTCCTGTGAAGGGAGTGCTGTCACCAGTGGTAACCCTTAAGACCACTGTACCTTTATCCACACCTACCCACTTTACGGGTGAAGCCAAGATGTGCAGCGGGTTTGTTAATCAATGCACATGCATTTTTCATTACAGCCTACCCTCTTTCCCACTGAAGCTTCAAAGACCACCTACATCCTGTCGTTCCTAGAAGGACGAGCCCTGGCTTGGGCTTCACAGTTATGGGAACATGAAGATTCTATCCTGAATGACCTACCAGGATTTCTAAAACTTTTTAAGTCTGTGTTTGATGACCCGGCTCGCCAGACCATCCCTGGATCTGTTTTGCTCAACCTGCAGCAAGGTAACAAGCCACTTACAGACTTTGCTATTGAATTTAAGACTCTAGCATCCGAACTACATTGGGACACTGGATGCTTACGTGCCATATTCATGGAGGGTCTCAACTCTCGTGTAAAGGATGAATTAGTGGCTTGTGATTTGCCTGATACCCTTGAGTCCCTGATGGAACTGGTGAGGAGAATTGACCGTCGTATCCGCAATCGTACTCAGGAGGCTAAGAGTCCACGAAAGTCTACAGTGGGGGCTAACCATCCTAAACCTGTGCCTATTGCTTCCAGCTTACTGTCTGCACCCCTAGAGGAGGAAGAGCCTATGCAACTAGGCCAAAGTCATTTGACCTCTAAAGAGAGACGTTATCGCAAGCGCATTGGGTTGTGCATGTACTGTGGCCAATCGGGTCACGCAGTCCAAACCTGTCCCATTTGTCCAGGAAATTTACGGGCCTGGGATCTGCAGGAGGATTTCTCCTGGGCCTCACCTCTCCTACTCCTCCATTATCATTACCCGTATCTCTGCTTTGCGGAGGTCTCGAATTTCAGACTCTCGCACTCATTGACTCCGGTGCCAGAGGTAATTTTATGTTGAAGCACTTGGTTGAACATCTACGGATTCCTACCACACCAATAGCTAAGCCCAGGGCCGATGCAAGGGGATTTGGCGCCCTAGGCGAGCCTTCTCCCTTGCGCCCCCCCCCCTGGTTGCGCCGCCTCCCCCCCCCCCCCCCCCCCGGTCTCGGCCCCGACTCCTACCTCATTCTCGATCACGCCCGCTGACTGGGGTTTTCTGGGTCGCGAGATGGTTGGGCACTGCTCGTGGCCCGCCAAATCTCCACTCCTCTTTGCCCTCGCTTGATGCCCCATATGGCTCGCACCCAGTAGCGTACCAAGGGTCTCCGGCGCCCGGGGGCCAATGCATTTCTGTGCCTCTCCTGCATCCCCCCCCCCCCCCCCCCCCCGTAATCCTTCTTGTACTAGTACTAATACTTAAGGTCACAGAAAATCAGTGGTGTCTCCAGACAGAAGAATTTGGGGGGGGGAGCCAAAATGACATTTCTTCATCACACCCACCTCTATAGCATGGATCCTGCTTTAAAATTGGTTACAAAAGAAAAGTGTTAATAAAAAAGTCCAAAGGTTCCTCTGCGTTATTTTAAAAAGCTGGCCAGTTTCACACTTCTAGTAAAACTACTATAACATTATTTGATAGCCTCATTCAACTAATTCTACATGGCTATGAGAGTGAAGTCTGGAATATATAGGAAGGGACAGAATGTCAATATAAATCCTGCACCTCCAGTTCTCTAACTCTGGGCATCCACTGAAATTCCCCCAAACAATGGAGCTTGGATGTTTCCCTTACAGCTCATCATACTAAAAGATATTTTCAAATTCTGGTGTCACTTCACAATAACAGCAGCACAAACACCTTCCACTGCCAGACACATTGTGAACTAACACAAGACACCACAAAAAAGACACTCAAAATCTATACTGCAATCCCATTATAACATAACAGTAATAACACCAAGGACTCAAACAACAATAACCCTACCTGTGAATAAGCAAGGGTAAATATTACACTGGGTCCTAGAATACTAATACTCCACCTACTGAGGAAACAAAACAAACCCGATTGCTATAGATCTCTATACAGACACTATATGATAGCAGAATCTCTCATCATGGTCACACACACAGAGCAGAGACAGACCCTTACCAAATACAGAATACAAAATAAAGGAGCACAAATTAGAAAAAACTGAAATGGAAACCCCAAGAAGCCAGACTCTGTGTATTAACAATGGAAAAACAGAACCACCATTCCTCATAAAACAAATAAAATCAAGAAACATAAAGCAACAGTTATAATAGTAAAACCATACTAATAAAAGAATATTTTAAAACTACTGATAAATAGAATTTCTATTAATTAAAATCATATACATTTTTTACAATTTCCCAAAACCAATAAAATATTTCAAAACAGTACATATATCAAATAACACCCAATAATTAAAAGTAATAAGGATTTTAAAAAGCCCCTGCTGTCCATACATGGGAGCTCTTGATTGAGGTTATCCTCTCTCTCTCACACATATACTCACATGTCCATTCTCTCTCACACATACACTGTCACATACATACACATTCATGCTCTTATACCCAACCATAACCTCTCGCTCTCACAAACACTGACACACTCAGGCTCTAAGGCACTCTCTCCCCCTCCACACACCCCCCCCCCCCCCCCCACACACAAAATCTTACTCCCCTGGATTTTCTCATACACACTCATGCTCTCACTGGCTCCCTTACATACACACAAACACACACTCCCAGGCAAGCTTCCAATCGTTCTCACACAAACACACACACACACAGGCAAGCTCCCAGTCATTCTCACACTGACCCCCAGGCGGGCTCCCATTCATTTTCACACCATTCCCTCCCCATCCCCCAGGCACAAACACATTCATTCTTACACCCAGACCCCCAGGCAGGCACCAATTTATTCTCACACACACACATACAGCACAAACAGGCAGGCACCTATTCTCACACATACAAACCCCAGGAAGACACCCATTCATTCTCATACACAGACACACCCTCAGGCAGGCACCCATGCATTCGCACACATACACCGCCAGGCAGACTCCCATTCATACACATGCACACACTAAAGGCAGAGACCCCCTCTCTTTCTTTTGCCAGCAACCTCAGAGCCTCTCTCATTCTTCTGCTGCCACTGTCACTGCTGCTGTATGGCTATTGCGGAGGTGCTGATTGCTGCTATTGGCACTGAAGCCCATTCTGCTGCCTCCTCTGTGTAGGCCCCATGGGCTTCCAGTCCCTCTATGCTGATCTCGTACATTGTGAGATCCGCATAGAGAAAGTGCTACTCTTGCACATTCCCAAAGATTACACGTGCCAATCAGTAAAAAATATATATTTTTTTTTAATTTGCTGTCTGATCTTAGTTTTCTAATCGGTTGGTCACAGGCTTTTTTTTTTTCCACCTTCCCTTTCTTATTTTTTTGCCAATTCCTTTTATAACATATTTCTTTTCTCTCCATCTGTCTTCTTCCCTCAAACACACAGTCAGGTTCTCATTCTCACATGCTTTCTCTCTCTCTCACACACACATACACAGGCACTCACTCTCACATGCTCTCTCTCATACAATCATTTATACACAGTCTCTCTCTTGCACATGCTGTCTAACTCTCACTCCCACATGCTGTCTTGCTCAAGCACAGGCTCTCATTGTCACATGCTCTCTCTCATACAATCATTCATACACACAGTCTCTCACTGGCACATGCTGTCTGACTCTCGCACATGGGCTCTCTCTCACTCCCACAGGCTGTCTTGCTCAAGCACAGGCTCTCACTGTCACATGCTGTCTCTCTCACACACACAGAGGCTCTCACATGCTCTCTGCAAACATTCAGGTCCTCACTCCCACGCACAGTCTCTCAACTCATCTCATACACGCACACATACACACTGTACAAACCCTCAGTCTCTCTCTCACCTCTGGGCCTCCTCTTCACGGACCGCTGCAGGATGGGCTCTGCAGCGGCCCCGGTCTTCTCGAGCCACGCTGCTCCTCTTCTGCACGTGGCTGATGCTCCTCCTCTTTCCTGCCCGCGCGGCTCCGGCAACATTTTTCTTCCGGGGCCGCGTGAGCAGGAAGGAGGAGAGGCTCCTGCATTGGCTGATGCTCCTCCTCCTTCCTGCCCGCGCGGCTCCGGCAACATTTTTCTTCCGGGGCCGCGTGAGCAGGAAGGAGCTGGAGCACCAGCATGTTTAGACGCGATTGTTTTCTTCAGGCCGTGGTGACTTGAGCTCCACCACGGCCCTGCCGATCTTCTTGCTGTGTGTATCCGGCACACAGCATAGCAGTAGTTCACCGCTCAGCCGCTATTGGGATGACGTCCACCGGCGGCCATTGGCCATCAGCGGCTCGGCGCCCCCTAATGCTCAGCGCCCTAGGCGATCGCCTAGTTCGCCTAGTGCTTCCACCGGCCCTGGCTAAGCCTCTGCTATTGTTATCTATCCATGGAGAACCACTTCCTGGAGAAGTTTCATTGACCACCCAAGCCATCAGCCTGCGCACTGGAGTGCTACACTCAGAATCTATTTTGTTTCTAGTGTTGGAAAAAGCCATGCATCCGGTGGTATTGGGGCTGCCGTGGCTTAAAGACCATATGCCACAATTTAATTGGGCTACCTTGGAACTGTCCCGGTGGGGACCAGACTGTCATGGTCGGTGATTTGCTGAAGTTTTACCGTTCATCTGCATGCCTACTACTCCATCATTACCTGGCTTACCTCCACAATATGCCTCCTTCCAGGATGTTTTCTCAAAACAAGCAGCTGATGTTTTTCCACCACACAGAGAGTTCGACTGTGCCATAAATCTGAAGCCAAATTCAGAACCTCCCAAAAGAAGAGTTTACCCTCTTTCAGTAGCTGAGACTAAAGCTATGTCTACCTACATACAAGAAAATCTACAAAAGGGATTTATCAGACCTTCCAAATCACCTGCTGGTGCAGGCTTCTTTTTCGTACCCCCTGCCTTTAATATCTGAACTGTTTGATAGGCTCCAAATTAGACCTAAAAGGAGCTTACAACTTGGTGCGTATTCGAGAAGGAGACGAATGGAAGACTGCTTTTAACACCCGTGATGGACATTTTGAATACCTCATCATGCCCTTCGGTTTAAGTAACGCACCTGCAGTCTTTCAAAATATGATGAACGACATCTTACGGGACTTACTGTATCAATGCGTAGTAGTATATCTCAATGATATACTGATCTTTTCTCAAGATCTGCAAAGTCATCAGGATGTTAAGAAAGTCCTAAGACACCTGAGTGAGTACCACCTTTTACGCAAAGCTTGAAAAGTGCGAATTCCACAAAGAAGCTGTACCCTTCCTGGAATACATTGTTTCTAAGAATGGTTTTCAAATTGACCCCAAGGAACTTGAGAGTATCAGGACTGGCCTCAACCCACAGGCCTGAAGGTATTGCGTCGCTTCTTGGGATTTAGTAATTACTACCAATCCTTTATTAAAACTACTCATCATTGACAGTCCCTCTAACTCCTATGACCAAGAAGGGAGCCAACCCTGCCAATTGGTCTCCAGAAGCCATCTCAGCCTTCCTGATGCTCAAAGAGGCTTTTCAAAAGAAGCCATGTCTCCGCCACCCTGACCCACACCGTCCTTTCATCATGAAGGTTGACGCATCCGACATTGGTGTGGGGGTAGTTCTAAATCAGTACAGCGAATCCAATGTGCTCCATCCTTGTTTCTTCTTTTCTAGGTGATTCTCGCCTGCTGAGAGAAATTATGGGATAGGAGACAAGGAGCTTCTCGCAATCAAGCTGGCTTTTGAAGAGTGGCGTCCCTGGCTAGAAGGCGCACAACACCAAATAGTAGTATACACCGATCACAAGAATCTAGAGTACCTTCGACATGCTCAATGACTCAACCACCGTCAAGCAAGATGGTCTCTGTTTTTCAACAGATTTGACTTCCTTCTGAAGTATTGTCTGGGAGAGAAGAACACTCAAGCTGATGCCCTATCACAATCTTTCTCACTTCAGGATGTGCCAGATGAACCCCGTCATATCATCGATCCCGAAAGAGTGGTTCTCACAGCCACCCACATGGTACCTGCCGGGAAGACGGTAGTGGCCAGAAGTTTAAGAAAAAAACTATTGAAGTGGGCACACGATTCCCATATGGCAGGCCATCCAGGACAGATTCGTACCGTAGCTATGTTGCAAAGATACTATTGGTGGCCAACCATGAAGAAGGACGTACAAGCGTATGTGGGTTCCTGCGCTGTCTGTGCCAAGCAAAAGCCACCACCCAGGCATCCTTGGGGTCTATTACAGCCTCTACCATCACCAGATGAACCATGGACCCATAATGCTACCGATTACATAGTGGACCTGCCATCATCCAACGGCAATAACACCATATGGGTTATGGTCGACCGTTTCTCTAAAATGGCACACTTTGTAGCAGTACCAGGATTACCCTCTGCTACTGAGTTAGCAAAACTCTTCATTAAACACATCATCCGTCTTCATGGGATGCCTAAACATATCATATCCGACAGGGGAGTGCAATTTACTGCAAAGTTTTGGCGAGCATTATGTCAAAAATTTGACATCGCCTTGGACTTAACCTCTGCCTACCATTCTCAGTCTAACGGTCAGACTGAGAGGATGAATAGTACGCTGAAACAGTTTCTACGATCTTATGTCAACTCTAGACAGAATGACTGGGCTGAATTACTGCCTTGGGCAGAATTTGCCATCAATTCACATCCCGCTTCTTCAACGGGATCTTACCCCTTTCCAGCTTGTCTACGGGAGACAGCCATTACCTCCACTGCCAATTCCATTGTCAGTAGCCTCTCCTGTTGCTCAGGCTACCGCAGCAGAATTATTCCAACTTTGGAGATAGGCGAAGGAACTTCTCCTTAAAACAGGACACAAGGCAAAGAGAACCTATGATGCTCATCATCAAAAGGCACCCCAGTTTCAGCCTGGAGACAAGGTTTGGTTAAGCACCAAGTACCTTCGACTTAAGCTTCCTTCTGCAAGATTTGCACCTCGCTTTGTGGGACCCTTTGCCATCCTTCGGCGATTAGGAAATCTAACATACAATCTAAAACTGCCTCCATCAATGAAGATACCCAATGCATTTCATGTATCTCTTCTAAAGCCAGTGATACTCTCTGAGTTCTCCAGGAAAGACCCAGAGCCTACCAACCTGGATACAGAAGATGACATTGAATACGCCGTAGACGACATCCTTGATGTACGTAAATGAGGCAAGACATTGGAGTATCTCATTTCATGGGAGAACTATGGCCCAGAGGAAAACTCCTGGGAACCACTGGCCAATATTACAGACAAGGAGATGGTATGTCATTTCCACCTGGCACACCCACTCAAGCCCAGACCACCTGGTCGAAGTCTTGGAGGGAGCCCTTTGAAAGGGGGTACTGTTGCATTCATTGGACGCAGACGGCTGCAACCGATCTGCCTTACCTCTTTTTCTCCTCTTTCAATCTCCTTGAGCAAGATGGCTGCCTCCGGTGCTGAGTGCCGAGGGTCTCGGCGTTTCCAAACTAGCATGGGCGTCCCAATCCACCATGCTCACTCCCGTGGCCTCCTAGGAGGCGAGCGCGCACATCTCCTATGTTCAAATATACGTCATGGCGGGAACCTCGGGGGCGGCCCCACCGCATGACATCAGTACCTCCGGGTACATCAAGCCTCCACTTCTGCTACCACCTTGAGTTAGCAAGGACTTTGGTTTAGCTACTCTGACAGCTCTAAGCTGCACGCTTAGACGCCGTTTTCACTCCAAGGGCCTTGCTCCTGTAGAAGCTCTAGACACCTGCTCCTCGGGGGGTCTCTTGCTTTCAACTACCCTTCGGGGTCCTCACTAACTAAAACAACCGCTCCTCGGGGGTCTTTCTCTCTCTTCTACATTTCAGGATATCGGACCATCAGGTACTCACTCCTTGAGGGCCTACCAGCCATTATATCCTGCACCACGGACCTTCGGTCCCACCATTCCATCATCAGAGAGACACCTTCATTCCTGTGAGTACCTCTACAATCCAGTGCTCCAGCTCCACCCACCAGCCACGGCGCTACCTGCACTGCGGACTCCCGCCTATTGTGAACATCTGGGTGAGACTATACATCTGAGCCTGTTGAACGCACTGGCACTTCGAGATCAGTGCCTTACCTTCCTGCTTTTACTATCTATCTACAGCAGTATAATAAAGCCTCTATCCATACTGGGGCGGATTTTAAAAGGAGCGCGAATAGGCCTACTTTTGTTTGCGCTCAGGCGCAAACAAAAGTACGCTGGATTTTAGTAGATACGCGCGGAGCCGCGCGTATCTACTAAAAAACCTGGATCGGCGCGCGCAAGGCTATGGATTTTGTATAGCCGGCGCGCACCGAGCCGCGCCGCCTACCCCCGTTCCCTCCGAGGCCGCTCCGAAATCGGAGCGGCCTCGGAGGGAATCCTCTAACACCCTCCCCTCCCCTTCCCCCTCCCTTCCTCTACCTACCCCACCCGCCCGGCCCTGTCTATACCCCCCCTTACCTTTGTTGGGGGATTTACGCCTCCCAGAGGGAGGCGTAAATCCCCGCGCACCAGCAGGCCTCCTGCGCACCGGGCCGCGACCTGGGGGCGGGTACGGAGGGTGTGGCCACGCCCCCGGACCGCCCCGGGCCGTAGCCACGCCCCCGTACCCGCCCCCCAAAACGCTGCCAACACGCCCCGAAAACGCCGCGACGACCGGGACCGCCCCCGACACGCCCCCCCCCGACATGCCCCCTCCGAAAACCCCGGGACTTACGCGAGTCCCGGGGCTCTGCGCGCGCCGGTAGGCCTATGTAAAATAGGCTTACCGGCGCGCAGGGCCCTGCTCGCGTAAATCCGCCCGGTTTTGGGCGGATTTACGCGAGCAGGGCTCTGAAAATCCGCCCCACTGTGTCTGCTAACTGAATTCAGCCTATTGCAGTGGTTCCCCACGGGGCCCATCCCCATGGGCGGAGTCATCTCCATTGTTCACAATGCCACAAACACAACAAGAACAGTCAAGGTATGGATTATTTTTTACTTTGTCCCTGTTTGCCATGACCTTCTGTGATTACCTTGGACTCAATTTGGTCTGCATTAATGGTTCTTCAAAATTCTATTTCTACATTAGTAGATGTTACCTCTACGTTTTTCCCCTCACATCCAAGTTATTGAATCTGAGTTGGGCTCTTGTACAAAAAAAAAAATTGAAGATTTGGAGAAACAAGTATCTTCTATTCAACAAGTTCAAGAGACCCTGATAAAGTCTGACATTCTCAATTAAGGAAGATGGTAAATTTGGAAAATTCTCTTTGTTACTCAAATCTTCAAATCATGAGAGGTTTAGAATGGGTAGATGTGAATCGGTTATTTACTCTTTCGGATAATAGAAAGACTAGGGGGCACTCCATGAAGTTAGCATGTGGCACATTTAAAACTAATCGGAGAAAGTTCTTTTTTACTCAACACACAATTAAACTCTGGAATTTGTTGCCAGAGGATGTGGTTAGTGCAGTTAGTATAGCTGTGTTTAAAAAAGGATTGGATAAGTTCTTGGAGGAGAAGTCCATTACCTGCTATTAATTAAGTTGACTTAGAAAATAGCCACTGCTATTACTAGCAATGATAACATGGAATAGACTTAGTTTTTGGGTACTTGCCAGGTTCTTTTGGCCTGGATTGGCCACTGTTGGAAACAGGATGCTGGGCTTGATGGACCCTTGGTCTGACCCAGTATGGCATGTTCTTATGTTCATTCTAATCTGATTTCACCTGTAGACATGTTTAAGAAATATACATTAGAAATTCTTAAAATACCTATGGAAACTTCGCCTACTATTGCTAAACTTTGTATGATAAAATCCTCACAAATTTATATTTCTGGCCATCTCCCTGATATGGATCTTGACTTGACTCAACTATTGGAAATGTCTACAGATGTGTCTATTTCTCAACTGGGACTTTATTTCCTTTGTTTTCTCTCAAGATAGAGACTTTATTCTTAAAGCCTTCTTTCATCATCATTGTCCTCTTTCTATGGTCAATGACTCTGGATTTATCCAGACGTTACTCGGACTACCCAAGAATTTTGTAAATAATTTCTTGGTATGCGTTCTTAAACTGTATCTCTAGGTGCAAAATTCACTCTTCAATTTCCTTGTAAATGTGTCATTTCTCATTTGGAATCGAGATTTGTTTATTTCGATCCTGATCAGTAACAACTTTATCTTGATGCACATACCCAAGCTGTCTCTGCTTAACGGATTAATGTGAATCGGTTATTTACTCTTTCGGATAATAGAAAGACTAGGGGGTACTCCATGAAGTTAGCATGTAGCATGTGGCACATTTAAAAATTGGAGAAAGTTCTTTTTCACTCCATGCACAATTAAACTCTGGAATTTGTTGCCAGAGGATGTGGTTAGTGCAGGTAGTGTAGCTGGGTTTAAAAAAGGATTGGATAAGTTCTTGGAGGAGAAGTCCATTACCTGCTATTAAGTTCACTTAGAGAATAGCCACTGCCATTAGCAATGGTTACATGGAATAGACTTAGTTTTTGGGTACTTGCCAGGTTCTTATGGCCTGGATTGGCCACTGTTGGAAATAGGATGCTGGGCTTGATGGACCCTTGGTCTGACCCAGTATGGCATGTTCTTATGTGCTTACTATATAGAACTTCGTCAGAATTAGCATATGTACTCAAGCTGTCTCTCTTTCCTCCTTATATTTTATTTCTGAAGCACTGATGTATGGCTCCTTTTATTTTTCCTTCTTGAGTCTCCCTTATTCATGAGACATTAGTTTATTTGCATATAATTATGCTTTTTTACTTCGACAGGGTGGCCCATGGAAAAGTAGCCCGCCTCCAATACCAGTGCCGGGAGGCAGGCTACTTTTCCATGGGCCACCCTGTATTTCAATGGTTGTAAACTTTCTCTCATGTTTATTTCTCATAAGTTTTAAGTGTATGTTTTTTTTAAATTTCAGTAAATACAAAGTTTTTAAAAATGTATCAAACCATCAGAAAAGCCTGTACATAATCCATATTTATCATAGAGAAACACCTATACACAGCACCACAATATATTAAAATGGCCACCAAAATGTTACCTTAAATTTTACTCCTGCATTGACCCTGGCGTTTAAATTTCCCATGTTAGAAAACATGCAGAAAATGTTTCCTTGCATTGCCCTATAATAGCTAATGCCTTTGCTTACATGCAAGTTGCAGGCACTCGCGCTAAGCATAGCACAGGATTCTTAAAGTGTATTTTTGGTGCTAAAACCCATATGATTATGTTCTCCTCCAGGAACTTGTCTAATTTTTCTTGTATCACACTTTTTATCTGTTGGAACACAACTTCTTAATTCTCCACTATTCTATTAAGGTTGTGATCCCAGTTTTTTTTTCTAGTACAGAGATAGTTTGCACAGTTTCCAGTGGATGAACCATTCCACTGCATTATACCTTTCTGTATACAAGCCTTCTGACATCCACTCTTGACATCCAGCAATGAGATGTTTTCTAGTTGAGTTTTGCAGAATCTGCTTTTATCTGTTTTACTGGTTTGTTTGTTCCTCTATGCTGGCTTTGAACCATCTTGTTCATGATCCACTCTCCTGTTCTGCAGTAATCAGTCTCTCATCTTCAGGTCTAAGCTCAACTCTCCTTACTCATTCCTGAATCAGATTTAATCCATGTAGGGTTTCTGAAGCAACTTCCCTGTATTTTCCACTATATTTATGCTTTTGCTGATTTTCCTTGTCTGCTGGAGAGATTCTTTTCTTGATTTGTAAATTCCATTGTCTCTTTCCCATCTTGTACTGGTAAATTCTGGATCCTCCCTTCACTACTCCCTTCATTACGGATCCTCCATCGCTATTACCAAACTTCCATTGCCCCCTCCCAGTCACTCCCCGTTTCCCATTGCCTTCTTCTTTACCTTTCAACCTCCTAATCTTATATAAGCCATTGGATTATCAATTGACTTCCTTTTGCCTATCCATTTAGTTTAATTAAGCCTTAGCTAGTCACCCCTTACCTCTCTACGTTTAATCTCAATTTATCCAAGTTATTTCTCCCTGTTCATTGTAACTTTCCCTCTTTTTCCGAGTTATGTTATCCCAGTTCCATGTAAACCGATGTGATATGTTAAATGAATGTCAGTATAGAAAAGTTTTTAAATTAAAATTAAATATGACATATCTGAGTAATGTTAGCACTGGAAAATCCATGCTAAAACGAGTAAAAACCTGCGGTGAGCTCAGGGCAGCTTATTACATCAGCCTCCGAGAGAGGCCTAACCAGCAGGAAAAGGAGGTGATAATGCCCCTGTACAGGTTTTTGGAGAGGCCTCATCTGGAGTACTGTGTCAGGTTCTGGAGACCGTATCTCAAAAAGGATAAGGACAGGATGGAGGTGGTCCAGAAAAAGGCGGCCAAAATGGTATAGGGTCTGCCCCAAAAGACTTAAGAGATAAGACGAGGACATCAATATGTATGTCCTGGAGGAGAGGAGAGACAGGGGAGATATGATACAGACTTGCTAATACACATGAATCAAATCTTTTCAGATGGCAAGAAAGCTGTAGAACTAGGGGTCATAAAATGAAGCTTCAAGGGGCAGACTCAGAATCAACATCAGGAGATATTTTTTATTCAAAGGATGATGAATGCATGCAATTCCCTCGGAGAAGAGATGGGAAGGCAAGAGCAATCATGAATTTAAAAGGACCTGGGATAAACACAGAAGAACACAAATGGCTATGAAAGAACCTGGTAATTTTTGGTGTAACATTTCTGCATGAGGGTAACTGCACACTGCAGCAGTTTAACCCTAAACAGAAAATACAGGGGCAACCTGCACTGAGCCCTAAACAGAGGCATGGGGCTAATCTTGCAAAGACAGCAAATAAAAGCCTAAACAGAAAGCATGGTGCTAAACTGCACAGTGCAGCAGTTACGGTCCTAAGCATCTTGCTGGGCAGAATGTATGGACTATTTTGGTCTTTATCTGTTGTCATTTACCATGTAAAGAACTGTCCAGAGATAACATAAGCTCTTGACTTGCTCTGGTTGGTGAAGTCACTACAGTGTGGAAATGCTCAGGCCCTGCCCTTCTCAAACAGCGAAGGCTTGGGATGGACTGTTATCACCTCCGGAAAGGAGCAGACTGAGCCTTCGCTGTTTGAGAAGGCAGGGCCTGAGCATTTCCACACTGTAGTGACTTCACCAACCAGAGCAAGTCAAGTTACAATAAAAGCCCTTCAAAGCAGCGAAAAACGCTCTCACACAACGGACCAACCTCAAATGTCACAGAAAACGTTTTCTGTGACATCAGCGTTTTTTCGCTGCTTTGAAGGCTTTTATTGTAAGCTATATAAGGAGAGTTCATGGTGATACTTTATTGAAAATCTTTTTGAGTAAGGCATTTACAAACAAAGAATAGGTCACAACCTGTGATTTTATAATATGTCCCTGATGAAGCCCATTCACGGGTGAAACAAGGATCCGTTGTTGGACTTGAGATACAGATGATGGAGGAAAAGAGTAATTTCTTTCTCTCTGCGTGAATTAAGCACAGTGAAGATTGATAAATAAATGACAGGGGGAGTACATAGTACCCTAATTAAAATATCGGAAACCCTGTGAAGAAAAGTATTTCTATCTCTTGTAAATTTCTTGGAGGCACTTGTGCACTTTAAAGTGAAAAATTGTATACATTGTTTTGTGTCATTAGTGTATGGATTTTAAGGTGCGAATGGGAGTGACTGTTTTTCATTGATTTTAAATGTATGGTGTTTATATGTTCAATAATAAATATTTTGCACATTAATTATATAAAGTTACACTTCCCCTATAGGGCAGGGCCATGTCTTTCTTCAAGATTTAAAGGGCCAGCATTTCTGACCCCACCTGGACTCCTCCCTGGGTGTCTTCCTTCTTCAGCCCTATAAAAGGGGTTAGTCCTCCTTAGGAATTCTCGTCTTCACTCCTGCTGGCATTCCTTGTTCTTCGTGGGATCCCTCGTTGTTCCGTTCCTGGTCTCTGTTGATGACTTGATGTTCCATGTTCCGTGATTCAATCCTGATGTTCCATGATCCAGTCCTGATGTTCCGGATGTTCCGTCATCCAGCCTTGATGTCCTGAACCCCTGGTTCCTCATCCACCTTTCTTGGCGTGTCACCGACTGTCACCTTGTGGCACAGGCCTGCCTCCTCGTCCGCAGCACAAGCCTCCGGATGGATTTAATGAACATGTGGATAAAGGTGAACCGGTAGATGTAGTGTACTTGGATTTTCAGAAAGTGTTTGACAAAGTTCCTCATGAGAGGCTTCTAGGAAAAGTAAAAAGTCATGGGATAGGTGGTGATGTCCTTTCGTGGATTGCAAACTGGCTAAAAGACAGGAAACAGAGAGTAGGATTAAATGGACAATTTTCTCAGTGGAAGGGAGTGGACAGTGGAGTGTCTCAGGGATCTGTATTGGGACCCTTACTTTTCAATATATTTATAAATGATCTGGAAAGAAATACGACGAGTGAGATAATCAAATTTGCAGATGATACAAAATTGTTCAGAGTAGTTAAATCACAAGTGGATTGTGATAAATTGCAGGAAGACCTTGTGAAACTGGAAAATTGGGCATCAAAATGGCAGATGAAATTTAATGTGGATAAGTGCAAGGTGATGCATATAGGGAAAAATAACCCATGCTATAGTTACACAATGTTAGGTTCCATATTAGGTGCTACAACACAAGAAAGAGATCTAGGTGTCATAGTGGATAACACATTGAAATCGTCGGTGCAGTATGCTGTGGCAGTCAAAAAAGCAAACAGAATGTTGGGAATTATTAGAAAGGGAATGGTGAATAAAACAGAAAATGTCATAATGCTTCTGTATCGCTCCATGGTGAGACCGCACCTTGAATACTGTGTACAATTCTTGTCACTGCATCTCAAAAAAGATATAATTGTGATGGAGAAGGTACAGAGAAGGGCTACCAAAATGATAAGGGGAATGGAACAGCTCCCCTATGAGGAAAGACTAAAGAGGTTAGGACTTTTCAGCTTGGAGAAGAGACAGCTGAGGGGGGATATGATAGAGGTGTTTAAAATCATGAGAGGTCTAGAACGGGTAGATGTGAATCGGTTATTTACTCTTTGGATAATAGAAAGACTAGGGGGCACTCCATGAAGTTAGCATGTGGCACATTTAAAACTAATCGGAGAAAGTTCTTTTTCACTCATCGCACAATTAAACTCTGGAATTTGTTGCCAGATTTTGTGGTTAGTGCAGTTAGTATAGCTGTGTTTAAAAAAGGATTGGATAAGTTCTTGGAGGAGAAGTCCATTACCTGCTATTAATTGAGTTGACTTAGAAAATAGCAACTGCTAGTACTAGCAACGGTAACATGGAATAGACTTAGTTTTTGGGGTACTTGCCAGGTTCTTATGGCCTGGATTGGCCACTGTTGGAAACAGGATGTTGGGCTTGATGGACCCTTGGTCTGACCCAGTATGGCATATTCTTATGTTCTTATCCTTCCCTGTAGCAAGTTCCCTTCTTGGTCCTGTTCCCTGAGGCTCGTTCCGGCCCTTGGATTCCCTTGTGGCTTCTCCGTCCATGACCAAGACTCTACCAGAACCTGCTCCGCTGCAGTGTGGTCCATGACCAGCCATGGGCAGCTATGTAGGGCACGCACCGGTGCAGGCCTCTACTGAATCTTCAACATGTTCCAGTCTCAACTTCCACTTCTACTCCTGGAGTCTGCCCTGCATCCAGCGTGGTCCGTGACCAGTCCCGTGGGTGGACTGTTTAGGGTGTGCTTTGTCCCAGCCTCAACCTAGTACTTGATCCTGAATCCTCGTCTGAGTCTTCCTAGCGCTCAGAGTCTTTCCAAGTTCTTGTTTGAGCCTTCCTAGCACTCAGAGTCCTCCCAAGTTCCTCGTCTGAGTCTCCATGTTCAAGAGTCTTCGTTCGCTCTTGCCTCCTGTCCGGCCTGCCGCCTTTGCTGATCCCAGCGGCAGTCCGAAAGGGCTTGGAGTAGTCGGAGGACCACTCAGAGACCAACCTTGCGTGGTTGGCCTCACTGAGGCTGTGCAGGCTGGCAGGGGCCTGGCTTCCTGGTCTCAACCCAGGCACGGACATGTCTCGCTTGCCTCGGTACCGCCTTGGAGTTCTCTAGGGTCGTGCCGTGGCCCAAGGGTACACAATCCCCTTGGAAACGGGACCGCTCTCCTAGCGCTCTCTAACAACCAGGATGAGTAAGGGGTTCCTGGAGGAATCTGAGTGCCTGAGGGGTTTGCGTGGGGAGCCAGGGTGAGTGATTGGGTTGGGGAAGGAAGTAAAAGAGGGCATGAAAGGGACTTTGAAAGTGGGATAAGGGATAAGAGAGGGATGGGGTGTTATTGTACAACCGGACACCTCAGTTACGCACTTCCTACACTTCCACAGTATTTCCCATTACTCCTAGCACTAAATAATAGGGTACTGCAAATGTAAAATAAGGTATAAATACATGAACGAGATCAATAAAAGCAGATTAAAGCCTGCTCAAATGCTCTTAGCATTTTGTGTTACAGGAAAAATACAAGTGCATAAGTATAAATTGATTTAGCAAAAAAAAAAAAAAAAAATCCAATCCAGAGTGATTACAGTTCTCGGGTTCTGTTCTGCTGTGCATTTGGTTCTTGAGAAGATATTGTTTAAGGTTCAGGAAAACTCCTCTCAGCAGTCGCTCTTTAACTGGGATGATTCTGTTGTAACTCGGCAGCTGCTTTGCTGTCCCTCCTCTGAGCTCCATCCAGGTCAGACTCTGAAATCAAGAGGTGTGGGCCCAAGTAAAGGCCTGCACCTTTTACTCCAGAACTTGTAAACAGAGCTTATCTGAAGCACACAGCACACCTAGGAAAGAGATCAGAAGAGCAGGAAATAGCTGGGTGACGAATGAGCAGGTACAAGCCGCAGCAGGACTTCAGGCTGATCCTTATCAGAGTCCCAGGCAGGTACAGCGGGCTCTGGGTTTCTCACTGTTTCCAAACGTTTTCAAAAACTGTTTGATATAATTCAACAGATCCTGCAGATTACAATCAGTGGTGGAGCCAGAACTGATTTTTGGGAGGGCCCAAGGTTAACATGGGTGGCAGTAGGCATACAGGTCTGAGCCCTACCCTTATCGATAAATAATGCCTTAGAGTACACTGATACTGGATTTCTAAATAGTCTACAACGAGTCACTCAAATGAGTGAGAGAAAGAGCCCTCTCACTAGCAGGACCCATAATCTGGAACACAATGCCTCCAGAGATCAGGCTACAAAGTGATCTCAAGGCATTCAAGAAAAGTGTAAAAACATGGCTTTTTACACAAGCATTTTACAAAGAAACGGGAGAATAGAGAGAAATTATGCAGAAAAAGACAGAAAGGCACCGTCACACAGTACTTAGGACTTTGCAGTAGATTAGTCCATGAACTCTACACCACAACAAACATAACTATAATACTATGTGTGATAAAACTACTGGTGTAAGTACCTTGGTACAATTGGTCATGAACTACTTCGCTAAATGTCTATGTCTAATGATATATTGTAACCGAACCTTTAACGTCACCTGTTAGAATGTACTATAGTACGCTTTTACCTACAATAAATATGTGCCTACATGTAAACCGTTGCGATGGTATTTAACTTAGCGACGGTATAGAAAAGTTTTTAGATAAATAATGCATTATGAGTGACATTTAACAATTTCTTCAAGCACTTACTAACATTAGCAAATCTTTATTAATCTGTATTTGTTTATTTTATATTTGACATAGTGCCTGAAAAAGGCACTGAAATGCCTTTTTCAGGCACTTCAGTGCAGATTACATCCAGGTACTGTAGGTATTTCTGTCCCCAGTTTATAAATACACAAGAAGAATATCAAGTAAAAAACAAAGAACATAAAAAACACAAGATTCACACAATCGTGTAATACAACAAAAAATCAATGTATCCTTTCATGCATCCTCTTTCCAAAAGGCAGAGCTGAGCATAAATAATTGCCATCAGTATATATGCTCTGTATCTTATACTCACCCTTGCCAGCCCTCCTGCACAATTGATGGTGATTATTCTCCCCCTTCTTACCTGGGCAGCCTAAAATCCCCACACAGCTAATATTCCTGGCTGTTGTGTCTGTCTGTAGGGCCATCCTTGAGGGGTGGAACAGAGGTCATGCACTACTGTCCTTCAGCAGATTCTGATGATCTTCCTCATGGTGAAATCCTCTCTCCCTGGGTGGAGGTCGCAAAGAGGCTGCCTCCTCTTTTGCTGCTCTGACGTCTGCACCCTGGAGAGTCTCATAGTCATGTGATCCACACCAATCGTTAGTTCAAAGCCAGCAGAGTAGGAAGAAGCACTTCTCCCATCCTGCTGATCAGAGGGGATTGTGCTGAGAGTAAGGGACCATAGAGGATTGTTGTGTCAGGGGTGGGGGGCTGTAGATGATGATTGTTACCGGGATGGGGGGTGGGGGGGAAGAGATGATGATTGTAAGCCCTTTTTAGGAGGATTGTTCCTCCTAAGGGCACACAACTAATTCACATCTTTGGAGTTGCTCCGGATAGCATGTTACCTCCCACCCTAACTCAATCCCTGGGGGGGGGAATTCTTTTTAAGGAGGGGAAGCTCTCACTTATGGCCCAGATAATGAAAAAGGCCGCCAGTGTGTGTGTACTGTGGTGGTGCTTCGCATGAGGTAAGAGGCTGTAATAACCCAGGTCTGGGGGTAAATAAAAGTTTACTGAAGTGTGAGTTGTACATCTGATTGATGGTACATTGGAGTTTTTCTCCCATGTAGGTAGGGGCCTTTTAAAATGTCTCCCCCTTGGCTGCTAGTATCATGTGATAAGTATGGCACATTTTCTGATATATGAAGGCCTCTTTCGAAAGGCCTCCTTCGAAAACTTAAGCCTGCCTCTCATCCCAATGACACCATTCCCACGAAAGCACTAATAGCCATCCCCAACAGCATAGCCAGCACCATAGCTGAGATTATCAACTGCTCCATCACCCACGGGATAGTCCCAGATTCCCTCAAACACGCTGTTGTCAAACCCCTACTCAAGAAACCCTCCCTAGACCCGAAAGACCCTTCCAACTTCCGCCCCCATTTCCAACCTCCCTTTTATCTCCAAACTCATGGAAAAGGTGGTCAATTCACAACTCATGGACTACCTAGAAAATCATGACATCCTCCATGCCTCCCAATTTGGATTCAGGAAACACTTTAATACCGAATCCTTACTGCTCTCCCCTTACCGACTATCTTCTCAGAGGATTGGGACAAGGCCACAGTTACCTACTAGCCCTTCTTGACATCTCAGCGGCCTTGACACCATCAGCCACCACCACATCCTGACACGGCTAGAAAGCATCGGCATCTCAGGAATAGCTCTAGCTTGGTTCACATCCTATCTCTCTAACAGAAAGTTCTCTGTTAAAATTGGAAACAACCTATCTGCCTCACACCCCCTTCAACAAGGAGTGCCTCAAGGATCATCACTTTCATCTACCCTATTCAATATTTACCTCACCCCTCTCTGCCACCTCCTCTCTGACCTTAAACTCAAATTCTACCTCTATGCTGATGATGTACAGATCATCATTCCCATTCAACAAACTCTATATCTGACGCCCTGGAGCACTGGGAAAAATGCCTTGCAGCCATCAACGCCCTCCTCACCAACCTTCAGCTTGCTCTCAACACCAACAAAACGGAAACTCCTCCACATCTCCTCGCTCCCCCTGACCGCCTGCCTAACGACCCTAAACTAACCTCCTCACAGCTCAACCTTCCGTTAGAGACCTCGGAGTCCTTCTGGATCCCAATCTTAGTATGAAACCTCACATCAATTCCATCCTCAAAACTTGGCTTCTTCAAACTCAATGTGCTAAAGAAACTCAGACCCCTCCTCTACGCCCATGACCTCCGCACAGTTGATCCAAGCCACCCTCACCTCCAAACTAGATACTGTAATGCCCTCCTCTTAGGGCTCCCAATGTCTTCTATAAAACCCCTCCAACTTCTGCCAAAATGCTACTGCAAGACTCATTACTAACACACGCAAACATGACCATATAACCCCTATCCTCAAGGATCTACATTGGCTTCCCATAATGTCCCGTATACACTACAAAACTTTGACCATAATTCACAAGTCCATTCACACCCATAACTCCAACTGGCTCGACCTCCCTTTCACTGCCCCCCTGTCCACCCGAGGCCACCAGATCCACCAACAAAGGCACCCTACATGTCCAATCCTTGAATTGGCTCATCTCTCCTCCACCCGCGACCGTGCCATATCTATTGCCGGTCCGGCTCTCTGGAACTCCCTACCTGTCCACATGCGACTTGAACCTTGTGCAGTTAAATTCAAAAAGAAACTAAAAAACTCTCCTGTTCAACCATGCCTACACAGAATAATTCCTTCACTCCCCCCTCGTAGTCTCCCCCATTCAGGTGACTCCCTCTCCTTATATTAAGGAGACATTCATTGTAAATTGTAAATTGTTTTGGTTATGATTTTCTTGTTTTCCCTGTCCTTCCTACTGCCTCTATGTTCTACCCTCTCCCAGTTACATCCCCCTGTTGAAATGTATTTTCCAATCTTTCAGTTGTTATGTGAACCGGTATGATGTCCCCACTAATACCGGTATATAAAAGTTCTAAATAAATAAATAAATATGCCCTGAATATTTGCTGTATATGCCACAAGCCGTAGAATTCAGAAACGGAGGTGAATTTTTTAAAAAGAGAATGCAATGGGAATGCAATGTTAGATAAAGGAGTTGTGCCCATAGTAAAAGAATGCACCTCTTATTCCCAAAACATCTAAATGTATGATGAAATGATACTAAGTGACAAAAGAACTGAAAGCTGGAAATAAGATGCAATGGATAATAAAGAAGCAAGCTGTGGAGGGCCATGCTGAAGCAAGAGTGCTGTCCAGACACCATTCCGCAGGCCTCCTCGTCCTCGCAAAGGGCTTCCTTTCATCCAAGCTGTACATTGCTTGGTAATATTACCACAACTAGGCTGCAGCTTGTTTCCAGTCTGATGAAATGTTCTCTGCATGGCTGTGTCTCTGAAGGAGCTGTCAGGATTGCTGCACTATGTGCACTGTCTCTTTGGATGAATGAGGCTCTGAGGAGTGCTAGGTTGCCTGCTGTACCAATGAGTGAAGAAACTTTACTGGCATGACAATATGCATGTTTCCAAAATAATGCATGAAGTGATAAAAAAAAAATGGATAATTCAAATAAATAAATAAAGGAAAAAATTACACTATACAGAAAAAAAAATATTACAAAGACATTTCCAGGATTCTGATGTTGATCAGGATCATATCTGGTCAAACTGAGGACAGTTAACAGGGCAATCTGCCTATAATTCTCTGTCCACCCAGTTGAAAGTACATACAAGCTTTTGAGTGCGCAGCCAGATTGCAAGAAGTTGTTCCTAGGGATATGTTTAGGTTATATGAAGAAGACAGCACACATACATGACATTTTCAACAATTTTTTATCCTCCTCTGCTGCCCTCACCTCACAAACTAGAAAGCATGTGTAACCACTACCTGAGGAATTTTCTCTCTGAAATTTGATGAAAGTATATGTGCCAAAAGGCCTGTGAATTTTGCAATTATGTGATAATGACCCCCACTGAGGACAAATTTCAAAGGGATCTAGGTGGGTAATCATGGAATGAGCCAACTAGATCCCCCCATGGTGAGACATGCACCCACACAGTGGATAAAAGTGCACTTCTGCTTTCACAACACCTGGACTTCGAGCTCAATTCAAAGGAGGCATTCTTGGGGGCAAGGTTTGGTTGAGAGAGTGAAATAAGTATGTAGAACTTCATTTCAAAACTTTGCATCTAGGGAAGACAAGGAAAAAAGCAGAAAAACTAATGAATTCTGTTCCTCTGTCTTTACTGAGGAGGATGTCAGAAACATTTTTTGATGGTGATGACTTTGAGCAACTAGATGAAATCAGTGTGAAACTGGAGAATATTAATAACTCAGATTGACAAACTAAAGAATAACAAATCACTGGACCAGATGGCATTCACCCCAGAGATTTGAAGGAACTGAAAAATGAAATTGCAGACCTGTTTCTGGTGATTTGCAACCTAATCATTTAAAACAGCCATGGTACCAAAAGACTGGAGGCAGAGCTGTATCATGCCTATGGCCAATATGGCCTTGGTCATAGGTGCCGCTATCCAAAGGGAGCCATAATGTGCTGGTGATGTTGCCTGAGGAGGACTGCAGCAGCCCCACCAGAATCAGCAGTGTGGCCACTGGAATTATTGGTTGAGTCTTAGGAAGAGGAGCTAAGCTGTGGTCCTCCTGAAATTGCTGATGGGGCCTTGGGAGGAAGAGTACCACCGTGGCCTTGCCAGAATCACTGGTGGGGCCTTAGAAGGAGGAGGAGGAGTGGTGCAACTTGCTCTGCAGGAAGGAGCTCTAGGCCAAAGCTGGGTCAGACCCTGCGGCCCCAAGAAGAAGTCCTGATGGCCACGAGGGCTGAAGAAGGAGACTGCTACTGCTGTTTCAAGAGTTGGAAAAGTCAGGAGTGTGTGTTTGTGTGAGAGAGAGCATGAGTGTGTGTGTGTCTGTGTGTGCATATGGGTGTGACTGTGAGAGAGCATGTGTGAGAGTGAGAATGTGTGTGAGAGTGAGAAAAAGCATGTGTTCATGCGTTTCTGTATGTGTGAGAGAATAAGAGAGCATGTGTGTTCATACATATGTGAGGAAGAGCATGTGTGTGCGAGAGTGAAAGAGCATGTGTGTTTTTGTGTGTGTGTGAAAGAAAGAGTAAGAGAGGAGATAATTTATGCAGAACAAACCTTCTTCCTCTTTTTCAGGCCGATTCAGTAAAAGTCGCGGGAGAGCAGGCGAGCACCCCGGCCACTCTCCTGTACGCGTGATTCGGTATTTAAATGAGGGCCCGTGGTAAAAAGAGGTGCTAGGGACACTAGCACGTCCCTAGTGCCTCTTTTTTAACAGGAGCGGAGGCTGTCAGTGAGTTTGACAGCCGACGCTCAATTTTGCCGGCATTGGTTCTCAAACCCGCTGACAGCCACGGGTTTGGAAACCGGACGCGGCAAAATTGAGCATCCGGTTTTTCAACCCGCGAGCCGATTTTAATTTTTTTTTTTTATTATTTTCAATTTTTTTTTTACTTTGGGACCTCCAACTTAATATCGCTATGATATTAAGTCGGAGGGTTACAGAAAAAGCAGTTTTTACTGCTTTTCTGTGCACTTTTCCTGGTGCTGGCAGAAATTAACACCTACCTTGGGTAGGTGCTAATTCTGAAAGTAAAATGTGCGGCTTGGCTGCACATTTTATTTAGTGAATCGAGCGGGAATACCGAATAGGGCCATCAAACATTATTACAGATCAAAGTAAGGTTGTTTTGGTGTTTTTTTTTTTTTATAAAAGACTACTAAGCCGCCACCTCTATTTTGGTTCTGAGATTGCAAATGATGAAGAATATTCTGGCAGACAGCTTTTGTTTAATTAGGGTGGTGTAATGTCCCATTGTCCAAGTTTTCAGTGAGGCAGAGAACGTCAGGGGATTACTTGTGAGAACAGTCATAAATAATTGGTGATGTCTTTGAGACTGCATTGAGTATTGATCAAAATCAATGTAAGTGCCCAATCGAGACTGCTAGTAAGTTTAGCGCTTTAATGGTCTATTGATGAGAGCTGACCTAGATAGGTGAGTACTTCAAATGCATCTGGATGGAATTGGGCATAGCAACCACATCCAGTGATGGTTGGGATCTCCATGATAGGTGCCAGGCTCGAAGGCAGGCATAGAGAAGTAAAATCCAGAAGGAATAATGGTGGCACGAAGGGGTGAACTCCTTTGTGCGTGCCCCTCTGGCATTCTAGAGCTGATCTTATAATGGACGGTGCTCCTGGATAATGTCATCAGGGGACAGCACGAATAGTGTCTGCACAGGCGTGAAGCAGTGTTGTACTTTGAACATTGAAGCGTGGGCCCTTGGTTGCTGTAAGAGGTGACACCTCCCACAGGGCAGAGCCCTGTGAGGACTTGCAGTGATAGGCTAGCTCTAGGCAGAGATGGACCCAGAGATATATCTTTATTGTACTGCAACGTAGATGGTAACCCGAGGATCAGGTGAGGATTCCAGCTAGGAGAACCAGATAATAATGTTCCTTCTGTATGTAGCAGAGTGGAATGGCAGTTCCACAGTGCTGCAGGGTAGATCGGGAGTCTATGGAGAGAGAGATGAGACAAGCAAAGAAAGAACTGGAGCGGCAGCACTCACTCTGATGCTGGTAGTTGTAGTAGGAGAGAGCCCGAGGAGCGGAGGTCTCGGACGAGCAATGCCCCGAGGCGCGGGAACTGTAGGTGTCCTGGTAATAGGTAGGCAACCCTGAAGGGTAAATAGGAGCAAGGCAAGGCCCCCGAGGAGCGGGTACCTTAGGCATCCTTGTTGGTAGCAGATACCACGGAGGGTAAAGAGGAGCGAGGCAAGGCCCCCATGGAGCGGGGTACCTAAGTCGTCCTGGAGCGAGAGTACACAGAGCGGGAGCGTCTGGTAATGAGGAGAGATCAGCATGGGAGGATTCCTTGCTAACTCATAGCTGGAATTGTGAAATGGATTTAAATATCCTGAGCTAGTAATGTCATGCGGTGGGGACGCCCCCGGGGTTCCCGCCATGACGCACGAAAAGGACGGGGCTGCACACGCGTGCCCTAGGTGATCCCAGGAGAAATATGGTGAACACAATCGCCCATGCCCGGTTTGGGACGCCGGAGGAGTTGGCGCAGAGGCAGCCATCTTCCCAATGTGAATGGAGTTAGGCAGAAAAAAAGGTAAGCAACAGAAGACGCAGCCGTCTGTGACCGACGGATGCAACAAGCAGAAGCAGTGAGCCAGTCGAGTGAGGTCCAAAGGTGGTGAATAGACCAGCAGGAGCCAGGGAATCAGCAAGCAGAAAGGCAGGCAGCATCTGCAGCAAGATGTTGAAGCCTCCGGCATCCTTGGCCTGGTCTTATAGTGGCTGACCCCCCCCCCCCCAAATGATGTCAGCAGGGGCGGGACAAACAGCGTCTGCACAGACAGCATCAGAGCCCTCACTGGAGAAGCAGCAAGCCAGTCAGGGTGAGGTCCCAAGGTGGTGAATGGACCAGCAGGATCCAGGGAATCAGCAGACAGGCAGCAACTGGAGCAAGGTGTGAGGGGTCTGTCTGTGTTCTGCATGAGTGACTGAAGTGAGATAGTCCACTAGTATAGCAGCTTGCTTTATTCTGTTTTCCTAATAGGGGTGTACTGGTGTTTTTAGGGCCTGTTGCAATGTTTGCAGTGTTGCCTTTTCATAGGTAGGGTTGTTGCTGTTTGAGTGCTGGCAGTTAGTCCTGTTTTGATATAGAAAATGTATTGTATTGTAATTCTGTTTCTCTGTGGCTTGCAGAGGGCCAAACCCATGCCATTGTGCGTTATAGCAGGCCTAATACCATAGGGGTTCCAAGTGTCTGTTTTGCTTCTTTGCAGGATATTCTGGTTCACACTACAGCACTGCATGTAAATATAACATACATATTATAAGTGATATTTTAGCTCAGAAGACTGTTCTTTGAATATACTTTTTCATGTAAAATATGTTATTATAAATGCATAATTTGTAATTGTGTGTAGGGAAAGTGAGACGAGGTGGGATGGAGGTGCAAGGCTGTAAGGTTTACCTAGGGTGCCTAACGCCCTTGTACTGTTCTTGGGCATTGCTGTATAAAAATTTGATTCCTAACTCGTAGTGTCATGTTTTGTGTAATGGGTGAGGGCACAGCGTTTCCCTTTGCAATAGGTGCCAATTAGAGGATGGACAATGTGACATCAGTGTTTAAAAGGAGTGATATGAGAAACTGTAGCCTGGTGAGTCTGATATCGGTGCTGGGAAAAATGATCGAAGCTATTCTTAATAACAAAATTACTGACCACACAGTTAGACATTGTTTAATGGAGGTTAGACAGGTTTTACAAAGGGAAGTCTTGCCTTATCAATTTACTAGGTTTTTTTTTAAGTTATAAATAAACATGCAAATAAAGGTGAGACAGTTAATATAGTGTATTTGAATTTTCAGAAGGCATTTGACTCCTCAGGAAATTGGGAAGGTCATGGGATTGTAGACAGTGTCCTATTGTGGATTGGTAACTGGATAAAAGACAAAACAGAAAATAGGACTGAATGGTCAGTTTTCCAAATGGAGAAAGGTCTTTAGTGGAGTACCCCAGGGATCTGAATTAGGACCTGTGCTAGTTAGCATATTCATAAATGTTCTGGAGAAAGCAGTGAGGAGACCAAATTTACAGATGACACAAAATTATTTTGAGTTGTTAAAACAGCAGCAGCTTGTAAAGAACTGCAGGAAGTCCTTGTGAGACTAAACTTGATTTCTAAATGGCAGATTGCAATTTAATGCAGACAGCAGAAGAGGACCGGAAGGCTCATCTGCATACTGCTCCCAGCAGCCCCTGGGAGAGGACTGCAGAGGTCACAGTGAGCGATCCAGGCTTCGAACTCCACGGCTCCAGCTTCCAAAGGCTCCACATCACTTGCAGCAGAAGAGGACTGGAAGGCTGATCTGTATATTCTTCCAGCAGCCCCTGGGAGAGAATTCCAGGGGCTGCTGGGATTGTTCAGAGTAGTTAAATCACAAGCAGATTGTGATAAATTGCAGGAAGACCTTGTGAGACTGGAAAATTGGGCAGATGAAATTTAATGTGGATAAGTGCAAGGTGATGCATATAGGGAAAAATAACCCATGCTATAGTTACACAATGTTGGGTTCCATATTAGGTGCTACAACCCAAGAAAGAGATCTAGGTGTCATAGTGGATAACACATTGAAATCGTCGGTTCAGTGTGCTGCGGCAGTCAAAAAAGCAAACAGAATGTTGGGAATTATTAGAAAGGGAATGGTGAATAAAACGGAAAATGTCATAATGCCTCTGTATCGCTCCATGGTGAGACCGCACCTTGAATACTGTGTACAATTCTGGTCACCTCATCTCAAAAAAGATATAGTTGTGATGGAGAAGGTACAGAGAAGGGCGACCAAAATGATAAGGGGAATGGAACAGCTCCCCTATGAGGAAAGACTAAAGAGGTTAGGACTTTTCAGCTTGGAGAAGAGACGACTGAGGGGGGATATGATAGAGGTGTTTAAAATCATGAGAGGTCTAGAACAGGTAGATGTGAATCGGTTATTTACTCTTTCGGATAATAGAAAGACTAGGGGGCACTCCATGAAGTTAGCATGGGGCACATTTAAAACTAATCAGAGAAAGTTCTTTTTTACTCAACGCACAATTAAACTCTGGAATTTGTTGCCAGAGGATGTGGTTAGTGCAGGTAGTGTAGCTGTGTTTAAAAAAGGATTGGATAACTTCTTGGAGGAGAAGTCCATTACCTGCTATTAAGTTCACTTAGAGAATAGCCACTGCCATTAGCAATGGTTACATGGAATAGACTTAGTTTTTGGGTACTTGCCAAGTTCTTATGGCCTGGATTGGCCACTGTTGGAAACAGGATCCTGGGCTTGATGGACCCTTGGTCTGACCCAGTATGGCATGTTCTTATGCTCTTATTCCAGAGGTCACAGTGAGTAAGCCAGGCTTTGAATTCCACAGCCCCAGCTTCCAGAGGCCCCACACTCCTTGCAGCAGAAGAGGACCGGAAGCGCGCCCTGCACCTCAAACTTCCTTACCTTGCTATACCTTATCTGTGTGGCAGGACACCCCCCGGGATCTGGCCACCAGATGTCACTGAATAAAACACATTTTAGAAGAAGCCATCCATCCCCTCAGTCCATCCCACCTGGAGGGTTTGGATTAAATGCCTGACTACTATTTAGCCCGGACATTTTAGAACACATTGGGATCCGTTTGAGGAAGCCTTTGAAGAGTAAATGTTTAAGTTTTACACTCTGGTGAGGCCTCCCAGCTTCACCCAGAAGGAGTTTCTTTCAAAAGTGACACCTCACCGTGCACTCCCTGCCAGAGAGTCCTTCTCCTTCTATTTTACAGAGAGAGAGATTTTTACCCCGATACCCTTTTGAGGTGAAAGGGCTCACACTAGGGGACCAAAGACCTGTGAGCCCACTCTAATCCCTAGGTGGGTGAGCACCAGTGATGGATCCTGCTGTGAGAGACAGTGAGGGCAGAAGATGTATCCAGTTTAAGAAGTATTTTTTGGACTTGAGAAGAGTGGGGAGGCTTTTGGATCCCTCTTCTCCACTAGGATTGCAGTGCTGAGAACTAGCCTGATCCCATTGACTTTTCCCCATGAGAATTCACCCCAGAAACAATAAGTAAGGATGGAAGATTACGTTTAGGAGATCCCAACCAGCTCTCCACAATCATGGGACCAGGACGGGCTGGGTGTCTGAGAAGATGATGATCTAAGGTAAGATTTTTGCTGTGCAGTTGGGGATCCCTTCACTAGGATTCTCAGAGAGCCACTGTGTGAGCTTTGCGCATTAAATATCACCATGGGAGCTCTACCCACAGGTCTGAATAAAGGACACCTACCTACAGCGGAAAATAATTCATATACCATCAGTCAGATGAAACGTCAACATTATTGACAAAATGGACTTTAATTTATGATTACCAATCAGTAGAATTTATTTAACACCCAGACCCTGCTCCTGTCTAATTTATTACAGCTTCTCACCTCATGAAATGCACATACAGTCTACACTGGGAGCAGCATAACATTGTATGGGCCACAAGCAAGAGCTTACACCATAAAAAGAAATCCCCCCAGGGATTAAAAGTTAAGCATGGGATGGAGTTAGCTAGCCAGAGCAGACCCTGAAGATAAACAAGTATGTTTGTGTGCCCTTGGAGTTAACATCCCACTAAGGGTTACATCTGTTTTTATTTGGTTTTATATGTTTTGATTTTACATGGTGATTGTGTTTAGTAGGAGTAATTTGCTACAAATTTTATACAGAAGAATTTTCATTCTGAACAAGAGCAAATAAGGTGCACAACTAGGAAGATACAGGTAGATTAATTATAGTGTATGAGGGTCATCGCTTGATAGATATAAAATAAATCTATAGACTAAAAGAACTTTAGGATTAGCCTTTCATCCCTTCTCTCTTGGAAATTTTAACTTGATAACAAATCAAAAGCAAGAAGGAAGCTTTCCAGTCTTTTGTACTGAGTGCCACATGTATGATTAACTCCCAGCTGGCGAGAGGTTGTGTGTGTACACTAAAGGCAAAGGACTCCTAGCCCTCAGAGGGCTAGAGGGGTAAACGTGGATGACCTAAGGGAGACAGAGAGACAATCAGAGGAGACATTCAGGGACATAGTAAAGAAGTCCCACCTCCAAGCTGGTAATCCCTGTGCTGCCCTGGAAGGGAAAGGCCACCTGGAAGGAGAGCATCACCTTGATAAGGCAGGAAGCAATCCTGTAGCTAGGACCTGCCCTCAAGGTGATATAGCATCCTTTCATACCAAGGATAGGTCTCCAGGAGCACATGCCCAGGAGGGAAGGGTTAGGATAGTGATTTGATTATTAGGAAGACTGATAGCTGAGTGTCTGGTGGACATGAGGATCGTTTGGTAACTACCTGCCTGGTGCAAAGGTGGTGGACTTCATACATCACATAGATAGGAGGGGAGGGAGCCAGCTGTCTTGGTACATGTGAGTACCAATGACATAGGAAAGTGCAGGAGAAAGGTTTTAAAGCCAAATTTAGGGTTTTAGGTGGAAAGCTGAAATCCAGAAGCTCCAGGGTAGCATTTTCAGAAATGCTCCCCATTCCATGTGCAGGACCCCAGAGGCAGGCAGAGCTCCGGAGTCTTAATGCATAGATGAAACGATTGTTGTGCCGGTCAGCCGAGGAGGCCATGGCTGACCGAGCTTACCCCTTCCGGCCATGGTCCACAGCGCTCCAGATCCCCGAGGCTGGGTTCGTGGGCGTCTCCTCAGGTTCCGAGGCCTACCGCGACACCAAGAGGCCTACCCCTGCGGCCGGGACGCTGTCGCCGTGGAAGCCACGCCCCCGATGACCTCTAGACGCACACGCAGAAGCCGGCCCCTTTCTTAAAGGGGCCAGCGCGGTAATGCCACCCAACACCTGAGAGGTCTCCGCCCTCTTCATGGCGGTATTTAAATGCTCAGCTCACTCTTTCAGGTGGGTTAGCAAGGACTGGAATCGCTCCGGTCTAAGCTGCTCTGCCGCTTCTCAGCAGCAACTGGAAGTTATCTCTCTGCCCTTCGGGGTAATTCATCGCTAACCTGGGTACCCGCTCCTCGGGGGCCCATTTTCTCTCTTTCAGGTACCTATCTGGGAAATCGGGTACTCGCTCCTCGAGGGCCTGCGCTCCCTACACTGGTGCTTGCAACTGCTTCGCTTCTGCCTGCCAGGATCTCCATCAGTACAGCTAACTACTCAGTGAGTACCAATTCTCTCAGTCTGTTCCACCTGCAGCTTCAGCGCTTGGAGTCTACATCCGGGTCCTGCCTCTGCTACCCTGCGCTGCCTTTCATCTACTCAAGAGTGGGACTGGTCTCCTCTGCCAAGGACCCCTGGACTGCTTCTACTGGGTTGCCTTACTACTGTCCACCCTGAGCAGTACCATCAAGCTGTATAATAAATACAAATTCTCTGTGTCTGCATGTATAGATTCTAGCCTAGTACTGCGGTTCCTCACGGGGCTCCTCCCCATGGGAGATGCCATCTCCACAGTACCCAAGAATCCACTTCAACACCTCAAATCCCTAACAACGATGGTGCAAGGAAACGGCTTTAAGATTTGTTAGGAACTGGGCTTCATCTTACCCAGAGTAGAACCAGGCTGCTGGCACTAACCTTTAAAAAGGAGACAGCACAGCTTTTAAACTAGATGATGGGGAAATCTGATAGTCACTCAGAAGTGCATGGTTCAGAGTGATGTATCTTTGAAGGATACAAAGAGAACATGGAAAATAAAGCATCCCAGTAGAGAGATTGCAATAAATACCAAAGTGGACCAAGTATATTTAAGTAAAGTGCAGAAAGATTCCAAATTACCCCTCTCGACTGATGAATAGGTTATTAATATAAACAAGAAACATACTTTGAAATGTCTGTACACAAATGCTAGAAGTCTAAATGAATAAGATGGGAGAATTAGAGTGTATAGCACTGGATGAAGAGGTAGATATAATTGGCATCTCAGAGACCTGATTGAAGGAGGATAACCAATAGGACACTGTTATATCAGGGTACAAATTAATTCAAAATGATAGACTAAATCAAATTGGTGGATGATAAATGATAAAGATAAATGATAAAGAGAGCGAGACAAACAGGATAAAAGTTCTGAGGGAAACAAAATGCAATGTTGAATCTTTATGGATAGAAATTCAGGGGAAAAGGGGAATAAAATAGTAGTGAGGGTGTATTACCATCCACCTGGCCAGAATGAAGGAACAGACAATGAAATGCTAAAAGAAATTAGGGACACTAACAAAATCAGCAGCACAGTAATAATGGGTGATTTCAATTACACCAGTATTGACTGGGTGAAATGTTACATCAAGATGTTCTAGAGAGGTAAAGTACCTAGATGAAATAAATGACCGCTTCAAGGAGCACCTGGTAGAAGAGGGAAAACTATTTTAGATCTAGTCCTTATTTGATGTGAAGTAATAGTGTTGGAGCCACCTGGCAAAAATGATCACAACATTATCAAATTTGACTTAATAACTGGAAAGAGCACACTAAAGAAATCTACTACAACAGCATTTAATTTTCAAAAAGGTGACTATGACAAAATGAGGAAAATGGTTAGGAAAAAACTGAAAGGAGCAACTGCAAAGGTTTTAGTCATGGATGTTGTTTAAAAATTCCATCTTGGAAGCCCAGAACAAATGTATTCCATGCATTAGAAAAGGTGAAAAAAAGGCTAAGCGACTACCGGCATGGTTAAAAGGAGACGTGAGAGAGGTTATAATATCTAAAAGAACAACTTTCAAGAAATGGAAAAGGGATCTGAATGAAGAAAACAGAATACAGCATGAGCACAGACAAGTCAGATGCAAAGCATTGATAAGGAAGGCAAAGAAAATTTGAAAAGAAGCTTGCCGTGGAAGCAAAAACACAACAACATTTTCAGGTACATTCAAGGTAAAAAGCATATGAGTGATTCAGTTGAACTATTTGATGATTAAGGGGTAAAAGGGGCACTTAGGGATGACAAAGCCATAGCAGAGAGACTAAATGAATTATTTGCTTCGGTATTTACTGAGGAAGATGTAAGAGATGTACCCATGCCAGAAATTATATTCAAAGGTGGTGATTCAGAGGAACCAAAACAAATCTCAGTGAACCTGGAAGATGTACTAACAAACTAAAGAGTAGCAAATCAACTGGATCAGATGGTATACATCCCAGAGTGCTGAAAGAACTGAGAAATGAAATTGCGGACCTGCTATTGGAAATTTGTAACCTATCAGCTCAGCAACATTGTCTCAGGTATCTGAAGGCTGGAGGGTTGTTAATGTAATGCCAATTTTTTAAAAGTGATCCGGGGTGATCCTGGAAACAACAGACCAGTTAGTCTGACGTCTGTGCCAGGCAAAATGGTAGAAACTATCACAAAGAACAAAATTGCTGAACATATAGACAGGCATAGTTTAATGGGAGAAAGCCACTATGGATTTAGCCAAGGGAAGTCTTGCCTCACAAATTTGCTACATTTCTTTGAGGGCGTAAATAAGCATGTGGATAAAGGTGAGCCAGTTTATATAATGTAGCTGGATTTCCAGAAAGCAGTTGACAAAGTCTCTCATGAGAGATTTCTGAGGAAATTAAAAAGTCATGGGATAGAAAGCAGTGTCCTATTGTGGATTGTCAACTGGTTAAAAGATAGAAAACAGAGAGCAGAGCTAAATGGTAAATTTTCCTAATGCAGAAAGGTGAATAGTGGAGTGCCCCAGGAATCTGTTCTGGGATCACTGTTTTTTAACATATTTATAAATGACCTGGAAATAGGAACAAGTGAGGTGATCAAAGTTGCCAATGACACAAAATTATTCAAAGTTGTTAAATTACAAAAGGATTGTGAGAAATTGCAAGAGGACATTGCAAAACTGGAAGGCTAGCCATATAAATATCAAATGAAATTTACTGTGGACAAGTGCAAAGTGATGCACTTAGGAAGAGTAACCCAAATTATGGCTGCATAATGCAAGGTTCCACATTAAGAGGAAAAGTATCTAGGTGTTGTCATTGAAACTATGTTGAAATCTTCTGCTCTGTGTGCAGCAGCAGCAGCCGCCAAGAAAGCAAACAGAACGCTAGGGATTATTAGCAAAAGAAATGGAGAATAAAACAGAGAATATCATAATGCCTCTGTTTCGCTCCATGGTGCGACCTCATCTTGAGTATAGTGTGCAGTTCTGGTCACCAAATCTCAAAGATATAGCAGAATTAGAAAAGGTATAGAGAAGGGCAACAAAAATGATAAAGGGGATGGAACAATTCCCCTATGAAGAAAGGCTATAGAGATTAGGACTTTTCAGTTTAGAGAAGAGACGGCTGAGGGGAGATATGATAGAGGTCTATAAAATAATGACTGGAATGGAATTCATTACCAGAGGATATGGTGAAAGATATTAGTATAGTTGCATCTGAAAAAGGTTTGGACAAGTTCCTGGAGGAAAAGTCCATTAACCATTATTAAAGGAGTTGCAGAAATCCACTGCTTAGCCTTGGGATAAGCAGCTTGAAATCTATCTACCCCTTGAGATCCTGCCAGGTACTTCTGACTTGGATTGGCCACTGTTGAACATAGTATATTGGGCTTGATGGACCTTTGGTCTGACCCAGTATGGCAAGTCTTATGTTCTTCAGTGAAAAGTAATACACATAGGGGTAGATTTTCAAAGGGTTACATGCGTAACCCCCGAAAACCTACCCCTGCACGCGCCAAGCCTATTTTGCATAGGTTCGGCAGTGCGCGCAAGCCCCAGGATGCGCATATGTCCCAGGGCTTTCAAAAATGGGTGGGCCAGGGGCGGGGGCGGGGCGGGGCCGGGGCGTGGCAGCGCTTCAGGGGCGGGGCCAAATCCTCTGGCACAGCGGCCTGTGCCGGGGGATGGCGAGAGAAAGGGAGGTGATATTGCCCCTGCATAGGTCCCTGGTGAGACCTCACTGGGAATGAATACTGCGTGCAATTCTGGAGACTTCACCTTCAAAAGGATAGAAACAGGATGGAGTCTGTCCAGAGGACGGCTACTGAAATGGTTCTAAAGCATATGGGGATAGACTTAAAGATCTAAACATGTACACCCTAGAGGAAAGGGGAGATATGACAGAGACATTTAAATACCTCCAAGATTTCCATGCACAGGAGGTGAGCCTTTTTCAATGGAAAGGAGGCTCTTGAATGAGGGAATGAGCAGCTACCCGAGGGCTCACGTTTGCTGAAGCATGACATTTGGGAAATGTGCATCTGTGATCTTTGTACATTATGTACAGGACAGGGGGAAATGCATTTCTGTTTCTATGCAGCCTGGCTTCTCAGGGTTTCCAGTTTATTTTCTGTCTGCACAGTTGTATTTCTAGTTTGTGGGCCCTTATTCTGTATTTGCTGAGGTCTGTGCATTGGACTGAGGTGTGTAGTTTCTGTGTAGGGATCTGTAATAGTCCTGTTTGTTTTGTTTCTAGTCTGCACCTCCCAGTACCCTTGTGCTCTTTTCTTGAAATGAAGTGGGAACAGGGAGTGTCTGACATCAGAGGGTAGAAAGCCATTGTCTTGTGATCTCAGTTTCTGGTGGGATCCCCCTCCACAGCACTAGAGTTTTCATTCTGCAGAAACTACGTAAAAATGTTCTTTAAAGAGCTGGGCTGGCCTGCATAGATCAGGAAGATTTCAATTTCACAAACTGGCATTTATGACTGGAAAGTCATAGAGCCCCTTTGACACGTTGTTCACGGTCTAGAGAGAGAAGCAGGTGAGACTCTTTACTGCCGAGAATTCCACTGTGTGAATATTTCTTTTTGGAACCGGAGATTTAATCCTTCTGCCTTGGAAATGATCACTGAATCATCCTGCCCCAATTAAGGAAAGACCATTATCAGATAGCTCAAAACCCTATTAACGTCACGACCGCCGATGCTCGGGGTGGTGCTCCGTTCGCTATCGCAATCTGGAATTGCAGATACAATACAGAACAATACAAGGCAAACGCTTTTTATGTGGCAATAAAGGCCGCAGCTTTATTGTATAATTAATAACCTTGAGATGCACGAGTCTCTCACCATACCATTAGCTAAACAGCAGTCCAGGGTGCCACCTGCCGTGTCTCCAAGCAAGGTGGCCCCTTCCACCGGCCCCCCCCCCCCCCCGCCGTGCTCATCCTAGCAAGGGGACCCCCTCCCTTGGCCCCGACTCGTGCACCTGCCACCAGCATGAGGAAGTAGCACTTGCCTCATGCTGCAGAAAAGGGCTGATGGCAGCGGCGGGGCAGGCTTATATCGGCGCTGTGACACGCTCTTTGGAGCGCGTCGCAGTCCGATGACATCATGGGCATGTCGGGGGGGGGGGGGGGGGCGCTCTTGCAAGAGGCCCGTGTCTGATGTGCTCAGGAAGGCCAGCGCAGCGCTGGAGGACGGTGAGTTCTCCGTCCCTGCGGTACGCCGTTAAGGGCAGGCGTGCTTATGTGCGCTAGCCCTCGTATGTTTGATTTTACACTTAATTTTATCTAAAAGGATAAGGTTGAGGCAAACTCAGGGTTTACAGTGGCCTCTGTGCGGGCACATAACCAGCTGTGGGCTACCCAGGTATTAATACTACATGCTCCATGTGAGCTGAGGTGAAAACCTCTTTGACCCGCCTGTCTCCATTCAGCAACCTGTGCTTATCGGCGTGCTCGCTCACTATCAGGTACTCTGTAAAAGCATTGCATGTGCAAAAACATCCCCATACATGCCTATGTGGAACGTGCGCGCGCAATGCGAATGTTAAGAAGCCGGGAGGAGCGCGCATCAAGAATAAGGAGGCGGGAAAGGGGCGGGGCATGGGTGTTCACAACATGCGCGTCACCCAAGAATTTCGCAAGGCTGAACATGGCAACACACATCTTTACCACTGGTCCTGATGAGGACCAAGTCTGGAGATTTGGGGGCAGATGGATCCTGAACACTGGGGGGGGGGAGGGAGAGAATCTGACACTCTGTGGGACCGATGCAATACAGTACGCTCAGCTGAGTGCACTGTGTAACCCACAGTCGGACGAGGGATAAATAGGCGCTAATCCACCCCCTAATGCATTAACGAGCATCCAACACGGAGTGAATGAGATAGTGCTCATCACATGTGAATGAGTCTATTACTCATTCACTCCACATGCAAAAAGATAAATGAGCAGGCGTTAATAGCTGAGCGCATTGAAAAGAAGTACAGAAAAGCAGAAAAACCCGGCCTCAGTTTTCTTAACCGGCCTGTCTGCCAGTAATGAAAACGGCTGCCAAACCGTGACCCTAGCGCATCCTTGCTAACGCGAACCCAAACGGTTTTCGTGACCGCCGTATGGCAGTAAGGGAAACCGACGCAGATAAACCAGGCTTTGGTTTTCGTTTGGGAATATCTGAGACACTGAACGCCTTTCAGTGCCTTTCTGGCGCTTCTCCTGCAATGAAAAGTCTCTGTAATGCTTGCATCGCTCCTTTGGACCTTGGGGAACCTTGGAGGACCAAATCATCCAAGCAGACCCCACGTTAGCAGCCTTTGGCAACGCCAAGACACTGCGAAATACAACTCTTCACGTTCTGTAAGCGCTACAACTCTTCAAGTTCTGTAAGCGCTGTATATTTTTTAGATTTCTTTTCAATGGCTTTAGGTTTTCTTTGGGAAGGGTAATTTGTCCCCCTGGTTTAGAGCCCCTCCCCGTGCATGATTGAGCTGGTTTTTCTCGGTTTCTTACCTATTTAGCAGTGTTTATGAATTGCTTTACAGACTGAAGCAATCACCCAAAGCCAGGAAGTTCGCTGAAAACCAATGCCGAGTTTATCAGCCTCAGTTTTCGGGGCTGTCCGCCGGTATCGAAAACCGAGGCCGTTAAACTTGGCGTCAGTTTTTGTGATGGGCCCGATCGTCGGAGACGCACATTTTTCTTTTTGCATCGGGAGTGAATGCCCAATAGCCTCATTCACATGCATTTGCACGTGAAGAGCGCATTTGCATTCACTCCACGTTAGACGCACGTTGAATAGGTGCTAATCCCCTTATTACATTAGGGGATTGATTAGCACCTATTCTACCCGCGTCCAACTGCACGTTAAGACTACGCTCGGCTCAGCGCTCCATATTGCATCGGCCCCAAGGTCTGTAGACCTCCTTTGCACCACCCACCCTGAGTTGAAAGTGCCCCTCTTACAGTGGGAGATATGTAGATTGTCTCTCTCTAACAGAGACGCTCTCTCTCCCCCCCCCCCTTGTGCGAGTATGTACGGTAGGGATATTTTAAATGATTCACGTGTACTTGCAAGCACAAAGTTAGCAAGTAGCACATTTAAGACTAATCGGAGAATATTCTTTTACACTCAATGCACAATAAAGCTCTGGAATTTGTTGCCAGAGGATGTGGTTAGTGCAGTTAGTATAGCTGGGTTCAAAAAAGGTTTGGATAAGTTCTTGGAGGAGAAGTCCATTACCTGCTATTAAGTTCACTTAGAGAATAGCCACTGCCATTAGCAATGGTTACATGGAATAGATTTAGTTTTTGGGTACTTGCAGGTACTTGTGACTTGGTTTGGCCACTGTTGGAAACAGGATGCTGGGCTTGATGGACCCTTGGTCTGACCCATGTTCTTATGTGTGCCCAATATGCGTGTTTGTGGGCATATGCATGCTCCTTTTAAAATGTACCTGTATGGGAGTAGTTTCACTCAGTGCTCACCGGTGTGCTCCCTCACTATGGGTGTGGATTCACTGTCTCGTTCCTCATCATTGCAGTGCTGTGTTTTACTCACTGCCATGCACTGAAATAAAATGTTAATTGTGGAGGCAATAATTAAACAGCTTGCATTTCTGTAAAATCAGTGGCTTACTGCAAAACAATTCTAGGGGTTTGCTGTAATAATTAAAGCAAAACTACCTGTCTGGTTTTGTTTTGAATACTGCCTCTTGGGAATGTATCTGCACAAATGGGTGCCATCTTTTGCAAGCCTCCTCTGACCATATGCCTACACACATATGCAGCTACTTTTGCCCATGTAGAGGGGGGGGGGGGGGGGGGGCAGTAAGCAAATAGCGTTTTATCCATGGAAATACCTTGGATTGTTGTCCTCCCTGTCAGAGTCTCCCCTTTCTGTTTCTAGAGGAGCAGAAGGCAGTGAAGTGCCCTGCTGAGGTTTTCAGAGTGATGCAGTTGGTGCTAGGCTGGCAGTGCTGCCCTGGAGCACTGGTAGTGACAGACCCATCACGCCTCACGTGCACAAGCACGCACGCTTATGGCCCGCAGTTAACCTTTGTCTCTCTCTATAGCAGGGGTTTATTCCACAAGTTTGAAAATTGCCCAGCCCTTACCCACCTAAATGTGTGCATGGCGATCAGCAATGCATGGACTTTTTGCGGGTAGGGAGTAGGTGTTACCAGGTTGTGACTAGAGCGGGAAGGGAAATGACATTTTCAAAGGAGGTGTGCAGTAACGGGCACACACATATAGGGGACAATTATAGAGCAGAAAGAATGTGTGGCTAAACATACAGGGGGTCATTTTCAAAGGAGTTACGCATGTAAATGTGACATACTATCGTAGCAATTTTCAAAAGCTATTTACTCGAGTAAAGTGCACTTACTTGAGTAAATCCTATGGACAATTCAATGGCATATATTGTAGCAATTTTGAAAAGCCCACCTACTTGAGTAAAGTGTATTTACTCGAGCAAAAACCAGTTTTGCTCAAGTAAATGCTTTTTAAAATCTACCCCACACTGTTCTGCTTATATATTAACACATGTATTTATTTGAGGCAGTCGGCAAAATCCAGTCCTTGAATTTCAGGTAATATGTAAATAGTTCCCCTGTCAGGAGGAACAGTAGAGAACCACATCATAGGCAGAGTAGTAATTACAACAATATATATAATTCTCAGATGAGTTCAGAAAGAAGAAAGGCACTGCAGTGCAGCATTAATTCCTTAAAATAGGCATAACCATCTATTTTTGAGACAATGTGTGAGATGCTCTTAATACAGAAAAAGGCTTCCTAGTTTAAACACTTCAAGGCCATAGTCCCGATGGTCTCGTGAAAGTTTGACAGCGCTTCCCCTGGCACTCAGTCGAGCCAGAGCTTATATACTTTCTGTGTCAGTCAGGAGACGCTTCCCGCAGCAGTTAGTCAGACTGCCTCAAATAAATACGCGTAATTTATAAACAGAACAGTCTATGTTCCTGCTGTATAATTTTCAGATCTATGCACGTGATTATCAAAGGAAAAACTCCTTTCAGAAAAAGCAGGTGCAATCTCATGCAGATCTTTTCCCAGGGCAAGGACCGCCGGTAAATGGACCCGCAGACTTTGCAAGATAATTACCCCCAGCTCTCTAAGAAGCAGGCAGTGCAGAGATAAAGGATTCTGGAGAGGAGGGCTCGGTGTCTCAGAAGAGAGAGAGAGATGGAGGCGTTCCCCAGGAGTTTGCCTCTGCCCACCCTTCACCTGGGATGGGACTGGCAGGCAAACCCCTGGCATCCTGTAGGGCAGCATTCTTGAAATAGCAGTGTCAGGATCACAGAGAGAGAGATGGAGGCATTCCCCAGGAGTTTGCCTCTGCCCACCCCTCACCTGGGATGGGACTGGCAGGCAAACCCCTGGCATCCTGTAGGGCAGCATTCTTGAAATAGCAGTGTCAGGATCCCAGGCAGAGAAAACTGGAAGAGCAAGAACCACCAGTGCAGGATTGGCCTTCCTAGTCCCCTGTCTGTTACCAGCAGCTGGGTGGAAGAGGGAATGAGACTCTGGTTCCATCCAAAAAGGATTTCAACTTCAATTCTAGTGCTTCAAAATCCCTTTTTAGCCAAACCTAAAACAAAGTCTCCTAGTCCCTGAGGTATGTTCATTTTTTCTCTTCTCTTCCCTGGTTCTTGTGACTCTCTTTCTCTCTCTCTTTGTGCTCTTTCCTCTCCTCCTTTGTCCCTGGGGCTCCCTCACTCTCCCCCCCTCCTATGTACGTTTTACTTTCTGAATCACACGGGAATAACTAATAGGGCCATCAACATGCATTTGCATGTGGCAGGTGCTATTAGTTTCATCATGCTATTACCCCTTACTGAATAAGGGGTAAAAATAGTGCATCGAAAACGCGTGGCCAAACGCGGGCATACAGGGCGCTCTATCGGATACAGTGCGCTCTATCAGATACAGTGCGCTCTATCGGAGCGCACTTTACTGTATCGGCCTGTAAATTAGCTTTACACTCCCTCAGAAGTTTATCCCATCTTTTCTTGAATTCAGATACTGTTTCTCTCTCCGCCACCTTCACTGGGAGGCTGTTCCATGCATCGACCACCCCTCTCTGAAAAGAAATATTTCACCCTCATCACCTCCTGTGCATGGAAATCTTGGAGGTATTTAAATGTCTCTGTCATATCTCCCCTTTCCTCTAGGGTGTACATGTTTAGATCTTTAAGTCTATCCCCATATGCTTTAGAACCATTTCAGTAGCGCCCTCTGGACAGACTCCATCCTGTTTCTATCCTTTTGAAGGTGCGGGCTGCAGAATTGTATGCAGTATTCATTCCAAGTGAGGTCTCACCAGGGAGCTTTACAGGGGCAATATCACCTCCCTTTCTCTGCTGACCATTCCTGTACGCATGTGTATAATAATACAAAAGTGTGTTAATACAAATATATTTCAGAAGTCATGTCACAGTGTCTGACTGTATTGTCTGGATTTTTGGTGGTAGGCTGAAAGAAATCAAGAAAAACATTACTTTTTTAAATTAAAAGAAACCCTTACCACATTGCCTGAAGATAATCTCTGAAATGGCTGGCTTAACCTAGGATGTTTCTCCTTACTACTCACATACAAAAACATTTCAAATTCTGTTGTCACCTCAGTAACAGTGACACAAACTCCCTCCATGCCATGGTACTTTGTGACATAATATTATCTAACCCAGGGAAGATACAAAAGCAAATATTTCCAAAAAACTTCTAAAATATTTAGCAACATACAAAAAAGTTCTACTCAATACACAAATTCAAAACACACAATTATAAATATATCAAGACCAACCCTTCAAAATATACCAAATTGCTAGGGCCCACAACATGTAGCACACCAACATCAATGAAAGTAACAGACAAAGACCAAAATAACAAGAATACTAACAAATAAACAATAAACATATGACAAATAATGCAAACATGCACCACCAGCAAAAAATCCACAATTCTTTCCAATGCTAATCTCTCATCATAAAAATCCAACAGAGGAGCAAAATACAGAACTCAATGCAAAAATTATAAACTCCTTAACAACAACTAACTTCTTTTGAAGGTTGTGCAATAATAATCTTCCTCTGTTGAAGTTTGAGTACACCAAATCGGAGCCGAATGGGCTTAGAGAGGGAAGCCACAGGAGGGATGGGCAGCCTTGGAAGTGCTGTGTGCTGGAAGATGGACAAGTGACTCTAGCATGGTAATATAGTACATGATGGCAAATGTCCATCCAAAATAGCCCATTCAGTCTGCCCAACAAGAGAGATGAGCAACTCTGTTAGTGGCATGGGTGCTTGAAGGAAGGCTGGGCAAGTCTGGCAGTGCCAGGGTGTTCATGGGAGGGACGGGTGGCTCTGGCAGTACCATGTGTACCGGGAATATATGTTCTTTATGGTAGGGGAAGGGCAGATAGCATGCCAGGGAGGGACAGACCATTCTAGCAGTGCCACCATGTGCCAGAGAAGGAATAGGCAGCTGTACTGTGCTGTGTGCCAGGAGATGGACAAGTTACTCAGACAGTCGTGTGTGCTGAGGAGTTCAGGAATGCCATACGTGTTGGGTGGAGGGATGGATGGCAATGTGCATGCCAGGGAAGACTGGATGGCTCTGGCTATGCCATGTGTGCAGAGGGAGGGATAGCAGGCTCTGGCAATTCTGTGGCACTGTGTGTATACTAGACAAAGAATTTATAGGTGATACCTTTTTATTGGTCTAACCAGTTTTCATCAGGTTAATGCAGAATGAATCACACTACTTTGCTCATTGTGTAATCTAAAAGCTATGTAAAGCATTTTGCCTGGCGGGAGAGAAGCAGGAGTTTCATGATTCCTTTGTAGGCAGGCTCTGACAATGTTACCTCTTGTGTGTCCTTGGTGAAGCTGAGGCGAAGGAGGGCTTGGTGCTGTGACGCAAGGTGCAGTTCCATGGAGGATTGGCTTTAAATTACCAGGAGTGAGCTCATGATTTGATGATTCTGCATTCCCTGCATAGTTGCTGTGGTGCGATTTGGTTTGTTACTGACTCACCCCCTGGCCTCCATTAAGCACTCTTTGTATCATCTTGGGAAGCGTTCTGCTTGTTCTCATTTCTGCTTAATGGGTACTGAGCTGTAGCATTTCTTACAGAGCTGCAGGGTAATGTCACCTCCCTGCATTGCTTTGAGGACTGGTCCCTGGTTCTTTTCTTTCCTTGTCGTCTGATTTAGAATTTTCTTTTATTTTCAGCTTAGTTTACTGGAAATTTGGGGGCTAACATTGCAACTTCAGAATACAGAGCTATACAGTTACCAAAACACATCAGAGTGCAAGCCTTGACTTGTGCAATGTGTTCTGAACTGAGCTGAGCCTCACAGACCCCATCATTGAGATAACTACCTATTCCTGTGAATGCAGACTGCAGAATAAACATATACCAAAAATCAGCTTTGATGCCAAAGGCGGCATCGCTGGTGTGCCACACTTCTTTCTGTGCTCACTTTTCCTCCGCACTTCATCTACGTTTCCAAATCTTGCCCATACTGCTCTCTGCTTTCTTCCCTGTCTTTTGCCATCAGTAATATCCTCCAGTATTAAAGTAGTTAATTTGCCAGCAGAACCTCATTTTCCTTTTCACCAGGTTTTCTGGCAGGGAGCTTCCACCTTCCATCATCACATGCAGCCATTCCTCTGCCCTTCCAGCTTAATTTCACAAAACTTGATAGAGACATTTACATACTTCAGTGCTCACGAGGCAGACCGCTTTCTACAGAAAGGAGGCTCTGGAACAAGGGGATGTTCAGGAGTAATCTCTTTTCCAGAGGCATGGAACAGCCTCCCCGTGGAGGTGCTGAATTCAAGAAAGCATGGGTCAAGCACAGGGGATCCCTGAGGGAGTGGAAAAGATTATAAAACTGAATGGAAGATGTGGATGGGCCACAGAGAGCCCAATATTCAAAATGCCACTCAACTGGAGAAGTAGTTTAGCCACTAAATTTTTAGCTGGCTGCTTTATCCAGGCCAAACTGTTACCCTAAAGTTAATTTTAAGAGAGCCAGGAATATTCAGAGGTGCAACTGTCCTATTGAATGTACAGCATTAGTTAGCTGGTTATGTATAACTGGCTAACTAGCAGAGTGGTGGCTGAATATGGACCCCAAACTCTGTCTTCCTTCTTGTTCTATGACACCGCATTCAAATGTCTGTGTTTTCTTTATAATCTCTTTGCTATAAAAATCCCTCATATTAGTGTCATTAATAACTGCCGTCAGTGTCTCCATTTCCAATAATTTGCCCCAGATTTGAAACCAGTCAGAAAAGTTGATCTGTATTCACTCTTCCGCTTTTTAATTCTTTCCTGTCAACAAGCTCAATCTGCCAGTGGGAGCCAGCACCTCTCTACTTAGTATAAGAGACTGATTGACCATCATTAAACCTGCACAGCACAGTACACCAAAGGGGCCTGATTTTGAAAGCTTTTTCCCCACAAATGCTGACCTCACTTCAGGTCCATCAGGAGACTGGAACCCGGTACTAGTGGGATTTTTTTAAAATAAACTTCACTTTTGGTCACAGCTTTCCATGGGTAAACTCGCATTTAATGCCTGTCACAGTGGATAATCAAAACACATAAAACAATACAAAAATCCAAACAATGGAATATCACAACTGCAATAATAAATTGAATCTCTAGTCCAACCTATCCCAATCCCTACTCTCACTAGGGAAAACAGAAATGCTGTAAAGAATCTCTCTCTCTCCTTGGACAATTAACTATTAGCCCAGTTGCAAAGTAACTTCATACAAGAGGTCACCAAGCTAGTTGTACAACAATCCTTGCTGGCCAAGACTTTAAAAAATGTTTTACCTTTATCACTGTAACTCCTCAATATGCAGAATCAATCTAAATCCTTTCCATGTCCCCCAATGTACATGTAACTTTAAAGCAAAGCAAATAAATGCCTGTACGTTCCTTTGTCCCTTTTGGATTAGGGTCATAATCAGAGCCCTGATTTTATTCTATTTCTTTTCCAGCAATTTTCTCAAAACAAAAGACCGTATTTTGCATTTCACTTTGTGTGGCTTACCAATGCAGAAAGCTTCTTTCTTGAATGAGATCTACCCCTGCAGCTGCCCCCTCCCAGGGTCAGATCTGGACTGCAGCCACCACCTCATTCCTAGGCTCCTCCTGCCTCCTGGGCCGCAGTCCACGCCACATCCTCCTCTCTCTTCTGGTCCTAATTTGCCAAATTTTGCATTGTGTCAGCAGCTGATGCTGGTAATTTTGCTTTTGTTCTTGCTCGGCATAGTAACACAGTAGATGATGGCAGGTAAAGAGCAAATAATCAAGCTGGTCTGTCCAGTTCATCTGCTCTTCACTGGTAAGGCTACGTACCCACTGCCAGCCATAGACAACTGCTTGCAGAGCATCACATTTCATCCACAAGTTTATTTCTTTATTTACATTTGACACCCATTCTGCAGGCTCATACTACAAAAATAATAACCCCCCCCCATATATCATCTGTACAGCCAGGTGTTACTGTCTACATTCCTGAGAAGGGGGGGGGGGGACATACAGGTTCCCACCATTTCCCCTACCCACCTCGTCTTACCATTAAACAGCTACCAAAGCATCCAGCCAGAATGAAATGCCACTGCCGCTCCTTGTGGCCTTAGACATATCACTTACCCCTCCGGTGCTTCAGGTAGCAACTTAGGGTCAGATTTACTAAGGCCTTTTCCCCATAGACACGGAATGTGGAAAAGCCCTTAGATTGCGGTTAGGGAAATGCCCACCTCACCTGCATGTAATCCACTTTGCAGTATGGTGAATGGCGGAATAGAAATAAATGACTCCACACAGGTTCTTGGCAGCCCAGTCCGTGCAGGTCACTGATGCAGTCCTGCCAGCGCACTCTGCCCAGTGAGCTTGTTTATTCTCCTCTTTGGCTCTCTAATATGTTATAGGACTCAGCAGACACTCCAGCTCCCTCCTTCATTTGCCCCTCAGCTGCGCTTTCCATTTTATGATAGTTTTGCTTGCCACTAGACTATTCGGCTATTCCAGGTACAGAAATCTTTTATCTTGATGCACCTTTCCTCTGCAACGTCAGATAAGGCCCCTTTGTTCTAGAATATTCTGATTCTCTTTCCATGTAATAAAATATTTGACAAGTTTTGTGTATCATAGCTCCCACATCTCTTCTTTTTTTTTACTTTTTATTTATAAGATTTCAATTAATAAAGCACAAACCTTTGTAGAGAAACAATAAGGGCTTAAGAGAAAAAACACTTTCAAGCATTAGCAAAGAATAAACAGTGCAGAGCTGGTAAGGAGTACAGAGGAGTGAGTGAGGAGAAAGGCACAGGGTAGTTTCAGGGATTAGTTTGTGTGCTGTAGCAGCCGAGTTGGGTGGAGGAAGGCGTTTGTAGTTGGAGGATTAGTTTGTACGGGTGAACTCCTGAGGATCGGTTGCTGGGTGATTCAGAGGGGGAGGAGAGCTCAAGTAGCCTCTAAGCCCCAGCACACAGGGAAGTTTACATCCTGAACCTGGCTGAGGCGTGGCCACGGCCAGCGGGGATCCGCTCCAGGATTTCGCTGGAGCCGTCGCAGGTGTAAAATGCAGTGGAGCAGGGGAACTGCATCGGGGCAGTGAGGAGCAGCCTGCGCGGTCTTTTTCTTTCAGGATCGGCGCGGTGTGATCTCGGGCAGAGGAGTTAACGCGCGGCCGATCCGCTCCTCTCTCGCTGGCATGCGGCATGGAGCTGAAGGTCTGGGTGGACGGCGTGCAGCGAGTGGTGTGCGGGGTGTCGGAGCAAACCTCCTGCCAGGAAGTGGTGATCGCCCTAGCGCAGGCCATCGGTGAGTGACCCGAGCGCCGCTCCCCTGGCCGAGCAGGCTGGACCTGCCTCGGCCCCTGCCGGCTGCACGGATGCTTACAAACGTTAAAACGAAGCAATCGCAGGGGGTTTTGGCTTTCCTGTCGAAATGGGGCACAAATTCAGCCAAAGTCCAACTCTGAGCCTAGAAAGCAGTAGGAGAGGGGAAGGGCGGCGGCAGCAGCGCCCCCCCCCCCCCATGACGGACAGGAGACTCGGGGTGGCAGGGGCCGTCTCGGGGAAGGAGTGCGGGGCAGGAAACCCCATGGGGAGGAGCCACCTGCGGTGGGTTGTGATAGGAAGGGGTGAAGTGCAGAGCCTTCGAGGTAGGGGGAGGATTGTGTGGCAGGGGCCACTTGAGAATGGGGAGGATGAGTGTGAGACAGCATCGGGCCGGGGCATGAGCTCCTTGTGGGGAGGTACAGAAATGCCTGAGGGCTGGGAGCCACCTGGAGCGGTGATGAAGAGGGAAGGTGCGAGGGGCAGAAGCTCCCTGTTGGAGTTGGAGAGGTCGTGAGGGACGAGGAGGAGTGTGGGGCAAGAGCCACCTTGGATGGGGGGAGAGAAGGGAGTGGAGCAGGAAACCACCTTGAGGTGTGGAGGAATAAGGCAAGTAGGCAGAACTATCGGAGGGGGGAGTGTGGGGCTGGAGCCACCTTCTGGGGAGGAAGTGGGGGGTTAGAGGGAAAGTGTGAGGGGCAAGATCCAGGGTGAAGGGACCAGAGAGAAAGTGAGAGGAGGAGTTTGAGGTACAAGCCAAGAGGATTAGTGTGGGGCAGGAGTCCTGTGGGGGATGGGAGGAAGAGTAGCCACCTTGTTGGGGAGAGGGAGGTAGAGGAGGAGTTTGGGGCAGGAGCCACCTTGGGGAGGAAAGGTTTGTGAGTCTGGAGCCTCTTGAGTGAGAGGGAGAAGTGTGAGGTAGGAGCCACATATGGGGGGGGAGGAGAGGGAATGTGAGGCAGAAGCCTCTGGTAGCAGGGGTTACCAGTGGGGGTGGGGCAGAGGAGGCAAGGGTGGCTGCTCTGGGCCTTGCACCACCATGACTAGTCCATCCTGAACACTCTTTGCTGATCCAGGGCCTCGTTGTGGTTGGCCTGCATCTGGCTAAGGTTACCCCAGTCTGGTAGGTAGGAGCTGGGTCCTCTGCCAGTGCCTGGAGGGAGGGAGTGGTGGGTCGTTTGGGGTCCTCTTGCTTGGAAACTACTGGGTCTATGGTACTGTAGGTAAGAGTTACTTTAGGGCACTGTGGAGGCAAGCGGACCAGGATTCTCCTGTGCCAGATGGGGTGAGATGGATGCTGCATTTTGGATCAGGGTCTGGGAAGGAACAGGAGATCTTGCTGAGCATTTTCTGGGGTAGTGTGTTCAGTGGCACCTGTGATGGGACGTGCTTTCCATGCCTGGCCTGCATGTGGCTCTGACTCATGTGCACAAGCATTGGGCATTGACCAGGATGGGAGGATCATGCACATTTTATGTGCCTGCTAGATTTCAGTATCTTCCATGAAAGTGTTGGGGGCTGGGCATTAGCTCTTTAGTTGGTAAATTTATGTACTGTGAAGCAGGGACTGCCACGGTATTCTTTGCCTCTGAATTAGCCAGACAATTTTGCAAGTGATTAATCCAGGTAACTAGCTATTGTCCCTCCCTGAAAGCACAGCATCAGCTGCAGTGGAAACAACTGTTCAGGTTAGGGGAGGAAAACATATATATATATATATATAAGTATGCATTGAACAGTTCCATGCAGAAATCTTGAGGTGTAGAGTGGAATAGGTTCATTTTTTTTTTTTGTATCCAAGTACCTTGAAGTAAAACTCTTCCCTTTTTTTAATATTAGCTACGAGATCTTCAGGTACAAATGCCCCATGAATTTTGCTGTGATGCTATGGAAAACGACCTTTAATATTTAGGCTGTAGTTAATTCCAGGGACCCTCCTTTCTCACCCTCCTGGAAAGATGTTAGTGTTAAAAAAATGTCATGTAGATTAGTACTGCTTGTGCGTTCCTGTTCGGAGCTTGCACTGCTGCGGTCTATTTATTTTGGATTTATATTCCTGCTTCTGCCTTTCAGCCATTTCAAAGTGGATTACATTCAGGTCCTGTAAGTATTTTCTCTGTCCCCAGAGGGCTCACTATCTCCTGGGAGATGCATCAAGCCACAGTAGTGCTCTAATATGTTTTAAACAGCATATAACACAACAATATCATGCGATATTTTGCATCACCCTGCCCAGGTTTCCTCCCCCAGTGTAATGAGCTACTTTGTGTGTGACTTTCATGCATGTATAATGCAAATGCTTGCAAAGCAGCTCATTGCTAATCAATTTCATGTTAATATTTTGTGGCAGCTGACCAAGAAAGTGCTGGGATTCTGATAAATGTAATGTTAGAGCCCCCGGGACCCTAACAAATGTCCCAAGGCCTCCGCCTTACATTTAAAGGGCCACTATATAAAAAAAAAAAAGTATTGCAGCAAAAAAAAAATTTGTGCAGCGGTCTGCCACTGGAGGTAGCCTCGCCCTCCAAAAGTAGAAAAATTAATTTAGTGCTATGCATGGCGATGGCTCCCCAACCCTGTGTTCAGTTAAGTCCGTACCCCCCACTGATATAGGGCCTCCAAGGACCCACTCTCACCCCAGAGACCCAGACAATAATTGTTGGTATAGTGCCCTCTCCCATAAGAATAAAAAAAAATTCATTGGTGGTGGGGTGGGATCCTCTCCACCTCCCCTCCTGTACCCCCAAACCTTGAAAAACTGGGTGAAGTTCACACGATGGCGCCTGGGGCATCCTTTTTCAAAATGGCCCCAACCTGACCTTGCCCCATCCCGTGATAGAGGCAAGGTCAGGTCGGCACCACTTTGACAAATGGCACAGACTGGGCCTTGGCTACGCTTGTGCTCATAAGTTTACATACCCTTGGCAGAATTTGTAAGATGTGTAGCATTATAAGAAAACACGAGTGATCAGGTGTTGTTTTTAATGTTTCAAATTAAACTATTATGTATCATAGAATAGCAATAAAGTAAATAATAAAATGGTCCTGTTACTGAGCTATATATATATCACTGGGCTTTAAGCTTCTGCAAGGTATCCTAGTGAAATTCCTCCCAAAGAAGACTGGCAAAACATGGCTGTGTCGGGACTAATGCTTAAAGAGGGACTATAAGGCTTGAGAATTTTATAACTAATACAGTGATAATAGCATAAAACTAATAAAGATGTTACTCTGAACTTGACATTTTAGAAATCTCGTTATTGCACCAGATTATCAAAAGTATTAGTTTTGGATTTAAATTATTTCCCCCACATTTCTTTGTTTACATTTGCACCTGTTCAAAAGTTTGCATACCCTTGAATGTTTGGACTGATAAAATACTCAAGTTGACACACCTGTGCTTTAATTGATTCTAATTAGTGTTTGTGTATAAATAGTCAATGAGTTTCTTAGCTCTTGAGAAAACCTTGTAAATTTCATCCAGGGCTGTACTGACTCTGGTTATTGAAGTGTGGTGAAAGCAAAAGAACTGTCAAAGGATCTGTAAGCAAAAGTAGTTCAACTTTATAGATCAGGCAAAAGATATATATCCAAAGATTTTGAAAATGTCAATCAGTACTGTTCAGACTCTGATCAAGAAATGGAAAATTATTGATTCTTTTAATACCAAGCCATGGTAGACTAAGAAAGATTTCAGACATCTCTGCTAGGAAAATTTGTTGGGATGCAAAGAAAAACCCACAGCAACTTCTCTGAAACAAAATGGTGTGAGTGTTTCAGCATGCACAATAAGGAGATACTTGAACAGAAATGGGCTGCATGGTAGAGTTTTCAGGAAAAAAAAAAAAAAGCCATTGCTGCACCAATGCCACAAAATAGCCTACTTAAAATATGCCAGACAGCACCTAGAGAAGTCTCAACTTGTGGAACCAAATAAATTGGGGGTGATAAGACCAAAATTGAACTCTATAATCACAACCATAAACACTATGTTTTGAAGCATGAAGATGGGTTTCTGCTGTTCTGGGGCTATGTGAGCTATAGCTGCACAGGGAATTTAGTTAAAATTGATGGCAGGATGAATGCAGCATCTTATCAGAAAATATTGGAGGAGAATTTACATTCATCAGCCAGGAAGCTCCACATGGGGTGCATTTGGACTTTCCAGCATGATGATCCGAAACATAAGACCAAGTCAACTCTTCAGTGGCTGCAGCAGAAGAAAGTGAAGGTTTTGGAGTGGCCATCGGTCTCCTGACCTCAACGTCATTGAACCTCTTTGGGGAGAACTCAAACATGCAGTTCATGCTGGACAACCAAAGAATATACAGGATCTGGAGGCTTTTGCCAAGAGGCATGGGCAGCTTTATCACATGAGAAAGTTAAAGAGCCTCATTCACAACTTTTGCAAAAGACTGCAAACTGTCATTGATGCAAAAAGGAGCAATACACGATATTAAGAACTAAGGGTATGGAAACTTTTGAACAGGACCATTTAATTATTTCCCTTATTGCTATGGTTTGTTTAATGATTGTGCTATTCTGTGATAACTAATAGCTTAGTTTTTAATGTGTTTCAGATTAACATGTTTTGTCTGATCGCTCATGTTTTCTTAAAATGCTACCCATCTTACAAATTCTGCCAGGAGTATGTAAACTTATGAGCACAACTGTAAGGGGCACCCCAGGCTCCATTGAAGGAACTGGCGGGGGTCGTATAACACCACCAATGAATTATTCTTATACTTATGGGAGGGGGGTTCCTGGCACTGTCTGGGAAGTGGCACAAATTCTATTTTTATACTTTTGGGGGTTGCCTTCAGTGGCAGCCAGGGATAAGCTCAACCTTTTGCCATGGCAATTTTTTTTTTGCAGCAGCCCTTTAAGGTGATGGCAGTAACTTGAGGTTGGGACCGCCATCACAGCTAAAAGAACTGCAAGCCACATTTTTGTCCCATGGTGTATGGCTGCCAGACAAATCAACATGGTCATAGAGCCATGAACATTTTTTTAGGAGAGAGATCCCACTATCATAGCGACAATCCCTCTCAGAAAAAAAAAAAAAAGTGGCTTGGTGCCTCTAGGTGTAAGTTTGTACCTGTGAAGTAACTTACCCAAGCTCACAAAGAGCAGCAGTGGGATTTGAACCCTGGCTTCCCTGATTTGTAGCCACTAGCTTAATCCTCCACGGTCTGTGCTGTAGTATATGAGGGAAGTTTGCACTGCTGCTGTCAGTGCTGTCCCTGTTCTCTGGTGTGGCTGTGTGAGAGAGAGAGATGCTTGCACTGCTGCTGTCAATGCTGTGGCTGTGTGTGCATGGAGCTTGCATTGTTGCTGTGTGCATGAAGCTTGCACTGCTGCTGTCAGTGCTGTGGCTGTGTGTGAGAGAGATGCTTGCATTGTTGCTGGGTGCATGAAGCTTGCACTGCTGCTGTCAGTGCTGTGGCTGTGTGTGAGAGAGATGCTTGCACTGTTGCTGGGTGCATGAAGCTTGCACTGCTGCTGTCAGTGCTGTGGCTGTGTGTGCATGAAGCTTGCATTGTTGCTGGGTGCATGAAGCTTGCACTGCTGCTGTCTGTCCTATGCCTGTTCACTGGAGGTGAGGCTGTGTGTGTGCATGAGAAGCTTGAACTGCCTCTGTCCATCTTTTGAACATGGATGAAGATTTGAAGAAAAACCAGTTTGTTGGTACTTTATTTCTGTTCCATATGTTTAAGTATGGGGCACTCAGCAGAGAGAAAGTAACAATTGAGGGAAGAGAAGGGCAAATAAAGGACAAGCTGGAGCAATTCATATGAACAAAGAGGGAGAGATGTGGCAGTTTTCACAGGAAACACCCAAACCCATCGGAATCAGGATGCCCCCAGGAAAGAGGATTAAAGAGTGAGCAAGTAGAGGAGGATTTTCCTCCTTGAGATAGCAGATGAATGTGGGGATGATCAGGGGCATCTTGTAGTTCAATGCTCCTCCACTGCTGCCTGTGTATTTTGGCCTGCAGAGCAGCAAGCGAGGGGATCTGCTGTGTGATGGTGCTGGGGAGAGCCAGGTGAGGAATGTGACGGGATCTTGCCTGCTGTCTTTAGCCGATTAGTCACTTGGAGCTTAGATTGCCTGGGAGATGTGTCAAGGATTTAAAACCTTTTTAGGTAGCACCAGCCGCTACCTAACACGGCACTTCCCAAACCTGTCCTGGTGACTCCACAGCCAGTCTGCGTTTCAGGATATCCACAATGAATTGAGCATGTAGTGAGCGTTCCCGACGACTCGATTGGCAGGGTTTGGGAAGTCCTGGGACACCGCTTGGGCCTCAGGTTCTCAGGAATGGTACTGTATGTAGCACCGGTGTGAGCGCCCTGGGTCTCTGATCCCCACGCACCAACGGTGTGGCTGAGATTTTGTTTTGTGTTGTGGAGGAGCAGGACGGCCGAGATTGCCCAGTGTTCAGAGGAAGCAGCTCCTACCATGGGGGGATGTTTTATTAGTGTCGCACTTCCTGTCAGCCAATCAAAGTACAACTTCATTCAGAGCCGTACTATGACTTGGAATGGAAACCTTACTCTGGAAGGGAGGTGCTGCTGCCATGCAAATGCTCCCTTTCTCAAGATTTAGGAACTCTGCAGAGCAATTGCAAAGAGGCTTTTATGCTCTGATTTAGCTACCAAACAGGCTGATACAATACAGTGCGCTCCGGAGTGCACCGTTAGCCGGCATTTGGACTCGTGTTTTCGATGCGCTAGCGTTACCCCTTATTCAGTAAGGGGTCCAAAACTAGCGCCCGCAACATGCAAATGCATGTTGATGGCCCTATTACATATTCCCGCGTGATTCAGTAAGTAAAATGTGCAGCCAAGCCGCACATTTTACTTTCAGAAATTAGTGCCTACCCAAAGGTAGGCGCTAATTTCTTCGAGCACCGGGAAAGTGCACAGAAAAGCAGTAAAAACTGCTTTTCTGTGCATCCTCCGACTTAATATCATGGCGATATTAAAGTAAAAAAAAGTGTGTAAAAAAAATTTTGAAGTTGGCCGGCGGCTGACAGGTTGAAAAACCGGACGCTCAATTTTGCCGGTTTCCGAGCCCGTGGCTGTCAGCGGGTTTGAGTACTGACGCCCGGCAAAATTGAGCGTCTGCTGTCAAACCCGCTGACAGCCGCCACTCCTGTCCAAAGAGAGGCGCTAGTGTCCCTACTGCCTCTTTTTTACCACCGGGCATAATTTAAATTTTATTTACTGTATCGTGTGCACAGGAGAGTAGGCGCTCGCCCACTCTCCCGCGATTTTTACTGTATCGGCCCGTAAAGGAGTAGACAAACTATTCCACTTTTCTTCCGTTCTGTGTCTATGGGGAAAAATGCTTTAGTAAATCAGGCCCTAAATGTTTTGGAACCAGAATCATGAGTTCCTAAAACGCAACATAGTTTTTCTTATCTCTTGCTAGCATGGCTCTTCCTCCTCTTAATGGTCATGTGCTCAGAACTGATTCTTCCACTGGGCAAACTAGGCAGAGCCTAAATGTCAAATATTTTTGGGTTGGATGCCCGCACCACAAGCATGAAGGGAATGAATAGATGTTGGTAGTCATCTGGGTGGAGGGATGTGGTGCCGGGCAGATGGGGAGTAAAGAGATTGGATGCAGGACACTGCAAAAGGAGGCCAAGAGATTGGGGTGATAGTGTAATGAGAGAGAAGAGCTCTAGGCAGTGGAGGGCTTGGCGGAGAATGAGAGAGCGCTGTGCTGGAGGTGTGCAAGACTGTAGGATCACCTTGGGCACCTGGTATCTTTGCACTGGCCCTGCATGTGCTACCTCGGGTCAAACCTCTACAACTGTGCAGTTCCCATGCCATAGGAAGGAATGTGGAGGACCTATGGTTCTAAAAATGAGTTGGGTTTTTTTTTGGTTTAATATAAGCTATTAGAAATATTTAATGTCTTGGTTAAGCTATTGAAAATCTGAGTATGATGGTCTTATAACTTTTTTAGAATTTTTTTTTTTTTTAATTAAGAACAATCCATAAGCAAGAAGAAACATAGAAATTTTATGATACAGTAGAGCAGATAGGAGTGAGATTTTGATTTAATTATCTGACTGTGGGTGAGGTATCTGAAGTATAGGAAGTAGGAAGGAATGTGCCACATCAAGTTCAAACTACAGATGTTTGATTTTATTTCATCTTGTAACACTTTCATACAAAAAGCAGTTAGAATGGAGGGAGCCATTTTGTATCTCTGACACCTTCAGATAAGCTGGGGGAGTAGCATTTTTACATCTTGCTCTGCATCTCACTGTTTTCACACATGAGCAAGTGAGGTGAAACTGTTCCTTTTTTTTTTTAAGGGATTTTATATGGGGACATCCCCAGTAAATAGCACAACTCTAACTGGACTGTTCAAATTGTGAAAAGTGGAAAAGAAATATCCACACACACGATTTCCGCACAGTCATACAGACCACTATGCTCACAAAACTAGATTATTGCAACTCCCTGCTGCTAGGACTCCCTGCCACCACCATCAAACCCCTTCAGATCCTACAAAATTCCATGGCGAGAATCATAACCGGTATGCGTAAAAGGGACCACATCACCCCCATACTAAAAGACCTACATTGGCTGCCCATTTCCTCCCGCTCACAATATAAAACCCTCACCATCCTTCACAACTCCCTACATAAATACAATCACACCTGGCTCGATGAAATGCCACGTTTCCTCCGCACTTCTGACCGCCCTACAAGAACATCCCAGATAGGCACTCTCTACACCCCGTCCCTCAAATCAGCACATTCAACTTATACCAGAGGAAGAGCTTTCTCCGTCGCCGGCCCCACCCTCTGGAACTCCCTCCCCACCTTCCTACGCCAAGAGACATCCCTCCACATTTTCAAGAAAGGAGTCAAGACGTGGCTTTTCTGACAGGCCTACCCCGAATCTAACCAAACTTAATTTCTCCCCTAGATCCACCTGCTCGACCTTTCCTTCTCCCCACCCCCTCTCCCTCCTCTTAGCCATCCCGTGATCCTTGGGCCTCCAGGCCGCTACCACCTCCCCGAGCACCACCCTCTCTCGCCTTTGCACCTCCAGATTCCCTTTAAATAAACTATATCCTAGTGATACTGTCGCCTAATTAATATAGCTGGTATGTACCTGTACATACTTCAAACTGTACATAGTCTCCCTCTTCTATTTTTTATTTCATTTTGTTTCTGTTTGTCGTATACTTCATCTAGATATGCCTTTTCCACCCGCTCCCCATCCCTTCTTTCCCATACCCCTCCCCCCACCGCTCCCTCCCCCCTTCCTCCCCCCCGCCAATCCTTGCCCCTTTTGGTTCTTTTTGTATTCTGATTTTTGGTTCTGTTGTTAATGTTATATTGTTATATTGTTACATTGTTTCATTGTATTTCCCGCCTGAGTTCTTTGTAAACCGGCATGATGTGCTTCACGAATGTCGGTAAATAAAAGTTAATAAATAAATAAATAAATATATTATATCATGCTTTTCCAAAAGAAGAGTTCAAATCTTAGAGTAGAATTGGGGATTACACATATAGTGTATACATAGTCATGGGACAGTACAGTGCTATATTTTGGTGCACTACTTAAGTATGGTCTGGAACCTCAGTGTTAATGCATTAGTATGAGAATCTGTAAATGGACTTTTGTTGGGTTTTCAAGATTTCTGGTAGGGGCTGAATGCTGCTTCAAAAGAGCCCATGTTTTCTCCAGCTTCCTGGAGGATGGCAAGTGAGGTGCTTGTGCTCCAGAGGGTTGGGGCAGATCTTGCAAAGGTTCCTTCCAGAAGGACTTGAAGTCCATGCTCTTATGATCAGGGTGAGGGGTTGTGTACCTAAAGCGTCTGGGGAAAATAAAATTGGATGAAAGAAAAGGATGGTGCTTTCTTTTTCTACCTAGAAGACAGGAGACTTTAGGAAGGGATATAATTATGGTACATGGGCATCTGTGCTTCACAGAATGAGTGACTTGCACCTGGATTGAGTGTGTATAAGTATCCTGAGGTATGACTGTCTGAATGCTGATTAGAGTGGGGTCACCCTGGGTATCAGTTTGTGGGGGGAGAGGTATGTGAGTGGTTATACCTGGGGTTGTGGATCTGTGTGTGTGTGTGTGTGTCTCTCATGTTGGTGAGAAGTGTTAGAGTTAGTAGGGCCATGTGGCTAGTTGAGTTTAGGTGACCAGTTTTGATCAGGTTCTATGAATGTAGATGCATAATAGTAAACATTTGCTTTTGCTAATTTTTATTTACAAAACTTTTTTGGCCTCTTCATGTTCTTGTAGGTCAGACAGGACGTTATGTTCTCATCCAGACTCTGCGGGACAAAGAGCGGCAGTTGCTTCCTCATGAGCGTCCCCTGGAATTCTTGGCCAAGTGTGGACAGTATGCTAATGATGTGCAATTTCTACTGCGTAGAACAGGCCCTAGTCTGACAGAGAGGCCATCCTCAGACAGTGCCACAGAGCTTCCTGAAAGGACATTTGTCCGGGCTAGCCTGCCTATCAAACCTGGTCAAGGAAGAACAGAACTGCCCAAGAAAGCACTGACCTTCAACTTGGGTCCTAGGGACTCCAGTGTGTTCCTTGCGAAGCCTAGACTGAAGCAGCATCAAAAAAATGGCCCAGAGTCTTTGGATGTTGCTGTTAGCAACCCACACACCAAAGAGGACGTTTTGAAGATGGTGCTGAGGCAGCAGGATAAGCTGCACATGCTAGGGCAGCAGAATGACTGTCTAGGGGTAGAACTTCAGCACTGGGGACAGGATGGAAACTCAAGCCTGGAGGATGAGATCCTATACCTGGAGCGCCAGTTGCAGCAGAATGAGTTTGAGCTTGGTGAGGAGGAGTTCTGGCAGAATGAACTCTGTATAGAGAAGGATTCAGAGCAAGAGCGCCAAGATAAGGTTCTGCAGCTGCACAGCACAATGCAGGAGTATACCCACAAAATCCAGGAATTGACTGCCAAAATAAAGGTGCTGGAGGCGGAAATCCAACGAGAGAGCTCCAAGAGGCCGAAGGACTTCTCCAGCCCAAGTCCTGCTGAGCTGGAGGACATGCTTAGCAAGATGAGGAGGGAGCTGGAAGTCAAATCCAGTCATAGCTTGCAGCTGGAAAGCAATCTTGGGAATGTGGAACGGGCTTTCCAGGAGGCAGAGAGAAGTCTTCAGGTAAAAGTAGTGTATGGTACTGATTCAATGCTTGCTCAGAATGAAGAGCGCTGCTGGGCCATTGGGTCAATGTCCTCTCAGTCATTTTAATTATTTAAAATTATTTATATACAGTTTTTTATGTAAATGTAACAAACTGTTTACAATTAAAAAAAAAACATACTTTATTTTTATGAATTTTAACTAACAAAATCTACACACGATACATATCATTGACAACAAATACAGGATGGGTAGGGAAAAACACAGGCGGTAGGTCAGGGGAAAGGGAGTTTAAACCATGTGGTTAGATTCGAAAGCATGTTTGAAAAGGAAGGTTTTTAAGTTTGTTTTTTTTTTCTTAAATTCCTTCAAATAGTCAATTTGTCTCAACTTGGAAGAGAATTCCAGAGTTGGGGGCCTGTGACTGAAAATGCATGTCTTCTGGTAATGTCAAGGCAGGCAGCCTTTATGGTGGGTACTTGTAAAAGATGTTAGGTTTGTATATATGAAGTTGAGAACTGAGCCAGGTTGATGGATCATGGATAGTATTTTGTATTTTATTCTGAATTTGAAAGGCAGCCAGTGCAGAGAGTGAAGAAGGGAGAAATGTGGTCTCAACTGGCAAATCATGTAAACATGCAAGCTGCATCATTCTGAACTAGTTGTAGGGGGGCAGATTGCATTGTGTAGACCAAGAAACAGAGTTGCAGTAGTCAAGGCTACTAAAAATTAGGGATTATAGAATGGTTCTAAAGTCCTGCAGGTGTAATAAAGTATGTAAACGTTTTAACATAATAATTTTAAAGAATGAATGTTTTACAGTCTGGGATATATGTTGGGAAATAGAGAGACTAAAGTCAATATGATGCCAAGATTACGTGCTTTGGAGATAATAGGCAATGAAGTACCATCAAGGTCTAGATGAGGGCTACAGGCAGAATGTAGAATCGATGAGAGATAAATAATTTCGGGGTTTTTTTGTGTTAAGTTTCAGATGGTTATGAGAGAGCCAGATTTTAATGGTATTGATGTCAAACAAATGACTGAAAGAGAATTAGAATAAAAAATAAAGAACATAAGAAATTGCCATACTGGATCAGACCAAGGGTCCATCTAGCCCAGCATCCTGTTTCCAACAGTGGCCAATCCAGGCTACAAGTACCTGGCAAGTACCCAAAAACTAAGTCTATCCCACACCACTGATGCTAGTAATATCAGTGGCTATTTTGTAAGTCAACTTGATTAATAGCAAGTAATAGACTTCTCCAAGAACTTAACCAAACCTTTTTTTAAACCCAGCTACACTAACTATACTAACCACATCCCCTGGCAACAAATTCCAGAGTTTAATTGTGCGTTGAGTGAGAGAATTTTCTCCGATATGTTCTACATGTTAACTTCATGGAGTGCCCCCTAGTCCTTCTATTGTCCGAAAATGTAAATAACCAATTCACATTTACCCGTTCTAGACCTCTCATGATTTTAAACACCTCTATCATATCCCCCCTCAGATGTCTCTTCTCCAAGCTGAACAGCTCTAACCTCTTTAGTCTTTCCTCATAGGAGAGCAGTTACATCCCCTTTATCGTTTTGGTCGACCTTCTCCATCGCAACTATATCTTTCTTGAAGATGGATGCTGGGCTTGATGGACCCTTGGTCTGAATTCTTATGTTCTTTGTCTTCTAACTCTTGGATCAATACTCTTTCAGTCGTTTGTTTGTACATCAATGCCATTTAAAATCTGGTGCTTTCATAACAGTCTGAAATGTAACACAACAAAAACCAAAATTATTCATCTCATCAATTCTGCCTGTAGCCCTCATATAAAGAACTGAATATTGTCAGCGTAGATTTTGAATTGCACATTTAGACTGTCCAGTAAGTAACATAGGTAGTAGATAGGGCTGATCCTTGAGGTGTAAACAATAAGATAAGGAGTAAGGGGCGGAAGAGTGCGAACCAATGTTTATCTGAAATTGACAATTAGTGATCCCCAAAACCCCCTTCCTGCAGCCTCCATTGTTTCTAAAGCCTCTCTCAAGCACTGACCAGGCCTGACTTGCTTTTTAAGATCTCATAGGATCCCAGCCTGATGTAAGGCAGCAGCAGTCCAGGGAAACATGAGCGGTGCTTTAGCAATATCTGTGCTCAGGGACAGTTTAATTGTTTACTTAGCTATGTAACCAAGGCCCGTGAGAGGAGACACCTCTCAGGAGGAGGATTCTGTTTCAGGCCAATGAAGACCTAGTTCAAGCTAGTAACCTGCCCTAGGAAAGACTGCTGGTTGTGAAAGATGTGACTGAGAGCATTACGAACAGATCACCATTAGGGCAGTGGGTCCTGCTTAGAGGAAGGTGCTTTAATTTCTTTAAACTATCCTTCAACCAGAGTCGCAGAGGTCACCAGCCGGTGCCAGTGCTACCGGGTTGATCAGCCCTAGCAGGGCTAGGCCTCTGTCAGATTAGAGGGTCCTCCCACGTGGAGACCCTCCGAGGTGGTCACCATATTGTCCGCGTGGTCACTATCGCCATCTTGCACTGTCCGCCATCTCGACCCGTGCACACAGAGGCGAGCCATGCACACAAATCCCTTGTGCGCACATCATCGCGTGCCCAAGTGCTGTGCACACAGCGACCCGCATGGCCACACGCTTACTGTGCCGGGCGCATAAGTTCGGCCTGTGCACACAACTGCGCGCACTAAAACCGTGCACAACCTCGACGCACTGGAGCGCATAACTAAGCCATCCGGGCCCTGTATTTTACACATACAAGCCATGGCACCACCGGAGAAGAAGCTCAGGGCCGCTGCGTAGCATGAAGAGTCCAAGGGCCTGTGTATACAGTGCGAGGAGGTCCTGGGGGTATTCATCCCATGGCCCTCCCCAGCCAGTGCTGGGATCTGGACCTCATGTCTCCCAATGGGGCTCCCCAGGGATACAGCGCCTCTTAATATGGAGCCCAGCATCTATCTCCTGGGTGGAATTCTTCAAATGCCTGCATACATTCGTCCACATGCAGCAGGGCCTCCGATAACACAGCCACACTTCTGCCAGAAGACCTTAACATCCCAGGACCCTCTAGGCTCAGAGAAGTGCCTCCTCCACCCAGAAGCCCCACCTTCGGGGATACGGACAACTCTGACGAGGATTCAGAACCTCTGGAGGAAGGGGAACTCCCTCCAGGGACCGAATCATGAGGCGTTTCTTCACCAAGGACGAGCTTCCAGACCTGGTCACACACAGCTTGAAAGAGCTCGCTATCCCGGCACAAGCACCTCCGGGGGGGGGGGGGGTACCTAAGACGAACCCCCTCTTAGAGGGACTCTGTCAGACCTCCCGTCATTTCCCATTGTTACAAGCCGTCCAGCAGCTAATTGACCTGGAATGAGAAGCACCGGAGACCACGTTCAAAGGGGGTGTGCCCTGGCAGCCATGTAGCCTCTTTGGCAGCAGCCATGATCCTGCTGCCAAGATCTCCTGGCATGTCCTGAAAGTTGATGCCATGGTCTGCGTGGCCTCGAAGCGCACTACTATCCCAGTCGAGGGAGGAGCAGCACTCAAGATTTGCCCAAGACAGACTCCTGGAATCCATCCTCAAACAGTCCTTTGACATCTCCGCTATGTCTCTACAAATCGCGGCCCTGCTGTGCCATGGTGACACGCGCTTGATTATCACAGACCACGAACAACACTCTCGGGGAAGCCCTGGAACCAGCAGTATCATTCCTCATGGATGCCGCCTCTGATCTGTGTGCACTGCAGCTAGAAGCGTGTCAATCCGCCGTGACAGCCAGAAGACAACTCTGGCTCCGAAGCTGGTTGGCCAACGCATCGTCCAAAACAAGACTCACGAGGATTGCCCTTCAAGGGAACCCTCCTGTTCGGAAGCGAACTGGAGAAGCTAGCCAACAAATGGGGCGAATCCCCACATACCGCGGCTACCAGAGGACAAGAATAAGAGAAACCAGCGACCCTTCCCCTGAACTTCTAGAGGCAGAGGGTTCACAGCGCTTCAATCCATACAGAAGCACATATCAAGCGGCTCGCCCCGCAGGCAGGAGCCAGTCCTTTTGGAACAAGCACAACAAAAAGGGAACCGGCTCGGGTCCAGGTCCCAGCCACGCCCCACAATGAAAATCAGCTGACCCGTCCAAGGGAAAGCCATAGGGGGCAGACTTGCCCTATTCTATCAAAGATGGGTTGAGAGAACTTCAGACAAGTGGGTCCTAGCCATCATTCGAGAGGGATATTATCTGGATATTATCTGGATTTCCACCACATCCCTCCGAACAAGTTTGTGAAATCCCCCTGCCATGACCCCTCCAAGAGGATGGCAGTGGAAACTACGCTGACCAGATTACTCGCCTTAGAGGCTATAACACAGGTGCCCTCGCAACAAATAGATGGAATAGTGTCCAGTATTTATTTATCGTCCCCAAGAAAGAAGGGGCGTTCTGGCCCATCCTGGACCTCAAGTCAGTCAACCGCCACCTGAAGATTCCTCGCTTCCGCTCTGTCATAAGGGCAATACAACCGGAAGAATTCCTTACATCCCTGGATCTGTCGAAGCCTACCTGCACATTCCGGTCCATCAAGAGCATCAGCGTTTTCTACGCTTCGCAATCCTGGACCATCACTACCAGTTCCGGGCACTACCATTCGGGTTAGCCACAGCACCCCGAACGTTCACCAAAATCGTGGTGGTGGCAACACTGAGGAAGGAAGGAATCCTCGGACACCCATATCTGAATGATTGGCTGATCAGGGCGAAATCCCCAGAGGAAAATCACCAGGCGACCAACAGAGTCAAAACTCTACTGGAGAGCCTCTGGTGGGTGGTCAACACAAACAAGAGCTGTCTGCAGCCCTCCCAATCTCTAGAATACCTGGGAGTTCGGTTCGACACCAAACAAAACAAGGTCATCCTGACACTGACAAGGAGATCAAAACTGATGACCCTATTGAGCGAGCTTCGTCCCACAGCATGAGACTACCTCAAAGTCCTTGGCCTCATGGCATCCACACTGGAAATAGTGCCATGGGCAAGAGCTCACATGAGACCCCTACAGTGCTCCCTACTGTCATTATGGAACTCGCTGTCCCAGAACTATACCATTCGTCTCCAGCTCCCGGACAAAGTTCGGACCCAACTACGATGGTGGCTACAGGAAGGCCATCTGAGCCAGGGAGTGAGGCTATCCTCACAGACATGGATCCTGCTCACCACGGACGCCAGCCTATGAGGATGGGGAGCACACTGCCAGGAGCTGACCACCCAGGGGCAATGGAACAAAGAAGAGTCTGGATGGAACATCAACCGCCTAGAAGCACGGGCAGTCAGACTAGCCTGCCTACGGTTCGGTCACTGACTCCGGGACAAATCAGTCTGAGTCATGTCTGACAACGCCACAACAGTGGCCTACATCAACTGTCGGGGAGGAACCAGAAGCCAACAGGTGTCTCTGGAAATAGACCCCCTAATGACATGGGTGGAAGCGAACCTTCGAGAGATCTCAGCCACCCACATGGTGGGGAAAGACAACATCGCTGCGGATTACCTCAGCAGAGAAAGTCTAGGCACTGGAGAATGGAGACTGTCGACCACAGCCTTCCAGTTGATAGTAAACCATTGGGGAACACCAACCATGGATCCTCCTTGCAAACCGGTCCAATGCCCAAGTGCCCAGCTTCTTCAGCCACAGACAGGAACCTCAGTCCCAGGGAATCGATGCCCAGGTACAGACCTGGCCACAAGAAACTCTACTATATGCCTTCCCGCCGTGGCCCCTATTGGGCGGAATCATCCACACGATAGAACACCACAAGGAACCAGTACTTCTAGTGGCCCCAGACTGGCCAAGAAAGCTATGGTACGCAGACATGCGAAGGCTACTGACAGAGAACCCTTTCCCGCTACCGCCACACAAGGATCTGCTCCAACAAGGGCCGATCCTCCACAAGGACCCAACTCTATTCTCTCTTACGATCTGGCCATTGAGAGGACTCGCCTGAGGAAAAGCGGATACTCGGGGGCAGTAATTGACACCCTGCTCCGAGCACGCAAGTTCTCCACATCCCTAACATACATAAGGATTTGGATAGTATTCGAAGCCTGGTGTGAGGACCGTGGCATCACCCCACGGTTAGTCAGAATTCCTGCAGAACGGCCTACAGAAGAGATTGTCTCTCAACTCCATCAAGGTACAGATGGCCGCATTGTCATGCTACGGAACCAAGAGTGAGGGCAGTAACCTAGCCTCTTACTCGGACGTCTCCCGCTTCCTGAAAGGAGTCAAGCCGGTGCCTCTATGGACCCTCAACCTACTCCTAGACTTCTTAGCAGGAGCCTCCTTCAGACCTCTCCGCGGCCTGTTCCTCTGACTATTAACGTTGAAAACGGCCTTCCTGGTGGCAGTCTTTGGCACGTCGTATCTCCAAGCTACTAGCACTGTCCTGCTGGGAGCCATTCCTCAGACTCACTCTGGGAGCCATTCAGTTACGCACGGTCCTGTCCTTTCTCCCCAAAGTGGTTTCTTACTTCCATCTCGCTACCATCGCCAGATGAGCATAAGGATCCGGAAGAATCTCGCCATCTGCGCCACCTCAACGTTGGCAGATTCCTAGTCCAATATCTGGAAAGGTCGTAATCCGTACGAAAGACAGACCATCTATTCGTCCTTCACAGCGGGAAGAAGCCAGGATCAAAGAAGTTATCAAGGCGGCCTACGTAGAAGCAGGCAAGCCGCCGCTTTTGCAAGTCAAGACCCATTCCACTAGAGCCCAGGCAGTGTCCTGGGCGGAAACCAAGATGCGGTGACATGTTCCTCCATCCACACCTTCTCCAGGTTCTACCGCCTGGATGTTCAGGCTCGAGAGGACACAGCATTCGCAAGGGCAGTACTAAGTGGGCCACAGACAGCCTCCCACCCGGTTCGGGAGTTGCTTTTATACATCCCATTGGTCCTGAGTCCATCTGCTAATTACTTACCTGATAATTTCGTTTTCCTTAGTGTAGACAGATGACTCAGCATCCCACCCACGGCTGCTGTCATTCATGAAATTCTCGGGCAACATCCCCCGAGAGCGAGGTAAACCAAGCTTCCCACCCATCCTACTGGGTGTCCGACGTTTCTCGGTTGAGGGCACTGGCGGTCTCCAGCTATAACCAACTCAACCAGATCATTTTAATCAAGTTATTCAGTCATGTATATATCCACAATTGCTTTTCGAGGAGAATACTGAAGAGCTGCACTTCCTGCAGGGGTATATGTACTAGGGCTGACGTCAGATTGAAATCTGATCTGTCTCCAACTGCTATCAGGAGTACACTATACCCATTGGTCCTGAGTCCATCTGTCTACACTAAGGAAAACGAAATTATCAGGTAAGTAATTTCTCCATTTTTTTCTCTATTACATCGCCAATATCTGACTCTTCTATTCTGAACACACTACCAAAACCCTTCTCTAGTTTTCTCATCAGTTTATACTTGAGTATTGCAATCTGCTCCTTGTAGATCTCCTCCCGACCCATCTCTCTCCACTACAATCTGTTTTATAGTTTATTTTCCTTCAGTATTGTTACAACCACATAGCCCATCTTCTCAAGTCACTACATTGGCTCTCTATCTGCTTCTACATATATTTCAAGAATCTCCTCGTCATCAAGTGAATTCACTCTGCAGCTCCTTACCTTTCTTCCCCCTCTCCATTCATCAGGTAAAACTGCTCGTCTGTGTGCTCCTCTCCTAACGCTGCACTGGAATAGCCTGAGCAGGAATGTCACAGAGTTGAACGGCAGTCAGGGTGGGAGGGGAGGTCCTCTCTTTTTGACATGGTCAAGCAGCAGCCAGGCACTTACTTCTGCTGTAATGACAGCAATGATAACACCCAGCCAGGCCCCTGATTTTCCTTTTATTTCTGATGGATCTGTTCCTCAGGTGGTGTCTCAGAAGAACTTTTGGATGTTTAGCCCTCCTTTTCCAAATGTTCAAGGTGGCTTACAGCATTTATTTTTAATTCAGATACATTGTCTGTGCTCCAGAGGACTTACAATGTAAGTGATGTTTGAGATAATGACTCGCCCGGGGTCACTAGGGGTAGAGTTTGAACCCTGGTGTCCTTGGTTCTCAGCTCCTTGCTGTAACTACTGGACAGGGATATGCCCTTCTGTGATTCTGAACAATACTGTGCTTGTCTAGTGGTGCTACAGAAATGACTAGTAAAGTGAATCGAGGGCCTGACAAGCTAGATCTTGCTTTCTGCCTTCTCCTAGTGATTTCTTAGAAAGGCTTTTCCAAGTATCGGAAAGTAAACAAACGGCAGAGCATGTGTACACTGAGGACGTAGGATCCTTCCAGGACTCTGTAACCACACACATTACACAAAATGTACAATGAGAACATCCACTCAAAAACGAGAGCTGCACACCTATGGCCCTGCATGGGTGACAGTGATCACCCAAGTTTTTCTCTGTGGAATCCCCTTGTCAGCTAGAACAAGAACACAGAATTCTCCAAAAAAATAAGTTCTGCAAAGTAAAAATTGATGCTGGAATGATTTCTACACTGCTGTCTTATTTAGGTAGAAAAACAGAATGAGGTCCCATGAGTTTGGGCTGGTTCTTGGGTTTTACTCTGATCCTCCTTGAATTCCATATCTGGTTTTGCCTCTACCACCTTACCTGGAAGGTCATGCCCTGCATATACTACCCTTTCAGTGAAGACCTGAGTCTTTCTTCCCTCCCGAACCTCATCATATGGCCTCTTGTCTAGTACTTTTCAGGTATTTGAATGTCTGGCTCCCCTGCTCACTCCTCTTTTCTAGTATATTATATATGTACTTGGGTCTGAAATCTCATTTCCTAGGGCCTCTGGTGCAGACTGGGCTCCATTTTGATAGTTCTCCTGTCAACTGCATCTGATCTGTTCAGAGAGAGGCTCCCAAAATAGTGCACAGTCTGCTCCATAAGCAGTGAAAAGGAGCTTTTGAAGGAAGGGGTCAAGGTTTAGGACTCAAAGGATATATTTATTTGACTTAAAAACTTTTTATATACTGCTTTTCCAGACATTTGACCATCTAAAGCGGTGAACATAGGCAGTCGAGTTGCCAGAAACACAAATAAAGTACACAGTCAGCATTGAATTAAAATGAATAACACCAGGCAAAAAGATGCCCAATATGATTTCTTTATCTGTTTTATCTGTCCAAGCCAGCTAGCAGACTCTGGGGAGTAACATTGGAAACTTTCTTCACAGACGGGGTGGTGGATGTATGGAACAGCCCTCCAGTGGAGATGCAGGAGGCAAAATCAGTAATGGGATCTGAGAGCGTGGGATAGACACTCAGAATCCTACTTCAAAAATGTTGAACTTACTGACTGTGCAGAGGTCCTGTGTTTGTCACCTGAAAGTATCCCAGAACTCTGTTGCCATAGGCAGGCAACAGTGAGCCAACCTCACAGGATGAGGCAGGATACGGTTAAGAAATTTTTGGCTAGCCTGTAATGCTGCATGTTGTGCTGTGCTCCATCATGGAGACTGCAAGCATTGCAGATTAGCATATCTGTATATTAATATATCCTATGCTTTGTGATTTTTATTTATTTTTTTATACAGTTAACTGCTTTGAGCTTTTTTTTTTTAAGGAAAAATGATATAAACATAAGATTGGATTGGACATAGCATGTAGTGAAGTACTGTGGTGATAGTTTGATTTATTTCAAAGGACCTCCATGTACTTTCTGCATAAGCTGCCCTGCCACAAAACAGATGCAGCAGTGCAAGCTTCGCTCGCACTCGTGCACGCTCTCATACCACAGAATAAGTAGAGTGCTCTGTGCCTTTCAGCCCTTCAGCTATAAAGTTCTCTGTCCTTTTTTATAGACCGTCTGACTTGTGCTGTTTTTCTTGTGTATCTAGTTCAGAAATCATGAACTTGAGGAGCTAAATAAGGAGCTTAGGCAGTGCAACCTACAGCAGTTTATTCTGCAGACTGGAGCCACAACAACAGCCCTGCAATCTCGAACTGAGGAGGAAGTGCAGCCGGACACAGAGCAACCCCCGCCTACTAATTGGAAGAGCACAGGTAAGAATACAGCTCGACCCACAACTGTGGAATCCAACCCTTCCTGCTTTCTGGAGCTTCTCTTAGTCCAGTTGCAGGTTTCAACACACTGTGTGTATGGAGGGCAGTGATAAAAGCAGCAAGGCTCGAGTCTGCTGGACTCGGACATCTCTACCATGGTACGGGCCTTGTTTTTGGCAACAGATTACAAGTTCAAATCCTAAGGACCCCCGTTCTCTTGTGGAGAATCCTCCCAGTGAGTCTATATATTGCACGCTTTCCAGTGCTGGAACTCGTTAGCTTGGCTGATCTTGTGATTCACAAGATCTGCACAGCTGGCCTACTCATTCTGCTGGCATTTGAAAGTAAGTGACCTGCCAAGCAGCTCTGTCAAAAAGCATCATGACCCTCCATTCCTCCTCCAGAAGAGGCTGGGTTTAGAGACGGCACAGTTGGCGCAATGCTCAGTAGACTATTATTATTTTATTTTTTTAATGGGTGGAAATTCCTTTTGTGATGGGGGAAGAGTGTCATGGTGGGGGAATACTACCGTCCACCTGGCCAAAATGGTTAGACAGATGCTGAAATGCTAACAAATTGGGCAACACTGTAATAATGGAAAATTTCAATGACCCATGATACTAAAAGTGCAGATTAGTTGTCAATCCTGACCAAGTACTCACAATGGTTTTCAAAGGTGAAAGGAATTTTTATTAATTCAATGAGGCACAAATCTTTACGGCGTCCCCCGACACGGTCCCGTGTTTCGCCTAGGGCTGCATCGGGAGGGCACGCCAGCAGGAATTCGTATGCGAAATACTGACAGCTGGTATGTTTAAATTTGACAGGGAGCGCCTGCTGGCGTGCCCTCCCGATGCAGCCCTAGGCGAAACACGGGACCGTGTCGGGGGACGCCGTAAAGATTTGTGCGATATAAAACTGTGGAGTTGCCTCATTGAATTAATAAAAATTCCTTTCACCTTTGAAAACCATTGTGAGTACTTGGTCAGGATTGACAACTAATCTGCACTTTTAGTATCATGCGATATTGCTTCAAAGTGCAGCTCGCTCTGAATTGTACTTTTGGTCTTAAATTTCAATGACCCCAATATTAACTGGGTAAATGTGACATCAGGCCATGCTAGGAGTAAACTTTCTAGATGAAGCAGTCTTGATCAGGTAACTGACATGAGGGGGGAGCCATTTTAGACCTAATTCTTAGTGGAACATGGAATTGGTGCGAGAGGAAACGGTGGTGGGGTTGCTTGGTAACAGTTGATCATAATGCAGTCAAATTTGCCTTAATGACTGGAGGGAAGACACATCTATAGCTCTAGCATTAAACTTTCAAAAGGAAGACTTTGATAAAATGAAGAAAATAGCAAAAAACTGAAATATGTAACTACAAACGTTTAAGAATTTACATCAGGTGTGGACATCATTAAAAAAAAAAATGCCATCTTGGAAACCCAGACCAGATGCATACAATACATTAAAAGTGGAAGGGAAGAGATCACGTGACGCTGTGAGGGAGAGCAGATGTGATTCTCCTTCTCGGACTCTCACCAGGCCTATCCAGCCCCATCCCTTACATTTAACAATTTTACAATACCAGCAAACCTTGGGATTGCGACGGGGGGCTCTTCCTGTGTTAATTGAGAGTAAAATGTCCACCCGTATGGCACGGAAAGACAAAGAAAAAGAGAGGGAAAAGGGAAGGCCTACTGAGATGGCATCTGATGAAGAGCCGGGGCTGCCTGAATCTCCGGTCCCCACAAATTGGGCAGATATCAAGGCGGCTGTGGTGGAGGCGTTAGAACCAGAATTCAAAAAGCTGTCCCACCAACTTGGAGACCTTACGGCTTCTATTGCAGGTTATGAAACCCGATTCGGAGAGTTAGAGACCAGAGTTTCTGAGACTGAAGATGGCCTGCACACTGCGCAGACAGAGCTAGCCTCTCTCAAAAAAGCGCTGGCATCTCAAACTGATCGGATTGAAGACCTAGAAAATAGATCCAGACGCTCCAATCTTAGATTTGTAGGATTGCCAGAATCGCTTCCTGAGCGGGAATTATCCTCATGGCTGGAAGCCTGGCTCACTAAAGAACTCACTTTAAATTTGCAGCGTGGGCCACTGCGAGTGGAGAGGGCCCACCGGCTGGGAATTAAGAAACCACAGCAGGACAGACCTAGAGTGGTCATAGCCAAAATTCTAAATTATGTCCACAAAGAAGAGATTTTGAGAGCAGCACAGAGTACAGGAGACCTCCGATATGAGGGTCAAAAGATCCTTATTTTTCAAGATTTTTCAGCAGCCCTCTCAGCTCAACGGCGTACCCTGGCACCATTATGTGCCCAGCTCCATAATCTCGGTCACAGAGCCCTGATTGTCTATCCTGCACGGGTTCGAGTTTCTACAGCGACCGGCCCCCGCTGGTTCTCTACTGTCGGGGACCTACAGGACTTTATTAAATCACTTACCGTTTCGGAGGGGGCCTCCAGGAACACAGCAGACAACCACCGAGCCTGATCTCCATGTGGACAAAATGGCCGCCAGCATGCCTTCGAGTCAATTTATGACACAGTAATTGGCAATTAACAAAAAAAAAAAAAAAAAAAATGACGGAAGAAATGGAGCCAATTTAGAATTCTTAATTGCGACCCAGCTCTTTCGCCTGCGACCCTGGGCTTGTTGACGTCCCCCGGAGCACAAGGAGTCTGGGCAGGTAGGAGATATAAAAAGGAAAACAAAAAAAAACAAAAAAAAAAAGTCTAATCAGATGGACGCATAATGACTTGCTTCTGAGGTGTGCCTATTGATTGCCCGAGTCTTGCGAGCAAATTAGCAGTTGGCTTAACGAGGGGCAGATGGTGGGGTTCGTGGAAAATGGACGGCTGCTGATGAACTGCTCACACCTCCGTACACGCTGGAACCTGCTCCGATCCTGCCTGCCAGAATTAGCATCTTTAGCGCCGATGAGGTATACTGCCATCGAGGGACAATTTCTAAGCTGACTATGCGTGATGTGAGGGGAAAGACTGGGTCCCTGGCTCTGGACACAGGGAGGTAGAATACCCACATATGGACGATGAAGCAGCCGGTGCAGCCAAAAAGCAAATTATAGAATGGTTTTTAATTGCTGAACTTCTGGTGTGTGTTGTTGTTCAATTTCATGGTTTCTGTTTATAACATAAGTAGAATTCCTAAGGATATAAATAACTGGAAGAATTAGCAAAGACAGAGATTGTACAAGCTTGGGAGTCCAGATTGGGAGTAGAGTGGGGTTGGTTAAGGAAAGGTTGAGCTATACATACCACTGGGGAAATGGACGGCTTAGAGAGGAAACATGTTTTATCATTATCATATTCTATACTATGGCAGGCAGATAAAGGTCTGACACCAGACTATGTAATCGCTGGAGACAATGGGTTTGCACTGCTCTATACTTATCTCTGTCTTGCTGGGGAAACAAAGCTGAATGTTATCTTTGTTGGGGAATGTTCTGATCGGGGTGGGCTGGTGACGGGGTGAGAGTTGTTAGTGTTACGTCGTGATCTTGGAATTGGGGTTGATTAGGTTAAGGTTCGGGGACTTCGGAATAGACAGGAATAGGGGGGTTGTTGGGGGGATGGTAAGGGGGGGTTTGGAGGGAGGGGGGGAGGGGGAAGGTAGGCACACAGTACACTTGCGCTTAGGCGGGAGGGACAGGAGTTCATGCTCTGATACCTTGGATGTCACACGGGTGGAACTAACACGGTGGTTCAGGGGAGGGTCCTTGCTGGGACGGCCCTCTCTTGTTTTTGATGGATCATACACACATGGGAAACTTCGATTTTGGGTAAAAGATTATGGTTAAAATGGGACATAGGATAACATCCTGGAATGTCTGTGGCATCCATTCCCCGGTTAAAAGGTATAAAATTTTGCAAGCTCTAAAACGTAATTTCACGGACATAGCGTTCCTGCAGGAAACCCACTTGACCGATTTAGAACATTTAAAATTACGTCAGGGCTGGGTGGGGACGGTACACTTTGCATCAGCTAGTTCTCGATCAGCAGGAGTAGCGATTTTGATAAAAAAGAATTTCCCTTTGCGGGTGTTGAAGGAAATTAAAGATCCTGAGGGGCGGTTTCTGATTTTAGAGACCGAACTACAACAGACCCCCATGGTGCTGTGCTGTGTGTACGCTCCTAATTCTCAGCAAGCGGGGTTTTATCGTAGACTCCAGCAGGCACTCCTTCCTTACCTAGATAAATATTTAGTACTGGGGGGAGATTTTAATGCTCTAAAAGATCCGGATTGGGACAGATTGGCGGCTGGTCCGTTGGCTGGACGGCCTAGTAAGGAATTGCAGACCCTAGAGGCCACCTTGCACTTAGCGGACTCATGGCGGACCCTGCATCCTTTTGAGAAGAGTTTCTCCCATTTCTCTCGTGCGCATGCAACTCAATCCCGCATTGATTATTTTTTTGTCAGTACCTCCTTCTTTTCCCAAGTCACTGAGGCAGACATTGGTGATGTCCTCATTTCTGACCATGCGCCCATTTGGCTTGATTTGAAAGCCGATCAAGTTCCGCCAAAAGAAAGGCACTGGAGGTACCCATATTTTCTTGCAGACGATTTGGTTTTTCAGCAGTACATCAGAGGGAAATGGGAGGAATTTGCTACATTGAACGCCCAGCATTTGGGTGACCCAGTTCTCTTTTGGAATACCGCCAAGGTGGTATTGCGAGGCGATATCATTTCTTATATAGTTCACTGGAGGAAATCTACCAATCAGAGATTGCTCCTTCTTAGTGCACAGTTAACGGGTGTAAAAAGAGAGCTTATAGCGCAACCTTCAGGCTCTCGACGCGCTGCCTATCTAGCTCTGCAAACCACGATTAATTCCCTTTTACATCAAAGGGCCACTAAAAGTATTCATTACTATCAATATAAATTATATCAATTTGGGAACAAATCAGGGAGGATGATGGCGAATTTAGTGCGCTCCGTGGGTGGCTCAAGTCATGTTACGGCCTTGCGGGCAAATAAAGGGCAGGTTGTAAATGATACCCATGATATTCTAAAGGCCTTTCAAGAATATTACACTGAGCTCTACAAGACAGGGGGATGGTCTCCTGCAAAATGGGAATCGTTTTCGGCCCGTGTTCAACTGCCCTCCATCACTGTGGCCCAGCAGAGATGGTTAAATGAGCCGATTCGGGAGGAAGAGGTTAGTAAAGTCATTCGGACCGCTAAAAAATTAAAGACGCCTGGACCAGATGGCTACAGTGCGGAATTCTACCAGTGTTTATTAGAACCCATGAAGGGTCTTTTACCCTTGGTGTTTCAGAGTTGGATCAGTTTAGGTTCTTTTCCTCTGTTGGGTAACATGGCCCACGTGACCCTAATCCCCAAACCTGGCAAGGATCCGTTGGAACCCACAGCGTATCGCCCCATTTCACTTCTGAATGTGGATCATAAATTCTTGGCTAAAATTTTGGCTAATCGCCTGGGTACAATCTTACCTTGCCTCATTCAACATGGTCAGGTGGGCTTTGTCCAAAAACGTTACGCCCTAACCAATATTAGGAAGATCATGGCTGCAATGACACTTTGTGAACGAGCAGATATCCCCTTTTTACTGGTCAGCCTAGACGCAGAAAAGGCGTTTGACCGCGTAGCATGGGGCTATTTGTTCCAAGTACTCACAGAAATGGGGTTTCAAGGGTTTTTCTTGGAGGCGATTCAGCTACTCTACTGTGACCCTCACGCTAGATTGATAGTTAATGGTAGCTTGTCTTCTCCTATCCCAGTACAACGGGGAACGCGTCAAGGTTGTCCCCTATCTCCCCTTTTATTTTTACTGACACTAGAACCGTTGCTCATAGCACTGCAGGAAACTCCTTTGATACGAGGCGTGCAGTTTTACTCAGGTGCAACCAAAGAGATTTTTAAATATGCCGCCTTTGCAGACGACATCTTGGTCTTTCTCACATCCCCAGCCCGCTCTTTACCGACGCTACTAGCGCTTTTTAAAGCTTTTGGGGAGTTTTCTGGCCTGCGCATTAATTGGGACAAGTCGGAGGCGTTAGGCTATCCTGCCACCTTGCAGGCCGGTTGGCAGGATCCATTTCCACTGCACTGGTCCGCCTCTGTGCTCAAGTACTTGGGAGTTTATCTTTCCACCGATTTGAGCTCCATTTACTCTCTTAATATTACCCGATTATTGAATTTGACGAAAGAAAAACTGTGTCATTGGAGGGGGCTTCCGTTATCATTGGGTGGGCGCATTAATTTATTTAAATTAATTATCCTACCTAAATGGCTCTACGTAATACAGAACCTCCCGTTTACCTTTAACCGGAAAGATAGAGAGACCCTGGACCAGTGGCGTAGCCAGAATTGATTTTTTGGGTGGGCACAAGGTTAACATGGGTGGGCTGTAGGCATGCAGGTCTACTAGTTGTTTTTTTACTGATAAATAATGCCAAATTATGCAGCATAGCATTCACATCTACGCCTAAGTATGAGGTTTACTTAATGATACAAACATAATTCACGGTGATTTGTGGTACTTTAGCCTTCTTATTATTACGATTTTATACACGGCTCCTACCTGTCCATAAATTTTGAGAGAGCGGTTGTGTTGCTTATATTTAAATTGCTAACATCTCAAAATATAGATATATATTTTTACCTTTGTTGTCTGATCTTTGTATTTTTCTAATCAGTTGGTCCTGGTCTCTTTTTCCCATTTTTTTCCCTTATAGCTCATTTCATAATTCCTTTTCAGTGTCTTTCTTCTATTACTGTCTTCTTCCCTTCCACACACACACACACATACACGCTTTCTCTCACAGACTCCCTCTCACACACTCAAGCTGTCACTCTCATATGCTCTCCCCCCCCCCCCCCCCCCCCACAAGCTCACATTCAAGTTCTCACTTTCTCACCCCTCCCCAGGCTTATATTCTTATGCACACACAGACGCACATCCAGGCACCCATTCTCACCCACACACATAAACCCAGACTCCCATTCTCACCCACAAACCCATGCTCCCAGTCTCACCCACACATATTCAAGCTCCCATTCTCATCCATACATATACACATTTAAGGTACTATTCTCACCCACACATACACACATTCAAGCACCCATTCTTATCCACATATTCAAGCTTCCATTCTCACCCACCCACACAAACCCAGGCTCCCATTCTCAACCACACATACACACATTCGAGCTCCCATTCACCCACATATTCAAGCTTCCATTCTCACCCACATACACACCCAGGCTCCAGTTTTCACCCACACACACTCCCATTCTCATCCACACATACACATTCAAGCACGTGCACAGCTTCCGCTTTCTCCCCCAGAGCAGGAAGATCAGCTGCCTCTCCTGCTGCCACCGGCCTCCTGCTATCTTCGGGCGTCGGGCCGTACTGCCCGCTGAACTTCCTGTCGGGGGGGGGGGTAGCGGAAGCGCAGCGCACAACATCCGCTTCCTCCCTCCCCCCCCCCCCCCCCGACAGGAAGTTCGGCGGGCAGTACGGCCCGACGCCCGAAGATAGCAGGAGGCCGGTGGCAGCAGGAGAGGCAGCTGATCTTCCTGCTTTGGGGGGAGGAAGCGGAAGCTGCGCGCGGCGCTTCCGCTCCCCCCCCCCCCCCCCGGAACAGGAAGACCGGTTGGCCATACGGCCGCAGCAGCGCTTCCCCGTGTGCCGTGATGGCGCGCGAGGCATGGGTTCTCTTGTTCGCTGTCGCGGGGATGGGATCCCGCGACAGCCTTGCAGTTCCGGTGCCAGTTGGGTGGGCCTGGGTCTAAGTTGGGTGGGCACCTGCCCACCCAGGCCCACCCGTGGCTACGCCACTGCCCTGGACAAATTACTTCGCACATTTATATGGAAGGGGAAGAAAGCCCGTATCCCCCTGCGTTGGTTAAAAATGAAATGGGGTGAGGGTGGTATGGGAGTACCGGATCTGAGTAGTTATGTGGTGGCGGCAAATTCACGCTTGGTCCGAGATTGGATTTCTGGAGATTCTACCTTTCTTAACCTTGTGGCAGAACAAACGCTGGTGGATCCCATAGATATCCGATTTATACTGATGTGTCCTGGTAAGGAACTGACCACTGCTATTAAACAGAACCCCCTTATAACACCTCTCCGACAAGCCTGGCAACATCTGACAAAATATCTCGGTCTTCCTGTATGTAATGCGTTTCTGATGCCTATTAGGGGTAATCCACATTTTACTCCAGGATCTCAGAATAGAGTGTTTCAGGAATGGCAGCAAAAGGGTATAACCATGTTGGGTCATGTTACGGACGAATCCGGGGTTCTCTTCCCTTTTGAGACCTTCCAAACGTTATATGGTTTGCGGGATAATCATTTATCTGGTTATTTGCAGATCCGTCATTATTTTCACTCACTTCCTGCATCTTGTAAAGTTTTAGGCCACCTTCAGGCTCTTGAGTGGTTTTTTCAATTGGGTAAATCCTATGGCCCCTCACTTTCAGACTATTATAAGGTACTTACTAAAAATTTTGCCCCCGAAGCTTGTATTCGAGCGACGGAACGCTGGAATAGGGATGGGTTGTTTCAGGTGCCTCCTGGAGTTTTTAAGGCGTCGATGCGTATGTCTATAACTATTACTAGTAATATGTATTATAGAGAAATGCAAGTCAAACTGTTATATAGAGCCTATATTACACCACAAATCGCCTTTCATGCGCACCTTGTACAGAATGCATCCTGTCCAAAATGTTCGTGTATTAAGGGGACGCTGTCCCATGTTTTTTGGGAATGCTCGGGAACCCATTCTTATTGGGAGAAGATTGTGCGCTATCTAAGTGGGTTGTTAGATGTAAACTTGCCAGTGTCCCCATATATGATTCTATTTGATTGTATCCCCCGACCCTTGATTAAGGGCCAGGAACTTAAATGGTTTATTCGTAAAGCCTTTGCAGTAGGGAAAAAATTGTTCTGCTTAATTGGAAAGAAACCATGAATCCCTCTTTCTGGACGTGGCGCATACATCTCCATCGCCTAATGCAACTAGAAAGCTTAGCTTCTCAGACGGACCCGCAAAGACGAAGCCGCTTTCTCCGTATTTGGAATGGATATATACAGGCATTACCACATCGAGCTCGAAGTTTGATTCTCAACTCTTGAATGGACCAAATAGACAAGGAAGTCATCACTCGTGTGTTCTTACCTGTGATATTTATGGACATGAACTGGGACTTGCATAAGGGGGGTGGGTAAAAGGGAAACCTGTTCAATTTTCTGTTACTGTTATTGTGGTTTGGAGTTGGGATATCGAAGAAACTACATATTGCTAACTCCCGATGTATTGTTGAAACATTTCCATAATAAAAATTATTTACAAAAAAAAAAAGTGGAAGGAAGGGAAAACGATTGCTGGTATGGTTTAAGAGCAAGGTGAAAGGCTATTTTAGTCAAAACGTCTTCTTTCGAAAATTGGTAAAAGGATCCATCTGGAAACAAGAGAGGCATTAAGCATTGACAAGTTTAGAAGTAACTAACTACTCAAGAAAAATTCTCCACTCAGTTAAGCAACTAATGCATGTAAATGCAAAATAGATTTTGTTGGGAGGAAAGACTTTAGAGGTGCTTTGATGCTTCTCCATAAATATAAACTGCAGAGGCATATACTCATGTGTAATCACTGGTCTAAAAAACCTCCATTCAACCCATTCTTTATTTGAAAAAAAAATGTCATTCAAAAGAGAGCACACAGGGGTTTTCCTTCATCAAGGCTGCAGCAGCTTGCAGTCTCAACAGGGCTGAAAAACCCTTCTTGACAGGTCCAAAACACATCAGTTACAGCTTGATTCACAGTGTAAGGCTCCACCATATGATAAGCTTATTGGAGAAGGAACTTGTTTATAGTAGCTTGCTACATGGAGAATGTCATAATACCTCTGTGTTGCTCCCTGGTGAGACCGCACCTAGAGTACTGTGAGCAATTCTGGTTGCTGCATCTCAAGAAAGGTATATAATTGAACTGGAAAAGGTACAGAGAAGGATGACCAAAATAATAAAGGGGAAGGAACAGCTCTCCTATATAGGAAGACTAAAGAAGTTAGGGCTGTTAAGCTTGGAGAAGAGACAGCTGCGAGGGGATATGATAGAGATCTATAAAATCATGAGTGGAATAGAACAAATAAATGTGAATCTGTATTTACTCTTTCTTTCATAAAATACAAAGACTAGGGGATACACTATGAAGTTAGCAAGTAGCCCATTTAAAATAGGGGAGTTTTTTTTCACTCCATACATCATTTAACTCAAATTCATTGCCAGAGGATGTGGTTAAGGAAGTTAATGTAATTGGGTTTAAAAAAAAAAAGGTTTGGGACAAGTTCCTGAAAAAGCCCATTAACTGTTGTTGACCAAGCAGACTTGGGGTGGGGGGAAGCCACTGCTTATTGCTGAGCGTTAGCAATATGGGATAAATTTACTTTTTTGGATCTCTCCATTTACTTGGGACCCGGATTGACCACTGTTGGAGACAGGATACTGGGCTTGATGCACCCTTGCCACCATACTGGGTCAGACCAATTATGTTCTTAATTTAGGCTTCTGTCTGGGAACAGCCCTGTCACTGATAATGATGTTGCTGTTCTATTGTGGTTGGTATCTGTCCTTCTGCCCAGTGATACTGATGCTAACCTCTGTAGCCACTTTGCAGTGGGAGGCTGAATTAGCCAGATTTACCAATTGCAGCCTGGAAGGAGACTGACTGAGCACATCTTGTTCCATTCCCAGGCAGTCAGTACAGAAGCACGGACTCTTCTCCTCCACCTACAGTCAAGCAGCTCTTTGGTAATCCACGCAGGCTTCAGAACCCGCTGCTATCCAGCCTGACCCCTGAGGGTGTGTATGTATGAGGCCTTGATTTGTGAAACTGCTTTGTAACTACTAAGCAAATAAGGAATGATACAAAGGGCCAAGGGTGCACTCATCTGCATGAATCTCTCCTCTCTCTATGCTACAAAAAAACAACTCCTGCGCAGCCGCAGTGAGTGGGTTATCTGTCAGTGCTTGAATATTTTACTCTAATAGGAGCTGCTTCCCCTATAAAGAAAGTGTCCTGGAGTGCACTCATGGAGTGGTGTCTTGGGTCTGAAGGTAACCTATGGCTAGTGTTCCTTCTTTGGCAAGAATACTTGAAGGAGAGACTTACCCTGCTCTGTAATCTCTCTCTGCCTGGCCATGGGATACACTCACACTGCCATACCTCCCTTCTTTCTCTCTTATTTTAAAGATCAGTGAATTTGAGGAGGTTTTACTCTCTTCTGCTGGGGACTTCTGGTCTGGAGCTAGCACTAGGCTGTGATATCGTTGCAGTTCTTCAGACTCTGAGCACTTCCTGTACTGGAGTTTTGGAGTTGAACAGTTTACTAGGTTAGTGGCTAGGAAGCAGAGCAATGCACTAGCTGTGACACTGCAAGCTTCTAATCCTCTGAAGATTAGCGTGCTGTGTTAGGGCGCACACACACAAGTGCTAGGAAAAACCTTTCCACAGAACATGTCTACTTGAGGAGTGGAACTGCTGTCCAGGAGTCACTTGGCCTTTGGCGTCCATTTTTCCAGCACAGTCTGACCTGATCTGTAAGAGATCTCTTTATGAATCTGTAAGCAGGGAATAGCCGGACGAGCAGGTCTGAACAAGCTGGCTCCCTGCCCTGATGGGTACTGGTTAGGTATTTGTAGAGTGTGCATAAAATGTGGTAGTGCTTTGCTGTATTTTACTTCTTCTGTACCCCACTAATGAGAACAGCCTCTCTTCCCTGAAGGCTCTGGGCTGCTCTAGTGAAAGATAAAGAAGTGTTATCCCACTGCTCACTTTAATAGTCTGTATATAAGGTGTGTTACAAAATAAATCTTAATTTTAAGCAAACGAAGGGAGGAGCAAATGTTATCCCCACTATTATTAAAATGCTCTATTCTAATTTTGTTAGAGAATTATTAGCAGGGTGGGTTGTAAGCTGAAAAAGAAAATTATTCCTTACCTGCTAATTTTCAGTCCAGACCGTTGGTTATGTCCCCCTTCCAGCAGATGGAGTCAGAGCAAAAACTGAGAGGGCAGTCCCTCATAACTGGTGCGCCCTCTGTAAACCTTCAGTATTAAGAATATCCAAGCAATTAAGGAAAAACACCTTGGATGGCTCAATACAAAATTGAATAGCAACTGTAAACAAGTCTAAGCAAAAAACTTGCAACCTGAACTCCTAATCAATCCCAAACCTGATCCTGAAATAATTACACAGTCGAGCTGAAAGATTATCCCAAAGAACCCCCAACAATCCGTAGGGTGGGCGTCTGGACTGATCCATGGTACTACAGGAACAAAAATTAGCAGGTAAGGAATAATAATTTCTTTTCCCTGAACGTATCAGGATCAGTCCAGACCGTGGTATGTACTAAAGCTTGCCTAAGTAGGGTGGGCCACTGATAGCCCAACTCGAATGACCTGAGAACCAAAGGAGCCCACGATCGGTGGTTGAACATTCAAGTGATAGTGATCGCGAATGTGTGTAACGACTTCCAGGTAGCCGCTCTGCAAATCTCCTGCGGCGAGGCCGCTTAGCTTTCTGCCCAGGAGGCTGCTTGAGCTCAGAGAGAATAAGCCTTCATACCATCTAGGGGTGGATGCCCAGCGCCAAAGTACGCCGTAGAAATTGCTTCCTTTAGCCGGTGGGAAATGGTGGATTTAGAAGCCTTGTTTCCCTTCTGGGGACCAGTCCAGAGGACAAGAAGTGATCCGATAAACGGAAGCATTGGTAACCTCCAGACATTGAAGGAGGACGCACTTGACATCAAGGTGTCTAAGCTCTCTGGAAGGACGGCAGCTCCACCAATTGATTCAAATGAAAGAACGAGACCACCTTTAGTAGAAAAGATGGTACGGTACACAAGGATACCCCTGAATGCATGAAGCGTAGATAAGGCTCTCTACATGACTAGGCTTGAAGCTCCGAAATTCTGCGAGCAGAACAGATAGACACCAGGAATACTGTCCTGAGAGTGAGGTCATTGAGGGTAGCTCTCTTCAGAGGTTCAAACGGTGGACCGCCTAGAATTCGAAGGACCAAATTCAAGCTCCACGAAGGACCCAAATTGTGTATCAGTGGCTTCACATGCTTTACTCCCTTGCCCTATGTCGGGGTGCGATGAAAGAGTAGTTCCATCCTGATAATGGAGGGCACCAAGGGCTGCCACCTGTACTCTGAGGGAATTGTAGGCTAATCCCATCTCCAGACCTTGCTGCAAGAAAGATAAGATCTGGGGTATTGTTGCATGACATGGAGAAAGCTGTGTGGACTGGCACCAAGACTCAAAAACTTTCCAGATCCGGACATAGGTCATGGAAGACTTTCTAGCCTTGAGAAGAGTGGAGATAACAGCCTCTGTGTACCCTCCTCTTCTCAGCCGGCTCCGCTCAAAAGCCAGGCTGCTAGACAGAAGCGTTCTCCCTAGGCCCGGTCGGAGAATGTTAGGCAGGTGTCTCAGTCGAAGCAGGCCGTCCACTGCTAGGGTTGACCAAGTCTGCAAACCACAGCCGTCGAGGCCATTCCTGAGCTACCAGGATCATGGGCCCCTGGTGACTCTTCTTCGGAGCACCTTCCCACTAGGGGCCAAGGCGGAAAGACATAGAGCAGGAGGTCCCACGGCCACGGGAGGACTAAGGCATCGACGTCCTCTGTGCCTTGTTCTTCTTCTGCGACTGAAGAAGCACGGAGCCTTCGCGTTCCTTTGAGTGGCCATTTAGATCTAGATGGGGAGTCCCCCATTGCATGAAGAGGAGTGACACTGCTTCCTGGGACAGCTCTCTCTCCTCAGGATCTAAGTGTTGGCAACTTAAGAAGTCTGCTTGAACATTGTCTATGCCTGCAATGTGAGACACTGCCAGATGGGTCAAATGGAGTTCCGCCCACGGCATTAGCATTGTTGTCTCCTGAGTGACATGGAGACTCCTTGTCCCTCCCTGAACGTTGATGTACGCCACTGTCGTGGCGTTGTCGGAGAGGATTCGGACTGCTCGGCCTTGGACTAGAGGCAGAAAGCGCTTCACCGCCAGATGAACCGCTCTTGTCTCCAGACAGTTGATGGGCCACATTGACTGAACTGGCATCCACTGCCCCTGCGTCGATTGGCATCCGCACAAAGCCCCTCAGCCGGCGAGGCTGGGCGTCTGTCGTAATGATCACCCACTGCGTAACCTCTAGGTCCACCACTCTTAGCAAGTGATCCAGGTTGAGCCACCAGGTCAGACTGCCGTGGGCTAGAGATGATAGCGGCAGAAGAGTCTGAAATTCCCGAAACAGACTTCCACCTGGAGAGTAATGCTCTTTGCAAGACACACATTTGGGAAATGCCCAAGGCACTACATCGATGGTGGAGGCCATGGAGCCCATCACCTGGAGATAGTCCCAAGCAGTGAGAAGTCGGAGGTTCCGAAAGGAGAGATTGGGCCCGATCCAAACAAAGAGAGACTGTAACCACTTTGGTGCTGAAATGAGCTCCCAAAAAGTCGAGTGACTGTGCCGGAGTGAGGCTGCTCTTGGTAAAATTGACGATGCAACCTAGCGACTGGAGGAGAAGTAATTCTCTTTTTCCACTGAGTGCTGGCACAAATCCGTGGACTTCACCCAGATGAGCCAGTCGTCCAAATAGGGATGGACCAGAATCCCTTCCCTCATAGGGCCACCACCACCATAACTTTGGTGAAGGTGGGAGGAGAGGTCCCCAGGCCAAATGGCACGGCCTGGAACTGGAAATGCTGCCCTAAAATCTTGAAGCGGAGGAAGCGCTGATGCTCCTACAGGATGGGGATATGAAGATAAGCCTCCGTCAAGTCCAAGGACGTGAAGAACTCTCCCTGGTGTACCGCGGCAATCACCGAGCGCAGGGTTTCCATCCTGAAGAGTGGTATCTTGAGCGTCCTGTTGCCCATCTTGGGGACTACGAAGTAGACTGAATAATGGCTGAACCCTTGTTCCGGCAGCAGGAGAATGGTACCCAAATCCAAGAACTGATCCACTGTTTGTCGCACTGTTTGAGACTGCACGGAGAAAAGACAAACTTGTCTCTGAGAGGTCGAGCAAATTCTAAAGCGTAACCATGCCGTAGCATATCCAAGACCCACCTGTCTAAGCTGATTTTGATCCACTCCTCGTAGAAGAGGGAAAGATGTCCTCCTATTCTGGGAACTGAAAGAGTGGACCGACAGCGTTTCATTGGGTAGATGTAGCAGAAGCTCTGTGCGTAGAGGAGTTCCGAGCTGGTCTCCGACCTTGAAAGGAATGAGACCTGGACTGCGACGACGAAGAGGGAGTCCTCTGAGGCACCGGTCTAGTCTGACAATGCCGTTGGCCTCTGAACCGGGTCCACATAGTGACAATCTTCCGGCAATTTATGTACCTTTATTCTTTCCAAGTGATTTAATGATCTGGTCCAACTCATCTGGGGCGGACCCATCAATGTCCCCGTCTACATCCCCAAGGCGAAGGTCCTGCGACCCAGGGTCTGGCAGATTAGGAGCTAAAGACCCCGAGGAATTAACAGCTGTCTGTCTTAACTGTCACCTAGAGGGATTCAACACCCCTGATGGCCTGGGGACATTTGCTGGTATAAATCCCTCTTCCTGCCATTCAGCCTCCACTTCTTAAAAAAAAACCAAAAACCTGTGCATTAAAATCAACCTTAGAGACAGCAGACATTTTTCTTCTAAGGCCTCCTGGGGCAGGGGCCGCATCGGGAGGAGAGGCAGGCTCTAGGTCAGCTGCTTGCACAGGGCTTAAATTAGGTGTAATAAAAGTACAAAATCAGTAGTAAAATGAGATTTCCCTTCCCCCATCTGGGAAAAACAGGTGCAGCAGGCTGGCTCTCCACGTGTGGATACAAAATGGCGATCGCAGCCTCGGGAGGAGGAGTTGCCAGGGGAACGGCAAAGTCCTTCTGTGCCTGGCTGTGGTGAGTGGGAGAGAGAGAACTGCTCTCCGCTCCGTCCTTGCACAGGGTAATGATTAATAAAAAGTAAAAACCTTTCCTCTCTTTCCTTTCTTTTTTTTTCCCCTTCAGGCAGCCTTTTGTCTGCCGCAGCACACTGTACCGACTATTTCAATGTGTTATCCACTATGACACCTAGATCTCTTTCTTGGGTTGTAGCACCTAATATGGAACCCAACATTGTGTAACTATAGCAAGAGTTATTTTTCCCTATATGCATCACCTTGCACTTATCCACATTTTACTTCTCTGACAAGAGACCAGCTACTTCTCAGGGATGTTAAAGTAACAGAGGGATTTTACTTCTGAGAGACCTGAAGTATGAGACTTCTCAGGGGTCTCCATGGGGAAGGGACTGGACCACCCCTCACAGGCACAAGAAATTCAGTGCTGCTACCTGTCTCTGCAACTGTTAGGCTGCCCTGAGGAAGAAACTGCATCTCAGGGCAGCAGGGGCTTGTGGGGGAGAGGTTGGACCACCACCATTCACCCATAAGGCAGCTGAAATACTGGCTATAAGAAAGAAAGAAACACTTACCCCCATATACAACAGAATAACATAAGCTGGAATGTACAAAACACATCTGTCACTGAAAGCAAAGTTCTGCCTGCAAGTCTCCACAGGCTGCCTTTTTTTTTTTTTTTTTTTTTTTTTTTTTTTAACTTTATAACTATGATCCATCCAAGGAAAGAATTAGAGGAAAAACAAAGAATAAAGAAATTCTGTAAACTATCCTCTAAATGAACTAGGAATCAAAGGTGCAACTGCCATCTGCTGGAGTCAGAGAAATACTGAAGGTTTACAGAGGGTGCACCAGTTCTGAGGGACTGCCCTCTCAGTTTTTGCTCTGTCTCCATCTGCTGGAAGGGGGACATAACCCACGGTCTGGACTGATCCTGGTACATAGAGGGAATGAGTAAATCGGGCACCAGAATATTTCTGATCTTTGCCACTGTGGTTAGCCCCTGTCTACTTGTAATCTGCTCTGACATGCCTGCCACATTTAATGGCTATGAATGAGCAGCATCACACAGAAATCCTTTTCCTGATGACTGACAGCTTTTAAAGAAGGAACCCTGAAATCTTTGTCACCTCCTCCTTTTCTGGATTCCTGCTGGTAAATATACTCTAGCCAGAAACATTTTGATATCTAGAGGAAATATGCTGCCTCTGTCCCAGTCACCTTCACTGTGGAAGCTAATAATTAGGATGGTCTGCTGCCCAACTGGTCTTCTCTGGGATTTCTTATAATCTTATAACCCCATTCTCTCCAAAGGATGTCCACAACTAATTACTTTTAGAGAATCAGCTAATCTTAAATATTATGTAACCTGATTTCCTCCAGTCTGTTTCTCTCTCTCTCCCCCCACCCTCCCCAGTACCCTGCTCAGGTAACAGGCCAGTTAGCTTGTCTATCTCTCTGCACCCCTCCCCCACCTTGCTAAGATGCCTCTTAGCTTGTCTCTTATTCTATGTCTTGCAGTCATGTCATCAAGCCAGAGCACCTGGAGGTAAAAAGGCGAACAATGGAGGATAATGTGTAACAATATCAAATAAAAACTTTTTATTCTGTAGAATTTCACATTTGTTTTGCTTCATTTTTATTGTGACTTAAGGCAGAAAAGTAACAGTTTGTCTTCCCTGAATGCAGCTCACTGAATGATAAAATGGTGTAGCTGCTGCCTTGGTCCATGTGATCTAATTTTATTTATTTATTTTATTACAACAAGATACTGAAAGCACAGATAGGAGAGTGCCCCTGCTGTAGGTGCACTTCTGAGCTTTTGTGGATGCACTGGACGGGACTTCAGATTATTCCTAGGCGATCCTTCGCTGGAGTATACATAAGCAGAGCAGCAACCACTATGCCATGCCTAGTATTTATTTATATGTTTTATATACTGTCATTCCATAGCAAGATGACATTGCTTTACAAAATTAACATTCATAATTTTAGAACAATACATATAGAATGAAATGCTTACTAAAAAATATAATGAACGATACCCCCTCTAAGGCTGCCATAGCCCACAGCTCCATTGTCACCATCCCATTCTATTACCATGAGCCAGGCTGTTAGCCCTCTGCTTAAAATCAAGATTGCCAGGAACTGGTTGACCGCTGCCAAGAGCTCAAGCCACAGTCTCTGCTTAATACCAGTTCAGTTACTATGCCAGGAGCTGCACCCTTCCCTGGGTGCTTTGATGAATAGTTTGTGTACATAACCTGAATTCTGTGCTGAAGCTTCTCCTAAAACAAGTTTTGGAAGGGGTGCAGGCCCAAGCTGCATTTATTTTTCATTCTTGTTTTGCATGGAAGGAGGGCAGGGTAGAAAATGCCTGGAGCACTGGAATAGAGTGGCCCTTTTTGTTGCTGGGGTCCTGGCCTGAGCACATCTCTGTGCAATAGTCATAGCTGACTTGTAGCCATCAAAGTCTATGGCAGGACATGAAAGGGGGCTGAGCCTTGTATGCGAAGGTGAGGCCAAAGGCATTTCTGGAGATGCAGGGTTAGGAGGATGCCTGCTCTTCTCTTTGCGTGGGCCTTGAGGTAGCTGCTTGTGGTCTCTGTAATAAGATTCTTTAATGTCCCTACAAATCAGTACTCTTAAATGATATGGTCGTCAAAGCATTCTGCAGCCAGGCCCAGTGCAAAGGTATTAGGCACATCTTATAGCCCTCCTCCCAATTACAAATTATGCATTTATATCATTTTATATGAAAAAGGATATTCAAAGTATAAGCTTCTCTGAGGCAGAAATCTATGTACATTGTTTAAATGCATTGCCGTGACTACTACCGTAAGAAAAGCCTGCAAAGATGGAACTCATACAGTATTAGACTGCCAGACCAACACTGTTCCTGCTTCTCTCTTCTGCCCAGGGAGGGGTTCAGCTCTCTTCTGGCTATGGGGGCTGATGCTGCACCTTTTTTTTTTTTTTTCTGGCCCTAATGCTGCAATTCTGTTCGTGCTTGTTCCTGCCCATATGGACCTATGTGACAGGACTTTTTCTGCTGGGCCATGCGAGTGGGAAGAACAACGAGCTGCAGTGGCTGTGGTCCTGCTGCTGCAGCTGCCTAGTGCCCTCCCTGTCCTTACCTGCAGCCATATACCATGTAGATTAAAAATAAGTATACTCACCAGGACCATCTTGCAGTAGGGGGCATAACCTTCCCCATTATCTTGTAAACTACTGCATTTATAAGTGTCTTCTGTCCTCTACTGGTCAAAAGTGGAATTGTTCATTTCTGGAAACTATTAATAAAGTGAATGGGGCTGTATAAAATGTGTTTGCTTAGTGTTTTGTGTCCTGCATATTGGCAAGCTTTTATCATTAAGAAAATGAGGCAGTTTCCCAAAAAAAATAAAGAAAGAAATCCTTTTTATATACACCTACCCCTTCCTCTCTCAATCAGGCTCAGGTCGGACATTCTGCCTCTGTCCCTTTTCAACTGCCTATGTCTATCAGACCACTCTCTGCTGCTGTGAGTCCACTTGGTGACCTTTTCTCTCAATGGCACCCTACTCCCCCTCCCCCCCCTTTTCATGTGTCCCTGCCTCATACCTTTGGGAACATCAGAACTATGAAGGGCCCATTATGTGCAAGGGCTGGAATGGTCATGGACTGCACCAGGGGTGGCCAACTGTAGGCAGAGAGAGCCATAAACAGGCTTGGTTTTCAGGATATCCACAATGAATATGCATGAGATATTTGCATACATTTATTTATATAAATGTATGCATGAGATATTTGCATACATTTATTTATATATAAATAAATGAAATGTATGCAAATATCTCATGCATATTCATTGTGGATATCCTGAAAACCAGAGCAGTTTGTGTCTCTCAAGTAAGGAGCTGGCCACCCTATACAATATATACTGTCATGTTGTTGATCTTTTAAGTGGTTTCCCCAGGAATAAGATGCTACTAGAATTCTGCACAAAGGCATCTTGGCTCTGAAGAAGTCTTAATTTACTTTCAGCAAATGCTTCACCCAATTCCAATTCTCTCATTTGATTATATAACTTCAATCTTTGGGCCTCACGCAGCCTGTGCTTCCTTGGATTATGAACCTTTCTTGCAGTCCTGACCATAGTACAGTTGAGTAGGGAACTGGACTAGCCAAGGGCCATATTTAAAAACCAAGACCTTAATGAAATGATTCAGGTTGGAAGTGGGGGTCAAAATTGTTGCCTTACGCCCATGAGCTGTTCTTCATTAGGCTTCTGGTCCCGGATTAGGCAGAAACAATGCAAAAACTAGGTTATAAATAAATGCCTGCTTTGAGTAGTGACTGAGATATATTTGCTCACTCTCACATTCTGTGACTTTGGAGTCTGTGAGATTTTTTCTTGGACACTATAACAATGCTATTAACTAATGAGGCCCTTTGTCATGTGCGACCTTCACAAAGGACCTGTGTGGTCGGGAAAGCTGAGCTTGTGCTGCAAATTTGTTTTTGTTTGTTTTGGTCCAATAAAAGGGATCACAATATAGCTACTGAAACTGCATGACTTTTATTTAGGGCAACCTGCATGGGGTGTTTTCTTCATCAATAAAAAAAAAATGTCAAGGCTGGCATTTGCCCATGAGCAAGGTAGAAGTCACAGAGGATGGAGTTGGAATTGGAGGAGACTGACTTGCCAGGCTTTCACAGTGTCACTAGTAACTAGTTTAAGTTACGTGACAAGAGTTAGTGGTAACACCTACAAGTTACGTTCCTAGCTAGGTCACTACTAATTATGTTTCTTGTTAACTTTCAAGGATGGCTGTGAAGTTCAGAGAGACCCTGCATGGCTGCCCATGAATTGCTTTCCAGACAGGTAACAGAGGGGGAAGAAACATACACAGCAACGCCTGCTGGAGGTGCCTTCACTTCCTGAGTGATCCAGCCATGGCATGGACAGTATCCCTGTCCTGAGGCAGCAAATCTGGCTGTCTCTTTTAATGGGAATGAGAAGACCCGGAGCTGAGTTCCAGCGATGAACAAAGATCGACGAAGGAATAGTGACACATGTCAGATGTTCATCAATCTGGCAAGACGAAAAGAAGAGTGGTTAAGAAAAGAAGATGTATTGGAGAAATAGGTGGCAGAGAACCCAGCATCTCTTCCATGGGAGGCTTAAAGGGGGCAGGGTGTATGAGAGTGTACAAGAAAGGATTAGAAATCTTTTAAATTGAAAGCCTCACCAAAAAGAAAAAAAAAACCCCACCCCACCCCACAACATCCCCAAACCAGAATCATCTCAATGATGTGGAGTTAGTTAAAACCAAAATGCTCAATTATTAATAGAAAATTTTCTAAGAGCATGATCTTCCTTTCTCTACCACTCTGTCTTTTTATCTCCAGCTTGCTCAGAACACCAAGCTGCGTTGAGATGTGACGATCCGGTTGATTCCTCAGGCAGTAGGGGACATGGGCCAGTGTTCACTTTCGCAGCCAGAACGGCTCATCCTGGCTGTGAAGAGAAAGGGGGAGCAGCTAAAAGCTTTATGCCTCAATGCTTGTGTTCTATGTTAACAGTGACAAGACTCTGCTCTGGTACTGTTTGTACACTGCCACCGCTGTTCTGTGTTGTGACTGCTCAACATGTATTATACACATGTCCACTCTGTTCTGTGCTGCAATACTGATTCTATGATAGCAGCACTCATCCTGAACTGAGTACAGGTTCACAATGCTTGTTCTGTGCTGGAGATATGGTCAAATACTCAGGAGAAAGGAAAAATTGTACCTACCCCCAAACTAAGAAAACCAAGAATGTAGATAGCTAGTTAGGGACCGATAAATAACAGCTCTGACATTCATTTTCTCCAGCTGTTTTCATCAGTATTTAGACAGTATTAATACTTTTGTTGCATCAATCAAAACAATATAAAGATTGTATTTAAAAAAAAATAAAATAAATGTATCCTTTTTACTCCTGATATCTTCTCTTCCTGTCCCCATCCTAGCTGGACCAAACACTGGAAGAACACCAGCTCTGAAAATGCACCCTCCACGCCACCTCTTTGTCCAGCTCATCTCTCCCCCTGACCCCATTCAGCATCCACACACGGTGTGGGTGATTCTGCTCTTCCCTACCCTCTGCACCCATGCATAATCCTCTTTCGCCAAGCCCACGCTGTATATGGGGAAACTCTCCTCCAGAGCACACCTAGCTTTTGCATTGGTGCTACTCATTTGTATTCTCCCTTCAGACCCAATGCAATCTCTGCACTTGCTCTCGTTCCACTAGAAATGTAATTTTCACCCCTGGACCGGGTAGCACCTGTGTCCTGAAAGCTGTTCATAGATAATCCAGAATGCTACTGCAAGGCTAATGTTTGGCTTAAACAAGAGGGAGTATATTACTGCTAGCGTAATGAGGTTGCATGTTACTAGAGCAAAGTTTCTAGACTAGAATATTTGCACCATCTATTAGAATAACCAGCATAAGGAACTATCAGTAAATATCATTTAAATTGTTCTAGGTCAAAAGCTTTTTCAGTTATTGCTCCAAAACTTTGGTCTAATGTACCAGTTCAGTTAAGACTAGAAACAGAGCTAGAGGGGCTAAAATCAGATCTGTTTAGGAAATATTTGGAGGTTAATGACTGAGGATTCTTGAGAGCAGTGATGAGGTGGGGGAAAGATTATAAAAGTGTTGTTGGAATACATTTTAGCATAAATGGATATGTTATAGCTGTAATCTGCTTTATACAACTTTTGCTGAGAAAATGTGAACTATGTTTTTAAATACATCTCTATCCCAGGCTAAGACAAGTTGATTATGGATTGGTTGAGTAAACAAATCATCTACACTAGTGTTTGTGAACATTCAAAGAATGATCCATGACATCTTAACTCCTGCTCAACTTATTTACTGCCTCTTAGAAACACAACTGGACCTTGACTGCAGAAGATACCTGCATCACAATGCCTTACATTTCTCACTAAGGTGGGTTCTCATTGAGGGGTGAGCAGCTGAGTTTAGATGCTTTGTATTCCATTTATTTTTTTTCCTAGGATGTAGCCAGATGGACCCAGGACCAATTGGTTATATGCTGCCCTGCTAGATGGAGACTGAGTCAGGTTTCAAAGCCGATGACCTTTGACCTCAGCCCTCCAATCTCTCTCCGTCTCCGAGCAGATATGGTCGTGCTTTCCCTCTGGGGCTCGCTGTACCCTTTAGAAGAAGAAATTCTACTTTTAAATTAGAGAAAGATTGAGGCCCTCTCTCCTGCAGTGATACCTAAAGTCCTTCCCCTTGTTTAGAATTCCTGAGGTGATTTCCGAGATCCCTCAGAGGTGGGCCTTGGAACAGTAGCCAGTTCCTAGCATGGACTTTGCTGCTGAAACCTTGAAAGGCAGTGGGTGCAGGAAGCAGAGCATGGCGGTGACAGCCAAAGCCCTCTTCCCCGCAGCTGAAAACAGTCTCTGTACTCAGCCAGTAAGCGCTGAGCCCAGGTAAGTTTAAAAAAAAACTAAAAAAAAAAAAAACAAAAAACCAGGATTCCTCCCAATTCAGAGATGATGGAGGGGTTTTGGTAAGACATCCTCTGGTCTCTTTGCTTGGTGAGCCGTACCACTGTTCCCTATCCCATTGGGCTAAGGGAAGTGGGCTAGGCTCTGCTTTAGGCACACCGTGTGGTAGGCCGGGGCGGCACCATCTTGCGCACCTTCTATTGCCCACCATAGAGCATTGGTACACACGGATGCAGCCTATGCACACGTGGCGCACATACATATGTGCCCAACTCTCTAGGCACAGAATTTAGGTAAAGCCAGACGCAGGAGCTGCGCATGTGCATGCCCATGTAGACACCCGAAATCTGTGTGCACAAAATTTTTAAGCAGCAAGGAAGGTTGCTTAATAAAGCCGTGAGAGCAACAGTACACAATAAGCAACCAAATGTCCAATCTTGTACAAATTTATTTATAGAACCAAAATGTGCAAATGAGCCCGACTCCAGCCGAGTTTCGCCCTTGTGAACAAGGGCTGCATCAGGGGCTAAAAACATATAATAAATATTTTATTAGTTTTATTCATTTTTATATTATTTATTGTTATTTATTGTATGTTTTTAGCCCCTGATGCAGCCCTTGTTCACAAGGGCGAAACTCGGCTGGAGTCGGGCTCATTTGCACATTTTGGTTCTATAAATAAATTTGTACAAGATTGGACATTTGGTTGCTTATTGTGTACTGTTGCTCTCACAAACCTTTTAAGCGCAAGCCAGCTGAACACGTAGCTACCATCCCTAATGGCTCCGGCAGCAAAGAAACATAAGTGCCATTCTCTTTGCGCTGCTGGTCATATGAGGGCTACACAGTCTGACCTGGATTCTTATATCAGCACTATGAGGAGGCCCACTGCGAGTAGGCCTCCCCCGCGGATGGGTCAGCCACAACCTTAGTCGCAAGTACCCTGGATCTGAGCAATCCCAGGGCTGGGTTTTCCGTGGAAGAGGGAAATCCAGCAGCACCTACCCCAGTACTTCCTGGACTAGGCAAGGACCCGGCTGCCTTCTCTTGGATGGAATTTTTTCAAGGCCTTCAAGCCTTCATACAGGCACAGTCTGCTTCACTTGCCTCTGGGTGGAGGGAACCCCAGCCGGTAAGGCCTCCTTCTCCTAGCCCTATCTGAAATCCTCAAGCCATGCCTTGCCTCACCAAGCATATCCTGGCAGGACCTCTGACAGCACGGATGAAGAAGGGGGACCCAGATTCCTTGGAAGATGGGGAAATCCCACCAGGTTTGGAACCATATTCGACCATGTTAAGTTCTTTCCACAGAGATGAATTGCCGGCCCTGAAGAAGCTGGGAGTTCTTAGGGCGGACTCTATGACGGAACCAAAGAAGAATCCCATTCTGGTTTCTCTATCGAAGCCTCTTGCTAATTTCCACTGCTGAAAGCCATCCATGAGTTGCTTGGCCTGGAATGGGACGCTCCTGAAGAGAGTTTTAAAAGGTGGACGAGCATTAGAAGCTCTATACTGGATCCGGCGGCAAGAGAAAGTCTATGTTTTCCTAAGGTGGATGCACTGGTCTGTGCCATTTTGAAGTGAACAACTACCCAAGTGAAGGGAGGAACAGCCTTGATAGGTGGATGGAGTCCATTCTTAAACAAGCCTTTGACACAATAGCAATGACCTTATAGATTGCTTCTTGTGCCCTGCTAGATCTTTCGTGCCTGCTGCTCTTTCAGGAGCTAGATGACTCGGGCAAATTCCAGAGGTTATGGAACCCGCTGTTGCCTTTTTAGCTGACGCAGGCTCTGACCTAGTCTATACTTCAGCCAGAGGGGTAGCCTCAGTGGTAGCAGCCAGAAGACAGCTCTGGCTGCGAAATTGGTCAGCAGATGCAACGTCTAAGGCAAACTTCACAAAGATGCTCTTTAAGGGATCACTTTTTTGGCAGCGAATTGAAAAAGCTGGCCAGTAAATGGGGTGAATCTCCAATGCCCTAGGTACCAGAAGATAAGAGAAAGCAGTTACAGTACCCTTCACCCATGAGAAGTGGATCCAGGGGCTCCAACACTTTCTCCTCTACCGAAACTCGATATTTCAGAGGTCTTGACCCTTTGGGAGGTCTCAGTCCTTTCGGAGTCGACAGCACAAGAGAGGGGCAGGTTCAGGTTCATCCCGAACTCCCCACTGAAGTTTTGCCAACCACCCTCGGAACGAGGAGATGGGGAGGGAGGGGTCAGCCTCTTTTACCAGCGGTGGGTTGAGATCACTTCGGACAAATAGATTCTGGATGTCATATGAGAAGGATACATGCTGGAATTTTGCAGCACTCCTCGGGACATGTTCATGATGTCTCCTTGCCATTCCTAGCACAAGCAGCAGGCAGTGGAGTCCACCTTGGTAAGGTGCCACAGGTTGAGGGCTATAATTCCAGTACCTGCACCCCAGGAAAATACGGGGCGTTATTACATCTATTTCATTGTATCCAAGAAGGAGGGTTCCTGTCACCCCATCCTGGACATCAAGAGTATCAACTGACATCTACGAGTAATTCGCATCCGCTCCATAATAATGGCCACACAACTGGGAGAGTTCTTAACCAGCTGGACCTTCCCAAGGCCTACCTTCATATTCCAGTCTGGCAAAGAACATCAAAGTTTCCTATGGTTGCAATACCAGGTCACCATTATCAGTTCAGGGTACTGCCCTTGGCCCTGGCCACCGCCCCCAGAACATTTTCCAAGATTATGGTGGGCGTAGTGGTTGTACTGAGAAAAGAGGGAATCCTCGTGCACCTGTACTTGGACTGGTTGATTCGGGCAAAGTCCATACAAGAGAGTTTCCAGGTGACTGGCAGGGTGACCTCCCTGCTTCAGGAACTCGGTTGGGTCGTAAACATGGACAAAAGCAATCTTAAACCCTCCCAGTCCGTGGAATATCTGGTAGTCCAGTTTGACACCAAGCAAGGGCAAGATCTGCCTCCCATCCACACAGTTAAGGAAGTTGATGTCGCAATAGCGTCGGCTGATGAACATCATACACCCGTGAACGGTAGCCTACTTCAAGTCCTCTATTTGATGGTGTCAACCCTGGAGGTAGTGCTGTGGGCGAGGGCACACATGCGACCACTTCCACATTCTCTGCTATCATGGTGGAACCCACTGTCTCAAGACTACTCGATTCGCCTCCACCTACCGATGGAAGTATGTTCTCGGTTCCAGTGGTGGCTGCAGGAAGCTCACCTGAACAAGGATGTAACCCTGACCCTGCCAAATTGGCTGGTCCTCATGACAGACTTGAGCCTTCAGGGCTGGGTAGCTCACTGTCAGGGACTGACAGCCCAGGGTTGTAGGACCAAGGAAGAGGCAGTATGGAACAAACTACTGGAAGCCCAGCCAGTCAGATTGGTATGTCTACAATTCAGTCACATGCTCCAGCATCAAGCATCCGCGTAATGTCAGACAACGCAACAACAATAGCCTACATCAACCGCCAGGGGCGAACCAAGAGACAGCAAGTGTCACAGGATATAGATCTCCTTATGGAATGGGCAGAAATACATCTACAGATGATCTCTGTCTCCCGCATAGCAAGAAAAGACAATGTCAGAACAGACTTTCTAAGTAGGGAGAGTCTGGATACAGGAGAATGGGTGTTGTCGGCCAAGGCATTTTCAGCTAGTGGTAGATTGCTGGGGCCTCCCATCCATCGACCCGCTGGCTGCATCTCAAAATGTGAAGATTCCCTGATTCTTCAGTTGCAGAGAGAACATAAGAACATAAGAAATTGCCATGCTGGGTCAGACTAAGGGTCCATCAAGCCCAGCATCCTGTTTCCAACAGAGGCCAAAACCAGGCCCCAAGAACCTGGCAATTACCCAAATACTAAGAAGATCCCATGCTACTGATGCAATTAATAGCAGTGGCTATTCCCTAAGTAAAATTGATTCGTAGCCATTAATGGACTTCTCCTCCAAGAACTTATCCAAACTGCACTAACCACATCCTCTGGCAACAAATTCCAGAACTTTATTGTGCGTTGAGTGAAAAAGAATTTTCTCCGATTAGTCTTAAATGTGCTACTTGCTAACTTCATGGAATGCCCCCTAGTCCTTCTATTATTCGAAAGTGAAAATAACCGAGTCACAAGTACTCGTTCAAGACCTCTCATGATCTTAAAGACCTCTATCATATCCCCCCTCACCCGTCTCTTCTCCAAGCTGAACAGCCCTAATCTCTTCAGCCTTTCCTCATAGGGAAGCTGTTCCATCCCCTTTATCATTTTGGTTGCCCTTCTCTGTACCTTCTCCATCGCAACTATATCAGTAGTCCCTGGGGATCAATGCTCTCATTCAGAGCTGGCTGGAAGAGGACTTGCTGTATGCCTTCCCTCCTTGGCCCCTGCTGGGCAGGGTCATTCACAGAATCTAGCACCACAGCTCTAGATTGCCCAGGCATCCGTGGTATGCGGACATGCAGAAACTCCTGGTTGAGACCCTCCTGTGCCTCCCCCTACACAGGGACCAGTCCTTCACGAGGATCCAACTCTATTCTGTCTTACGGTTTGGCCCTTGAGGGCTTGCCTGATGAAGCATGGATATTCAGCGGCAGTAATTGCCACTTTACTCCGCACAAGGAAGTTCTCTACATCCTTAGCGTATGTGCAAGTCTGGAGAGTATTTGAGGCCTGGTGCGAGGAATGCAGTGTTTCCTTTTGGACGGTCAAAATCCCACTAATTTTGGAATTTTTACAGGATGGCTTGAATAAAAGTTTGACCCTTAACTCCCTGAAGGTCCAGGTAGCAGCTCTCTCCTGTTTCAGGGGCGAGGTAAACGGAACCCACCTCTTGGCTCATCCAGACATGGCCCATTTTCTGAAAGGGGTAAAGTACTTCCGGTCATCCCTATGGTGGCTGGTTCCCTTGTGGAATCTTAATTTAGTATTGGAGTTTTTGGCAGGGCCCACCTTTCAGCCGCTGTGCAGTCCTTCCTTGCACTTGTTAACCCTGCAAACAGTGCTCCTGGTGGCTATATGCTAGTCTCGTTTCATCTCTGAACTATAGCCATTGTCATGTCGGGAACCGTTCTTCTGGATGTCTCCAGGAGCATTACAACTTTGTACCGTTCCATCCTTCTTGCCCAAGATAGTCTTGGAGTTTCATCTGAATCAGTCCCATTTTCCTTGCCATCACTAGCTAGGCATAAGGACATGGAAAAATACCACCTCCTCCTTCATTTAAACATCAGTAGGCTTGAGGTGCAGTATCTGCAAGTGTCTGAACTGGTCCGCAAGACGGACCGCTTGTTTGTTCTTCACAGTGGAAGGAGGCAGGGTGAAGCAGCTTCGCAGGCTACCATAGCTCACTGGATCAAGGAGGTGGTCCTGGGAGCCTATGTGGAGGCAGGAAAGCTATTACCCTCTTGGGTTAAAGCTCATTCCACTAGGACTCAGGCAGTCTCCTGCCGACATCTGCCGAGTGGTGTCATGGTCCTCCTTACACACCTTCTCCAGGTTCTATCATCTGGATGTTCAGGCCTGAGAGGACGCAGCCTTTGCTACTGAGATAGCACCGGGCAGAGTATATATTTAACCGCATGATGGTCGAGTGTTTAGCGTGTCACGCCTGCATGCATTATCTGCCAGGTGTGTCCAAATAGAAAAAGAAGTTAAGAACCGCTTTGTTAGGGCTACTGCCATAGGCTGATTTTCCCTTTTTTTTCTTTTAATTTGTCCCAAGGTGTGGATCCTTTCTAGGAGGGGAGAGGGAAATGTGAAAGGTCCAGCTGTTGTAGTGGATTTCCCTGCTCTGTTAGGTGACCAACTTTCCTCTGGGATGGTGCTGGAAGAACAGGTAGGACCCAGATTGAACACTCAAAGTAACATTTACTAATGATTTCTTCATAAATACATACATGTACAATCTGATAAGTAACTGGTTCCAAATTACAGCTATGCTCATGCTCTTACATTGACAAGATGGATTCTCTCTTTCCTCCCAAGTGTGTGTTTCTGGTACTAACTTCTGCGATAATATTCACCGCTCCTGTCAAGGGGGCAAGTAAATGGTAGTGGTGAGGGGGATCCTCTTACTCCTAAGCTCCACAAGCATCTCTTTCTTCAAAACCTCAGCCTGTGTCCTCTGCTCTGCGGCTTCCTTCTGATGGACCTTCCTTGGGGAAAGGTTTGTAGCAAAATAAAACCAGTCTGTTACAGCCCAGCTTCAGGGTGAGGAGGGATGGTACTAATCCTCCTCTCCAACCAGAAAGGGAAACACTTTCAAAGTCCAAAAACTCCCTTTCGGGCAATGAGACTCTGTAGTCCCTTCCCAAGCAGGAAGACAAACAAACATTCTCTGAAATGCTCCCTGGTCCACACGCAGGTCCCCACAGGCAGGCAGAGCTCCAGAGTCTCAATGCGTGGATGAGACGATGGTGCAGGGAAGAGGGATTCAGTTTTGTAAGGAACTGAAGAGCCTTTTGGGGAAGGGGGAGTCTTTGCCGAAAGGATGGGCTCCACCTTAACCAGGGTGGAACCAGGCTGCTGGTGCTAATCTTTAAAAAGGAGATTGTTCTTGTTTAAAAGCTGCTCTAAGGGGAAAGCTGACAGTCGCTCAGTAGCACATGGTTTGGAGGGAGGTATCTTCAAAGGATACTAATGATGCATTAGAATTAGGGCATCCCGAAAGTGAGGTTCCATTTATAGAAGTAATCCATGAGCCTGTAATTAAAAACTCACCTGAGCTAAAAGATTCCAGTGTATCCCTATCAATTTGAAAGCAGAATGAAAATACAAACAAAAAACACACTTTGAAATGTTTGTATGCTAATGCCAGAAGTCTAAGAAGTAAGATGGGCAAGGTTCCTCATGAGAGGCTTCTACGAAAAGTAAAAAGGCATGGGATAGGTGGCAATGTCCTTTCGTGGATTATTTATTTAAAAGTTTTTATATACCGCTAATAAGATTAGTATCAATCCATCTAGGTGGGTTACAGTAATACATACATAGACTTAATTGGCATCTCAGAGACATGGTGGAAGGAGAATAACCAATGGGACAGTCCTATACTGCTTACAAATTATATAACAAAGATACAAGAGAGGCAAGGTGGCGCTCGATGTCCAGGATGGCATAGAGTCCAACAGGATAAAGATCCTGCATGAGAATAAATGCACAATCAAATCCTTATGGGTAGAAATCACTTGTGTGTTGGGGAAGAGTATAGTGATAGGAGTATACTACCATCCACCTGGCCAAGATGGTGAGACGGACAGTGAAATCAGGGACAATAACCAAAAGGGGTAGTGCAGTAATAATGGGAGATTTCAATTACATTTACCCAGTCAATATGGGGTTAACAGCACCATATGCTACAGAGATAAAGTTCCTGGATGGAATAAATGACAGTTTTATGGAGCAACAGGTTCTGGAACCAATGAAAGAGAGAGAGCAATTTTATATCTAATTCTCAGTGGACACAGGATTTGGTGAGAGAGCGTAACAGTGGTGGGGCAGCTTGGCAATAAATGATCATAATATTATCAAATTTGAATTAATGACTGGAAGGGGGACAGTAAGTAAATATATGGCTCTAGCGCTAAACTTTCAAAAGGGAAACTTCTGATAAAATGAGAAAAATGAGAAAAAACTGAAAGGATCAGCTACAAAAAGGTAAGAAGTGTGCAAGAGGCTTGGACATTGTTAAATAATATCATCTTAGAAGCACAGTCCAGATGTATTCCACACATTAAGAAATGTGGAAGGAAGGCAAAATGATTACAGGCATGGTTAAAAAGTGAGGTGAAAGAGGCTATTTTAACCAAAAGATCTTCATTCAAAAATTGGAAGAAGGATCCATCAGAAGAAAATAAGATAAAGCATAAGCATTGGCAAGTTAAATGTAAGACACTGATAAGAAAGACTAAGAGAGAATTTGAAAAGAAGTTGGCTGTAGAGGCAAAAATTCACAATAAAAACTTTAAAAATATATCCGAAGCAGAAAGCCTGCGAGGGAGTCAATTGGACCATTAGATGATTGAGGGGTTAAAGGGGCACTTAAGATAAGGCCATCGTAAAAAGAGTAAACCATTTCTTGGCTTCAGTGTTTACTGAAGAGGATTTTGGGGAGATACCCGTTCCAGAGAAGGTTTTCATGGGTAATGATTCAGATGAACTGAACCAAATCATGGTGAACCTAGAAGATGTGGTAGGCTTGATTGACAAACTGAAGAGTAGTAAATCACCTGGACCAGATGGTATACACCCCAGGGTTCTGCAGGAACTCAAAAATGAAATTTCAGATCTATTAGTTAAAATTTGTAACACATTAAAATGATCCATTGTTCCTGAAGACTGGAGGGTGGCTAATATAACCCCAATATTTAAAAAGGGCTCCAGGGGCGATCCAGGAAACTACAGACCAGTTAGCCTGACTTCACTGCCAGGAAAAATAGTGGAAAGTGTTCTAAAGATCAAAATCACAGAACATACAGAAAGATATGGTTTAATGGAACAAATTCAGCATGGCTTTACCCAAGGCAAGTCTTGCCTCACAAATCTGCTTCACTTTTTTGAAGGGGTTAATAAACATGTAGATATAGGTGAACCGGTGGATGTAGTGTATTTGGATTTTCAGAAGGCATTTGGCAAGGTTCCTCATGAAAGGCTTCTAAGAAAAGTAAAAGGCATGGGATAGGTGGCAATGTCCTTTCGTGGATTATTTATTTTTATTTAAAAGTTTTTATATACTGCTAATAAGATTAGTAGCAATCCATCTAGGTAGTTTACTGTAATACATACATAATGAATTACTGTAAAAGACAATATGACAAATGTAAATACAAAAATAAAATATTAAATATTAAAAGGACAGCTAGTTAGGCATAAAACATTTTCTTAAGAATTTAGAGTAGGAGGAGTTAAAGATAGTTAAACAGAGAGTAGGATTAAATGGACAATTTTCTCTGTAGGCGCTAATTTCTTCCGGCACCGGGAAAGTGCACAGAAAAGCAGTAAAAACTGCTTTTCTGTGCACCCTCCAACTTAATATCATGGCGATATTAAGTCGGAGGTCCGGAAGAGTAAAAAAAGTTAAAAAAAAAAAAAAAAATTGGAAGTCGGCCGGCAGCTGTCGGGTCGAAAACCGGACGCTCAATTTTACCGGCGTCCAGTTTCCGAGCTCGTGACTGTCAGTGGGCTCGAGAACAGAAGCCGGCAAAATTGAGCGTCGGCTGTCAAACCCGCTGACTGCCGCTGCTCCTATGAAAAAGGAGGCGCTAGGGACATGCTAGTGTCCCTAGCGCCTCCTTTTGCCCGTTTTTACCGCCGGGCCTAATTTAAATACTGAATCGCGTGCACCAGTGAGTGGCTGGTTCGCCTGCTCTCCCACGGACTTTACTGAATCAGCCTGTCTTAGGAATGATTGGGAAGGGAATAGTGAATAAAACGGAAAATGTCATAATGCTTCTGTATTGCTCTATGGTGAGACCGCACCTTGAATACGGTGTACAATTCTGGTCACTGCATCTCAAGAAAGACAGAGTTGTGATGGAGAAGGTACAGATAAGGGCAACCAAAATGATAAAAGGGATGGAACAGCTCCCCTATGAGGAAAGGCTGAAGAGGTTAGAGCTGTTCAGCTTGGAGAAGAGATGGCTGAGGGGGGATATGGTAAAGGTCTTTAAAATTATGAGGTCTAGAACGAGTAAATGCAAATCGTTTATTTACACTTTCGGATAATAGAAGGACTAGGGGGCACTCCATGAAGTTAGCATGTAGCACATTTAAAACTAATTGGAGAAAATTCTTTTTCACTCAACACACAATTAACTCTGGTATTTGTTCCCAGGGGATGCGGTTAGTGCAATTAGTGTAGCTGGGTTTAAAAAAGGTTTGTATAAGTTCTTGGAGAAGTCCAATACCTGCTATTAATCAAGTTGAATTAGAAAATAGCCACTGCTATTACTAGCAACAGTAGCATGGGATATACTTAGTTTTTAAGAACTTGCCAGGTAGGGGTGTGCATTCATTAGCAACGTATTGGCAATCCGCAACATATATGCCATATTCGTTGTATTCGTGGGGGTCACGAAATGTATGGTGAGCCCCGACGAATACAACGTATCACTAACGAATAAACCCCCACGCTCCTGACCTCCCCAAAACTTGCCAAAAGTCCCTGGTGGTCCAGCAGGGGTCCTGGAGCAATCTTCTGCAATCGGGCCATTGGCTGCCAGTATTCAAAATGGCACCAATAGCCTTTGCCCTTACTACGTCACAGGGGCTACTGGTGCCATTGGTCGGCCCGTCACATGGTAGGAGCACAAGATGGCGCCAGCCTCTGTGACATAGTAAGGGCAAAGGCTATCAGCGCCATTTTGAATACCGGCAGCCGACAGCCTGAGTGCAGGAGATCACTCCAGGACCCCCGCTGGACCACCAGGGACTTTTGGCAAATCGGGGGCAGGGGGTTGTAGTACATAAGAATATAAGAAATTGCCATGCTGGGTCAGACCAAGGGTCCATCAAGCCCAGCATCCCGTTTCCAACAGAAGCCAAAACCAGGCCACAAGAACCTGGCAATTACCCAAACACTAAGAAGTGTTGGGATGGGGTTTCTTTTGGGAAACGAATACATATGTAACTAAGGAACGGATCGGGGTCCCCCAAGAACGGATGCAACGGATTTGGGTCCCGACGAATCCGTCCCTGCTGCACATCCCTATTGCCAGGTACTTGCAGCCTGGATTGGCCACTGTTGGAAACAGGATGCTGGGCTTGATGGATCCAGTATGGCAATTTCTTCTGTTTTCTCGTTCTGGCCTCCAGTTGCGGATCTCGTCTCTCATCAGCCAGACCAAGGTCTCACCCCGGCTACAACAACAATCTCAGAACTTCAGCAAAAAGTCCTTTACTAAAAACTGGTCATAGCAGGCAAGTAGGTTAGGACAGTGCAGGAGAAGCTCCTCACAAAAAGGAAAGTTAGGCAGCGAGGGCCTCACACAAAACAAGAACTGTGAAAGCAGCTCCTGCTCCTCCTTCAGAAGCTAAACTCAAATGACCACACTCTCTCTACCACTCCCCCCCCCCCCCCCCGACTTAAGGAGCAACCATTTACAGCAGGCTGCTAGGGGGGGGGGGGGGGCTACTGATATGAATGGTGTCTTCCACTAAGCTGAAAATCCGGAGCAGGGAGCTCGAGTAGGGGAGAGCAGACAATCACTACAGGCCTAACAAACCTGTTCTCTCTGCCATGGATGGAGCTATATGTTTACCTATAGGTGCCTTCCATTCCAATGGGCTGATAAGAAGCTGTGGGTAAATAGTTCAGCTCAGCACACACATTTATCTGTAACAATATTGGCACCATGCTCAGTTTTATCCTACCAAAGCAGGTCTGCATTATGTTTGCCCCGTCTTTTCCCCCCCCTCACTAGAATGAAAGATGTACTATAGATCACAAAAGCAGGAAGACAACCCAAATGCCTCAGTACTTTCCACGTTGGAATAAGAGATTTGATACGTTGCCCTGTGCAGGAGTCACCCTATGGCGATATTAGTCCTGGATAAAAACAAAATTATTTTAAGTAGTGAATCCTTTTATTATCGGGGTGACAAACCATTAGGGTCCATGCCCTTTTCAGACCTCCCAGTTCATTTCTTTAGATGACTGTAGTGTTGAAGGAAGGAGGCATACGTAAGCAGAGAAGCCTATAGGGTAGGAATTCCACAGGAGAGATCACCAAAAAGTGGTAAGTGGAGATAGGACTAACATTGATTAGCAGCCATATTATGAAAAGGATGTGAAAACAGCACCTCCACAGTGAACCAAGAAAAGAAGGAAGACCAGAGACAGCAATCACACAAGCAGAAAAAGGTTTAGTGCACGTTGATATTTTTCTGTTAACTTTCCATTCTTCCTCCCCCTTCCCATGAAACTCAAAGCCCCTCTGCTACCTTCCTTCTCCTTTGTCTCCCCAAACTCACAGCCTGCTTGTCCCTACTGCACAGGGCCAGAGAGAGCAGGAATTAGGCCCGTGCACCCCTGTGTCTGATATGATACTTAAGAGAAATCGTTTTCTAAATTTCCCAAATAATTTTTATTTAAGAAGGCTTTACGAGCAGTTTTGTTAGCAAATTCTTCAATTACAATTGAAATTTTTATTTATACATGTTAGAAATAGATATTTAGCTTTTTTTTTTTTTTTTAATTTTGCCCAACAAAAGTAGGCCCCTTGAACATTGTAGGCCCTAGCCAAATGGTCATGCTGGCACCCCCTCTCTCCTGGAGTGCTACTGCACACCAAAGCTTGAGGCATATCATTGTCAATGGGTGCCTTTAATCTGAGCAGCTCAGCAGCCACAGGCAGGGAGATTGGCATCAGCTGTTGAGGGGACTCTGCCAGCAGAGACAGCCAGGCCAGCTACATGGACAATGGGGAGATAAATTCTGGCTAGGCACCCTCTTGGCTCACCTAAATGCAGTTGCTATTCATCAGGAAATAGACTCTGGCCTATCACTGTGCACCTCTAGTGTGTGTGCCCATTTGGTAAATAAGAGGCATTTCAGTATTAGTTCAATGGAGCTGCTGGGAAATCAGCAATTTAGGACATGTGATGGTATCAACATGTGCGAGTCTAGGGAAAATGTTACTAAACACACAAAATCCTACCTCTTTTACACCAACTGCACCTCTTTTTGCTGCCACCATTTTCAGAGTCTGCAGCAAACAGCTGCTCTCTATGGCTGATTTCCTGGAAATCTGGCTCAGATCTAGTTATCAGAAAAGCACTTACATTGCATGAGGGAGAAAGGGTTGGAAAATGGGTGTGGCTCGCTGATTCACTGCCATGGAAATGCACCAAGATAAGGAGTCCAAAGGGCAGATGCTTTCGTCCAGTCCCTCACAGCTCATTGCCAACACCCAGGATCCAGATCTGCACCTACCAATAACTAGTTTTTTGTTTTTTTTTTTTATTTATACTTTATTAAATTTCTTCAATGACAATATCATGAAAAAGAAATAAGAAATATGTAACTCAACCACAATGACAATATTAAATTATCAATATAACCACAACAATTATTTGTTTACATTTCACATAATAGAGGGATGAGGCAATTATTATATATAAATACTTATTTATATATTATTTACTAATAATTTACCATTCTTAATAAAGATTAAAAATTATTAGACCAACACATAATAGGAAGGAGAAATAACTTACTTCTTATTGACCTTCTATCCCAAACTAAACCTGTGATTTATCTAACAAAAAAGTCTCCAAATGGGCCAGATCCACAAATCGAAATTTCTTCCCTTGGTAGGTTACTTGACATACACAAGGGAATTTAAGAAAAAAAGTTGCACCAATTCCCACTACTTGATTTTTTAGTGATAGAAACTACTTTTTCCTTGCTTGCGTGGGCCGTGCAACATCAGGAAAAATTTGAATTCTATGCCCACAAAAAGATACATCTTTTATTTTGAAGAAATTCCTAAAAATATTATCCTTATCCTGTTCAGCAAAAAATGAAACAAAAAGAGTTGCTTTTTTTTTTTTTTTTTTTATTAATTACATCAATAGATTCCTCCAAGAAGGTAGAAATACCTAAACTTGGAGGATCTTCTATCTCTATATTCCGCTCATTTCTTCTAGGTCTTAGAGTGAAATAAAAAAAATCTTAGAAACTTTTGGAAAATCCTCCTCTCTATATTGTAAAATTTCTTTGAGAAATTTTTTAAACATCTCAAGTGGAGATAACAAGCGTGTCTGTGGAAAGTTTACCAAACTCAAGTTCTTAGATCGCAACAAATTTTCCAACCTTTCATTTTCTTTGTGCAAAATTAAACTATCCTGCATAATACAAAATTCTCAGAATGTATTTAACTGAATCTTAGAGTTTAAGACAGTTATCTCTTTTTCACAATTAACAATTTTTGTCTCATGCTGAGCAATTGAATTAGTATTAGCTTTAATCACAGCGGATAAGGACTTATTCATTAAGGAAATATTATTATCTATTTTGGATATCATCTGCCACAAATCACCTAGAGACACATTTCCCGGGGGTACCGGATTAATGCCTGTACCTAAATCCACTGGTGGAATATCTAACACATTTGTTACATGCAAAACATCTTTAAACCCATTGGTATCTACTTGCCGTTGCAAGTTTACCTCCAAGGGTGCTATTCCTACCAGTTCTTGTGCCACGTCAGTCGATGGAGACCTAGATGGCCAAGGTGGAGATATAGGTCCTTCGCCAGGACTAAGGGAGGCCAAGGACACTCCTCCCTCAATAACTAGTTTTTGGGTACTTGCCAGGTTCTTGTGGCCTGGATTGGCCACTGTTGGAAGCAGGATGCTGGGCTTGATGGACCCTTGGTCTGACCCAGTATGGCATTTTCTTATGTTCTGTACAGGACAATTATCCAGGTACTAACACTTTGCTCACTGCTGAAGTAGAAAGGACATTTATTACAAAGCAGCTCCTGCCTACAGCTTTTAAACCCAACTTCCAACTCTTGCAGCAACACCGAACAAACTAGTACAAGTACACAGACTGCTGTACACATTAATGGGGCCAATGCAATACAGTGCGCTCGAATGAGCGCACGGTGTAACCCGCAATCCGACGTGGGTTAAATAGGCGCTAATCCACCCCCTAATGCAATGGGATTAGCGCCTATTTAACACGCGTCCGAAGCGGAGTGAATGACATAGCGCTCATCACATGCAAATGTATGTGAATGAGGCTATTACTCATTCACGACAAATGCAAAAAAATAAATGTGCATCTCAGACGCACGTTTATCGCTCAGCTATTAACGCCTGCTTGGAGCAGGCGTTAATAGCTGAGTGCAGTGAAAAAAAATACAGAAAAGCAGAAAAAATTGCTTTTCTGTACTTTTTATTTTAAAAAGTTTAAAAAGAAAAAAACCCCCCTCTGCTGGCCGCTTTGAAGACCGTTGCCAATATGCTCAGTGTCAGTCTTGGTAACCAGCCGGCTACATTATGAAAACCGGTGGACTGCAGTTATGAAAACCGACGCCGAGTTTATCAGCATCAGTGCTCATGACCTGCAGACCACCAGTAACCATGGGGTCGCCTCAGCAAGGAGGCGCTAAGCTCGCACAAGCGACCCTAGCGCCTCCTTGCTAGCGCCCCCCCCCCCCCCCCCTTGCGGGCGTCATGCACTCATTAAGAAAGCAGGCGCTGAAAAGTCAGCGCCCACTTTCCGCATTTAATATTGCACTGGCCCCAATGTGTGCAGGCAATGGTGGCATAGTGTGCAAGGACCATGAGATGAACAAACACTAGGTTGTGGCCACTCCCTGTTGACACTTACACTCATAACAAGAGAATGTCAACGATAAAGCTGCCACAAATTTTATATTTGTGCATGCTCTATAATAAAATTTGCAAACTGCTAAGAAGTACCACAGTTAAAGGTTTGCCCACAGCAAAATGGTCTAAGAATTCTCGCAATCCGACCTGCTGAATGCTGCCTGCTGCTTTATAATACTAACTCTGAATCTAGACAGTTCATTTTAAAGCTGTTATTGCACAAAAACTTATAGCATTTCTCTGACATTTCCCACAAGGCTTTTATGTTTAAACTTTTTTTTATTGATTTTTGATAACCACAAATAATACAACTCTGAGAAGGGCGAGGTCCTGAGCCCTCCCCAGAATTAACCACCACCAAGTTTCAGGTACCAAGATATCCCCCCCCCCCCCAGAAATTAATTCCAGATACCGCACAAAACAAAAATATAAATGTTAATCATTCACTACGAGGCTACGAGCAAGATGTGGAAGTGATTGAATGTAAGCTTGCCATACAGTAAGGAACCTTTGCCGACCCCGCGGGGAGGCATGTGATGCCAGACCTTCCATGGTCATTATGGCATGCAAGCAATTTCTCCAGGCCCAAAAAGATGGAGCGTCTGGGGATCGCCAAACTGATAACATCACTTTTTCCCCACAAGACAAGCTTTACGTAAGAGTAGGCGGGAGCCAGGATCTCGAATCCGAATCGGGGACATACACCCAAACAACAAGCATAAAGGAGTGACTGGGAAAGTGACATCTAACAAGTCAGCCATATAAGCCGCCACACAGTGCCAGAAGCGCTGTATAGGAGCGAGATAGGGTACCCGTGGAGTGTCCACAGCGGACACATCCCGCCCAGGAAGCTATGGTTAAATAAAAGGCCACTTGTGGCGACACGTAAGCCCGACTTAAAAATTTAAATTGGAGTTCCCGAAAATACATATTGCTCCAGATCCTGGCTATCCGCCGAAAGCACACCCGTATAATGGACTGAATAACAAAGTCTCCATCTCTATTCCAGCGGGATTCTAATATCGAACACATGTCCACCTCAGACGGAGCCACAGCTTTCTCAAAACTGAACATGTGATCCAAAGTGTGAAATACCGATGGGCTCTTATTCTCTGCAGGTAACGCATGTATATAATGCCCAATCTGTAGATAAGGGAAGGTGTGTGTGGCCCCCAAACCATAAAGTGTCAGGAATTCTTTGAAAGGGAGGAGCGTCCCAACTATTGTTAACAAATCTCCCAAAAGAGTAATGTCCCTGGACTCCCAAACCCAGAAACTAGATGACTGGAATCCCGGGGTGAACTCTGCATTCCCCGATACACGGGCCGATACAGTACAATGCGCTCAACATGAAAAGAGCAGCACATCATGATCACTCACCCACAAAGACATACAACCAACCTCCCCCCACCCACCTCCCTCCTACATTTCTTCCCATCCCCGACCCTCTCTACCTCACCCCCCCTCCCTCCCATCCCGCCCCCATCCCCCCCAAGTCTCCCTGACTTCCCCCCTCTTGACTCAACATCCAATCCCTCAAAACTTCCACAAGGGAAGTGTGGAGATCACGTTGAGATGTGCCCGGGTCCCCGCCTCACATCCCACTTCATACATGGGCCGGATGAACCCCAGCCCCTAAACCTGGAAACGGAGCCCCCTCCCAAAATTAACCCTTCCCTAGCCACAAGTGTAAACTTCCCCACTCCCGCATCATCAAAATCAGAAACTCCAAAGAACCCTAGAAACAATCCTAGAAGAAATGTCACAGATTAGGAGTCCAAAATCAGTCCTCAAAGTCAAGAAGTGGTCGCTTAGGAGCCGAATTGTCTCCAGAGATATAATCCAACAGGCCATCCATTCTCCAAAGTCATCCCTGTCAGCTCCAAGTGGCCACCAGTCACCACCCTCATCAAGCACCAGGAGTTCACAGACACTGGCCCAACCAAAGTTGGGTTGCTGGCTAGTCTGAACAAGAGATAGGGAGCCCCAAAAAAGGAAACCAAACTGGTGCTGAAGCCGCAAACCGAAGGCTCCAGAAAACAAGAGATCCATATCAAGATCCAGAATGCAATACAAGTGTAGTATCCTCCCCACGCGGCCTTAGCTAACAAGAGGAAAAGGGGAAGCCTCTGTAGCCGCAGCGGGTCAATGTGAATCTGGCTACAACTTAACTACTCGGACTCTGGGCAGCATCCCATCATGTAACAAGAGAGTCCACAAAAACTTTGGCTAGCTCAGCAGATTCAAAGATATGGACCCGAGCTTCGTGCCAAATCTTCAGGCAGGCTGGGAACAGCAAAGCAAATTTGATGCCTCGACTATGCAGGGAGGAGCAGATCGCTGAGAAACCCCTCCGTGCCTCGGACACTGAAGCTGAAAAGTCCTGGAAAATGCGAATAGAATGTGATTGATACAACAGCTCTGACTTCGAGCGGGATACCTGCCAGATCTCCGCTTTGTGCATAGAGTTCAAAGTTTTTGCAATGATGAGCCGCGGGTGGCCCGAGGACAGAGCCTTCGCCCCAAGCTGATGGGCTCGCTCCAACCACCAGCTTCCCCTGTAGATGGGGCAGGGTTAGCACATCTGGGAGCCAGGTTTCCAAAATCACACACAGCGAGTGCTCCTCAGTGGTCTTGGGAAACCCCAGGAACCGAAGATTATCGCAACGTGCCCGATTTTCTAATTCATCCACTTTAGCTTGCAGGTCTTTTAATGCTTTATCATGGGCAGCCATCTTGTTATGTCTAACCGCGGGGGCAATGCGGCTAAGATGTCACGAACCTCCCCCAGCTGATCAGTGAGTAAAGCCCATTTTTTTGTCTAAGGCCTCTCTTATCTCATCTTTGATGTCCGTGAGCGTAAGTGGCAACCGGGGGAAGGGGGACTCACTAACTGCAGCAGTCGACATCTTGAGATCGGGAGCCCTCGTTTTTTCTCTCTCCTTTTTGCTGCTTTTAGTCGTCATCGGGAGAGATATCTTGCTCCGAAAACAGACAGTGGACATAAGCCCTGTCCCCTGCAAGGTCCTCCATTAAATTCGGATTGTGGCGCGTTAGGATGATTCGTGATTAGTGAGGCGGGCCCGGAGCCAGGAAGAAACATGACGTCTCTGCTTACCGCATCACGTGACTCTCTCCCCACAAGGCTTTTAAAAAGAAAAGGAGGAAAACTGGCAGAGTTATTTTACCTGGCACTCTGCTGAATAATGTTCTGTAGCAAACTGGAGACTGCATGTAACACCACAGTGCACTCTGATCACTGCATCACTCTCCTATGCCTGCCCAGAGCACCACACACACATTCGACCAATAAGCGAACAACATTTTCTAAACTCTCGGTAACTCTTTGCCTCTTCTCTTTAAAGTAAAGCGGGACCCACCTATTAATGAATGAACTAAGAACATGACAAATGCCATGCTGGGTCAGCCCAAGGTCTATCGAGCCCATCATCCTGAGATAGGGGCCAGTCCAGGTCACAAGTACCTGGAAAATCCAATGAAGTATATTTCTTGTGATTCACACCCAGGGATAGCAATAGCTTTCTCTGATTGACCAGACTAATAATGTTATGGACTTTTCCTCCAGAACTTGTCTTTTAAGCTCCACTATGCCAGTCACCTTGACCACATCCTCTGGCAACAGATTCCACACAGCTTGACAGTGCGCTAAGCAAAAAAGTAATTTCCAAAATCTGTCTCTGCTAGTTATTTTCATGGAGTGTCCCCTTGTTTTAGTGTTTTATGGAAGGGTAAATAACTGTCCCCTACTTATCACTTTATAAATTTCTATCATCTCTCTCAGCCATCTCATTGCCAAGTTAGAGCCCTAGCCAGCAACAGGGGTGATCCGGGAAACTACAGACCAGTGAGCTTGACATCTGTGCCAGGCAAAATCGTAGAAACCATTCTTAAAAACAAAATCACTGGCCATATAGATAGATGTGGCTTAATGGAGAATAATCAGCATGTTTTATCAAAGGGAAGTCTTGCCTTACTAATCATTTACATATTTTTGAATGTGTAAATAAACATGTAGCTAAAAGGCAAGTTGGTTGATGATATAGGGTACAAATCCCACTGCTATTTCTTGTGACCTATGGAAATTCACCCTCCAGTGCCTCAGGTACAAACAGATAGTGATCCCTCTGGGGGACAGGGAAATAGCTATAGTACCTGAATGTAATTGGCTTTGGATATAAATGAAATAGTATATTTGGATTTTCACAAAGCATTTAACAAAGTCCCCCATTTGAGGATTCTTCAGAAAATTACAAAATCATGGAAGCAGTATTCTATTGTGAATTGGTACCTGGAAACCGAGGGTAGGACTAAGTGATCAGTTTTCCCTACATACAACACTACTCACCTACATTAAATCAGTCACAAGGTCCTTCTGCAGTACCTCACAAGCTACTGCCTTAACAAATCTGAATATGTGCCATCTGCAAATTTCATCACCTCACTCATCGTTCCCTTTTGCAGATCATTTCTGACTTATGTTAAAAATAATTTTGCATAGCACAGACATCTATAGTTTTCCAGATCACCCTTTGAGCCCCTTTTAAAAATTGGCAATACACTAGCTACCTTCTAGTCTTCAGGTATTGTACCTTGTTCAAATTATAGGTTACAGGTCAGCAATCTCTGGGGTGAATGCCATCCCATTCCAGTGATTTGTTACTCTTTAGTTTGTAAATCCAATCTATTACATCCTGTATTGTGACTTTTTTTCTTATTGCTCAGAATCTCTCCTATTAAAGAATGTTTCAGATGTCGATTATTACAATGCTTTGTGATTACATATAGGAAGGGAGGAATGCTGGGTGTGACTAAGTGAAGACAGTGTATGCTCATTTCTCCAAGATTATTGATTACAAAGAAAAATGACAAAAATTGTCCTGGACAAGGACAGTGATCTCAAAGTGGAACTACTCTATGGCTGGTAGTTGGTATATATCCTTGACAGAATGGACAGGAATAACTGGGCAAACAGGATGGGTCAGTTTGCCTTTTTCAGTAAGGGGTAATAGCGCGTCAAACACACGTCCAACCCCCCCCCCCCGAAACTAACAGCGCCCGCAACATGCAAATGCATGTTGATGACCCTATTAGTTATTCCCGCGCGATTCAGTAAGTAAAATGTGCAGCCAAGCCGCACATTTTACTTTCAGAAATTAGCGCCTACGCAAAAGGTAGGCGTTAATTTCTGCCAGCACCAGAAAAGTGCACAGAAAAGCAGTAAAAACTGCTTTTCTGTACACCCTCCAACTTAATATCATGGCAATATTAAGTCGGAGGTCCCAAAAGTTAAAAATAATTAAAAATTAAAAAAATCGGCCTGTGGCTCGTGGGTTGAAAACTGGATGCTCAATTTTGACGGCGTCCGGTTTCCGAACCCGTGGCTGTCAGCGGGTTTGAGAACTGACGCCGGCAAAATTGAGCGTCTGCTGTCACTCGCTGCTTCTGTCAAAAAAATAGGAGCTAGGGACACGCTCTCCCGCGACTTTTACTGTATCTGCCCGTAGATTTGTAGATGGCTAATCCATCAAATTGCTCAAGGTGGTACTATAATATACAAACAAAACAATATAAAATGAATAACTTCATAAAAAACTTGAAAAATATTAAGTACCAAAATCACACTAAAAGAAATCAAAACTATACTAAAAAAGACTAGTAACCAAATCCTATTAAATATTATATTACTATAAATATGCGACACTGCTTTAAACACAAGAGCTCAAATGAACTGAACTATTTAAACAAGCCAATGATTTTGTAGGTGAGTTTTGCATGCCTAGTAGTGAAAGACTATAAATCAGGACTTTGGAATGGAATGTGATACCAGGGCTAAAGAGATCACATGACCATGCACTAAGATTCTATTATGCCACTGTTAGGAATTGGGTGTGCTTAGAAATAGGACTTTGGGTTATTTTGTGAGCTTATATTTGCTTATAAGTATTAAAATTGTGAGTTTACAAAGGTCACTTATTTGATCTAAAAAAAAGCAAGCGTAGTGGTTCCTGGGCAGCTAATTATTAGTTTGATTCCCACCCACCTCAGGCTCTTTTCTCTGCAATTAGGAGGAAAAACCTGAAAGTGAGTCAATTAGCAATTCTATAAAACATACAGTGAACCCCAATTTTAGTGATTGACTAATTTTAATCTTGTTGTTGGTCATTCATAGACTAACAAGAGTTACCTATTTATCAATTTAAAAGCCTTAAACTTGAAAAAACATCAAATAATTTAAAACCCTTTAAACTGAGAGACATACATACTCCTAATAACATTTTAAATGTTAGCAACTTAATAAAATGAAGATGCAGACAGCAAGCTGGGGGCTATCCAGTCTTTTGCTCAGAGTACAACATGCATGATTATCTGCCTGTTGGTGAGATATATATTATTATGTGTACACCAGGTGCAAGGAGCTCCTGGCTCTCAAGAGAATGAGTTTGATCTCTGGAGGCCAGAGTGGCAGATCTGGAGGAACTAAGGCAGGCAGAGAGTTAGAGAGAGGAGACCTTCAGGGGCATAGGAGAGCGGTCCCATCCCCAGTCAAGAAGCCCTTGTGCTGCTTTGAAGGTCACCTGACATTAGACCATCACCTTGGTGTGGCAGGAAGTGATCCTGTAGCTAGAACCTGCCCTCCAGGTTTTGCCTTATCCTCTTGCACTGAAGAATGTCTCCAGGGCCGTGTGCCCAGGAGGGAAGGCGTAGGATGGCCATTATACTGGGTGATATGATCATTAGAAACGTAGATAGCTGGGTGGCTGGGCATGAGGATCACTTGGTAACTTGCCAGCCTGGTGCAGAGGTAGAGGACCTCACTCACCACCTAAATAAGATTTTAGAGAATGCTGGAGAAGAGCCATCTGTTGTGGAACTTGTGGGTACCAATGGCATAGGAAAGTGCAGGAGGGAGGTTCTGGAGTCTAAATGTAGGCTCTTAGGTAAAACTGAAATCCAGAACCTCCAGGGTAGCATTCTCAGAAATGATCGCTGTTCCACATGCAGGACCCCAGAGGCAGGCAGAGCTCCAGAGTCTCAATGAGACAATGGTGCCAGAAGAGGGTTTTAGATGTGTTAGGAACTGGGGAACATTCTGTAAAGGGTGAGTCTATTTCAGCAGGATGGGTTTCATCTTAACCAGAGTGGAACCAGGCTGCTGGCACTAACCTTTAAAAAGGAGATAACATAGCATATTTTTATTTATAAACTTCCATACTTATCAGATTTCCTAAGTGATTCACCACACAGCACGATCACAGTAGTTAACACATAAAATACAAAATAAAACTTGCTCATAAAACAAAAAAATATATAAAAATAAAACCATTAACATAAAATATTAAAGACTCTGCTAACAAGCCTCATATTTTAAACTAAATGATGGGGGAAAGCAGACAGTCGCTTAGAAGCGCATGGTTTGGAGTGATGCATCTTTGAAGGATATTAAAGAAACAAGGATATTAGGGCATCCTAATAAGGTTGCAATAAATGCTAATTAGCCCATGTGCCTTTAAATAAAGAGCAGACAGAAGAAAGATTCTAAATTAACAGTCAACTGATAAGCAGGTTGTTAACTCAAACAATATACTTCGAAATGTCTGTATACAAATGCTAGAAGTCTAAAGAGGGGAGAGTTAGAATGCATAGCAATGAATGAAGAGGTAGCTATAACTGGCATTTCAGAGTCCTGTTGGAAGAAGGATAACCAATGGGTGATGCCAGGGTACAAATTATATTAAAATGATAGGATGGATGAAATTGATGGAAGGTTGGTGCTAATTGCTAAAGAGGGCACAGCGTCAAACAATAAATATTCTACAGGAAACATGTAATATAGATATGTTAAATTCCATGTGAAAAGGGGAACAGAACAGTAGGGGTGTACTACTGTCCACCTGGCCAGAATGAATGGACAGATGATAAAATGCTAACAGAAATTAGGGAACTGAACAAAATAGCAACACTGTAATAAATGAGTGATTTCAATTACTCTGGTATTGACTTGTGAAAGTCATATCAGGACACGCTAAGGAGGTAAAGTTTCTAGATGAAATAAATGACTACTTCATGAAGCAGTTAATACAAGAACAGACAAGGGAGGGAGCAATTTTAGACCTAGTCCTTAGTGGACATAAGAGATAATAGTGCTAGAGCGACTTGGCAATAGTGATCATAACACAATCACGTTTGACTTGATAACTGGAGGAAGGACACTAAGGAAATCTACTGCGATGGTATTTAAACTTTCAAAAGGGAGATTATGAGAGAATAAGAAAAATGGTTAGGAAAAAACTGAAAGGAGGAGAGGCTGCAAAGGTCAAGAGTTTACATCAGGCATGAATGATGATTAAAAATATTATCTTGGAAGCCCAGACCAGATGTATTCCATGCATTAAAAAAGATGGAAAGAAGGCAAAACGATTGCTAGCATAGTTAAAAGGTGAAGCAAGAGAGGCTATTCTAGCCAAAAAAGAACATTCTTGAAAAAATGGAAAAAAAAAAAAAAAAAAAAGAGTCCAAATGAAGAAAGCACTCGCTTCCCCACCAAGCCCCCCCTCCCCCCGTCCCACTACACAATGATAACAACAACAACAACCTTAGAAACTTCGACCTCACCACAATTATGGAAATTGAGACTATTGTAAAAAAGATGAAACCAGCCTCCCACATCCTAGACACAATCCCCTCAAAAACCCTCCTCTCCATCCCATCCACCATTGCAAAACCCATTGCTGACATAATCAACTGTTCTATCACTTCTGGCAGCATCCCAGATCCACTTATACTTGCGGTAGTAAAGCCCCTCCTCAAAAAAACAAATCTTGACCCCCTCAGACCCTTCTAATTACTGACCTATTTCCAACCTGCCTTTCATCTCTAAAATCCTGGAAAGGGTGGTTAACAGACAAAAAACAGACAAAAAACAAAAAAAACAGACTAGGGCCCATTCAATGAAGTTATTTGGCAATATATTTAAGACAAGTGGGAGAAATTCTTTTTTTTACTCAATGCATAATTAAACTCTGGACTTCACTGCCGGAGGATATGGTGAAAGATGTTAGTGTAGCTAGATTTAAAAAAAAAAAAAAAAAAAAAAAAGGGTTTAGACAAGTTCCTGGAAAAAAGTCCATACATAATTATTAAGGTGGACTTGGGGAACTCCACTGCTTATTCCTGGATGAGCAGCATGGAATCTATCGACCTTTTGGGATCTTGCCAGGTACTTTAGACTTGAATTGGCCACTGTCAGAAACAAGATGCTAGGCTTGAGGGACCTTAGGTCTGACTCAATATGGCAAATCTTATTTTCTTATGTCACTGGATGGAGAAAAAATACCCTCTCTCTGTAAAAAGAGCTTGGCTAATGAGGATTTTCCCCAGAAATTGGTCATGTTTTTTCTCTATTGATCAATATTTATTCCTGTTTTTAAGTGGTGTCAAATACATCATAGAGGGGAATCTTAATTCCACAAAAAGACTGGAAAGGAATACTCCATGACATACACAAAAACTTCTAAAGGTGTTCTCTACCTCCAGCACTTACTCACCAGGGATGAAATGCAGTCATCATGTACTTCCACTCACCCACTACCTCCTAATTTGTCTTAAGGTGGATAGGTGGAAGGAATACAGGTTGCTACATTTATTTCATGGTAAGTGCACCCCCTCCACCCTACTCTCTCACACTTGTCTTCTGTTGAAGCATTACCTGCTGAAGCACTCTCTAGTCTCCTGGCCCTAGCTGCTACATCAGGGGGAGGGGGCGGGGGAAAGCTCGAGGAACTCCACCAGCTCTGCTCCTCTGGCCACCATCGCTTCCTGCTTCTCTTTGGCTGACAGAGCCAGGGTAACCCCACCAGATCCCTTTGCCTCTCTTCAACTGGTGTGGCCTGGGGAACCCCACCCACCTTGCTGATCCTGCAGCAGGCTCCTATTATTCTCTACCTGTGTCCTTTTTTCACCTACATATGCCTGGAAACGTGCACATATATCTTTATCCGTGCAACTTGTATGCATGTTTCATCTGCGCATGAGCATAAAGGGTCAGGCACAGAAGGTGTTCCAGTACTTACCATAAACAATACCAACAAATGGAAGATTGAAAGATCACATTGCGGAAAGATAAGCAAAATGCAAACTCCCCCTCCCCGCAAAAAAAAAAAAAAAAAAAAAGTTAAAATAAAACCTCACTTGGCTTTAATCTTGGTGATGCCACAGTGTTATTTACAAGAATAGTGCTTCTTCCCTGAATGGGACTCTGGTTCACAAGCTTATTCCACAGCACAAAGCTTTTCCAGGCCAAGATGTTACAACATGAAGAAATTCCAAGTGTTGTCAGACCAAATTACAACGTCAAAGGGCAACTAAACAAGTTCAAGACAAACAGAAAGAGCAGAGCACTCCAATTAAAGAGGAGAGGCTTGCAGATGTCAAACACAATGTGGAATATCTTAATAGAGGATGTTTGCCCAAATATGTAAACATTTAGAAAGAACAGAGGGGCTACTTGCAAATTTCAGGCTAAGTCCTTCAGGAAATGCATGCGATATGATATGGAGGGATCATTCTGTGCAATGATCATGCTCACTAACAGGCTTTTTAAAACTATACAGACACCTTTTTCCGTTTCGTTGTTGATATAATTTAATGAGTTTTTCATTTCTATTTTATAACTGTAAAAATCAATAAAGAGATGTAAAACAAAAAAAAACAAAAAAAAGTTAAGACATTTGACTAAAATTGTCCCTTCTTTCAGGGACAGTTTGCATCCCTCATCATGGGACAAATCTTTGCACATTTAATATAAGAACAGACTATGTTCCTCACAGTCATCAGGACTTATTATGCTGCCAGGGACATATACTGTACATATATCCTTAACCTTCATATCACTTCTTAACATCTAATGCTCAATACAGTAAAAGTTAGAAGGAAGCCGGGGTAGTTTTATTTAAGGTTTTTATATACCGGCATTCATGAAATGATCACATCATGCTGGTTTACAAATAAACAGGGGTGCAATAAATACATCAAAAACAAAAATAACGTGTCAAAGAAAGCAGTTACAATTAACAAGGACTATTGAACTGGGATCAGAGGAAATAAAGATAGTTTAGCAGAGACTAAACTATATACAAGGAGAAGAGGTACAGCTGCTGTGTTGGATATGTTGATGGCGAGGTGCATTAATTTAAGTCCGGGAAAGCTTGAATAAACAGCCAAGTCTTGAGTCTTTTTCTAAAGGTTAGGAGGCAAGGCTCCTGTCTGAGATCGGGAGGGATGGAGTTCCATAACAGTGGGCCCGCTGTGGAGAGGGCTCGATCTCTTAAGGTAATGTGACTGGTGGTAGTAGGGGGTACATGGAGGGATCCTCTGTATGCGTCTCTGGTAGGTCTTGTGGAGTTGTGTAAGCGGAGAGGAAATTGTAGGTCAATTGTGGTGTGTTGATGGATGATTTTGGATATCAAGGATATGGATTTGTAGATGATTATGAAGTGAATTGGTAACCAATGAAGGTCTTTTAGAATTGGGGAAATATGGTCTCTTTTCCTGGTGTTTGTTAGTAAACGGGCTGCTGTGTTTTGTACCATTTGGAGCGGTTTGCTGTAGGAGGAAGGGAGACCAAGTAGGATAGCGTTACAGTAATCTAACTTTGAGAAAATAATTGCTTGGGGGATCGTTCTGAAATCTTGGGCCTGGAAGAGAGGTCTTATCCTTTTTAAAACTTGGAGTTTGTGGAAGCAGTCTTTGGTCGTTCTGTTGATGGAGGCTTTGAAGTTCAGCCTGCTGTCAATTATCACTCCTAAATCTCTCACTTGTGTGGTTGGTGGGTTAGTTGGATGAGAAGCGGTGAGATTGCTGTTCTCTGGAGATACGAGTAGTATTTCGGTCTTGGAGGAGTTTAGTACTAGATTTAGGCTATTGAGGAGACGTTTGATTTCTTGGTGGCAGGATTCCCAGTAGTCGAGGGTTTTCGAGTATGAGCCTTTGATGGGGATCAGGATATCGTCTGCGTAGAGAAAGTGTTTTAGGTTGAGGTTGGTGAGGAGTTGGCAAAGTGGTAGAAGGTAGATGTTAAAGAGTGTCTGGGATAGAGAGGAGCCTTGTGGGACTCCTACGGATGAGTCATGGCGTGAAGATTCTTTGTTCTGGATTTTGACCTTGTAACCTGTTGCTGAGAAACAATTTGAACCAAGATAGAGCAGAGCCGGAAACTCCTATGGCAGCTAACTGGTTGATAAGGAAGGAGTGGTTGACGGTATCGAAGGCTGCCGAAAGGTCCAGAAGGACCAGCAGAAAAAAAAGATTGACCTTTGTCGAGACCCAGGATGAGGAAGTCTGTTAGGGAAGTAAGGAGGGATTCCGTGCCTAGATTTTTACGGAATCCATATTGCGAGGCGGATAGAAGTTTATTATCTTCAGTGTAGTCCGATAGTTGGGAGTTCACAAGCCTTTCCATAATCTTAGCAATGAAGGGGAGATTGGCTATTGGGCGGAAGTTGTTAGGATCTTTTGGGTCCAAATTTGGTTTTTTTAGGAGTGGTTTGAGTGACGCCAGTTTGAGGTCGTCTGGGAAGGAACCCTGGGAGAGAGAACAGTTAATAATGTCCGCCAGTGTTTTGGAGATAGAGTCTGGGATTGTGAGAAGATGTTTGGTGGGGATATGGTTCGCCGGGTGAGAGGAGGTTTCATTCTTCTTAGAACAACTTGAATCTCAGAGGAGGAAATGGGTTCGAAAGCTTCGAGGTGAATATTTTTGATGGGAGGCTGCAGAGCCGATGGTAGGGGGGTGATCTTGGAGGGTAGTTGGGTAAGAAGACTGATGATTTTGTTTTGGAAAAACGATGCGAGTTCTTCAGCTTTGGATTGTGCTTGGTTGCTGGGAAATTCGGGGGGGGGGGGGGGGGGCGACCTGAGTGAGGCTAGATACATAGGCAAATAGGGCTTTAGCGTCAAAGACCAGGTTATGAATTTTAGACGCATAAAAATCCCTTTTTGATTTGGAAGTGGAGGTCTTGTACAGGTGAAGCGTAAATTTGTAGGCGGAGAGCGTGCTGGCGCATGGTGTTTTACGCCACTTGGCTTCTTTCTGTCTTAAACTTTGTTTAAGCCTTCTCAGGTCGTTAGTTAACCAGGGTTGTCTTTTAGAGGCATTTGAGTGGGATTTTTTTTTTATTGCTAGCGGACAGAGCTTGTTAGCTATGGATTCTGTGATGACATTCCAAGAATGGAGAGCAGTGTTAGGGTCGGTGAGGTCTATGGAGGGAAGGTGTGGAACCAAGTGATTGTTGAGGTCTTCAGAGGAGCATGATCTCCTGTAAGGAAAGGAAGGTGAGGGGCGATGGTTTGTTCCAACGAGAAGGAAGTTGAGATCAGGGAGTGATCTGACCAGGGTACCTTCTTACTCTTCAGTAGGGATGTCGACTTTATGCCTTTGTTGACAAAGATTAGGTCCAGAGTATGACCAGCTTTATGTGTAGGTTTGTTGACTATTTGTGTGAATCCCATTGCTGAGAGAGCTAAGAGAAGGGTTTGACAGCTGGTAGAGAGTGAAGGGTTGTCCATGTGCAGATTGAAGTCTCCTAAGATTATTGCTGGGGCGTCCAGGTTGAGGAGCGATGTAGTTATTTCAACAATAGGGGAGGCATCAGTTTCTAGGAGGCCCGGGAGGGCATAAACGAGTAGAATTTGTAGTTGGTGTGATGTGAAAAAGCCGATTTCAAGTTTGGTATCCGAGTGGACAGGATGTTGAGAGAATCTAAGGTCTTTTTTGGTTGCTAGGAGAATTCCACCTCCCCTCTTTTTCTGTCTGGGAAGGGAGAAAATGTCATAGGTTAGCGCCGGTAGCTGGTTTATTATTGCGGTATCTGAACTAGTTATTGTTTAATAACTAGTGTTATGCAAATATCTTAAGCTATAACTGCAAAAAACTGATTCTGATGTTAAAACAAGGTTAGTCTGCATATATTCTGAAAAGGACTGGAAGCTAGCTTTCAGATAAATTGTTCTGTAACACTTTATTAACACACAGCAATACCAGCATCCTAGGGACGCTACACATATGCAAAGATTTTATTTATTTATTTATTTAACATTTCTTTTATACCGATATCCGTTCGCACATCGTATCGGTTCACAGTGAACAAAAAACCATTGGGCAGTGCCCGTACATATAACAGATAACATAATATAATATGATGAACTAGGCAACATATAAATAATTTATGGGAGGAGCCCTTACATATAACAGGCATCAATGGGTAGATGCTATGGAATATAACTATAACTATATACATGATAGTGCAAAGTACAAAATCATGTATATAGTATATGGTTCACAAAAAAGATGTATTATATGTAACCCTTTTATCGGATTTTATGGTAGTCCAAGCGCCCCAAGAGAAATTCTTTTGTGTGCTGTCTTCTTTTGCCACTCCCCCAATTTTAACACATCCCCAGGAGTGCATTCTTTCTACAGGGAAAGGATTAACCTTTTAGGCCTAGGTGAACGAGAATCTTGTCTGAGGCGTGTTACTGTCCCCTTTGGTGATGTTAGTGCTGTATAAAAAGGCAGATGTGGGTGTTCAAAGGAAACTTTAGTTTGATTTGCAGAAATTAGATGAATGTCCAATCGATGGGTTTATTATTTTTTATTATTATTTTTATATACCAACTTTGGATCTGAGATATCACATTGGTTTATATTCAGGTACTGTAGGTATTTCCCTATCCCCAGAGGGCTTACAATCTAAGTTTTGTACCTGAGGCAATGGAGGGTAAAGTGACTTGCCCAAGGTCACAAGGAGTAACAGCGGGACTTGAACCCTGGTCTCCTGGTTCATAGCCCTCTGCTCTAACCACTAGGCTATTCCTCCTCCTTGTCTTACTCCACATCTGTGTTCAATCTGGGTCATGCACAGGGGAGTCTCTCTTCCTCAGTCTGTGCAGGTGTCCTCAGGACTACTCTCTGGGAGCAGCTCACCCCCTTTTCTTGTGTGGGGCAAGGGAAACCTATTGAGGGGAGTCCCCTAAATCCTGAAAAAAGTCTCGTACCTGCAGTCCAACAGAGTCCCAGATGTTCCCAGCTTGTGTCCTGCATTCCCTGAGGTGGAGATTCGGTTGGGGTCTCCAATTCGATCATGAAACTCTTCTCCTCTGGACTCTTTCTGTAGTTTGACCTCTTTTTCTGGATACCACCAGGGCTTTTACAGTCCAGCCACACGGTGAGGAGGTGTGGTACAAAACCCCTCCTCACTAACAGGCAACTCTCAAACATCCAAACTTCACCGCTGTTCTCCTCTCACTAACTGGAAAGGAATAGCCTGCTCTTCTCCCTCCTGCCTGGTGGTTATGGGGGTTGCCTCACCAGCAGGAACAGGATTCACCTAGGCACAAACAAAATTTAGAAAATTTTCCTACTAAAGTCCTCTCAGAACGGGATGGACAAGATGTGCACTGGAATTGAGCAGTCTCTCAACCAAAAACAGTGCAGGAGCAAAAACCAGCTCATCGCTCAACAAAACCCAAACTAAACTGACCACACTCACTAAGGGCTGAACCATTGCAGACATCCTCAGGGGAATGGTCTGTCCCTCCTCGCTGTTACCTACCATGCAGAGATCTAAGGCCAGCTAGCTGGAAACCAAAGCATCCCCACATAAGGATAAAGGTATATAACTTGAGGCTTTGTACGATGGGACAAAGAAACCTCTGAAAAAGAAGGATATTGGTATCTCTTCCTGCAGAAACCCCTTGATTAAAAAAAAAAAAAAAAATGGCGATGGGGCTCCAGCACTTTGAAGTGCTGAAAAAGTGCAAAAAGTGGAATATAAATCTAAATTAAAAAAAAGACATCCTGTTGTGAGCATTTCTCGATGCACTTTGTTTGGCCTGGAAGAACTATAAATGATATTTTGTTGAGACATGTTGGGGACATTACTTCAGTTTGGTTTGGATGTACATGACAGATGAAATATCCGTTCCATGCAATGATGTGATTGTATGATATTAATCTGTGTGTGTGAAATGTTATCAGAAGCAGTAAGGAACAGCTGTGTTTTCAATGTGATGTTAACTGTAATGATCCCCATATAAAGATGCTTTTTTCGATTGGGAATTATAGAACTGTATCCTCTTTTCTACGATTGAGACACCAAGTTTGTGGATTCTCCCCTGAAGACGTTCTGCTATGTGAAACATGTTGGGAGATTCTTTTTTGACCTTTTTTAGATATATATTTGGTGTGTTTGGATGTGAATGATGTGTGGTATATGTTTTTAGTGTTTTGAATTGTGGATTCTTTGAATATAAAATCATATGTATTTTTTGTATTTCTATGTTTTTTTTATAAAGAATGTTATATATATATTATTGTATATCATTTTTGTATCTAATAATTCAGCAGAAACGAGTGATCTCAGGATTTAAACACGCAGGGACTCATCCAGCATGCTAAAAGAGCAGCTTCCTTGACCGAGTTAGATAGACCCCTCTCTTCTTTAGCCTTGTTGCTCACATCCACTTTTTTGCAATATCTCAGTGTTTTGTTTCAAGTTTATACTAATTCACTCTACTCATGTCACCTACAGAAAGAATATGTGGACAGTAATGTGAGAGACTGGAAGGAAGGTAAGGATAGAGTGAAGGCATTTGGGAAGATAAACTGAGAAAAACAGAAGGAGAATCTATAAGGAGAAGTTAAAGTAAAAAGTGAAGACAGACACTGAAATGAATGTGGAATAAAAAAAGGAGAGAGAGACACAGACATGCAAGATGAGAGGAGTAATACAGCTAGAATCAGGCTCAAAGGTCAGAAAACGATTTACTTGTGCATTATGTGCAAAGGTGACTACATAATGGCAATTTGTGTGCAAACTCAAGGTCTAAGATACTCTCCTTGCAGCCTCATGATGAAGCGCAATGGATGGTATTTCCTCCCTTTGCAGCTTCTTTTTGGCGAAGATCCAAAATGACTTATGACTTGAGGAAGGTCTCTTGGCCTTTGGGCTGAGACTGAGAATCTGTAAAATAGAGAGATGCCATCTGAATCACAGAACATCCTGCTTAAAAATAATCATTGCCAAACTAGAATATTCACCTCAAACTATTTAGTGTTTGCAAGTCTCCTTTCATGTTCCCTATCTAAGATGATCCCACATTTCTAAGAAGTCAGCAGACAGACCTTCAAATATCCACCAATAGCAGCAAGCACTGAAAGTTTATATTATGAAATCTGTATTGCTACCTATACAGTTTTTAATTGTTCATTTCCCAGAATATATGTTCTTTATGTCCCTTGACCTATGTTCTGCAATTCACATCTTTCTTTGTAATCCCCTAACGCTTCTCCTACAAAAAGACAGACTATCAAATGGAAATAAATAAAATATATAAAGATTAAAAAGTCAGACCCTCTATTACCCATTTACAGCTGTATATATTGAAACAAAAAGGGAGAGAAAAGTGATTCATGGGATCTGAACTGAAACACAGGGAGATCAAACAACCAGCTCAGGTCACACATTTCCATGGCAGAGCAACCACTGGGAATATGAGGCACAGGGAAATAAAACTGATTTACTAAAATCTTACATAAAGTCAATGGCAGAACTGGGGTTATGAGTTTCTCCCTTGTTTGTTTACAGATGTTTTTTTATATACTGCCGTTCCAATAAGATCAAGGCAGTTCATAAGTTAAACATACACAGTATGAGTTCGAAACTAAAAACAAAGTCAATAAAACAATAATACATCTCTGAATAAACTACTCTTAAATACATCGCAGCATCAAAAGGTTCGTAACAGTGCTTTTACACGAAAAGTTGTGCCAGCCCTTTTGGTCTACATTGCCTGCCTTAAACTTACTTTCAAGCCGATACAGTAAAGTTTGCGGGAGAGCGGGTGAGCACCCGCTGTTCTGTGCACGCGATTCAGTAAAACAAAATATTCAAATTAGGGCCAGCGGTAAAAAGAGGCGCTAGGGACACTAGTGCGCCCCTAGCACCTCTTTGTGGACAGGAGTGGTGGCTGTCAGCGGGTTTGACAGCCGACCCTCAATTTTGCCGGCGTCGGTTCTCGAGCCCACTGACAGCCACTGGTTTGGAAACTGGACGCCGGCAAAATTGAGCGTCCGGTTTTCAACCCGCGAATTAATATCGCCATGATATTAAGTCAGAGGGTGCACAGAAAAGCAGTTTTTACTGTTTTTCTGTGCACATCCCTGGCGCTGGCAGAAATTAAAGGCTACCTTTGGGTAGGCGCTAATTTCTTAAAGTAAAATGAGCGACTTGGCTGCACATTTTACTTACTGTATCACGCGGGAATGACTAATAGTGCCCACAACATGCATTTGCATGTTGTGGGCACTATCAGTCTCGGGGGGGGGGGACGCGTTTTCGACGCACTATTACCCCTTACTGAATAAGGGGTAAAGCTAGCGCGTTGAACATGCGCATCCAATGCCAGTTAGCAGTGCGCTCCACTGTACTGTATCGGCCTGTCTGTTTGGTATCTATACTTCTTTCTCTTTCTGAGCACTGCTCTTGAGTTTGGAAGAGGGGGGTGGGAAAATATGTTTGGCCTCACCAAAGTGAATACAAAGCAAGATAGCTTTCCACATTCAAAACATTCTTATGTTCTTAACCTGTTCATGCCAATCAAACTACAAAAATATGCAGACACACAAAAGAGGGCTAGCAGGGAACACAAACAGGCTTGTGTCAGGAAGGAAAGAAAACTTCACCTGAACCTGCATGGAGAGACCTTACTGTCAGAACAAGGATGGTGATTTAACACAATAAATGATGGCAGATAGACTAAAAAGGTTTATCCAGTGCCCAACAAGGTGTTTCAGATTGTAATCAGAGGGGAAGTTTCCTCGTTAATGGTTCATACCTTTTTTTGGGGGGGGGAGGGGGGGGGAGGGGGAAGGGAAGAATAATCCTCTACTACCCATCAACCTCACAGGCTGATGCAGTAATCTGGGTATTAAGAAACTGTGCACACAGTTTCTTAATACCCACTTTTTAACTCCCAATGCAATAAGCTCATGCTATACTAATGCACTGGGAGTTTAAAAAAAAACCATGTTCTGTGTGAAATGAGCATCCCTGACAGTCACAGGCTGATGCAATAAAGTACACCCAGTCTAGCACATAAGTTAGGCGCAGTTGGATGTGCTAGACTATCACCCGATACAATAAGGGGATCATCGCGTCCAAAACGCGCACCCAAAAATTGCTTAGCCGATAGCCTCATCTACATGGATTTTACATGTGATAAGTGCTATTAGCTATTACTCCCCAATGCAGAAAATCCCCCGGTGGGGGAGCGATTGGAGAAGGAGTGGGCCGTCTGCCAAGTCTCCCCGAATTTACTGCCAAGTAAAGACTTTATCCTTGTTTCATCTGCGGCTACCTGAGGGTCGCTTGCTAAGGAAAAGCTGCGGGAGAAACAGACGCCGTTCCTGACGTCGGAGGGGGCGTGGCCTCTAACTTTAAATACATCTGTGGTGCAGCGCTGTGACGCTGCCGGTGCGACGCTGAAGGGGCACGCGGCTTAGTCCGGGAGTTTGGCCATAATATTATCCTGCCAAACAATTTTTCCTGATGGGGAAGAAGAGGAAGGCAAGAAATATGACTTCGTCACCAGTGCAGCATGTTAGCACCGGCCCAATGGATCAGCATGTCGTGAGGCATAGGACTGATCCAGGGGAGGAAGGGATAGGAAGCTCCTCTTTAGCTTCCATAAGCCCAGGAGAAGGACCAATTTTACCAACTCAGCCAACTAAGAGTTCACCCTCACAGATGGCGACAGAACTGGTAGGATTTAACCCTTTGGAGGCAAGCTTGGTGAAACAAGCTGGAAACCAAGGGATTGAGAAACCTGTGATAACTGTTTTGCCTGTTGAATCTATTCCAGTTTTTTCAGGTAGCAATGTTGGGGATATCTCCCCAGACAATGTTACACTATCTGATGTGTGGAATATTATTTCTAAATTAGACAATAATATTACTATTATGAACAAATCATTGTCTGCTGTGATAAATGCTAATGCTGAAAAAAATAAATGAGCAAGGGTCTAGAATGTTGAACTGTGAAAAGGAATTGTCCGAATTGAAAAGTAAAATGCAATTAGTTCAATCATCAGAAAATACATTTATGCGGGACAGTTTAAACATTCATAGAGAATTAGAGCGAATGGAAAATATGAGTAAAAAATTTAAGAATAGTAAATTTTCCAATAACTCGTTTGCTCTCTCCTATAGAATTGTTTAATATCTCTCTAAGAAACTTCCTAATGTATAAAGATGAAGAATTTCCTAATTTGTCTAAAATATATTATCTTACTAAGAAGAAAGAGAAGACTGTTCAAAATCAGGAGAATCCTCCAAGTTTAGGTATCTCTACCTTTCTGGAGGATTCTCTGGATATTATTGGGAACAGGGCTACTCTCTTCATTTCTTTTTTATCTGAGCAAGACAAGGATAGAATGTTCAGAAAATTTTTCACCAATAAAGATGTCTCCTTTTGCGGACATAAAATCCAGATTTTCCCGGACGTAGCTAGAGCCACCCAAGCAAGGAGGAGAGCCTTCTTGGCATTAAAACATCGTGTTGTGGCTCTGGGTGGTACTTTTTTTTTTTTTAATTTCCTTGTTTATGTTATGTGAACTACAGAGGGAAAAAATTTGTGTTTACAGATCCAGTTCATCTAGAGACCTTTTTATTGGATAAATCGGAGTCTAATGTGGGAATATTAGAGGTAAATGGTCCTTAATAGAAGTAAATAATGTCCTTCTCCTATTATAGGACAAGCTGAAATCTAGAGATAGCCCCATAGGGAATAGAGGGCTACTTAGATTTTAGATTTCCTTTATTCTGATTTGGATGATGTTCTCCCCGTATTATGCTTTGTATCACATCATATGATATATTTATAGTTTGGTTTATGTGTTTGCCTTAATTTTGGATGCTTGAGAGACATAATATGTAAATGTGTTTCATGATGGTATCATTGAAAAAACAATAAAGAATAAATTGAAAAAAAAAAGAAAAAAAAAGAAAATCCCCCGGTGTCCAACACACATTTGTTAACTGCCAAACTTAACTCCAGCACCAGAGCTTGTACCCTCTGCAATGAGGAAAATGACCCAGATGAGAATGGGCCGAACATCACCGTCACACTACGCCTGCTGATGCATGGAAAGACGTCAACAGTATCATAGGAAAAAAAGGAGAAACAATTTATTTATTTTATTTATTTCAGGATTTTTATATACCGGCATTCGAGAACGCAGTCCCATCATGCTGGTTCACATAAAACAGGGGTGTATCGTAAACATCAACTAAAACAATGGTGCAGAAAAGGCAGTTACATATAACAGGGTGATTAGAACTTGGCGGAGAAAGAAGAGAAAGGACAGGTTAAATAATTAATTTAAACATGTAAACAATAGAGGAGATGGTTAATCATGGTGAAGATGGTGATAAGGATTGGCGTGGGAGAGATAGGTCAGTTTGAGTCCGGGAATGCTTGTATGAATATCCAAGTCTTTAGTCTTTTTTTGAAAGTTGAGATGCAAGTTTCCAGTCTGAGGTTTGAGGGGATGGAGTTCCATAACGGTGGAATGGCTGTAGAGAACGCCCGATCTCTTAGCGTGATGTGTCTGGTAGATTTGGGCGGTGGTACCTGTAGCGATCCTTTGTAAGCATCTCTTGTTGGTCTTGATGAATTATGTATTTGGAGAGGGATCTGTAGGTCAATGGGAGCCAGTTGGTGGATATTTTTGTATGTGGTAAGAATGGCCTTGTATATTATTCTAAAGTGTATAGGTAACCAATGGAGGCTCTTTAGGATGGGTGTTATGTGATCCCTTCTCCTGGAATTTGTCAGTATTCGTGCAGCTGTATTTTGTACCATCTGAAGCGGTTTGGTGTAAGAGGCTGGAAGACCAAGTAGGATGGTGTTACAATAGTCTAATTTAGAGAAAATGATTGCTTGAAGTATGGTTCTGAAATCTTGGGCATGGAAAAGAGGTCTAATTCTTTTCAGCACCTGTAATTGGTAGAAACAGTCTTTAGATGTTTTGTTGATAGTTGCTTTGAAATTCAGGCGATTGTCAATTAGGACTCCTAGGTCTCTCACTTGTGTAATTGTTGGTGTGTCTAGCTGTGTCGAGGCGATGGTGCTGTTCTCAGAGGTGATGAGCAGGAGTTCGGTTTTGCTGGAATTTAGTACCAGGTTCAGTTTGGTGAGGAGTAGTTGAATTTTTTGAAGGCATGTATTCCAGTAAGTCAGCGTTATTGCGAGGGAATCCTTAATGGGGATCAGTACCTGTATATCATCAGCGTACAGGAAATGTTTGAGGTTGAGGTCGGTGAGAAGTTGGCATAATGGTATGAGGTAAATATTAAATAAAGTAGGGGACAGGGAAGAGCCCTGTGGGACTCCTACTGAGGAAGGGTGTTGTGAAGATTCTTTGTTCTGAAGCTTGACCTTATATCCTCTGTTGCTGAGAAATGATATGAACCAGGAGAGTGCTGTGCCTGAGATACCTAGAGAGGCTAGCTGGTTAATGAGTAGGGAATGGTTAACGGTGTCAAAGGCTGACGAAAGGTCCAGTAGGATCAGTAAGAACGCTTGTCCTTTATCAAGGCCCAGGATGAGATGATCTGTTAAGGAGATGAGGAGGGACTCCGTGCTGAGTGTTTTGCGGAATCCGTATTGTGATGGAAATAGGAGGTTGTTTTCTTCAATGTAGTTTGAGAGTCGGGTGTTCACCAATTTCTCCATGATCTTGGCTATGAAGGGGAGGTTGGCGATCGGTCGATAGTTGTTTGGGTCATTAGGATCTAGGTTAGGTTTCTTGAGTAGTGGTTTCAGCGATGCCAGTTTGAGATCATCTGGGTAAGATCCTTGCGTTATTGAGCAGTTTATGATGTCTGACAGGGATTTGGAGATGGCGTCAGGAATTGATAGAAGCAGTTTCGAGGGGATGTGATCCGATGGGTGAGAGGATGGTTTCATTTTCCGTAGAATATCTTGAATCTCGATGGATGAAGTGAGTTCCAGTTCAGCTAAGCGGGTATTGTTGACGGCTGTCTGAGGTGAGGTTAATGTAGAAACGGTGTTAGGGGGAAGCTGAGTTAGAAGTTTGCTGATTTTGTTGTTGAAAAATATTGCTAGTTCTTCCGCTTTAGATTTAGCTTGGGTGAGAGCGATTTCTGGAGGGCTTGTTTGTGTGAGGTTAGAAACGTAGCTAAAGAGGGCTTTAGCGTCGAAGACTAGGTGGTGGATCTTGGATGCGTAATAGTTCCTCTTGGATCTTAGTGTATTGAATTTATATTGGTGAAGAGTTGATTTATAGGTAGATAGAGTGATGGTACATGGGTTTTTGCGCCATTTAGCCTCGTTTTGTCTTAGCAGTAGTTTAAGCTTTTTTAGCTCTGGGGTAAACCACGGTTGTCTTTTGGATGAATTTGGGTGTGGTTTTTTAGTTGTTAGAGGGCATAGCTTGTTGGCAATGGATTCTGTGATGTTGTTCCAAGATCGTAGGGCTGAATTAGGATTGGTGAAGTCTACTTGAGTGAGATGTGATGATAAATGATTGCTAAGATCTTCCATGGAGCATGTTTTCCTGTAAGTAAAGCAAGGGGAGGGTATGCGAGGTGGACTGGTATCTTTTATTGAGAATGCAGAAGTTATGAGGGAGTGATCTGACCAAGGGACCTTCGTGCACGTGGGGTGCTGGACAGGTTTGATTGTTGAATTGACGAAGATGAGGTCAAGCGTGTGGCCAGCTTTGTGTGTGGGTTTGTTGACTAGTTGAGTGAAACCTAAGGCGGAGTATGCTGTGAGTAAGGCTTCGCAGTTTGGTGATAGTATAGAGTTGTCGACGTGGAGGTTGAAGTCTCCTAAGATTATAGCTGGGGCGTCCAGATTGATAAGGGAGGTGGTTAGTTCGACCAGAGGAGAGGCGTCTGTTTCCAAGACACCTGGAGGGGCGTAGACAAGTAAAATTTGGAGTTTGTCCGAAGAGAAGAAGCCAATTTCGAGTTTAGAGTTTGTATTGGTGGAGTGCTGAGTGAATCTGAGGTCTTTTTTAGTAGCTAGGAGGATTCCTCCTCCTTTTTTTCTTCCCTGGCGTGGGATGGAGAAGAAGTGGTATGTCTCTGCGGGTAGTTGCTTAATTATTGCAGTGTCTGAGGGTTTGAGCCAGGTCTCAGTAATTGCGCATATATCCGGCTTTTCATCGATGAGATAGTCGTTTAGTATTTCTGATTTCTTTGTTAGGGATTGCGCATTGAATAATGTTAACGAAAATAGTGTGAGGCCTAGCAGTTGGGTGAATGGGGTGATCATAATTGGAGATAGTGTTTTGAGGTTGTGGTGATGGGCCTGACGAGTTGAATGTCCTTTGGAAGGTGGACAGTGTGGGAGGATTGGGATTGGGAAAGATGGAGACATTCTGAACTTGCTGTGGCCGGCGATTGGATATTGGCCGGTGAGGGTGAAGCGGTTGTTTTCCTTAAGGTGCGGGAGGTGAGGTTGTAGGTGAGGGTGATGCGTTGCAGCGGGATAGCGTTTGACCAGTCCACGGTCCTCAGTTCTCAGGGACTGCACGAAGGGGCGGGCCCCTTTGTTGCGCTCCTTCGGCGCGCGGCGCCTGGTAGAGTGTGGCTTATATGTCTGTCTGGCTGACCCTGATTGGGTCTCAGGTAGTGGTGTGGGCGGGCCTTGGCGCGGTTATGCGCCTGTTTTTTTGCAGGTTTTCGGCGCTTTTGTATCGCGGCTGGCGCTGGGGTCTCCCGGGTGTGGAGGGCTGGGCACTGACCTTACCTTCCCCCGGCGGGGCTTTGGCGCCGGTCGCGCAGGTCTCTGGTCACGATCGGGAGCGGCAGCGAGGAGGAAGAAGAAAATGGCGCTTCTCCGCAAGATTTAAAAGGTCTGCCCGGCTGACCCTGATTGGGTCTCAGGTAGTGGTGTGGGCGGGCCTTGGCACGGTTATGCGCCTGTTTTTTTGCAGGTTTTCGGCGCTTTTGTATCGCGGCTGGCGCTGGGGTCTCCCGGATATGGAGGGCTGGGCACTGACCTTACCTTCCCCCGGCGGGGCTTAAATTAAAAAGAATTAAAAGAATACAGGAAGAAAGCATGCGGTCTTCAATGCTGGATAAAAATGGACACTTGCATTGAGCGCCCGACGCAGCCGAAGCACTTGGGGAGGCACAATTATTCTCTAGCGTGTCCTTTTTAACGCAGCAGCTCATTTTAATATAGCATCGGGGCCATGGAGAGGTGGCTGTGTGCGCATTTGCCTGTGATCTGCAAAGAATGGAAGTCCAATGATTTGGTGGTATAGAAATCATTTAATAAATAAATAAAAACAAATAAGTACTGATTTATCTGGGTAAATAGTGATGGTTGCCACCTCTCACCCACAAAGTATTTTTCACAGTTTTGTTTTTTTTTTTTACTGGTTTTAAGTGTCAGTACAATAGCACTGGAAACTGACTGTGGAGAAGTTTCCATTGTCAAGAAAATCCTGGCCGGGCCAACACACCTCTGCATCGGAGAATACTGCTTAATGCCCTCATTTGCCTAGGATTTCCCTGCGAGGGCACTATGTAATACTCCTTTACTGCGCGCCAAACTACTTGCTGCATCGGCAGTAAGTTTAATGCACAGAAAATGCACGTTCAAATAAATGCAGGCAAAACGGTGTCCTACAAACACTTTGTGCTTTCCCATTGTAGCTGTAATACCTCGTAAAAAGCTGTAATACCCTGTAAAAAGGAGAGGTATTACAGCTACAATGGGAAAGCACAAAGTGCCTCCATAATTTAAAGTGCATAGCTCTTAATTCCTACCCATGCATATGGGCAGGTGAGCCCTTTATTCTCCATACTGACACATCAAATGGAGCAAGCAGGCAACTTGATAACTGTAGGTCATTTACTCTAATTCACACATCTATTAAGAGTTCAGGGAAGTGCTGCCAACTCAACTGCATGTCACCAAGGTTAATGCATGCCTGGTTCTCTAACTTCCCTCAAATGCTTTCTGGCTCCCACCCTGCTGCAGCAAACTGCGCTGAGAAGAGTTGAAAATCTGCAGGCAACTAAAAAAATAGCCAGGGCCTGATGGACTAAGCATCTTTTCCCATAGAAAGCAATGGGAAAACCCGCTTAGTGCATTCAGCTGTCTCTTTGCAATTAAAACGAGTACCAAGTGGCAGCTCGCTAGGGAGGTCCAGCAATGTGGCGGAAGTTGCTCTTACCGGGAAAGGTTCCCTGGAGCCGGTTCTGCCCCGGGCAGGCGGCACTACGGAGTCCACAGGCGTTAGCCGAGAAGTAGGTTAGCCGCTGTCACACGCACAGTGGAGGCTCTGCGGCAGCACAGTGTGCGTTAGTCAGTGGCTTACCTGCGTCTGGAGACAGATGCCAGAGGCCACGGCCAGGACAGGTCAAAACGCTCGGGAGCGCATTCATCCTAGGCGGCGCGGGGCAGCCCCTGCTGACACGTTACATCCGAAGCCTGCGGTCCGCCCGGGGCTCCACGCGCAGCCCAACTCCAGCGACCCAACACATGCAAAGCAACCGCCGCCTGCGCCAATGAGCAGACGCGACCGTCTTCCAGAGCCCCGCCCACACCCGCCCAGCTTCCAATCAGCCAGGGTCCAGGGCGGGGCGGAGCTGTGCTCGGGTTGGGCGCGTTCCTTCCTGCACGTCTTGCTTTGGGAAGGACCCATCGCGGCTTCTCAGAGGGAAGCCCGCGCGCTGACGAGCGGTCCAGTTCCCGGAGATGTTACCGCCACATCCGCACACGAGCTAGGGGGGGGGGGTTGTGCGACATGTGGGCAGGCAAGGGAGGGAGGTTGTTTATAGTCACGCGACTTTAATCACAGGCTAAATAATGGAACGGATTGCCTGCTCTCCCCGCGGCGGGCTCCCGCGTGGTACTGCCGCGCCGGTTGCATAGCTTTGCCATGAGACGAGTGTCAGTGTGCACGTACTGCAGGCGGGAACAGCTAGGGGGCGGGGCAGGCGCGACCCGCGAGCGCCTTCTCTGCTGGGCGAGAGGAAGTTTCCTCCCTCCTGTCAGACTGCGTGGGAGGTTGGGGGGGAATGCATCTTTATGCGCCGTCACGCCCCGCGAAGAGGGTAGGTCCTCGTGGAGAGTGCGTGCTGACAGGGTCCCCAGACCATGTCACACACCGTGGGGACAGATTGTCTCTCCATACACCGTCACACACAATGTGCAGAGTGTTCCCCACGTAATGCCACACACCATGGGGACAGAAATGTTTTCATGGCACTTAGGGTGATGCAGTTATGTTAGCATTAAGAAGCTGTGCACTGATTTTCGGCGCACATGTTTTAGGCCCAGATTAATTATTAACATCCTTTAATAAGTACAGTGCAGATTACATAAAATGAATCCACAACATTATCAAAAACAAAACCAATGCAATAATCTTACAAAACCTAAGTGCAATTAAAAATACATTAAGTACTATTTAAATACCATCTTAAAATAATGAGCCTTAACCATCTTTCTGAAAAGTGTAAGACTTCTGTGGAATCGTATTTCTATAGGGAAATCATTCCATAAACTAGGACCAATATATAAAAAAGCTTGTTTACGAGAACAGTCTGTAATTTATATAGCTCTGCAGCCGGTTTACTCCTTAAAAATGACCCAGTTGACCTCAGATCTCAAGCTGGAACAAAACCAATTTAATTGGTGTGCCAATGTAACCGTCTCTTTTTAGTCAGTAAGGAGGTCCAGACAACTGATCCGTAAAGATAGACTTTTATTGCCAGCAAGATGCAGCTAAGACAAAGGCTCAGTACAACTGCATGCCCCTCCCCTTCAGGAGCAGACTCTTATGCACTTTACAGTTCTTATCTTTTACACATGCGTTCTAAGCATTGCTGAGCAAGCATATTCCGGCTGAAGGGGCTACTGACCCCCTCCCTAGACACCCTGGAACTTTCGTGAAACTTCTCCCATGTTCTGCAGGAGAGGCTGCTGGGACTTGCAGTTCTGGAAAGGAATTTGCGAGTCTGCAGTAATACAGCCCATCACATAATACATCCATTGTTCTAATCTAGGTTACAGCAGTGAAAGCTTATCAGAGAATAAGAACAGCGAAGCCAAAAAAAAATGAAAATGTGCAATGTGCTGACAGAGTTTCTCAATGTCCTAATTACAGCTGTATTGCAGACTGTAAGTAAACCCGTCATGAAGCAGGGAATTCTGGTACATGAAGTCCTTTGTCAGGTTGAAGTGTTCAGACCCCTTCATTCCCCCCTTTGATACTTATCATTCTTTATGAAAAGTATCACACCATCACAACGCAACTGTGGAGCTGAAAGAAACAGAAACAAGAAAAATTAGCAATTTGAGTTCTCAGGGGGCCCTAATTTCCCAAACAGTCCGATGGTTTCTTCACGGGTTTGAGACGGATGGGCCCTATTGGCTCCACCCCCCTTTGTAGCCCGAACTTGTCATGTATGGGAAGATGGCCCAGGATAAAACATGAGGATGGTTAAACAGGTTCTATAGGCTCAGAGGAATACATGTACAGTGACAGAAGCTGCGTGGCTGTTTTGCGTTCAGCAATGTCCTTCATCACCCGACGAAGGCGGTTTGAGCAAGAAAGGAATAATTCAGGGTCCTAAAAAACAAAACAGAATTAAACTGGCTGGGATAACAAACAAGCTCTTAAATCCACCGATCATGGAAAACCAACCACGGAATCCATTGGTCCAGTCCCAAGCACTATTCCATTGCTGGACAGGGACGTGTGCCATCTTGACCATGCGATCAGTGATGTCTTGGATAACCTTGTTTTGGTCATCTACCTGTAAACAACAATTGGAGAGGTTAAATGTTCCACAAACCCTCCTTCCTGGGCCAGAGGGTAATCTAAAACCAATCTATTCTGGTACACTGCAGTCATAATTTTGGTATTTTGTTTTGCCCAGAGTTTAAGAGCGAAAGCAGTCGTTGGTGATGAGCTCCAGGACTGCCTGAAGCCTGATGATTCGATGCAATTAATACTGCTTGGAAGGGTTCCCGAGTTGCCCCTTTTTGCTGCTTCATCTGCTCTCTGATTTCCTTGACAATAGGGTTTGATGTCCTGGTGTGTGCTTTGCAATGCATTACAGCCACCTTGCGAGGTAGCCAAACTGCGTCTAGTAATTCACGTACTTCTGATGCATTGTTCAATTGTTTTCCCTCTATAATGCTCCATGCACTTGAATTGTAAGGAAGGCATATTTAGAGTCTGTATAGATATTTACAGTTTGTCCTTCTGCCAACTGCAGAGCTCGAGTAAGGGCAATTAGTTCAGCTTTTTGTGCAGACGTTCCTGGGGGAAGAGGTTGAGCCTCAATGATTTCATCTTCGGATACAACAGCATATCCAGCAGAACGTATCTCATGAATGATTTGGCTGCTCCCATCAGTTAATAAAGTCCAAGCTCCTTGCCAGGGTTGATCCCTCAGGTCTGGTCTACTGGAATGTATTGTAGTCATGACTTCTTCACAATCATGGGCAACTGGTTCAGGTGCCGGCATAAGAGTGGCCGGGTTCAAGTTTTTGCTGTCTTGTATTTGAATTTCAGGAGTTTCACATAACAGAGCTTGATACTTTACAAGACGTGAATTAGTCATCCATTTTGGCCCATGAGTTTCTAGTAGTCCTTGGATAGTATGAGGAGTTGTTACGTTCAAGGTTTGTCCAAAAGTTAATTTGACTGCTTCTGGAATTAGTAAGCATGCAGCCGCAATGCTTCAAAGACAACCTGGCCATCCTTTTGCAACATTGTCCATTCCTTTTGACAGATATGCAACAGGTCGCTCCCATGAGCCTAAGGTTTGAGTCAATACCCCTATGGCCATGCCTTTTTTCTCGTCGACGAATAGATGGAATGGTTTCATCACATCTGGCAATCCTAAGGCAGGTGGTTCAATTAAGGCTTCTTTTAATTGACGTAAGCTTGCCAGTTCATTTCCTTCCCATTGGAAGGGTTGAGATTCTGCCTCTTTACCCCGCAGCTTGTCATACAGGGGTTGGGCAATAACTGCATAGTTAGCAATCCACAGCCTACAGTATCCTGCAGCTCCAAGGAACGCCCGGAGCTCTTTCTTGCAAGTGGGTACAGGTTGATCTCTTATAGAACTGGTGCGAGAAATCCCCAGACATCGGGTTCCTCCACGTATTTGGAAGCCTAAATACTCTACTTCCAATTCACAGATTTGCGCTTTCTTTTTACTTGCACGATACCCTTTTGAGTACAACGTCTTTAGCAGCTGAAGAGTGGATACCGCACATTCGAGGTACGTCTCTCGAAACAACAGAAGGTCATCCACATATTGTATGACTGGCCCATACTTTACTTGATACATCTTTAAATCTTTTGCCAGTTGCTCACCGAACAGCGTAGGTGAGTGCCTAAACCCTTGAGGCAACCGAGTCCATGTGTACTGCTGCTTTACTCCAGTATCTGCATCTTCCCATGTGAAAGCAAAAATCTTTTGACATTCCTCCGCCACCGGGACGGAGAAGAAGGCATCTTTGAGATCAATGACACTGTACCACTTCGATGCAGGAGAGACTTGGGCTAGGATTGAATATGGATTTGGGACGAGGGCTACTAGATCTGCTACTTGACTATTCACTTTTCTTAAGTCTTGTACTGGTCGATAGTCATTAGATCCAGGCTTCTTTACTGGCAACAAAGGGGTGTTCCAAGCAGATCGGATTCGCCGAAGAATGCCCAAATCATACAGTCTCTGCAGATGTATCTGGATTCCTTGCCTGGCCATATATGGAATGGGGTATTGAGGTTGATTAATCACCTGTGCATTCTGTTTCATCTCTATCCATATGGGGGTAGCGTCGATAGCTATTCCTCCCGGGTTCTGTTCGAACCATACTTGGGGTACACTATCCATCAGTTGTCTTCGTTTTTGTTGAGGGGGGTGTTGTTTTCATATCGATGTTCGATGGTTCGTTCGACTATGGGAAGATGTAGTCTCCATTCTTCTTGGAGGGGACAGATGAGTATCACTGGATGGTCCCCGAAGGAGGCTTTAACTTCCCCTGTTGGTTGAAATCTCAATGTGGTCTGAGGCTTACACAGCAGGTTCCATCCGATAAGGGATACCATGGTTCCGCCTACTTGTATAGTTCATTCTTTCTGCAGAGGGGCAGTGAGTACCTGACCTGAGGCACCCACTATAGAAACAGTCTCTTTCGTCGGGGGGGCCGATTGGTGCAGTCATGACAGATCGTTGGCCTCTGAGTCCAACAGGCCCCTGATTTTTGTTGTGTTACCTCGTGGATCTCCACCAGAGGGTCAGTGGGGATTCTTCCCTCCCGGTCTCTTCAGGCTGTATGCTCCTTGTCGCCTCCCCCGCCATCTGCCAGTGGGGGTTGTCCGATCTCCTTCCTCCTCGGCCCCTTTGTGTCGGTGCAGGTCCATTTTTGTCGTTAGTATTCACTGCAGGGCTCCCGTATTTCTTTTGCCATTCTTCACAGTCTCTCTTCCAATGGCCTTCATTTTTGCAGTACGCACACTGATTCTTTCCCAAAGGGGGTCTTGTTCCCCCTCCTCTTCGCGGTCTGCCATTGTCTTGGCTCCTTCCCGTCCGCGTGTCCTCGAGAGCGGCGGCTAACAGTCACTTTCTCCTTCATGTCTCTACTTGCTTCTCTCTTTTCTCTTCCACTTCTCTATTTCCACATACTTGGTCTGCTATAGCTTTTAACTGGCTGAGGCTCATGCCCTCAAAGCCTTCGGCCTTCTGCAGCTTCTTTCGGATGTCGGGTCTCTATTATTAAGTTCCTGGTTGCAGGGACGGGCCCTTTTCTTCTCTTCCTGATCCCTGTTCCAATACACCTCAAAATATGATGAAAAGATCACAGTCCATCTGGAAATTGAATAGGTGACCTGCGCCTGGAGGCAAATCAGTTCTGACGAGGCTGAGAAGCTGCAAAACATTGCTTCCTTCATACTTGTAAGTTTGGCATTGGGTTAATTCAATAAAGTCAACCTGGATCTGCAGGCAAGGATCCAGGGGAGGCGCTTTAGGTGTGCAGGAGTGATGATCAAACCCTTGGAAGCCTTGTATCAATTACATTGCAAACACTAAGAACATATGGTAATAGCCAGAGCCCAGCCCCCACCAGTGGTCAAAGAACATAATTGCAATATATATATATATATGTGTGTGTGTGTGGGGGCTACTACTTTATCATTTGGGCCGACTCATATTTGCTCTTGTTCCTAATCTTGCATAGTGGCCCCTTCTCTTGCCCACAACTTCCAATAATCCTTATCTTGCGCCTGCCACTGAATCAAAATTTTTAATATTAAGTCTTTGTTTTCTCCGGTTTTTTTTTTTTTTTTTTTTTACAAACGGCATCCTGTAATTCTCACAGTCAGCGCTGCACATGCTTGGCTGTCTTATCTTGCCAGTTCCTTAAAACAGGGAGTAGCTCTGCATATTTAACTACTGCTAGCCAAAGAAGCAACAAGAAAAACTTTAACAAAGAACCCATTCTTAATCATTTCTCTAAATTTCCCAGAGACAGCTTCAAAATAAACTGCGTCAGCAAAAGAGAGTTCATACTTTATCATGCGTTCCAATGTAACTTTTAAATAACAGATAATATATAGGAGACAAGTAAGAACAATAATTAACATGGTATTAGAGAATAGAAAGATAAGCATAGGGAGGACACTGGGATAGAAGATATGAGAAAACTGGAAGCTTCTGATTAATGTCAGCATTGAAACGCACAGCCATATTGAATGCACTACGCACTGGCTCAACGTCTTTTTTTTTTTTTTTTCTGGCTCGATTCCCTCCTCTCTCCTGTAATTATCTCTGCCGTTAACCCTTAACTGCCATCAAGTTCTAAACTTCAACACCAGTAAATGCATTCTCCAGTAATCAAATCAGTATTTTAACTTAACACTGTACATTAATTTGTTGTATAGTAGTCTTGTGCAGCATCTGTAAACCAAAATCTCTTCTTATTAGGGTTTAAAACAATTAAAACAATTAAAAAAATCCCTGGTACATGTGCTTGCAATTCACAGATAGCAGTTACATACATTACAATCCTTAATAATGGGGACTTCCAGTTCCCCATTTTGTGCGCCTGAGCCACCATTACGAGGGCGGCTCCCTCCACTAACTTCTTTGCCCACGACGGAGGATTTTCAATAACTGCAATCCAAGCAGTTATGTACGGTATATCCTCAGGGCAACCCAGATTCCCTTCTCGTATAACTATATTCTGGACCCTTGTGGCCGTTTGGAAATCGAAAGTTCCTACCGGAGGCCAATTTACACACAAACTGGGCCACCTATGGGTGCATCGTTGAATCATTCCGGGTTTAGTACATTTATGTCTATCGAACACTTCCCTATAGTGTTCCGTCATGACTTTTAATGGAGTCGAACCGCCCCCTCCCATCAGGATAGAATTCACAGACAAAGGAGGGAAGGGAAGACGGATAGGTAAGGGGTCCGTACCCGTCAGACACAAAAGGGTCACAATCGCCCCGACTAGGACGCGGTCAGCCCGGCCTAGAACTGCGAGGCCATTCACTCTCTTTCACACAACAAGAAACCTATTCCCACTATCGTATGCGTTACTTCTTTTTCCTCTTTTTATGCGCGTGGCTTTCGGAATGCAATTCCTACCAAACCACCGCTTGGGGTGTGATCAAAGCCCCCTCGGTCCCCTCACGGATGGACCGGTCATTTGCTACTCTTTTAGCTATTCTTCACTTTTCCCATCATTCCCATAATACTCGCCTGCAGGGTTCTTCCGATCGTCACGAAAGCCTTCTTCCCGGATCACCAGCCCAAAGGTCTCAGAGGATCTCCGTGGAATGACCCCCTCAGATACCTGATCACTGAACTCAGCGGTGGCCACTCACCAGGCAAGTCTGGGGGATCACTCCGCCACAAAATCCCCTGGACCAACTGGGGGGCTAAAATAGCGTCCCCGGTACCTCCTGGCTGAGGCTCGCCAAATGTAACCGTCTCTTTTTAGTCAGTAAGGAGGTCCAGACAACTGATCCGTAAAGATAGACTTTTATTGCCAGCAAGATGCAGCTAAGACAAAGGCTCAGTACAACTGCATGCCCCTCCCCTTCAGGAGCAGACTCTTATGCACTTTACAGTTCTTATCTTTTACACATGCGTTCTAAGCATTGCTGAGCAAGCATATTCCGGCTGAAGGGGCTACTGACCCCCTCCCTAGACACCCTGGAACTTTCGTGAAACTTCTCCCATGTTCTGCAGGAGAGGCTGCTGGGACTTGCAGTTCTGGAAAGGAATTTGCGAGTCTGCAGTAATACAGCCCATCACATAATACATCCATTGTTCTAATCTAGGTTACAGCAGTGAAAGCTTATCAGAGAATAAGAACAGCGAAGCCAAAAAAAAATGAAAATGTGCAATGTGCTGACAGAGTTTCTCAATGTCCTAATTACAGCTGTATTGCAGACTGTAAGTAAACCCGTCATGAAGCAGGGAATTCTGGTACATGAAGTCCTTTGTCAGGTTGAAGTGTTCAGACCCCTTCACCAACATACAGGAGCTTGTAAAAAATAACTAAAATTATAAATTGGTATCTCCAACATAATGGCAACCAATACAAAGTAAAAAGAACTTAATCTTTTGTTAACTCCTGCTGCAGTAAGCTAATGATATGCTAATGCGTCAGGAGTTTTAAAAAGTGTGTTCTGTGTAAAATCTGCGTTCGGCACAGGTCAAACACATTTTAACTTGAGAAGGTGTGGGGAGCATCCCTGACTGGCTGTGTCACTTACCAGGATAAGTATAGATAGCGAGCCATTTTGTCAGATAGCCGGTCAGTACTTACCTGGCGTAGTTTGCTGCTACTTATCTGGCTAACTAGCAGCAAACCATGCCAGATAGCCGAATGAGTACTGACATGACAGCCGAATAAGTTAGTACTTATCCACGTAAGTGACAACAATGAGCCAATGTCACTTTGCCAGATAAGTCAGTATTTATCTGGTGTGGTTCGCCGCTGTCAGATAGCTGGATAAATCAGTACTTAATCCAGGTAAGCTGCGGCTGCTGCTGCTTACCCAGAAAAGTCAGTACTTATCCAACTAAGTGTTTTGTACTTTATTTCCCCTTTTTTAAAGCTTTTAATTGTCTACCCAGAAGCACTGGAAACTCAGCTTCAGTTCTGACCAGGGGTTAAGTTTCCAGTGCTAAGAAAGGTGTGTCGGAGTGGCAAAATACAGTCTTTCTGCATCGAGAGTACTGCATAATGCCCTCATTTGCATGGGATTTCCATTCGAGGGTACTATCAGTACTCCCGTTTAGGGATGTACATTTTCTGCACACAAAACTCTTGCTACATCAGCAGTAAGTTTTGTACACAGAAAAAGTGTGCTGAAATGCAGGCAGAAAGGTGCATTCAGCTGAATGTACTAATCTGCATTGGCCTGACTGGAGAATATCTCCTCATGCACTTTCACTCCCACAGGGAGAATGTCTGCTCACATACTGTTACACTGTGAGGTGAGAGAGATCGAGAATGTGCCTCCGAACACAGACACAGCAATTGAGAGGGAGACTGTGTGTGTCCTCAAACATTACAGAGGAAGAAGGAGAGCACCTCCTCACACATAAAATAAGGGATACATTATTTAAAGGCATAGGGATCTGCATGGGTAAAAATGGGTTCGAGCAGTACAATGGAATTTCATACACCTAAAATTACACACATATTTTTAACTGCAGTAAAATGGTTTCTAAAGGGTATTTTGGAGGCATGATTGAAAACTTAAGATTTTTGATTTTTTGGAACCAGCAATTTCCTTTTGTTCCTTTGCAGGGCCAGATTTAAAATTATGGCATCCAAAGGCAGAGAACTCAGAGTAGGGGAATTTCTCTCTGGAAATCAGAGAACAGTGAGGGGAGTCGCAGTTTTTGGGCACCTTCAGAATTTGGTACCCAAGGCAGGTGCATGTGTTGCTTATGCCTAAACTCAGCCCTGTTCCTATAGGCTTCCAGCTCAAACAGAAACAAAGCTGGGATCTGGCATCAGGAGTCTTCATTTTTTCTTCGATAAGCAGGCTGAATTAGCCATTACATGTGGGTAACATCATCCGACGGCACCATAAGAACATAAGAAATTGCCATGCTGGGTTCAGACCAAGGGTCCATCAAGCCCAGCATCCTGTTTCCAACAGAGGCCAAACCAGGCCACAAGAACCTGGCAATTACCCAAACACTAGGAAGATCCCATGCTACTGATGCAATTAATAGCAGTGGCTATTCCCTAAGTAAACTTGATTAATAGCAGGTAATGGACTTCTCCTCCAAGAACTTAACCAAACCTTTTTTGAACCCAGCTACACTAACTGCACTAACCACATCCTCTGGCAACAAATTCCAAAGCTTTATTGTGCATTGAGTGAAAAAGAATTTTCTCCGATTAGTCTTAAATGTGCTACTTGCTAACTTATTTATTTATTTATTTATTTATAGTTTTTATATACCGGGAGTTCCTGTATACAATACATATCACTCCGGTTTACAAATAACAGTAAGAACTACTGCCGGGGGCAGTTTACATGGAACAAATCTTGGAACAAATCAGAACACTTGATCTAAATAAATAGTACTAAATAAACTTCATGGAATAAACTAAATAGTACTAAATAAACTAAATAGTTTAATAAACTTTTAATTTAATTTAAATTAATTTAAATTAATTTAATTTAAACTTTTAGTTTAATAATAGTTGAATAAACTAAATAGTACTAAATAAACTTCATGGAATGCCCCCTAGTCCTTCTATTATTCGAAAGTGTAAATGGACTTGTTTCTCCAAGCTGGAGAGCTTTGAGCTCTACTGAGCATGTATGGAAGTTCCTGTGCAGTAGTTGCCTTGTGAGTGTCTTCAGTCGTTTTTTGTCAGCTAAAGCATGAACATTTACTTCGTCTCTCCTAGCTGCTTTGGCAGCCACCCAAACAGCATTTTTAAGTGCTACTAAAAAATGAAGAAAGGAAAGGAATATCGGTGCTGAGAGACTTTTTCAGTGCCCTCATAATGGCAGGCCACAAGAAAAATTGTGCAGCCTGTGGACAGAAGGCCCCACACTCACAGCATTCTAGGACATTAAAAATGGAAAAGCTGCTTAAATCTCAAAAAAGTAGCAGCCATTCTTCCTCCCGTAATGCAGCATTGCCTACCTGCTCAGGAAAGCCCATGAGTCGGAGCCACTTGAATACTCCCTCACCTGCAACGGCTGAGACTGTGGGGTTTATTCAACAGCCCCACTCTCTTGTGCCAGGCCCCCCACCATGCACCAAAGAAACAAAAGTACAGAGGGACATCGATGCTGACATAACACCTTTCTTTGGTGCTGCTGATGCAGCAAGATGCATCAGAGCGCAGATGCACAATAGCTCAACATTTCTAAACACGGTGAGATCAAGCAATCAAAGCAAGGTGCATTGATGCAAGCGAAGCCATCAGTGCATTTGAAGTCATTGATACTCTCAAAGCCATCAGTGTATGCCTACTGTTCCAAATTTTATATGTTTTAATCTGTGCTCCTTGTAAAACCATGTTACGCTACATTAATGTTCTTTTAATCTATGTTCCCTGTACATTTAAACATAAACATTGTTATGTTAGCCTACTGGTCCAAATTTTATATGTTTTAATCGATGTTCCTTGTAAAGCCATGTTACGCTACATTAATGTTCTATGTAAACCGATATGTTCCCAACGAATGTCGGTCTATAAAAATGTTAAATAAATAAAATAAAAATAAATATTTAAAATCATTGAGGCACTCAAAGCTCTCAATGCAACCAGTTAACACATTTGTTTTATTTAGACATTTTATATACCGTCGTTCTAAGTAAAGATCACAATAGTTTACAATAATGACATTCATAGGTAAAAATTAGTGAAAAGCAGTGGGATACATAGGAAGTATTCATAAATAGGCATTAACATCTATCAATTGAATTGTTCAAGTACATATTAATTAAAGATCAAGGACATAAGACAATGGTTAGAATAAATAAATAAATAGATAAAATACATTTCACATATTATTCTGTACATTGAATTGAGATTCTTATAATCTCTCGTTAATTGGTTTCTCATGCATCAATTAGTATCCCTTGTCCTTGTTATTGTAGATCTCTACAATCTGATGTTTTAAGTTAGGTTGTATGCATTTTTGAATAGCCATGTTTTTAGATCACATTTAAATCTCTTTGTATCTGGAATCAGGCGTAGCATTTCAGGTAAAGAATTCCAAAGTCATCAACATACTCAATGCATCAATGCACTTGATGCACGATGCTGCAGAGTTCCTAAAGCAATGGTGCATCAATGCACAAGATACTTCCACATGTATGCAACCTATGATGCAGCACCAGACTCAGATACACAATGCACCAATGCATGTAGACTCAACTGATGCTGCACTCTTTTCTTCACATTGAGTGCCTCTGCACCTGATGCAGGCTACAATGCATTCAGTGCACATCTTATTCCATGAGATACGGGGACCATCCTTGACCACACGGCCCACAACATCCCCATCTGGCTCCGGAAGAGAGGCTACAACCCCATCCTGGGATCCAAGATTTTCCAACCCAGCATTTTGCAGCTCATGCAAGATCAACCGGAGAAAGTGTTAAATTGCCCTTACCACCCCCATTAGTTTGGAGACTAGTTCTTCTAAAGTGGAAGGTCTCTGCTTACAGATGAGACATCAGATCCCGGCTATAATATCACTCGCCTACAATCCTGCTTTCTGAAGAAGATGTCCCTCCATTAACCCTGGGCCAGAGAACACAGCAATCCTACCAGCAGGTTGCAGATATAGTGAGAAATTTCTTTACCTCCCTACTAAGAGAGCAGATGAAAGTCTCCAGCCTCTTTTCCACCTTAGCATTGGCAGCTCCTGAGAATGGAGTTCCAAACTCACTTTTAGGGGTATTTTCATCATAAGAACATAAGAAAATGCCATACTGGGTCAGACCAAGGGTCCATCAAGCCCAGCATCCTGTTTCCAACAGTGGCCAATCCAGGCCATAAGAACCTGGCAAGTACCCAAAAACTAAGTCTATTCCATGTAACCATTGCTAATGGCAGTGGCTATTCTCTAAGTGAATTTAATAGCAGGTAATGGACTTCTCCTCCAAGAACTTATCCAATCCTTTTTTAAACACAGCTATACTAACTGCACGAACCACATTCTCTGGCAACAAATTCCAGAGTTTAATTGTGCGTTGAGTAAAAAAGAACTTTCTCCGATTAGTTTTAAATGTGCCCCATGCTAACTTCATGGAGTGTCCCCTAGTCTTTCTACTATCCGAAAGAGTAAATAACCGATTCACATCTACCTGTTCTAGACCTCTCATGATTTTAAACACCTCTATCATATCCCCCCTCAGTCGTCTCTTCTCCAAGCTAAAAAGTCCTAACCTCTTTAGTCTTTCCTCATAGGGGAGTTGTTCCATTCCCCTTATCATTTTGGTAGCCCTTCTCTGTACCTTCTCCATCGCAATTATATCTTTTTTGAGATGCGGCGACCAGAATTGTACACAGTATTCAAGGTGCGGTCTCACCATGGAGCGATACAGAGGCATTATGACATTTTCAGTTTTATTCATCATTCCTTTTCTAATAATTCCCAACATTCTGTTTGCTTTTTTGACTGCAGCAGCACACTGAACCGACGATTTCAATGTGTTATCCACTATGACACCTAGATCTCTTTCTTGGGTTGTAGCACCTAATATGGAACCCAACATCGTGTAATTATAGCATGGGTTATTTTTCCCTATATGCATCACCTTGCACTTATCCACATTAAATTTCATCTGCCATTTGGATGCCCAATTTTCCAGTCTCACAAGGTCTTCCTGCAATTTATCACAATCTGCTTGTGATTTAACTACTCTGAACAATTTTGTGTCATCTGCAAATTTGATTATCTCATTCGTCGTATTTCTTTCCAGATCATTTATAAATATATTGAACAGTAAGGGTCCCAATACAGATCCCTGAGGCACTCCACTGTCCACTCCCTTCCACTGAGAAAATTGCCCATTTAATCCTACTCTCTGTTTCCTGTCTTTTAGCCAGTTTGCAATCCACGAAAGGACATCGCCACCTATCCCATGACTTTTTACTTTTCCTAGAAGCCTCTCATGAGGAACTTTGTCAAACGCCTTCTGAAAATCCAAGTATACTATATCTACCGGTTCACCTTTATCCACATGTTTATTAACTCCTTCAAAAAAGTGAAGCAGATTTGTGAGGCAAGACTTGCCCTGGGTAAAGCCATGCTGACTTTGTTCCATTAAACCATGTCTTTCTATATGTTCTGTGATTTTGATGTTTAGAACACTTTCTACTATTTTTCCTGGCACTGAAGTCAGGCTAACCGGTCTGTAGTTTCCCGGATCGCCCCTGGAGCCCTTTTTAAATATTGGGGTTACATTTGCTATCCTCCAGTCTTCAGGTACAATGGATGATTTTAATGATAAGTTACACATTTTTACTAATAGGTCTGAAATTTCATTTTTTAGTTCCTTCAGAACTCTGGGGTGTATACCATCCGGTCCAGGTGATTTACTACTCTTCAGTTTGTCAATCAGGCCTACCACATCTTCTAGGTTCACCGTGATTTGATTCAGTCCATCTGAATCATTACCCATGAAAACCTTCTCCATTACGGGTACCTCCCCAACATCCTCTTCAGTAAACACCGAAGCAAAGAAATCATTTAATCTTTCCGCGATGGCCTTATCTTCTCTAAGTGCCCCTTTAAACCCCTCGATCATCTAACGGTCCAACTGACTCCCTCACAGGCTTTCTGCTTCGGATATATTTAAAAAAGTTTTTACTGTGAGTTTTTGCCTCTACAGCCAACTTCTTTTCAAATTCTCTCTTAGCCTGTCTTATCAATGTCTTACATTTAACTTGCCAATGTTTATGCTTTATCCTATTTTCTTCTGTTGGATCCTTCTTCCAATTTTGAATGAAGATCTTTTGGCTAAAATAGCTTCTTTCACCTCCCCTTTTAACCATGCCGGTAATCGTTTTGCCTTCTTTCCACCTTTCTTAATGTGTGGAATACATCTGGACTGTGCTTCTAGAATGGTATTTTTTAACAATGACCACGCCTCTTGGACATTTTTTACTTTTGTAGCTGCTCCTTTCAGTTTTTTTCTAACAATTTTTCTCATTTTATCAAAGTTTCCCTTTTGAAAGTTTAGCACGAGAGCCTTGGATTTGCACACTGTTCCTTTTCCAGTCATTAAATCAAATTTGATCATATTATGATCACTATTGCCAAGCGGCCCCACCACCGTTACCTCTCTCACCAAGTCCTGTGCTCCACTGAGAATTAGATCTAAAATTGCTCCCTCTCTCGTCGGTTCCTGAACCAATTGCTCCATAAAGCTATCATTTATTCCATCCAGGAACGTTATCTCTCTAGCGTGACCCGATGATACATTTACCCAGTCTATATTGGGGTAATTGAAGTCTCCCATTGTTACTGCACTACCAATTTGGTTAGCTTCCCTAATTTCTCTTAGCATTTCACTGTCCATCTCACCATCTTGACCAGGTGGACGGTAGTATACCCCTATCACTGTAGTCTTCCCTGATACACAAGGGATTTCTACCCATAAAGATTCAATTTTGTATTTAGTCTCATGCAGGATGTTTATCCTGTTGGACTCTATGCCATCCCGGACATAAAGCACCACACCTCCTCCCGACTGCTCCTCTCTGTCATTGCGATATAATTTGTACCCCGGTATAGCACTGTCCCATTGGTTATCCTCTTTCCACCATGTCTCTGAGATGCCAATTAAGTCTATGTCATCATTCACTGCTATACATTCTAATTCTCCCATCTTACTTCTTAGACTTCTGGCATTAGCATACAAACATTTCAAAGTTTGTTTTTTGTTTGTATTTTCATTCTGCTTTTTAATTGATAGGGATAAGTTAGAATTTTTTAGCTCAGGTGAGTTTTTAGTTACAGGCACTTGGACTACTTTTCTAATTATTGGAACCTCACTGTCGGGATGCCCTAATTCTAATGCATCATTAGTATCCTTTAAAGATACATCTCTCCGAACCATGCGCTGCTGAGCGACTGTCGGCTTTCCCCTTTGTTCTAGTTTAAAAGCTGCTCTATCTCCTTTTTAAAGGTTAGCGCCAGCAGTCTGGTTCCACCCTGGTTAAGGTGGAGCCCATCCCTTCGGAAGAGACTCCCCCTTCCCCAAAAGGTTCCCCAGTTCCTAACAAAACTGAATCCCTCTTCCTTGCACCATCGTCTCATCCACGCATTGAGACTCCGGAGCTCTGCCTGCCTCTGGTGACCTGCGCGTGGAACAGGGAGCATTTCAGAGAATGCTACCCTGGAGGTTCTGGATTTAATCTTTCTACCTAAGAGCCTAAATTTGGCTTCCAGAACCTCCCTCCCACATTTTCCTATGTCTTTGGTGCCCACGTGTACCACGACAGCCGGCTCCTCCCCAGCACTGTCTAAAATCCTATCTAGGTGACGCGTCATTGGAACCTCATTAGAGGCTCCTCATCAAATATTCAATTACAGTGGAGTCCACTCATTTGGAAATCAGACAGGCCACTCTTTGGAACTCCAAACAGAGGAATGCCCATCATCCCCCTCTTCCTCACTGGGGTCCTGGCTCACTGAACCAGAGCCCCTAGGATCAGAAGATGAATCCACTGGGATTCTGTCAGACCCTCTCTAGATATTCTGGAACACTCTTCTCCTCCAGGGGACCTTACCTATTCAAAATTGGTAAAGTTTACAACAGTGCTCGATATTCAAGTCTGCAAAAACAAAGATCCACAAACAGAACTTCTTGGTCTACTCAAGATCCTGGACTCACCAGCCAAACCGGCAGCTTACCAGTTCATGACACTCTAAAGGTGTTGCTCATGAAGTTATCATTTATTTATTTATTTATTTATTTATTTATTTATTGGATCTTATATACCGTCACTCAGACTCCATCACAACGGTTTACAACAATAAATACATTATAAACAGTAAAACAACAAGTAAAACATAAAACAATATAAAACTCAAAAATTAAAACTGAAAGCGACATTTCATAAATGATCCTAAAATACATCAAAACAGAAATGTTCATCTTGTGATCTCTGACATGTAGAAATCTAGACCTCAAATTCCAAGTGCAACATTCTTCTGGTTTCGGGGTAGTCCATCTTCTGTACCAGTCAGTTCTGAAAAGGCAAAGAAGATGTTATGGGAGTCTCTGTTTAGTGGACCCTTGGGCCGACCTGCTGGAGACTGGGAAAGGTGGTCAATGTCTCTAGTGAATAGCAGGCCGGAAGGCAGATGTTCAGGCAGGACTGGATGCTCTTCACCCTGGAAGCTGGTACTCCCCTGGGAGGAGCCTGAAGGAGCCCAACCGCTGGGACTTAGGTGGCTTCACCCTTGGAAGCCGAAGCTCCCCCGGGAGGAGCCTGTAGGGGCCCGACCGCTGGGACTTATGTGGGTTGTGGATCAGGATAGGTAACTGGAACCAGACTAGGACAGTAGCAATACTGTAACTGGGTTCGGGTTCTGGAACCAGGCAGGAACTGTAGCAAGACTCAGGTACTGGAACCAGGCAGGAACAGTAGCAGGATTTGGGTACTGGAACCAGGCAGGAACTATAGCAGGAAGGCTGGAACCAAGCAAGTATTGTAACAGGCAAGCAGGAACCAACCAGGTACTGTAGCAGGCAGGCAGGAACCAGCAGGTGCTGTAGCAAGCAAACAGGGACCAGCAGGTGCTGTAGCAAGCAAGCAGGCAGGAACCAGGCAGGTACTGTAGCAAGCAGGCAGGAACCAGGCAGGTACTGTAGCTGTAACGGAGCAACGAAGCAAAGCGAGTCACTCCGGGGCACAGCGCAACAGAAAACCAGGAGGCTAACCTGTTGCAAGGCAAAGACTGGATGGCCGCAGCTGGCTTATCAAGGCCGCAGCGTCTGACGTCAGGAGTTGGGCGGAGTCACCACTGGCGGGAAACGGCCTAGAAAAGCGCCCAAGTGGCGCACATGCGCACCTAGGAGCCGGGCGTCCATGGGAGGGCTCGCAGCAGCACAGCCCCAGCGGGGACGCCGCCAACCAGGCCTCTGCAAGCAGGATCGGGGCCGAGGGTGACAGGAGCCCGGAGGTAAGGGCCTGGCCACAGTGCTCGCGGCCAGAACCGCAACAGTACCTCCCCTCTTACGCCCCCTGTTAGCTGGTCCGGGTTTACTTGGGTGGTCCAGATGGAACTGCCGTAATAAGTCCTTGTTGAGGATGTTACGGGCCGGTTCCCAAGAATTATCCTCGGATCTGCAACCCTCCCAGGCAAGCAAGTATTCCCATCAGCGTCGATGAAACCGGACATCCAAAACTTCACACACTTGATACGTGACCTCGTCCAGTACTGAAGGATCCGATGGTTCGGGAGCCCGGGAGTGGTACCTGGATAACACAGGAGGCTTCAGCATCGACACATGGAAGACGTCATGTATGCGCATGGAGGAGGGTAGGCGCAGACGGTAAAAGACTGCTCCCACACGTTCGGCGACTCGAAAAGGCCCACAGAATTTTGGTGCTAGTCATCTGGACGGAATACGTAGCTGTAGATTTCTGGTGCTAAGCCAAACACGGTCTCCTGGAAGGAAGATGGGTGCTGGCTGACGATGCCTATCTGCCCACTTCTTAGCGGACAGGGCGGCCTTACGGATCTTTTCCTGGATAGAGATCCACAAGGAATGAAGGTGGCGAGCTGAGAGTTGCACTGCCGAGAGTGCACTAGGTTCAGGCGAAGGACCTCTCGGACTTGATAAAGGAGGTCATCTTCAGAGGCAACAGGTTGTGGAATCGGAGGCGTGCTAGAAGGCCATGATAATACCAGAGGCTTCAGTAGGGAGACGTGGAATGTGTTGTGAATCTTGAGCGAAGGGGGAAGGCGGAGTTGATACGAGACTGCTCCCACCTGCCTGATGACGGGAAACGGTCCAATAAATCGCGGGGCCAGTCGCAATGATGGCAGCTTCAAGCGGATGAACTGCGTGCTCAACCAAACCTTCTGGCCCGGCTTGAGAGGCGGGTACGGTCTTCTGTGCCGGTCAGCATAACTCTTAGCTGCCTGGCCTGCCTTGACCAGGGCGCATTGCGTGGATATCCACAGCCGATGCAGCTCATCGGCAGAGAGTTGAGCTGTCGGAGATGCAATCGTGATGGGAACCGGCAATGGTGGGCGTGGCTGTCTCCCATATACTATCTGAAAGGGGGAGGCCCCTGTAGCAGCAGAGATATGAGAATTCAATGCGAATTCGGCCCAGGGTAACAGGCTCGCCCAGTCATCTTGTTTTTCGTTAACATATAAGCGAAGAAATTGCTTCAAGGTCTGGTTGGTTCTCTCTGCGAGACCGTTAGTTTGTGGATGGTAGCCGGATGTATAATCTAGCGTGACGTCGAACTTCTGGCAGAGAGCCCTCCAGAATTTGGCCGTAAATTGAGGCCCTCGATCAGACAAGATACCTTTAGGTAGGCCGTGGATCCGGAAGATGTGCTGGACGAACAGCTGGGCCACCGATGGCAATCCTGGCAAAGGTACGAAGTGTGCCATCTTGCTAAAACGATCGACTACCACCCAAATTACCGTGTTGCCACTGGATAATGGCAGGTCCACCACGAAGTCCGTCGCCACGTAGCTCCACGGTTCAGAAGGCGTGGGTAATGGTTGAAGTAAGCCTGGAGTGGAGCCAAAGATTCTCTTGTGGCGGGCACAAGTCTGGCAGGACTCCACATACGCCCGAACATCCTTATTTACCTTTGGCCACCAGTAATATCGGCGCAGAGTCTGCAATGTGCGGGATTGCCCTGGGTGGCCGGAGCAGCGGGAATCATGAGCCCATGCCAGCACTTGTTTCCGTAAGCGTGGCGGAACCAAAGTTTTCCCAGGCGGAATGATGGAGGTAGCCGACAGGAGGATGCGGGATGGCTCAATAATATACTGAGGTTCCTCAGAACCTTCTGTTGACTCAAATACTCGAGATAGGGCATCAGCCTTGATGTTCTTCCCAGCCGGTCTGTACCGGAGAATGAAATTAAAACGGGTGAAGAACAGGGCCCACTGGGCTTGTCGTGGGTTGAGCCGTTGCGCCCGGTGCAAGTATTCTAAGTTCTTATGGTCCGTGAAGACCGTAAACTGGTGTGGTGCCCCTTCTAGCCATGGGCGCCATTCTTCCAAGGCCACCTTGATGGCCAAGAGCTCTTTGTCGCCGATGGCATAATTCCGCTCGGCCGGCGAAAACTGGCGTGAGAGGAAGGCACACGGGTGTAGCTTATGGCCCTCGGAGGCCTGGCTCAGGACGGCCCCTACTCCCTCTGAGGATGCGTCCACCTCTATAAAGAAGGGTCGTTGCGGATCCGGGTGCCGAAGACATGGTTGCTGCGTGAATGCCTCCTTGAGCCGATGAAAGGCGGCTTCTGCTGCTGGAGGCCATTTTTTTGGGTCCGCGCCTTTCCGGGTTAGAGCTGTCATCGGGGCAACAATTGATGCGTAGTGATGGATGAAAGAACGGTAATAATTGGCAAAGCCTAGAAATCTTTGGAGTGCCTTGAGCCCGGACGGCTGTGGCCATTCCCGAATGGCACTTAGCTTTTGTGGATTCATGCGGAATCCCTGACTGGAGACTATATATCCCAGGAAGGGAAGAGACTCCTGCTCAAACTGGCACTTTTCGAGCTTTGCATACAGCTTATGTTCTCTGAGGCGTTGTAACACTTGAACGACGTGTCGCCGGTGAGTGGCCAAGGTATCGGAAAAAATCAGGATATCGTCCAGATAAACTACCACGCATTGGTACAGGAGGTCGCGGAGTATCTCGTTCATAGTATTCTGAAATACCGCGGGGGCATTACAGAGCCCGAACGGCATCACCAAGTACTCATAGTGGCCGTCACGGGTATTGAAGGCCGTCTTCCATTCGTCGCCTTCCTTAATACGAATAAGGTTGTAGGCCCCTCGGAGATCCAGTTTGGAGAAGATCCTCGCACCTTGTAGCCAGTCGAATAGCTCAGAGATGAGAGGCAGAGGATAACGGTCCTTGATCGTTATGGCATTCAGACTCCTGTAGTCAATGCAGGGGCGGAGCGTTCCGTCCTTCTTTCCGACAAAGAAGAATCCAGCCCCCGCGGGGGACTTTGACTTCCGAATGAAGCCCCTCTCCAGGTTCTCTTTAATATATTAATTCATAGCCTGCGTCTCTGCAGGAGAGAGGGCGTACGTGCGTCCTCGAGGAGGCTCAGTGCCAGGGAGGAGATTTATGGCACAATCGAACGGTCGATGAGGTGGAAGTACTTCCGCCTTCTGCTTAGAAAACACATCTGTGTATGAGGCATATGGAGCTGGCAGACCTGGGAGATTAATGGCGGCGATCGGACAGGGCCCTAGAGCCACAGCTTGGAGGCAATTGCCGCGGCAATTCGGCCCCCAACGAGCCAGCTGCAAGGCCTTCCAATCGAACTGGGGTTCATGCTCCTGGAGCCACAGGAGTCCTAGGACAATGGGATGGATAGAGTACTCCAGGACATAAAAGGACACCTGTTCCTGATGCAGGACCCCAGTCCTCAGCTGGACAGGGATAGTGGCGTGCGTCACCCGTTCCGGGAGCGGCTTCCCTTGGATGGAGGAGATGACCAAGGGACGGGACAGCGGAACTTGAGAAATCTTTAAATGTTCAACCAGACCTTTCATGATAAAATTCCCGCCGGCACCGGAATCCACCAAGGCCAACGTGTGGAACTCTCCATCCGCCGCAGTCAATGCCACTGGCAGGGTTAGTGGAGGTGCAGGAGTGGTACGGCCCAGGAAGAGACCTCCTTCAGGTCCTAGGCCCGAGAGTTTTCCGCACGTGTCGGGCAGGCAGCAATCCGATGGCCCGCTGCACCACAGTAGAAACAGAGCCCCTTCCTGATTCGCCGTTGACGCTCTTGCGGAGAGAGTTTCCCGCGACCCAACTCCATGGGTTCGTCGGTTGGCGGCCGAGGGTTCTCTAACCTATCCTTGGGTGAGGGCGAATGTCGAGGGCGTCTGGGCGGAGTTGCCGCTTTGGATGTTGTCTGGGCCTCTTGGCGACGCTCCTGGTGGCGTCTGTCTATGCGACCAGCCAATTCAATCAAGGCATTCAAGGACCTCGGTATCTCACGTCCCGCGAGCTCGTCCTGGGGGCTCAGCCCCTGGTAGAAAATGGTTCGGAGGCAGTCTGAGTCCCAGCCGAGCTCCGAGGAGAGAGCCCGAAAGTCGATGGCGTATTCCGCCAATGTCCTCGAGCCTTGACGCAACTGCAGTAGTCTCGGCCCTGCTGAAACTTCTTGAGCAGGATCCCCGAAGTTTATTCGGAACAACTCCCAAAACTCCTCAAGGTTCCTTAGAACGGGATCGTCCCGTTCCCACAGGGGGGAAGCCCATTCTAGGGCCTTTCCTCCTAGCAGAGCCAGGATAAAGGTGGTCTTGGTGGCATCATCTGGGAAGAGAGCGGCCTGCAGGCGGAAGTGCATCTTGCACTGATTCATAAAACCCCTGCAGGCCCGAGGTTCCCCGGAGAAACGTGGCGGTGCCGGTATGCGAACTACCGGCCGACCCGCCGAAGCCATCGGTGGGGAAGGCAGCATAGGGTTCATAGGAGCCAATGCTTCAAAGCGCTGGTTCAGGTTCTGCACTGAGGAGACCAGGGCGTCCAGGGTTTTCTGCTGCTCCAGCAGGTGCTGGGCCATTCCCGGAATGGCCTGGCGGGCGGAAGCCTCTGCCGGGTCCATGGACTTGGCAATCTGTTATGCTCAGGCTTGTGGACCCTTGGCCGACAAGAGGATGGTATACCTTTCGGAGGGTCCGAAGGGTCTCTTGTCGGGTGGCGAGGCAGAATAGGAGGCGGGACCAGCTGACCCTGGGCACTGGAGGCGGAGACGAATACGGAGGCGGTGAAGAGACGAGATGAGGCGCTGAGTCTTCACCACTGGTGGTCTGCGGTCCCCCCGGGAGGAGCCCTTAGGGACCCGACCGCTGGGACTTAGGTGGACCTAGGGAGGTCAGAGCAATGGTGCAAGGGCCAACTGGAGCTTCGCCCTGGAAGCCCGCGGTCCCCCCAGGAGGAGCCTGTAGGGACCCGGGCCGCTGGGACTTAGGTGGGCCCTTGGAGACGGAGTCTTGAAGGAGTCCTAGGTCGAGTGCCAGAGGGTCGTCGCTCACCAGTCCGAAGTCGTGCACCAGAGAATCACCGCTTGCCAATCCAGAGTCAGGAACCAGAGAATCACCATAAGCCAATCCGAAGTCAGGAACCAGAGAATCACCGTAAGCCAATCCAGAGTCAGGAACCAGAGAATCACCAAGACGTAACAGGAACAAGCAGCAGGAACTCACCGAGGCAAGCAGACTCAAACAACACTCGCAAGAGACGTTGCCAAGTCGAGGAATGAGCAGAGGAAGCCTCCCTATATACTTCCTCTGCTCTGGATCATTGGAAGCAGGTGAGTCTAGTTAAAGGGACCAGGTCCCTTTAAAATGCAAATGAGTTTGACGGCGGCCATCTTGGATTTCCTCGGTGGAGAAGAAGAAACGTGGCTGAGGGAAGCAGGAGGCTTTCCCTGCAGCGGGCAGCGCGGGCCCGAGTCGGAGCCCTCCCCCGGGGCTTTCATGGCCTGAGACGCGCCACGGCCGCGGAGCACAACAGATAGTGCCCTGCACCCTGACAGAACAAAGCTTCATCCTTCGGGAACCTCACACCCTAGTTCAAACTACGGCGGAGAGGAAGAGGCAGAACAAACGCTAGAACCTGAAGTGATGCCCAAATACACACAAGTGTACGGGAGAAATAACAACAGGAAATCCTGCACAAAAATATGCCTGGCTAGAGTGTATCCCAAGGAGCAGTCTGAGAAGGCAGTCAAAATGTATGTCATCATAGATCAGTTCCTCGCAGCTTAAGATCTCCTTGCAAAGCCGGAATTCTTTGACTTGTTTGATATCCATGACCACTACTTACCATACAGCCTCAAAACCTGCTCAAGAGTCACCCAAGTGACAGGGAGGAGAGCAAGCAGATATGTAATAGAGGCGATAGACGGCAGCAAGAAGTCATAAGAACATAAGAACATAAGAAAATGCCATACTGGGTCAGACCAAGGGTCCATCAAGCCCAGCATCCTGTTTCCAACAGTGGCCAATCCAGGCCATAAGAACCTGGCAAGTACCCAAAAACTAAGTCTATTTCATGTAACCATTACTAATGGCAGTGGCTATTCTCTAAGTGAACTTAATAGCAGGTAATGGACTTCTCCTCCAAGAACTTATCCAATCCTTTTTTAAACACAGCTATACTAACTGCACTAACCACATTCTCTGGCAACAAATTCCAGAGTTTAATTGTGCGTTGAGTAAAAAAGAACTTTCTCCGATTAGTTTTAAATGTGCCTCATGCTAACTTCATGGAGTGCCCCCTAGTCTTTCTACTATCCGAAAGAGTAAATAACCGATTCACATCTACCCGTTCTAGACCTCTCATGATTTTAAACACCTCTATCATATCCCCCCTCAGTCGTCTCTTCTCCAAGCTAAAAAGTCCTAACCTCTTTAGTCTTTCCTCATAGGGGAGTTGTTCCATTCCCCTTATCATTTTGGTAGCCCTTCTCTGTACCTTCTCTATCGCAATTATATCTTTTTTGAGATGCGGCGACCAGAATTGTACACAGTATTCAAGGTGCGGTCTCACCATGGAGCGATACAGAGGCATTATGACATTTTCCGTTTTATTCACCATTCCTTTTCTAATAATTCCCAACATTCTGTTTGCTTTTTTAACTGCCGCAGCACACTGCACCGACGATTTCAATGTGTTATCCACTATGACACCTAGATCTCTTTCTTGGGTTGTAGCACCTAATATGGAACCCAACATTGTGTAATTATAGCATGGGTTATTTTTCCCTATATGCATCACCTTGCACTTATCCACATTAAATTTCATCTGCCATTTGGATGCCCAATTTTCCAGTCTCACAAGGTCTTCCTGCAATTTATCACAATCTGCTTGTGATTTAACTACTCTGAACAGTTTTGTGTCATCTGCAAATTTGATTATCTCACTCGTCGTATTTCTTTCCAGATCATTTATAAATATATTGAACAGTAAGGGTCCCAATACAGATCCCTGAGGCACTCCACTGTCCACTCCCTTCCACTGAGAAAATTGCCCATTTAATCCTACTCTCTGTTTTCTATCTTTTAGCCAGTTTGCAATCCACGAAAGGACATCGCCACCTATCCCATGACTTTTTACTTTTCCTAGAAGCCTCTCATGAGGAACTTTGTCAAACGCCTTCTGAAAATCCAAGTATACTATATCTACCGGTTCACCTTTATCCACATGTTTATTAACTCCTTCAAAAAAGTGAAGCAGATTTGTGAGGCAAGACTTGCCCTGGGTAAAGCCATGCTGACTTTGTTCCATTAAACCATGTCTTTCTATATGTTCTGTGATTTTGATGTTTAGAACACTTTCCACAATTTTTCCTGGCACTGAAGTCAGGCTAACCGGTCTGTAGTTTCCCGGATCACACCTGGAGCCCTTTTTAAATATTGGGGTTACATTTGCTATCCTCCAGTCTTCAGGTACAATGGATGATTTTAATGATAAGTTACAAATTTTTACTAATAGGTCTGAAATTTCATTTTTTAGTTCCTTCAGAACTACTCTTCAGTTTGTCAATCAGGCCTACCACATCTTCTAGGTTCACCGTGATTTGATTCAGTCCATCTGAATCATTACCCATGAAAACCTTCTCCATTACGGGTACCTCCCCAACATCCTCTTCAGTAAACACCGAAGCAAAGAAATCATTTAATCTTTCCGCGATGGCCTTATCTTCTCTAAGTGCCCCTTTAACCCCTCGATCATCTAACGGTCCAACTGACTCCCTCACAGGCTTTCTGCTCCGGATATATTTTAAAAAGTTTTTACTGTGAGTTTTTGCCTCTACTGCCAACTTCTTTTCAAATTCTCTCTTAGCCTGTCTTATCAATGTCTTACATTTAACTTGCCAATGTTTATGCTTTATCCTATTTTCTTCTGTTGGATCCTTCTTCCAATTTTGAATGAAGATCTTTTGGCTAAAATAGCTTCTTTCACCTCCCCTTTTAGCCATGCCGGTAATCGTTTTGCCTTCTTTCCACCTTTCTTAATGTATGGAATACATCTGGACTGTGCTTCTAGTATGGTATTTTTTAACAATGACCACGCCTCTTTGACATTTTTTACTTTTGTAGCTGCTCCTTTCAGTTTTTTTCTAACAATTTTTCTCATTTTATCAAAGTTTCCCTTTTGAAAGTTTAGCACGAGAGCCTTGGATTTGCACACTGTTCCTTTTCCAGTCATTAAATCAAATTTGATCATATTATGATCACTATTGCCAAGCGGCCCCACCACCGTTACCTCTCTCACCAAGTCCTGTGCTCCACTGAGAATTAGATCTAAAATTGCCTCCCTCTCTCGTCGGTTTCCTGAACCAATTGCTCCATAAAGCTATCGTTTATTCCATCCAGGAACGTTATCTCTCTAGCGTGACCCGATGATACATTTACCCAGTCTATATTGGGGTAATTGAAGTCTCCCATTATTACTGCACTACCAATTTGGTTAGCTTCCCTAATTTCTCTTAGCATTTCACTGTCCATCTCACCATCTTGACCAGGTGGACGGTAGTATACCCCTATCACTGTAGTCTTCCCTGACACACAAGGGATTTCTACCCATAAAGATTCAATTTTGTATTTAGTCTCATGCAGGATGCTTATCCTGTTGGACTCTATGCCATCCCGGACATAAAGCGCCACACCTCCTCCCGAGTGCTCCTCTCTGTCATTGCGATATAATTTGTACCCTGGTATAGCACTGTCCCATTGGTTATCCTCTTTTCACCATGTCTCTGAGATGCCAATTAAGTCTATGTCATCATTTACTGCTATACATTCTAATTCTCCCATCTTACTTCTTAGACTTCTGGCATTAGCATACAAACATTTCAAAGTTTGTTTTTTGTTTGTATTTTTATTCTGCTTTTTAATTGATAGGGATAAGTTAGAATTTTTTAGCTCAGTTTGAGAGTTGGATATGTGTGTTGTTTTTGTAGTTTATTGGTTGATTTAGTTTGTGTGGAGGTTTCAAGGATGAATGTTTCTTAGAGGATGTAGGTTGATTGTTTGGAGATGATATCTTGTTCATCTTCATATCTTTTTGAGATTTTGAACTGAAAGTTGATTGAGATAGCAATATGAGAGTATAACTTGCTTTTTAAAGGCAGTTGTTAGTGATGCAGTTTTTTTTTTTTTTATTTAGTGTTTGGGAGGAGCGGGTGGAGAAGGCAAGGTTTAGAAAAGGGGTGTCTTTGAGGGCTGCGATGAATGGGCTGCGCGAAGGGGCGCGCAAAGGGGCCTGCTCCTTTGGATGCGATCCTTTGGCGCGCGACACCTGGGGTGAGTTTAAATTTAAACACCACTCACCCGGCCCCTCCTCTGATGTCAGGGGGCTGGCTTCGCTTGTCAGGTGCTGGCTTCGCTTCAAGATGGGTGGTGCTCCTGAAAGGAGGCCTTTCTGAGGCCTGTGCTGCTGGTTGCAGGCGATTTCGAGGGGGGGTCGATTTGTTAGGCTCCCTCGATGCTGGTGGAGGCAAGAGAACCAATGTGTGTGTGTGTCTGTGTGAGAGGGGGGCTGTCTGAGTGAAAGAGGGCATGTGTATGTGATGTAGCGAGACTGTGAGCGAGAGAGAATGTGTGTGTGTGTGTCTGGTGGAGTGTGCATGTCTGGGAGAGCCTGTGTGTGTTTGTGTGTGAGAGAGAACGAATGTGTATATTTATGTGTGTGTATGAGAGAAAGGAGAAAGTTTGTGCGCAACAATCCCTGCTCCCCATCAGCTAATCCACGACAATCTTAGGGCATCTGGAAATCAAAAGTTGTGAGTGGTTAATTTTACATCCTTGTTAGTTTTAATCATTTGGTGTTAAAATTTGATGTGTACACGTTTTTCAATTTTTGTTTTTGAGTTGGAACATTTTATTTTTATGAGTTTTTAATTATTGGATGTCATTCTATTTGTCTATTTTGAATTATTCCTTTTACTAGTAGGTTTTACTATTATTGTTTTATATTTCTTTATTTTGTTTGAAATTTTATGAAGAATGGCAGTGTTTCTGTTTTCCCATTGTTGTGCTGCATCCAGAATCTAGTGTCATGGTTTCCAGTTCAGTTTTTGTCTGCAAATTTTTTATTTTTACCTTATGATCTCTTTATTCTATATTTGGTGAGGTTTTTACTGTGTTCTACATGTTATCAAACTTAAGCTATTCTGCTAGTGTGTAGTTTCTGTGTAGGGTTCTATAGTAGCTGGGCTTGTTCTGTGTTCTAATAGGAGGTGTATTGGTGCTTTAGGGCCTGGTGTAATATTTACAGCATTATTTTTTCATAGATAGGGTTATTTCTAGTTGAGCGCTGGTACTTAAGTGTTTTGGTATTGGAGGTTTACTATATTGTAATTGTAATTCACTTTACTCATCGCTTTGAGTACCAAGCCTATACCTAACACGCATTACAATAGGTCTAACACCATATGGGTTCCAAGTAGCAGGTTTTTCTGGTTGACCTAAAATATGTATATTATATTTACATGCATTGCTGTGATACTTTTAGCTCAGGAAATTATACTTTGAATGTCCTTTTTCATGTAAAATCTATTATTATAAATGCATAATTTTTACTTTTGTGTTTGGGCCAGGTGGAGGGGGGTTGGGGCAGGGGCGAGGGTGGCACAAGGCAGAAGGTTCGCCTAGGGTCCTTAATACCCTTGCACTGGCCCATGCCGTGGTTTCCGAAGTGCCATGCTTTGTTTTCTTTGTTGCATCCTTTAAGGGCACACATTTTGACTGATGCTGCATCAGGGTTTTCTTCTTTTTACACGATACTGGCACAGAATGCACCAAGTACATCAAGGAGTCTTGGTGCTTAGCCTTAGTAGGCAGTTTGACCAGTTCTATTAAGCGAGGGCGCTTAGGATGCGACGCATTTGGGGTTTTCCAGTTCAAGTCAACAAAGTGAGAAGCCTCGAAGACTTGCTGCATTGTCTCTGAGAAGAACTAGATGAGTGGTGACTTCTGGAAGCAGGCGTGCTCTCACTTCGTGGCCAGAGACTCACGATCTTCACCTCTCAAGTCTACTAAGAGCATAGGGACATTGTGCCACAAGCTGTGTAATAGGGCTGGTTTTGATCCGGAGCGAGATAAACGTAGCATCAGTCATGGCCATTTGTTATGGACATAATTTGTCCACAGACACAGGATGTGAAGATGCTAATGATTTTCCTTGCTGCCATGTTCTAGAAGCTTTGAGGCAACAAACAAAATCAGTTATTTTTAAAGCCAAAAGGCAAGGATTAGAAAATCCATTTAATGAAAAATAATCAGGAGAGACAGAATGTGTGTCCGTGTGAAGCATGGACAAAAACAGACTGAATCTTCTGGGGCAATGCCTGTGTGAGAACTCTTGCACATGCTTAGAAGAGCTAAAAGCTCTACTAGCTTGGAGAGACAAGTTCGTTTGGTGCTGCCAGATGTCATCACCATGGCTAAATCTTTTTTTCTGATGTGTGAAGTAGAAAGAATGTATCCATTAAAAAAGTTTTCATGCAGTAGTAACATGCAATTCCTGTGTGTGTATATCTAGGCATGCACACATACCCCCAAATACTGAAGGGGAAGGACCCTGGCTGGCTGGGGAGGTGATTCTTAGATAGCTTGGAGTTACTTTCTCCTTAGGCCAAGGGGAATTAAATTGCTTAAGTTTTTAGGGAAAAAGGCTATATAGCAAGTTAATAATAAACTAAGTGATCCCTGTGCTTATGCCAACAGCTCACGGCAATCCCTCACCTATTCTATTTGGCATTTATAGGACACCCTGCCTCTTTGTTTAAACAAGGAATTACTGGAAATGTTGCTCAGGGCTTGTAGGACCAATGGCCACCAGGGAATTGTAATGGCGCTGGAATCAGCAGTGTCTGCTGGGGCCAGGAGTCAGCAGGAGATGGGCTGGGAGGAGCAGTAGTTTCTGGGGTCTAGAGCAGCTTTTAGGCTGTAGAAGAAATGAGAAAGTGAGAGGAAAAAACATTGGGAGGAGCTAGGGGGATAACAAAATTAAAAAAAAGTAAGTTCCTAAGAATTTTGGTTGGCATCTAACTTTTCAAAAATATTTTCCACCCCCTACTGTTGCAAGACTGTACATCTGCAGTGGTCATTTTCACAACAGCAGCTGTTACAATTGCTATATAGGTTTTTCTCTATATTTAAATCTTGTAGGGAACATCTTGCATTTGCTCTGTGGGTAGTTTCATACAGTCCGTATAGGCTAAGGCAGTGATCTCCAATCCTCTCATGGAGAGGCATATAGCCAATCAGATTTTCAGGATATCCTTAATAAATATGAATGAAAGATTTGCATACACTAGGTTTCCAATGTATGCAAGTGTCTCATGCATATTCATTTTGGCAATCCTGAAAACCTGACTGCTTAGATAAGACTCCAGGAGAGGGTTACAGAACATTGCCTTAGCCTATGTGGACTGTTTGAAAATTATCCTCGGAAAGATTATCCTCTGGGGCACAGCTGCAATGATGATCAGGCGCCCGAAAAGCTCCACTCCGGATGCCCCAGTCCCGGCAGGTTCCAAACCTAGAAAGTCGGGACCAATGTTTGTACTGGAATATCGCCCTCCTCGTTCAAGCTCTAGCATCATACGAAGCAGCTCAGAACTTCCGTTCGCTCGGCAGCTCTCTATCTCTCTTCCGGGACGGAGCGTCAAGGCATGCCATTTCCGGTTCCGTTAGGTCTCTTCCGGTTTCACCGCTAGTCTGCCCGGATCCGCGGACAGGGTGAGAGTGCGAGCTGCGCGTTCCGGCGCCTCCGTCATACACGTAAGAGGCTTTGCCGGCACGGGTGATGTCTGCAGCGGCCGGGCGACTGTGGAAGCGTTGCTTCCATCTCGGAGGGGAAGGGGGAGGTCGGGGCTCTGATCTGCGGCCTGGCGGTGGTGGTACGAGGAGCGGCCTCCTGCCGGGGAGCCGCTCTCCTAAACAGAATCGGTTCTGCGGCCCAGCTCTCCATCATAGTAGATGACTGGAGATAAGGACCTATGGTTTCCGCCTACATTAATCTAAGTCAGGGTATCTTTATGCTGTCAGTCCGACGAGCCTGACTGTATGCAGGATATCCCTCATTCAAGTCAGTTCTGTTGTCTTTCCTCTCTGGTCCTTTACAATTCCGGATAAATGATTGTATAGATTTCCGCTAGGGATGTAAAATATTAACTGTTTAAAGGGTAAGTAAAATATTACCATTTAGTTTAATGTTAATATTTACTGGCTGAAGCCACAGACTCAATGAAGTCGGTGCTGGCTGATTTCCAGGTCTTCCCCCCCCCGGGACAGCATGTAACTTGATTGGGGGTGAACTCCACCTCCCCTACTACAGCTGGCTCTTCCATATATTTATTTAAAGGGTTAACCATTTTCAGTAGTTTTAAGTGGTCAAAGTTTTAAATGCCCCCTTCTCTCCCACATGTCTTTTTGCCCTGCCTCTGAACCTTGTGCTTACTACTTTCCTATATATCTGTTTCAAATATAGTGGAGCTGGAAAAGGTTCAGAGAAGAAATTGATAAAGGGGATGGACGAGCTTCCTTATGAGGAAAGGCTAAACAGGATTCTTCATCCTGGAGAAGAGATGGCTGAGAGAAGATTTGATAGAGGTCTATAAAATCATGAGTAGGGTGAAATAATTAAATGGGGAATGGTTATTTATCCTTTCAAATTATACAAGGGCTAGGGGACACTTCATGAACCTAAGAGTGCATCTAAAATAAATGGGTGAAAGTATTTTTTTCATTGAACCCACAAACTGTGGAATTTGTTGCCAAGGGGTGCGATTACAGTAGTTAGTGTAGCTGGGTTTAAAAGAAGATTTGTACAAGTTTCTGGAATAAAAATCAATGAACCATTATCAGCCATATGTAGACTTGAGAAAGCTACCACTTCTCCCTGGTTGTAAGCAAGATCTGTTCTTTGGGATCCTGCTTGGGTACTTGTGACCTAGATTGGCCTCTGTCAGAAACAGGATGTTGGGCTTGATGGACCTTTGGTCTGACCCAGTATGGCATTTCTTATGTACCTTGTTTAAATTCTGTCACTTTTGATTATTGCCACCTCTCTTGGTAGATCATTCCAGGCATCTACTATCTTTTAAGTAGGTTTCTTGATGTTTTCAAGCCCAAGGTACACCTATATTAACAGAAATGTGTGGCACACCAGCCTCCAGAGAGCAGGCAGGCAGTGCAGACATGGAGAGGGGAAGACTCTAATGGCCAAACAAAAGAGCTAGGGAAGTATGGATAGCCCACTGGTCTCTTTTACAAATTTCAAAACAGGGAGAGGGGACAAAGACACACCTGAACACATCACAATGGATCAGCTCCCTCCGTATACATATATGGAGAAGGGAGTGTGGTGAGGGCAGCTGTCTTGGTTAGTTACCTTGACTGCCTTGGGTGACTGTCAGAGCCCTCCACTGTGCTGCTCCCAACACTTACACTGAGAATTGGATGTGACTCACTCTGTTTTTCCTATCTCACTCAGCCAGGGGATAACATAGGGAATGGAAGGACATAAATGATGCAGTTCAGGAGGGAGAAGATGAGGAAATTGTGAGTGTAATATATGCTGTACACAAAATAGGGCCCTGCATGTTGCCCATTAATTACCACATTTCAGAGCTAAGAAGAGAGAGATACATGATTACACATACTTTCAGGAGGTCCTTCATGTTTAGGAGCCACTGCTGGTGTCTCTTGTTGCTGCGAGGTGCTGACAGTAAAGCTCCAGTGCTGGTCTGGATACGAGCATCAGGTAATGGTGACTTTCCCATGACTCACCTGATCAGGCCTGAAGGCACACCAGTGTTCCATGACACTGGTTGGGAAACACAATTTTAAGTAAAGTAGTATTTACTCAGATTTTTTCTGAGCTCCCCTTCATCCAATTTCTTATCATGACCCCATGACCTTGAGTTTCCTTTTTCTAGAGAAATTGGAACCCTCCTGTAGTTTATTACTAAATATTTGTCATATTCTTGATTTCCCTTTGTTCCTCCAGTGAGCACGTTTTGAATGGTTTAAGCATGACTTCCAACAGAATGTTAGAGCCAGTGACAGGTTATGGGGGTGCAGAGCTGATTGGCCTTTTCTTCATCTCTGCTCAAGCATTAGAAAATTGAGTGTGTGTGCTCTGTCTTCCTCTCCTCATCCCCCCATGTTTTGAATATTTCTGTTTTAAATTGGAAATACTCATGAACAGGAGCCATGGCAGGCTTCTTGGGGGGGGGGGGGGGGGGGTGGTCACAGAGCATATGTGTGTGCTCACTTTCTGTTTTTCATCTCCGTGGACAGCAGTGGTTGCTATTTGTTTACATAGAGGCAAGGATCTTTTGGTTCTGGGGCTGCTTTTAAGTTTGATAGCAGAGGTGAGAGGGAGGAATCAAAAGGAGGAGTTTGACAGATAGAAATGAGGGAGAGATAAATGGGTAGGTGGAAAGGGGAGAGATAGATAAAGGGAGGGAGCCTGATATAGAGAAAGGGGTTGGAGAAGGAGCCCAGAATAAGAGGTAAAACTGGGAGGAAGGCTAAGGGACAGGGTAATTGTGGACTGGAGTGAGGGGAAATCAGAAGGGGAAGGAGGCAGAGGATTGTGACAAGACACAAGTGGGAAAGAGTACACAGCTGGCTACATATGCTTGGAGAGGAAGGAGGAAAGAGAGCTCTGCGCCACTCCTAGTACAATCATCCATGATAGCTAGAAATCCTTGGATAAGAAGGCGAGCAGTGTTGCAGTAGCTGCTTGCAGGTTGCTTCTCTCTGCTTCGGATTCTGGTGTGGCTAAACAGGGAGTGGGGACTGAGGGAATGAGACTATTGAGAGGACGAGCTGCAATAGGAAACAGTTGAAGGACAATAGGTAGGGGTGTGAACTCATTAAAAAAAAATTTCAGACCTATAGCAAGTAATTTGTAACCTACCATTAAAATCATCCTTTGTACCTGAAGACTGGAAGGTGGCCACTCTAACCCTCATATATAAAAAGGGCTCCAGACTTGAACCAGGAAACTATAGACAGGTGAGCCCGACTTCAGTGCTGGAAAAAATCATAAAAACTATTATAATGTGGACAAGTGCAAGTTGATGCATATAGGGAAAAATAATTCATGCTGTAGTTACATGATGTTAGGTTCCATATTAGGAGTTACCACCCAGGAAAAAGATCTGGATATCTTAGTTGATATTACATTGAAATCATCGACTGTGTGCTGTGGTGTTCAAAAAAGCAAACAATGGTAGGAATTATTAGTAAGGGAATGGCAAATAAAACAGAGGATGTCATAATGCCTCTGTATCACTCCATGGTTAGACCACAGCTTGTATACTGTGTGCAATTCCAATCCCCATATTTCAAAAAAGATATAGTTGCACTGGAGAAAATACAGAGAAGGGTAAATAAAATGATAAAGGGAATGGAACAGCTCCCCTATGAGGAAAGACTAAAGAGGTTAGGGCTATTCAGCTTGGAGAAGAGGGCTGGGGGGTGGGGGATATGATAGAGGTCTACAGAATCATGAAAGGACTTGAACAGGTAAATGTGAAACAGTTATTTCCTCTTTTGGATAATACGAGGACTAGGGGGCACTCCATAAAGTTAGCAAGTAGTACATTTAAAACAAATTGGAGAAAACTCAATGCATAATTAAGTTCTGGAATTCATTGCCAGAGGATGTGGTTAAGGCAGCTAGTGTAGCTGGGTTTAAAAAAAGGTTTGGATAAGCTCCTGGAGGAGAAGTCCATAAACAGCTATTAATAGGGAATAGCCACTGCTTGTTGCTGGCATTAGTATCATGGGATCTGTTTAATGTTTGGGTACTTGCCAGGTACTTATCACTTGGATTGACCACAGTTGGAAACAGTATACTGGGCTTGATGGACCCCAGTATGGCATTTCTTATGTTCTTATGTAACCAGTTTATTGAGGCTTGAGCTTTTGAGGACAGAATCCACTTTGGCTGATGTGGATTAACTTAATACATTTTTAATTAGCTTTTTCAGGTTGAAATTCAAATGAGCATAGATGACATTATCAGGAAATAAAGTAGCATGGCTGCCATAATAATAAAAGGCATTCCGGTGATAGGGTGGAAGGGAAGGGCAACCAAACTACTTCATCCCTAATATCTGGCAGCCTGTGGCTTTGCTGGACAATATGTGGCACCAGTAACATGCCAGGATTGACCTGGTGAGTTTTTGGGGCATTCTTGCCTTCTGGTTCTTACCTAACTATTTTGTGGTCTGCAGTGTCCTTGCATTGTGCTTCCTTTATCCACAACTTGTTTCCTCTTAATCACCTTTCCCCCTGCTTCTGCTCTTAAGAGTGTGAAGGGTGGGTTGTTTGCAACATGCATCCTCCTAACCTTGCTTGTATCACTGTCATCAGTATCTGTTCCAGGCATGCTGGAATTCTCTTAAGGTTTTGTTAGCCACCAGCAGAGGAAATGGCAATTTCAAGCATCCATATCAGTAAAGAAATGCTATCTTGTAGTTTTCCTCTGAACCTTCTTCCCTGCAATGTCAGATTTCACCTTTCTGAACTTCATTGAGCTTATCAAATAGTTGAATATTCCTATCATATCCCCCTTTTCCTCTTTTTCCTTATCAAGTACATTTTGGATATCCTGAAAACCCGAATTGGCTGTATGGCTTCTGCGGACCTGGTTGAGAGCCATTGCTGTAATCTCTCTGTTTCAGGGTGTGCATTACTACTGGTGAGTTTTTAATTACTTCTTCCTTGTGGGACTGCATCTGCTTGTCCAATCTGTGTGATTTCTCCACTGTCTGAAGAGACAGATTGTTCATTTTGAGGGTTTATTTATTTAGGCGTTTTATATACCATTGTTTCCAAAGAAGATCACAACAGTTTACAAAAGCAACATTCACATTATGGGTCAACACAAAATCAGAATGTTAACTAGATTTTTACATAAGCAACATTCACATTATGGGTCTATACAGGATCAGAGATTGTTGATATAGTAATTTGTGATACATAAGTTCCTTTGCAGTTCTTTTACATATCAATGAGACAGTTGTCTTAATATACTATATGTCTCTCAATAATTGTCGCTCGTTTATCTAACAGTATCTAGGTTAATGGGATTTTCTGCATCTTGTTTTAGGTTAGGTTGCATGTGTTTTTGAAGAGCCATGTTTTGAGCTCACATTTGAAGCTCGTTCTTTCTGTTATCCGACGTAGCGACTCTGGTAGAGAGTTCCACAACATGGGGCCTGTTATGGAGAACCTTTCTTCTCTTGTTTGTGTTAGATATGTATGCTGCGTTGCAGGCACTGTTAATAGTCCTTTGGTTTGTGATCTTAGAGTTTATTGTGGTGTGTATGGTTGGAGAGTTACTCCCAATAAGCTGGGTTTTCTGTCATGGATGGTGATTAAAAATTGTTAGTACTTTATTGTTAGTGTTATAGTAGAGAGACGGTGGACCCTTGGGCCGGCCTGTAGGGAGGGTTCCCTGGAGCAGGCCGGGAGGTGAGTCTAACGGCTGGCAGTGTTCAGAGTAAACCAGGGTTGAGGCAGTCAGCTGGCAGACAGTGTTTAGAAGCAAACCAGGGTCGAGGCAGGCAGCTGGCAAACAGTGTTTCAAAGGCAGACCAGGGTCGAGGCAGGCAGCTGGCAGACAGTGTTCAAAGGCAGACCAAGATCAGGAACCAGGAAGACAACGGATGAAGGATCGCTGAAGCAGGAACTAGAACAAGCACCGGGGAACCAGGAACCAGCAGAGTCCGGACGGCAACTAGAAGTCAGGGAACCTCGTTGCAAGGCGCTTCTTCAGAGTCTGGGCGCCGGTTTTATGCAGGCATGGCGTGTGACGGCAGGCAGGGGGCTGTACCATACTTCCGGGTGCTGGATGCACATAAGGGCTGCCCTCGCGTGCGCGCGCGGAGCTTCTGTCGGCGTTCTCCACGTGGAAACGCCGCGGACATGCGGCCCACCGGGCCGGGACTTCGGCGTTTCTCCCTGCGGCCTGGAGCGAAGGTAAGCGGACCCAACCCCGGTCATGGGGGAGGCGGTCGGGACCGCAACAGTACCCCCTCCTTTACGCCCCCTCTTCAAAGGACCAGGTTTTCCAGGATGGTCAAGGTGAAACTGTCGGAGGAGGGATTTATCTAAGATGTTGCGAGCAGGCTCCCACGTGTTGTCCTCGTCCCCGCACCCCTCCCAGGCTAAGAGGTTACTCCCCATCGGCGGTTGAAGAATCGTACATCGACACCTCTCTTACTGGTAAGTGGGATCTTCAGCCACGAGCGTGGATGTGGAGTCTGGTGACTTGCGGTGCACTCGAAAGGGTGCACAGAACTTGGGTGCGAATCTTCTAGAGGGCAGCCTTAGATGGATGTTCTTAGTACTGAGCCAAACACGGTCCCCGGGAAGGAATACCGGTGCGGGTCGGCGGTGTTGGTGAGCATATCTCTTGGCTGTCCTGGCGGTGGAAACAAGCTTGCTCTGGATGCCCTGCCATAGACCCTGTAGCCGTTGTGCGGACAACTGGGCTGCAGGAGAGGAGCTGGGTGTAGCAATGGGCAATGGAGGCTTGAGTTGTTTCCCGTATACAATCTGAAAGGGCGAGCTTCTAGTGGCAGCATGAATCTGATTATTATATGCAAACTCAGCCCAAGGCAGGAGTTCTGTCCAATTGTCTTGTCTTTCATTGATGAAAGCGCGAAGGAAGGTTTTTAAAGAGCGATTCATCCTTTCAGACTGGCCGTTGCTTTGAGGATGGAAGGCGGTGGAGAAGCTGAGCTGGACCTTGAAACACAGAGTGCCCTCTAATACCGGGCTGTAAATTGCGGTCCTCGGTCGGACCAATGTCCTGGGGGAGTCCGTGGAGGTGGAAAATATGTTGTGCAAATAGGAGTGCCAGTTCAGGGGCCGACGGCAACTTGGGTAGTGGCACGAAGTGGGCCATCTTGGAGAAACGGTCTACTATGACCTAGATCACAGACTTTCCCTGGGATGTGGGTAGATCCACTATGAAGTCCGTGGCTATGTGGGTCCCACGGTTCAGTGGGGACCGGGAGCGGCTGCAGTAAGCCCCACGGAGGTCCGACATTGGGTTTCTGTTAGCGCAGGTGGGACAAGAACAGACGGAAGTTGGGCCACCAGTAATATCTATTTAATAGTTCCAGTGTCCGCTCCTGCCCAGCATGCCCGCCTGTTAGTGAGTCGTGGGCCCAGCGTAGTACCTTTAAACGGGAGCGCTTGGGGACTACGGTCCTTCCTTGGGAAAGGATGGTAAGGGCAGTCAAACGAACCTTCGGATCAAGGATGTATCGAGGAGGTTCCTCCTCCTCCTCAGACATCGAGGTCCGGGATAGCGCGTTGGCTTGGATATTCTTCGAGGTTGGGCGATACTGGAGAATGAAGTTGAAGCGATTGAAGAAGAGCGACCATCTGGCTTGTTGGGGGTTCAATTGCTGTGCCTGGGACAGGAATTCTAGGTTCTTGTGGTCTGTGTAAACTGTTACCGGGTGAACTGCTCCATCTAGCCACTGTCTCCATTCCTTGAATGCTAGTTTGATGGCTAGGAGTTCCTTGTCACCAATGGAGTAATTTGCTTCAGCGGGAGAGAATTTCCTCGAATAGTACGAGCAGGGTAGAAGCTGTCCAGAAGGCGAGCGCTGGCTGAGGACAGCCCCCACTGCAAGGTTGGAGGCATCCACCTCTACCACGAAGGGGTGTGATGGGTCCGGATGATGCAAGCAGGCATCAACCAAGAAGGCTTGTTTCAGGTCCTCGAAGGCTCGAACAGCCGTGTCAGGCCATGTCTTGGCGTCCGCTCCCTTGCGGGTCAGGGCCGTGAGGGGAGCCACCCTACGCGAGTAGTGGGGAATAAAATGTCTATAGAAGTTAGCAAACCCCAGGAACCTCTGCATAGCCTTCAACCCGGATGGGCGAGGCGAATCGGTGATAGCGGACACCTTCTCTGGGTCCATCTGGAACCCGGTAGAGGAAACAATATATCCTAGGAAAGGCAAGGACTCATACTCAAACATGCACTTTTCTAGTTTGGCGTACAGGTGGTTATCTTTCAAGGCTTGTAATACCTGCTTGACATATCGTCGGTGGGATTCCAAGTCCCTAGAGAAAATTAGCACATCGTCCAAATACACTATGACGTGGGAATGGAGCATCTCCCTCAAGACCTCATTCATGAGGTTTTGGAAGACTGCCGGAGCATTGCAGAGTCCAAAGGGCATTACTAGGTACTCGTAGTGCCCGTCCCTGGTGTTGAAGGCAGTCTTCCACTCGTCACCGGGGCGTATGCGGACGAGATTGTAGGCTCCTCTGAGGTCGAGTTTAGTGAACAGCTTGGCCCCCTGTAGCCGGTCCAAGAGCTCGAGGATCAATGGGAGTGGATACCGGTCTCTCTTAGTGATGGCATTCAGCCCTCGATAATCAATGCAGGGCCGGAGTGACCCGTCCTTTTTCCCCACGAAAAAGAAACCAGCCCCGGCTGGCGAGCGAGAGGGATGAATGAAGCCCTTGGCTAGGTTCTCGGTGATGTATTCCGACATGGCAGTAGTCTCAGGCAAGGATAACGGGTACACCCGGCCACGAGGCGGGGTGGTACCGGGCAGCAAGTCTATCGCACAGTCGAAGGGCCGGTGTTGCGGAAGGATCTCTGCCATCTCTTTGGAGAACACCTCCGCGAAGGCTTGGTACGGTGCTGGTAGGAGATTAGAGGCGCTAAGCAAGGCCAGTTGTGGGGGTCGCGGGACCCGGAGGCAATGCGAGAAGCAGAAGGGACTCCACTGAGTCAACTGAAGGGTGTCCCACTGAATCACGGGAGAGTGGCGGCGTAACCAAGGTAGCCCTAGCACCAAGGGGTGCACGGCCTTCTCTAGTACCAAGAAGGATATTTCTTCGAAGTAAAGCGCCCCCGTCTGGAGGGTCAGGGGAGTCGTAGAGCTGGAAATAGTCCCGGGGAGTACAGTGCCACGGATGGATGTGACGCGTAGCGGAGGACGTCTTGGAATAGTGGGCAGGCGTAACTGCTGGACCAGATCCGCTACAATAAAGTTCCCCTCAGCCCCAGAGTCAATGAAGGCCAAGGTCTGGAGTTTATCCCCAGGATACTTGAGGGTCACAGGTACAGAGCATCGTGGAGCTGAACCAGCATAGCATAGGAGTAGCTCCTCAGTCGTTTCCCGGACGCTCTGGGCAGTGGGCCAGGAAATGCCCTTTCCCGCCACAGTAAAGGCACAACTCCTGCGTGCAGCGTCTCCTTCTCTCCTCCACCTTCAGAGGAGCGCGGCCTAGTTGCATAGGCTCGTCCAAGGAAGAGTTAGAGGCTGACGCCTTGGCTGTCGTGACCCTGGCAGGCGCCAGGGGCAATGTCAGAGGTCTACGTGGCGGGCGCCCCTCCTTGTCTCGTTGCTGTGGCCTCCGGTCAACCCGGCCAGCCACGTCTATGAGGTCGTTGATATCATCGGGAAGGTCCCGACCTGCCAATTCATCCTTGATACGGTCTGCCAAACCTTCCAGGTATATACCTCTCAGGCAGTCGTCTCGCCAGCCTACTTCCATGGCGAGGGTGCGGAATTCAATGATATAGTCCGCCACGGACCGAGATCCTTGCTTTAAATGCAATAATTCGGACGCAGCAGTGGTCTGGCGGGCTGGGTCGTCGAAGGCTTGTCGGAAATTGAGGGCGAATTCCTGAAGGTTGTGTAATAGGGGATCCTGCCGTTCCCACATGGGAGAGGCCCAGTCGAGTGTCCTTCCATCGAGAAGGGAGAAAGGCTACTTTCACAGAGTCAGATGGGAACTGTGCGGGCAACAGGGAAAACCGGACGTAACACTGATTCAGGAAACCCCGGCATGCCTTGGTATCCCCTGCGTAGCGAGTAGGGGTAGGCAGTTGGGTAACTGGAGTTGCACTCAAGGCAGGAGCTGGGGCCAGCGCTGGCGGCGTCTCCGAAGCCGTCGCTTCCAAACGGGCGACCAGTTGCTCCACGGCGGTGGCAAGGGTGTCGATGCAGTGCTGCTGCTGTTGTAGGCGCTGTGCCATCCCGGGGATGGCCTGCAGGCTAGGCACCTCTGCCGGGTCCATGGCCTTGCAAACTGTTAGTGTTATAGTAGAGAGACGGTGGACCCTTGGGCCGGCCTGTAGGGAGGGTTCCCTGGAGCAGGCCGGGAGGCGGAGTCTAGCGGCTGGTGGACAGTGTTCAGAAGTAAACCAGGGTCGAGGCAGTCAGCTAGCAAACAGTGTTCAAAGGCAGACCAGGGTCGAGACAGGCAGCTGGCAGACAGTGTTCAGAAGCAACCCAGGGTTGAGGCAGGCAGCTAGCAAACAGTGTTCAAAGGCAGACCAAGATCAGGAACCAGGAAGACAACGGATGAAGGATCGCTGAAGCAGGAACTGGAACAAGCACCGGGGAACCAGGAACCAGCAGATGCAGAGTCCGGACGACAACTAGAAGTCAGGGAACCTCGTTGCAAGGCGCTTCTTCGGAGTCTGGGCGCCGGTTTTATGCAGGCCTGGCGTGTGACGTCAGACAGGGGGCTGTCCCATACTTCCGGGTGCTGGACGCACATAAGGGCTGCCCTCGCGCGCGCGGCGGAGGAGGAGGGCGGAGCTTCTGTCGGCGTTTTCCACGTGGAAACGCTGCGGACATGCGGCCCACCGGGCCGGGACTTCGGCGTCTCTCCTTGCGGCCTGGAGCGAAGGTAAGCGGACCCGACCCCGATCATGGGGGAGGCGGTCGGGACCGCAACACTTTATAGTGGATTCTTGATTGCAGTCAACGGTTTCTTCAGATCTTTCAGTGTACTCCATTGGCCCAGTGGTCTTGCGTATTCTCATTTCTGTAACTGCTTCAATTACTTTCTCTACAGGAAATGAGTTTATGATCATTTCACAGTTTATGCCCTGTATGCCTTTGGTAGCTTTTCTCTTGTGTAAATACTAAGCAAAAGAGCTTGTTTAGGATTTCTGCCTTTTGCTGCTTCTCCTCACTAATCCCATTTTCTCTCGCTATCTTAACTATTCCGCCGTTTGTTCTACAGATCTCCTTTATATATCTAAAGAAGGTTCTATCTCCTTTTGTTGATTGTGCAAAATTCACCTCAATTTGAGCTTTTGATTGTCTCAATTTCCCCTACCTCCCATTTGTTTTTCCTGATAATTCTGCATATCCTCTGCCTGTGGTTTGTTTTTTTTCTGAATTCTAATTTGTTTGCTTTAATAGCTGTTTTTTCAACCTCTTTCCACATCCCTCTACTAACTTGCTTTACACAGAGATTTGTTGCTACTTTTTATTGCTGCCCCCTTCTGTATCCTTCAGATCTTGAATCGCCAGTAGGGCCTTCTCAGCATATTCATCTTGAAGTCAGTCCTCCCAAAGTCCAGGACCTTAGTCTTCAATGGGTTCATTTTACCTAAAATTAATTTATGATTAAGAAATTGTTCTAATTCAGCCAGCAATTTTACAAAAAAAGGGTGACTATATATTGGGAGCATATGTATTACAAGGATGAAAGAGTACTGCTAATTAGGACATACTAACTTTCTTTATCAGTAATTTTCTTTTCTACTATAAAAGGAAGATACTTCTGACTTAATATAGCTGTTGCACAATATTTAATGGAATACAATAATGCCATTGACCTACCTGATCTCCCTTCAGGTTTTTATGCTCATTATCCATAAGATGAGCTTCCTGGAGATATACTGTTTGCATCTTATATTTTTTAAACCTAGCTAAAAGCTTCTTCCTTTTAATAGGAGAGTGCATACCATCCACATTAAGAGAAAAAATGTTTGTCAGCCATTATCATACGAAAACTGCGTATTTTGTTGACTGTCATCCTATGAAGACTCTGATGTCCCACAACCTAAACATCTGTAGCAATACACATGTTCTGGTGATTACATGTATTCATCTACACCATTCAATAATTCCCACCACTCTAAGCTTATCATTCAACCACACATTATACTCAAGTCAGACATACACATGTCCACTTATTCAGCCAAGTTCCATTATCGGTACAGAAAATACCATTCATTCAGTCCACAAAAATAGAACCACACTCCAACCAAATATTCTCCTAGGAACTGACCCAAGTGAAGCTCCATTTTCATATCTTCTGATAACTAATTCCACTATTGATGCACCCTTGGGGATCTATAAAGATAACATCCATACTGGAAGTATAGTTTAACAGAAGTAACATAAAGCAACTAATGTTCCTAATAATAGCAGAACATATAAGAGAGACAGCATATAATGTTCTACTGCATTAAGAGGGCCAATAATAAAAATTGGGAAAACCATTCATTTCTACAAAAATAGAATTTATATATGGGATTGCAACTATTCTAGAATTAAAGCTATATCATGGAGCTGATCACTGCTTCCAAACACCATGTCCACAAAGAAAGTTAGCAATTCAAAAGCAGTAGCAGCTCCCATGCATCATTTTTAAAGGGGTAGCTCAGAAGTATTTCCAATAAAATTCTCGTAACCAACCTTGTAATAACCTCTCCTCCAAAATAGCAAAGTATTATGAAAAATCAAGGTTAGTGCCACATATTTGTGTTCTAACCAGGGATCAGAAGTAAAGTACTAAGCATTGTTACTCACACTTGTCTAGTGAGCACCCTTGTATAGCGACTTAAAAATCCATCCTAGATAAGAAAAGAAAAAACATTGTTCCAGAAACCATATAGTCATGTACCATAAAAATAAGGCTTGAGCAAAACTCCAGTATCTATAGTACCCCAACCATAGTAGACTGACCAACATCTTAGTTTCTAGCCCTTGCTCCCGTTGAGGTTAACTACAGGGAAAAATGAAAGGCACAGCTCTTAGAGGAATTTATGAAGATTCTGCCTGCCTAATTTGATCTTTTGATTGCAGTATAATAGCCTTTCCATCCTTCATCACCTGAAGACAAGCAGGGAACAGTGAAAATTTAACCCCCTTTTTGAAAGAGTTCCATATAGAAAGATGCCAAAGCTTTACGACTGGCCTTTACTTTCACCGAGTAATTGTTAAATAAGTCCCCTGGTACCTTAATAGTCTAGATTTCCTCGTTTCTTGTAGGCTGCCATGATTTTGAGCTTAAGTGTAGTTTAGGATGTGGGTGCTCTCCAGCCTAGGCTTTGCTGCATGCTCTTGCCACACCCATCTGCTGCATGTGTTCTACTACTACTGGTTCAGTTTCCATGGATAGGCCAAGAATTTTAGGTAGCCAAACTTGTACAAGTTGGAGAAGGTCTGGATCTTTTACCAACTCGGGGACTACTATTAGCCAAATGTTATTGCGTCATTCTCCTGATCTTCGAATCTCTTCGCCAGTTCAACTTTCTCTTTTCTTAAGGCTTTCAACTATACGGTGAAGTAATCTGATGTCATTTCTTGCATTACAACTTGACTTTCTAAATCATGCAGTCATGAAGTATGTTTATCCAAGCTTTCTTGTAGCTCTTCCATTGACTGTAATTAAGCTATCAGCCAATGTTGCTGAAACTTTCATAGAGATCTCTTGAATAAGATCTTCTTTTAGATCCACTAGAGCTTTTTCAGTATCTGCTGCCATTTTAGGAAAGATGGGACACAACGTATCTTTGGTTTTGTCGATATTCCGTATAAAAAGTTAGTAGGAGATGCTTTTTGTTCGCAGAAAGAAACAAGACACTTCCGGGCGGGGAAAGTTTTTAAAGTAGATATGAAATTAGATCCCTAGGGAGCCCAACTTCAGCATGACTCCTCAGCTAACCAGGTTATTGGAAGTCCCCATTTGGTTCATTTCATGCCTGCATTTAATGTTGATGCTCACAGTACAAAGCAACATAGCAGATAATGGCAGGAAAGACTAAATAGCCCAACCAGTCTGCCCAGTTATTTGTCCATATTGCAAGGGTATACCCCAGCAGCCAGCCATAGTGCGGAACCACTTGTAAAATCTCTCCGTTATCGAGGTAGCTTCCTCATTTATACTCTTATTAACTTAGGCAGGTGAGCATACATGGTTCCTTATTTAGTTACACCCAGCAGCTTCGTATACACCTGTCTAACCACAATGTTTTGCAATAATATAAATGTTTACCAATACCAACATGACTATTTCTTAGCATGTAGCCAGATGGACTCAGGACCAATGGGTTATGTGCTCCCCTGCTAGCAGATGGAGACTGAGTCAGGTTTCAAAGCTGACGTTACCTTAGATATACCCCTGCAGTGACCTCAGCCATTTAGTATCTCTCCATCTCGTAGAAGATGTGGACGTGCTATCCCCACACCAGCATTGGTGTTTAGTGGGATTGCAGTACTTGAAGAAGAAAATTTACCTTTAAATTGGAGAAAGATCAAGCCCCTTACTCATGCAGTGATACCTAAAGGTCCCTCCCCCAGTTGAGAATTCCTGAGGTGATTTCTGGGATCCCTCAGAGGTGGGCCTTGGTCCGGTAGCCGGTTCCTGGCGTGGATTTCGCTGCTGCAGCAGCTGAAAGACAGCAGGTGCAGGAAGTCCAGCGTGGCGGTAACAGCCTAAGCCCTCTCACCCCACAGCTGGAGACCGTCTCTGTACTCTGCTGGTAAGCGCTGAGCCCAGGTAAGTAAAGAAGAACTCCGATTCAGAGACGTGGAAGGGCTTCGGTAAATCTTTCCTCCAGTCTCCTTGCTCGGCGCGCCGTACTGACGACGTTCCAGATCCTGTTAGGGCAAGGGAAGGGAGTTTCCGAGTGGGTTGAGCGGCCCCCCGATGGACTACACCCTGCTTCAGGCTCGGTGAGCACTCCACGTGGCAGCATCATCTTGCGTGTGGTTTGGTGCGGCACCATTTTCCTCCATTAACCGTCGGTACGTGCGGGCTGGTCCTGTTTTGTGCCTAACATGTGCATAAGTGCATACCTGCGCGCATAAAAACAAGCCCAACCGGATACTTATTACTTATGCGCATTGGGGCAGATTTGGGCACTTTCGGGTGCTAACCGGCTGAACGCACAAGCTACAGTGTACTATGGCTCCGGCAACAAAGAAGCACAAGCTACACTCCCTTTATGCTGCTTGCCATATTAGGACTGCACAGTGACCTAGAATCCTTCCTGTGTCAGTACTGAGGGAGGGCTGGACACTCAGAACTTCTCTGGCCCCTCCCAGTCAGAGGAAGGGTCAGCCACAACCTTATCTGGTAGCACCCCGGATCTGAGCAATCCCGGGGCTGCGTCCTCCCCGGGAGAAGGCAGTTCAGCGGCCCCTACCCTGGTTCCTCCTGGGCTAGGTATGGACCCGGCGATCTTTTCTTGGGTGGAATTCTTTCAGGGCCTTCAAGCCTTTGTTCAGGCACAGTCAGCTGCTGCCCATGCCCGGTCTGAGCCCCAGCTGGGAAGGCCTCGTCCTCCCAACCCTATCAGTATGCCTCGGGACATGCCTCACTAAGGGACAGGGACCCAGACACCACGGACGACAAAGGGTTGCAGACTCATTGGAGGACAGGGAAATCCCTCCAGGCCTCGAGCTATAACAGACCATGCTACGGTTTTTCCACAGAGATGAATTGCCGGCCCTGGTCTCCCAGACCCTGAAGACTCTGGGAGTTCCTGGCATGGACCCTGTGTTGGACCCAAAGAAGAATCCCATCCTGGTGTGTCTATGGAAAGCCTCTTGCTTTTTCCCGATGCTGGAAGGCATCCAGGAGTTGATTGACCTGGAGTGTGATGCCTTGGAAGCCAGTTTTAAAGGAGGGTCGGGCCTTGGAGGCCTTGTACCCTCGGGACCTGGCAGCCAAAGAATGCCGTCTTGAAGCAAACAACTATCCCAGTAGAGGGAGGAGCAGTCTTGATGGATGCACACGATAGGCGGTTGGAGTCCATTCTTAAGCAAGCCTTTGATGTGACAGCAATGACACTGCAGATCGCTTCTTGTTGTGCCCTGGTGACTCGTTCATGTCTGTTTCTTGAGAGAGAGGCAGATAGCTCAGGAGTGCATCCCAGAGAGACGATTGAGCCTGCTGCAGCCTTCCTAACGGATCCAAGCTCTGACCTAATGCGTACCTCGGCCAGAGGAGTAGCCTCAGTGGTGGCGGCCAGAAGACTGTAATGGCTGCGAAATTGGTCAGCAGATGCGACCTCTAAGGCAAACCTCACAAAAATGCCCTATAAAAATCTCTCTCCTATTCAGAAGCGAATTGTAAAAGCTGGCCAGTAAGTGGGATGAATCTCCAGTGCCTCGGCTACCGGAAGATAAGAAAAAGAGGTTGCAGCACCTCTCACCTGTGAGGGGTCGGGTCAGGGGCTCCCAGTGCTTCCGGCCCTACATAAACTCTTTATTTCAGACATCTCGGCCCTCGGGAAGGTCTCATTCCTTTCGGTGCAGACAAAAAGAGGAACTGGTTCGGGCTCAAGTTCGACCCGAACTTCCCAATGGAGTTTGGCTGACCCATCCATGGGATGAGGAGATAGGGGGCCAACTATCCCTCTTCTATCAGCAGTGGGTCGAGATCACGTCGGACAAATACGAGAAGGATACGCTCTGGAATTTCGCAGCATCCCTCGGGACATGTTCATGATGTCACCTTGCCACTCCCAACACAAAAAACTGGCAGTGGAATCCACGTTGATAAGGCTCCTCAGTTTGAGGGCTATAACCCTGGTACCTACACCCTAGCAAAATACAGGGCGTTATTCCATCTATTTCATTGTGTCCAAGAAGGAGGGTTCATTCGGACCCATCCTAGACCTCAAGAGCGCAATTGCCATCTGCGGATAAATCACTTCCGCATGGAAACTCTTCGCTCCGTCATAATGGCTGTACAACCGGGAGAGTTCTTAATCTCCCTGGACCTCTCGGAGGCTTACCTTCATATTCCAATCCATTAAGACAACCAGCGTTTCCGACGCTTTGCAACACTGGGCCATCATTATCAGTTCGGGTGTTGCCCTTTGGCCTGGCAACCACCCCCAGAACATTCTCCAATATTATGGTGGTCGTAACGGCGGCACTGAGGAAAGAAGGGATCCTGGTGCATCCTTACTTAGATGACTGGCTGATCTGGGCAAAGTCATTGGAAGAGAGCCTCCAGGTGACCAGCAGGGTCAGGTCCCTGCTTCAGGAACTCGGTTGGGTCGTGAACATGGACAAGAGCAGCCTCAAGCTCTCCCAGTCCTTAGAGTACCTGGGAGATTGGTTCGACACTAAGTAGGACAAAGTCTTCCTCCTTCCCTTGAGTATAAGGAAACCGATGTGCCAAATGCGACGGTTAACGAACACAATGCGCCCCAGGGTGAGGAGCTATCTCCAGAGGCCTGATGGCGTCAACCCTGGAGGTAGTACTGTGGGTGAGGGCACACATGCAACCACACCAACACTCCCTGCTGTTACGTTGAAACCCACTGTGTCAAGATTATTTGATTCGCCTCCACCTACCGATGGAAGTATGTTCTCGGCTCCAGTGGTGGCTACAGGAAGTTCACCTAAGCAAGGGTGTAAGCCTGTCCCCACCGACCTGGCTAATCCTCATGATTGACGCGAACCTCCGAGGGTGGGGAGCTCACTGTCGGAGATTGACAACCCAGAGGCGATGGACCAAGGAAGAGGCATGCTGGAACATAACATAACATTCTAAATAATTTGCTCTTAGTTAATCTCCTTCTTCTTTACTTTCTTCTGCTCCCAGTTGTACACTTCCCTGTTCTATTTTAACTGCAATTTTCTTACCATGCACTTGTTAGAATGTTTTAGTTATATGTATATATCACACCCTGTTAAATGTAAACCGACATGATGTGACTCAAGTCATGAATGCCGGTATAATAAAAACACTAAATAAAAAAAAAACCCAAAAAAAACCGTAAACCGCCTGGAAGCACGAGTGGTCAGATTAGCATGTCTGTAATTCAGCCACAGGCTCCAGGGTCAGGCAGTCCGCGTGATGTCTGACAACACTACACTGGTAGCCTACGTCAACCGCCAGGGAGGATCCAAGTCACCAAATGTCTCTGGAGATGGACCCCCGTATGGAATAGGCGGAGTTAAATCGGCCTCCCACATCACGGGAAAAGACAACATCAGAGCAGACTTTCTCAGCAGGGAGAGTCTGGATCCAGGGGAATGGGCGTTGTCGACCAGAGTCTTACAGATTCTAATATATTGCTGGGGCCACATCTCACAATGCGAAGGTCCCCCAATTCTTCAGTCGCAGAAGAGACCAGAGCTCCCAAGGGATCGATGCCCTTGTACAGACCTGGCCAGAGGAGGGCTTACTGTACGTCTTCCCTCCATGGGCTCTGCTGGGCAAGGTCATCTGCAAGATCGAACATCACAGAGGATTAGTCCTTCTGGTGGCCTCGGATTGGCCCAGATGCCCGTGGTATTAAGACAGGGAACTTGTCCGATCCCTCATGAGGACCCAACTCTGTTTTGTCTTATGGTCTGGCCCCTGAGAGGGCTTGCCTGATGAAGCATGGATATTCGGTGGCTGTAATAGCCACCTTGCTTCGCGCATGGAAGTTCTCGACGTCGCTGGTGTACATTTATTTATTTATTTTTTATATACCGACATTCGATCGAGATATCATATCGGTTTACATTCAGGTACTGTAGTATTTCTCTATCCCCAGAGGGCTTACAATCTAAGTTTTTGTACCTGAGGCAATGTCGTTCATTGGGGCAGATTTGAACACCTTGTAGGCAAAGGCTTTTCTGCCTCGACAGCGAGCTCTCACCCTCATAGAAACATAGAAACATAGAAATGACGGCAGAAGAAGACCAAATGGCCCATCCAGTCTGCCCAGCAAGCTTCACACATTTTTTCTCTCATACTTATCTGTTTCTTTTAGCTCTTGGTTCTATTTCCCTTCCTCCCCCACCATTAATGTAGAGAGCAGTGATGGAGCTGCATCCAAGTGAAATATCTAGCTTGATTAGTTAGGGGAAGTAGGGGTAGTAACCGCCGCAATAAGCAAGCTACACCCATGCTTATTTGTTTTAACCCAGACTATGTTATACAGCCCTTATTGGTTGTTTTTCTTCTCCCCTGCCGTTGAAGCAGAGAGCTATGCTGGATATGTGTGAAGTATCAGTCTTCACCCCTGCCGTTGAAGCAGAGAGCTATGCTGGATATGCATCGAAAGTGAAGTATCAGGCACATTTGGTTTGGGGTAGTAACCGCCGTAACAAGCCAGCTACTCCCCGCTTTGTGAGTGTGAATCCTTTTTTCTTCTCCCCTGCCGTTGAAGCTATGCTGGATATGCGTGAAGTATCAGTTTTTCTTCTCCCCTGCCGTTGGAGCAGAGAGCTATGCTGGATATGCGTGAAGTATCAGTTTTTCTTCTCCCCTGCCGTTGGAGCAGAGAGCTATGCTGGATGTGCATCGAAAGTGAAGTATCAGGCACATTTGGTTTGGGGTAGTAACCGCCGTAACAAGCGGTCTCTTGCATACCAGCTGCAGTCTCAGCACTCCGCGACTGCATGCCACTTTCTCATCCTCCTGGGACACATGGTGTCCTCAGTTCAGGTAACACCAATGGCCCGTTTGGCCATGAGAGTCATGCAGTGGACTCTAAGGTCTAAATGGACTCAAAGCATTCAGCCCCTGTCGACCATTGTCCACGTAACCAACTCACTCCGTCAGTCTCTTGCCTGGTGGAAAAATCAGATCAATCTCCTCCAAGGCTTGCCCTTTCAGGCTCCAGACCCTCAATTAACTCTCACCACCGATGCTTCCAACCTCGGCTGGGGAGCCCATGTGGCCAATCTGCAGACACAAATATCTTGGTCTCCAGAGGAAGCCAAACACCAAATAAATTTCCTGCAGCTTCGAGCAATCAGATATGCTCTCAGGGCATTTCAGGATCACCTCTCAAATCAAGTTATCCTGATCCAGACGGACAACCAGGTGGCTATGTGGTACATCAACAAACAGGGAGGCACGGGCTCCTTCCTTCTGTGTCAGGAAGCTGCACAGATATGGGCGGAAGCTCTCTCCCATTCAATGTACCTCAGGGCCACCTACTTGCCGGGAGTGGACAATGTGTTGGCAGACAAGCTGAGTCGCATCTTTCAACTGCACGAGTGGTCTCTCAACCCCTCAGTAGCGAACTCCATCTTCCAACAATGGGGATATCCTCAGATAGACCTCTTTGCATCTCCTCAAAACCGCAAAGTAGAGAACTTCTGCTCTCTCATTCGCAGCAAACACTCTCAGCCCAGAGACACATTCTCCCTTTTGTGGGCAACCGGTCTACTCTATGCATTCCCTCCACTTCTTCTCTTGAAGACTCTCGTGAAGTTACATCGGGACAAGGGAACCATGATCCTGATAGCACCTCACTGGTCACACCAAGTGTGGTTTCCAATACTTCCAAATCTCTCCATTCGCAGGCGCATTCCCTTAGGAAAGGACCCGCTTCTGATCACTCAAAACGATGGGTGCCTCCGCCACCCCAATCTTCAAGCCTTATCCCTGACGGCATGGATGTTGAAAGGTTAATCCTTCAGCCACTTAACCTTTCTGAACCAGTTTCCCGTGTCCTGATTGCTTCACGGAAGCCTTCCACGAGAAGATCTTACTCTTACAAATGGAACATGTTTGCATCATGGTGCTCTTCTCAGTCCCTTGACCCCCTTTATCTGTCCAATCATGAAGTTTTTGGACTATCTCTGGCACTTATCAGGGTCAGGTCTAAAAACTTCTTCCATCAGAATGCATGTCAGTGCGGTAGCCGCCTTCCATAAAGGTGTCAGGGATGTACCCATATCAGTGCAACCCCTTGTAACACGTTTTTCTGAAGGGCTTGCTTCACCTCAAGCCTCCACTGCGTCCTCCAGCCCCTTCTTGGGACCTCAATCTGGTTTTGGGTCGGCTCATGAAACCACCATTCGAGCCTCTTCACTCCTGTGATCTTCACTATCTCACCTGGAAAGTGATTTTCCTTCTGGCAATCACTTTAGCTCGCAGAGTTAGTGAATTACAGGCCCTAGTTACCTATCCACCTTACACTAAACTTCTGCAGGACCGGGCAGTACTCCGCACTCACCTTAAATTTTTGCCTAAGGTAGTTTCGGACTTTCATCTCAATCAATCCATTATACTACCTACCTTTTTTCCCAGGCCCCATGCCAACCCAGGGGAACAGGCTCTGCATACCCTTGACTGTAAACGGGCTCTAGCATTCTACCTAGACTGTACAGCTGCCAACAGGGAAAGCTCTCAACTGTTTGTCTCTTTCCATCCTAACAAGTTAGGGCAACCTGTGGGTAAGCAGACTCTCTCCTCCTGGTTGGCGGACTGCATATCCTTTTGCGATCAGCAAGCGGGCATTCCATTCCAAGACTGTGTTAAAGCACACTCTGTGAGGGCCATGGCGACTTCAGTAGCACACCTACGTTTGGTGCCGCTTCCTGACATTTGCAGGGCTGCCACCTGGAGTTCTCTCCATACCTTTGCAGCCCATAATTGCTTGGACAAGGCCGGAAGACTAGATTCCATCTTCGGCCAGTCTGTCCTTCGTAACCTATTTACAACATGACGTACCAACACCCTTCCGCCTGCCCGGTGGGGTTCAGGATGCCCTCGGCCAAATTTTTATCCCAGTCCTAGTGCCTTGCACACCTGGGTAAATTTGGTGCATTTCTCGGACATCCTCAGCTCGGTACTCACCCATATGTGAGGACTACCATCCTGCTTGTCCTGAGAGAAAGCAAACGTTGCTTACCTGTAACAGGTGTTCTCACAGGACAGCAGGATGTTAGTCCTCACGAAACCCGCCCGCCGCCCCGCGGTGTTGGGTTCGTAACGTTTTCTTATTTTTCGGCACTTCCTGTAGCTTTTAAACAAGACTGAAGGGGGACCCCTGCTGGCTGCAGGGTTAGTGCCATGCTGGGCATGCCCAGTAGGGGCCAGTCAAAGTTCTGGAAACTTTGACAAAAGTGTTCTGTGATTGGGCTCCATCCTGTGATGTCACCCATATGTGAGGACTAACATCCTGCTGTCCTGTGAGAACACCTGTTACAGGTAATCAGCATTTGCTTTTTTTGACATTGCTCCATAGTCTACCTCCTTAGAGCCCATGTTCTAGATCAGTGGTTCTCGACCTTTTTTTTTCATCAGGACACACCTGAGAGATGACACTCACATATGTGACACACTGAACACATGACCACCATAGGACTAAATATAAACCTATACTCTGCATTCACAGGAATCTCCCGCTTCTTAACAATGAGTGCAGGGCAGAACTAAGACATTTCCGTGTACAACTCACCATACAAAAAAGATATTCCAATTCTGGTGTCATCTCAATAACAGCAGCACAAGCCCTGCTCATGAAAAGGCAGCAGTTCACCATCAGGGCAATATCATATTGAGAAAATACAACAAATAAGTCTGATACAAATCCCTACATGCTACATCTCAGTCACACACATACAGAATACAGACAGATCTAACGTCACCTAATATAGAATAAAATACCCCAAATTACAAATGCTGAAGCAAAAACTGGAATGGAAACACCAAGATTTTCTGCATGCAGTGTAAAACTGGAGAACTAGAAATAGAAATATATTTCCTCCAACAGTAAGCAAATTTCACAGATAGAAAATATACATATTCTCGGCTCTTGTACCCCGTTACTCCCCTCCATACCCCCATCACCCCTCACTTCTCCCAACTACTCAATTTTCTCTTCACAAGCTCATATCACTGCCCAACAATTCTTACACCACCCCCACCCCCTGCATCCTGTTCCCTGTGCCACCTCTGTCCCCTGCTCAACTTTCCCTGCCCTTCCCTCTCCCCTTTCCTTCTGAGCATACCTGTGACTACCTCTTTCCCACACCTTCCTGCTCAGCATCCCCTGACCGCCCCTCCTTTCTCCACTTCTCCCTACCCAGCAACTCCTTTCTCCCACCCCTTCCTACCCAGCAGACTCCTGATTCCCTATCTTCCCCTGCCTTTCTGCCCTGTCATTTCCCTCTCTTCCTGGCTCCCTGCCAGCATAAAATCCTTCAGTCCAATTCAGAGACTCTTTCCCTCTTTACCAGCAGTGGATGAGGGCAAGAAGCATTGAGGAGAGGAAGAAGATGAGGTGGCTGCAGCAGCAGATGTTAGCAGTGGATCTATAGAGCATGCATCTCTCTCCCTCATGCTCCTATTCCATGTCCAGGCCCCATGGGCTGAAGAGATCATCAGCAGCCCCACTGCCAAGCCCAGCAGGACACCAGTTAGTGTCCTGCTGGGCCCATATGAACAGGAGTTGGTGATATCTCATTCTGATCTGGGTGAAAGAGAAGGGAATCACCTCCTGTTGGACCAGGAAGAGGAGAAGGGAGCAAGAGCAGCCTCCTGTCATACCCAATAAAAGAGAAATCAGCTAACTCCTATCCAGACTGATGAGGAAAGAGCAGCTTTCTGCTGGGTCTGCGCATACCTTCTGTGACCTTGCGACACATTAGTGTGTCCCGACACACCTGTTGAGAACACTGTTCTAGATCATCCTTTAAATTTATTTATATAAAGCTTTTCTATACCGACTTTCATGATAAAGATCATATCAAATCAGTTTACAAAGAACAGAAAGGAAAACAACGTTAACCATAACTGGCAGGAGCGAAAGTTACAATAAAACAGGGGGAAGTAACTGGGAAGAAGAAGCAGAAGGGGGGAGAAACTCAGTAACTAACTACAACTATAACGAAGGCAGGTATTTGAGGCCTACATCTGATCTGTGGCATAGCAGAAAGCCAGCTTTGATAATGGGAAGGCTTTCCATTTCGACCAGCTACACCAGTCCAGGTCAGTCTATATTAGTTGGTTTTGTTCCCCTTCCAGCAGTTGAAGACAGACCACACTGTATTCTTCTGTGATATCATTGCCAGTCCTTATTGGTGGTACAGCCCAGTATTCTCTGCCTCCAGCAGATGGTAGGCCTCCTGGTTTCTCCGAGCTGTTAAACAATTAAGGCCTCCATTTCATCCCTTGGTCCCCCAGTGGGAGCTCAGTCTGATTCTAAAGATCTTGATATTGCCACCCTTTGAATCTCTGAAGCATGCTTCGCTTAAGGACCTTGCCTTAGATTGTTTTCTTGGTTGCCATCTGTTAGCTCACTGCATTTCAGATATACAAGCTTTATTTATCAGCATTTCTTAATTGCTTTACAGATTAAAAATCTCCCCAAACTGTCATCTAGAGATCCCTTCCTTGTTATATTATCTGATTCGGTGGCTTTTCATCCAGTTCCTTCCTTTTTGCCGAAGGTCTTATCAGATTTCCATATTAACCAATCAGTTGTGCTTCTGGCTTTTTCTAAGGAAGAGTGTCATGGCGCCAATAACTCTTTGCGGTTGCTTGATGTTCATTGCGAGGTTATCAGGTATTTAGAGGTAACAAATTGCTTCCATAAGTCTGACTGGTTTTGTGTGTTTGGAGGGCTGTGTAAGGGAGAGGTGGTCTCAAAGGCAACTTTGGCCAGGTGAATCAAGAGCGCTATCTCTTCAGTGTATTTTCTCTGGGTCTGCATTCATTCTAATTGAGCGCAGTCTTCCTCTTGAACAGACGCAGTGGTGGTTGCTCCTTTGGACATTTGCAAGATGGCAACTTGGGCATCTTTGCAGTCATTTTCAAGACATTACAGGTTTGATTTCCTGGCAAAGGAAGATGTGGCTTATGCAGCTGCATTTCTCAGGGCGGTTCTCCCTCCCAAATTACTTGGGCTTTGGTACTTCCCACTTGTATGGACTGACCTGGACTGTTGTAGCAGGATGAAATGGAAGGAGGAATTTTCACATGTTAATTACCTTTCTATGAGTCCTGCTATACCAGTCCAGGGCTCTCCCAAGAAGTTGGGCCTTTATTTTGGAGGATAACCTTTGCTTGCTCTTTTTTTCTCTTCTGTCCTGTATAAATGTTGCAGAGAGATGAGCATTTCTTCAGCCAGGAATGAGCCTCCTCCTTGTCCTTTGTTTTTAAACTTTCCTATAGTTGGTCTTGTTACAGTGCTTTGTCAACGGAATACTGGATTTCTCTGGGTTGTATCACCAATAAGCACTGGTGATGTCACAGATGAATTGTGTGCTTTGCCTCCATCAACTGGAATGGGGACACCACCTACTGGTTTAGACCGACCTGGACTGGTATAGCAGAAATCATGGAAAGGTAATTTACAGATAAATATTACTCCTTGCTTTTCATTCATTCATTAATATCTATTAAGTATTTGGATATAGCCATCATTCCCTGTTCTCATCTCTCCTCCAAGTTATATGTTTAGACTTCTAAGTCTCATCTTGTAGGACTTCTAATGCAGACTTTTGTACCCTTTGCTGGCTCTTTTCTAGATGCTTCCATTCTATCTCCAGTGCCTTGTAAAGTCTTTGTACCCTTGTATATTTTTCACCTTTTTCATTGTTTTCTTCAGTTTTTCTATGTTTAATTGCTTTGCTGCACTGCAGCACCTTCAGCAGCACTTTTCGAGCTTAAAAAAAAAACCCCAAACAAATGTTTACCTTTTCAAAATGGCGGCAAGAAAACTGCATCCGTGGTAAGATGTTTTCCCTTACTGAAGATTATCTTTGCTTTGCTCCGGAATTATACCTGTAGACAAATGTCCTGTGTTCTCAACTCTAGGACATAGAAGAACTCCGTAAGTCTCTCAGGAGCTGCAGTATATTCTCCCGCAGTGCAGTGCCATCTGCCTTGCTGGGACATGAGTTCAGCAGCAGGAGCTTCTCAAGAGTGATGCAACAGGGCCTTCCCCAGTTCCCTCCCAGTCTGCTCCAATCCTTCCTCTCGACCCCTAAACTAATGCTACCTATCCCCAGTTTTTCTATTTTTATACTTACTGCTCTTCGAGAGCAGAAATAAACCCCGCGTGCAGCCAGCTGCCAGCGCGAACTTCCCTGGGACAGCGTCTAATGGTGCTGTCCTGGCCTGCCCCTCCGGCCCACCCCTTTCTTTAGGCCTGGCACTTCTGTGCATGTCAGAGGTTACGTGCGTGGCTGGGCCCTTTTTCAAAATGTGCTCGGTGCGCACAGGGCCTTGCCACACACGTAACCCCCGATTTTTATGTGCATGGGCCTCTTAAATTTAGGGCTTGCTATAATAGTTTGTGGTGGTCAGGAATGGAATGTAGAAGTCTATCCTTTTAGGGGCCTAAAAGGATAGACTTTTAAGTTTTACTTTTAGTCTTTTAAGTTTTCACTTTCTACTCACAGAAATCCATTTCAACTCACTCAGCAGTACCACCTGATGCTTTTTCAAGCCCTACAACAGCAACTACTTCTGGTCAGACCCCGGCATTCAGCCTAAGACTACTCTTGGCATGTATTCAGCCCAAAATTTCTGCCTCTTCTGAACTCTGTTCTTGTGACAGACTAAACCTGAATCTTCTTAGAGCAAGGTGCTAGATAACCAAGCGCCTCCAGGTCCTCCAAACTATGGAGTCTGGTTACCAGTTGCGTTTCTACCAGCTATCATCCCCTCCATACTGCTCAAATCTTGATAAATATGTCTTACTTGATGCAGCCGCACCAAGAAGTGCAATCACTACTTCGCTAACAAACAAGAACTAGTACCCGTGTCCCAGCATAGATGGGATTTTTATTCCCAATATTTACTCATCTCCAAAGCATTAGGAGGTTACAGGCTCATTCTAGTTCTCAGACCCTTGAGCAAATATCTGCTTTGCCAGAAATTCATAAGGAATTCCTTTAGCATGATTCTCCCTTACATCCAAAGGAAGAACGGATATATACTCTCGATCTGAGAGAGGTATATGTTCATATACCAATTCATCCTTCCCGTTGGCACTGCCTTTTGCTTCAAGGTGAATCCTTTCATTACCAGTGCAAGGTACTCCCATTAGTCTTCCTAGTAACTCCAACAGTCTTCACCAAGTACCTTACGGTATTTGCAGTACACCTGCATTGTCATGGGATTCAAGATTTCCCATACCTGGATGACTAGTCACAGCGAACTCTCAAGAAAAAGCATTGGTAGGATTTTTTTTCTGTACAATGCTCAGTCTTCTACAATGTGTTTTTTTTTTTTCTGATCAGTTTCAAAATGGCAAATTAACACCTATTCAGGGACTGAAATCCATTGGTTAATGGATGGTCTTGCTGCAGGAGAAGGCGTTCTGCTGATGGATTGAGCATATTCCATGATTTTTCTCACACAGGTTTCTGATCTCTCAGAATGAGCAATTTGCAATGCGTCAGCTCATATGGCAGTGATCATTGCACATAGCCCAATGACCCGCCATTATATCGATTATTTACACTGCTGTCTCTGCTCTCACTGAGATCTGATGTCCCAGCCATTTATCAATCATATTCAAAGTTTCAAAGGTGAGGTTTACACTGCTGGCGTCAGGTCGAGGGTCCTTTTCATGTTCTCCCTCATCTGGTCTCGCTAGTGATGGACACCACCTTAAAAGGAGTGGGTGTTCATGCAGGATCATTCCACTCCCAAGACACCTGGCCTCATGAGGTGAGCTACTTTTCAGCTCAATCTTCTGGAATTAATATGAGTCAGATAAACACAATCTTTTGGAATTATTATGAGTCAGATAAACACCATCAACAAACACTACTTCTGAGGATGAGCTCCTTATGTCAAATAATGTACAAGGTTGTTTTTTTGTCAGCATATCAGGAAGTGTGCAGTATTAAAACCTCACTGCAAGAAGGCATTAATGCTTGGCAATATGCACTAGACATTGTCCTATCCTATGACCTCTTGTCTTCCAGAAGTCACCAGCATGCTTGTGGTTCACCACAGCAGTCTATTCCAACCACAAGAATAACCTTTGTGACAGTCAACAGCTGATAGCTTATTCCACTGGGCGATTGGCCATCATCTGACCTGTTTGTATCGAAGCAGAACAGATACCAGGATCAATTTATTTTCCTTAATACTGTCTAGCAGTTCAGACTAGTTCAGGGGGTCTTCCTCTTCGAACAGGAGGAAGCTTCATGGATGTTTGGTGCAATGCAGAACCTCCTGCAAGACCATGCGCACTTGATTTTCATAACTTCAGCATGGCCCATATATATATATATATATATATATATATATATATATATATATATATATTTACTTACACATCTCATACGGCTTTCCAGTAGTCCCCCTGAAGTGTCTGGAGCTGAACCTATGTTGTTAACTCAGAAGAGAAACACACCCTATTGTTCATGCCTTCCGACAGCAATCTCATGTCTTGGATATTAAACTCTCACTAATTGCTCATCTCTCTTTCTGTAGAGTGATTGAAACCACTTTGACTCCACCAAGGAAGCCATTCACCAGAATGAGTTATCCCTTAAAATGGATCAATTATTCTAAATGATATCAACATAAAACGTGGAACCCATTGTCTTGTGAGCCTAGATGCTTTCTCCTGTACTTGCCCCTTTTTGTTTCTGAATCAGGCCTTCATCACATAGGTGGTGGTGACAGTACAACTCTGTGCCATAGCAGCAAATCCATGTTTCAGGTACATGCTAAACCTATCTCTACTCATCTGCCAATATTGAGATTTATAAAGAGGTGGTGCTCCCGATGCAGAAGCCTTTGCTTTTGTGGGACTTGAATGTTGTCCTTTCTCAACTCATGAAACTGCCTTTTTGGTCCATTGCAGGTCATCTACAAATGCCAGAAACCCCAAGCTCATGTCTACTATCCGCCATACAATAAAAGAGAACCTTCATGTAGTACAAGAGGTGAATTCCACCCCCTCACTAGCCTTTGCAATTATTCATCACATGTGGTCCTAACAAGCTGCAAGCCTACAGATCACACTCTGAGCTCATCAAGTCAACTATGGCTTTTGCTGTTGCTCGTCTTAGTAAGATACTCTTCAAGGGCATTTGCAAAGCTATAACTTGCTTGTCAGTTTACGTTTCTGCATTCCATTACTGTCTGGACAACCTCCCAAGACTGATGATATCTTCAAAAAAGCAGTTTTGCGTGACCTGTTCTTGCAGTAGACTACTCTCCATGAAGGGAGTCTAGGTTGTTTACTCAGTAAATGCTCAGCTGCAACCCTCAGCTTGGGATTCTCCATAGATCGTCTAGTTCATCCCTGCTTATCGATGGGGGTAAAAAAGCAAATTTGCAGGATGAATTAGATATGCAATGCCCAGCTGCCTTTCTGGAGAATCGCCGGCCTTGTCTCTCCAAGCTAGTAGAACTTTGAGCTCTACTGGGCATGTGCAGGAGTTCTCACACAGGCTTTGCCTCAAGAGCCTCTTCAATCTATATCAAAGCTATATACGGTATGTACTAGCTTGGAGAGACAAGTCTGTTCACTGCCACTGGATGACTTCATCATAGATTCTCTAATTCATCTTGCTATCTATGGAAAACACTGTTTACGGTAGGCAAACTTGCTTTTGACTGATCTACACAACATACCTTGCACTTTAATCATGAAAGAACAATTATAGAAATATTCCCTAAGTAATTAAAAAAAAAAATAAAATCTTGATTGCGTAAGTCTTCATACTCTTTACCTTTGCAAACCCAATTTAACTCCAGTTCCAAAAATTGCCTTAAGGCCTATGAGTTATAGAGCATACCTGTGTCTAGTTGTAGTAGTTGAGCTGATTTGAATATTCATGTATGAAAAATCAAGCTGTTGTTTGAAGTGAGAACATGCCAAACAAGTTGCTACCGAAAGAACTCTGAGATAACATTATTCAAAGGTACAGATTGGGAGAAAACTACAAGAAAATGTTTTAATATCCCTTGGGGATTTGGAAATTGTTTGGCACCACTAGTGGAAAGGAACCTATAGGACTAGGGGTCATGATACAAAGCTCCAAAGGGGTAGACTCTGGAACAAATGTCAAATTCCTTTTTCACAGAAAGGGTAGCGGATTTCAAAAGGGTGTGGAATAAGCACCCAGGATCCATAGTGGCTAGAGGAAGGAATGAAGAACAGAGGTAACTGGTGGTAATTTGCTGTAACATTTCTGCATGAGGATAACCATCACAGAGTGACTGATACAACCCTAAACAGAAAGCATGGGGATAACCTGCATGGAGAGGCAATTAAATACCTTGCTGGACCTAGAAAACAGAAAGGAAGGCAATCTATGAACGCCGTGAGAGTAGACAGAAAAGAATAGATACTATTCCACAACAGAGATTACCCACCAAGTGTATAACTTGTTACTTAACAAAATCGTCACTTGGTTCTAATATTTTAGCTAAGATATTTACTGTAGCCTTACTCAAAATTTATTTATGAAATCAAAAAAATTTTTTTTGGAAGGACGGGGATGGTTTCATATAGTTAATTAGGGATGTGCAGAGCAAAATTTTATGTTCATATTTTTTATGTCCGAAAGGGGGTCCCACTTGCGGCCAATATGGACATAAAAAAAATCCAATGAGTTGGGTATATGTACATATGTGCAAAAAAAAAATTTAAACCCCCTCACCCTCCTTAATCCCCCCCCCAGACTTACCACAACTCCCTGGTGATCGAGCGAGGAGTGAGGACGTCATTTCTGCAATCCTTGGCGAGAAGCATGTGACGTCGGTGGCACGTCGAGTGACGCGGCGTCACGTGATTCCCGGCTCGTTCGCGCCGGACGGCTCGTTCGGCCCAAAAAGAACTTTTGGCCAGCTTGGGGGGGCCTCCTGACCCCCTCAAGCTGGCCAAAAGTTCTTTTTGGGCCGAACGAGCCGTCCGGCGCGAACGAGCCGGGAATCACGTGACGCCGACGTCACGTGATTCCCGGCAAGTTCGCGCCGGACGGCTCGTTCGGCCCAAAAAGAACTTTTGGCCAGCTTGAGGGGGTCAGGAGGCCCCCCCAAGCTGGCCAAAAGTTCTTTTTGGGCCGAACGAGCCGTCCGGCGCGAACTTGCCGGGAATCACGTGACGTCGCGTCTGAGTGACGCGGCGCCACGTGATTCCCGGCGAGTTCGCGCCGGACGGCTCGTTCGGCCCAAAAAGAACTTTTGGCCAGCTTGGGGGGGTCAGGAGGCCCCCCCAAGCTGGCCAAAAGTTCTTTTTGGGCCGAACGAGCCGGGAATCACGTGACGCCGGCGTCACTCGACGTGCCGCCGACGTCACATGCTTCTCGCCAAGGATTGCAGAAATGGCGTCCTCACTCCTTGCTCCATCACCAGGGAGTTGTGGTAAGTCGGGGGGGGGGATTAAGGAGGGTGAGGGGGTTTATATTTTTATTTTGGCTCAACAATCGCGATTTCCCACATATCGAACATATCTATGTTCGATATGTGGGAAATCCGATCGTTTATGTCGAATCAATTTTTTAAGTAAAAAAAAAATATGAGTTGCGTTTTACTAATGCGGTCAATCCGAATGCACACCCCTATAGTTAATGTCCGGCAACCCCCTCTGTTCCTTTACTGTCTAATCATCAACACACCCTCCAACCTCCGTATTTTTATTTCAAAAAATTATATTTTAAAAACTTTTCAGAGATAGGCGTCAGTAAATTCCATTCTTTGTTCTTTTTTATTATTTATTTTGTCTTTATTTTCTTCATAGAAACATAGAAACATAGAAATGACGGCAGAAGAAGACCAAACGGCCCATCCAGTCTGCCCAGCAAGCTTCACATTTTTTTCTCATACTTATCTGTTTCTCTTAGCTCTTTGGTTCTATTTCTCTTCCACCCCCACCATTAATGTAGAGAGCAGTGATGGAGCTGCAACCAAGTGAAATATCAAGCTTGATTAGTTAGGGGTAGTAGGGGTAGTAACCGCCGCAATAAGCAAGCTACACCCATGTTTATTTGTTTTACCCAGACTGTGTTATTCAGCCCTTATTGGTTGTTTTTCTTCTCCCCTGCCGTTGAAGCAGGGAGCTATGCTGGATATGCGTGAAGTATCAGTTTTTCTTCTCCCCTGCGGTTGAAGCAGGATATGCATTGGAATGCATATCCTGCATGCAAGACATGCAGGATATGCAAGACATTTCAAAGCTAAGTATAGCAACTCAATTTCTGACGGTTTGGGGTAACAATAGTGTGTTTGCACGAAGAAAATAAAGACAAAATAAATAATAAAAAAGAACAAAGAATGGAATTTACTGACGCCTATCTCTGAAAAGTTTTTAAAATATAATTTTTTGAAATAAAAATACGGAGGTTGGAGGGTGTGTTGATGATTAGACGGTAAAGGCGCCGGGGGGGTTGCCGGACATTAACTATATGAAACCATCCCCGTCCTTCCAAAAAATGTTTTTTGATTTCATAAATTGAGTAAGGCTACAGTAAATATCTTAACTAAAATATTAGAACCAAGTGACGATTTTGTTAAGTAAAGAAAAGAATAGATGACATGTCCTTTAAAATACTTTATTATGTTGGAGACAGATTGCGTTGCAAAAGCCCAACTCTGGCCGAGTTTCACCCCTGTATGTGGGGCTGCTTCAGGGGCTACGATAAATAAACATAATTTTTAAAAAACATATAAGAAACACATAAAACAATAAAAAATGTAACTATGAAATAACGTTGAAACATATAAAATGGTAACATAGATATAAAGGATGAATAAATTTAAATAATTAAAATATCATGTATGCATAAGTAGAAAATTGTAAAGAATAAAACAATGTAAATAAAAAATGAGTAGAATCCAAACAACATTAAAAATTTAAATGATAGACATAAAAACAAAGCAATGAGGTGGATTTTTTAAAAAAACATAAAGGATACCAAGGAAAAAGGTGTATACCTGTATGCGTTTAAACACTGGAAATCAAATTATATTCTTGCATAAAATAGTCAACCTATGAAAACATAATGAATTTACAAAAATCGATAAAATTTATAAAACACAGAACTATAAAGAGTTAAGTGTAACCATATTTATACCAAAAAATAAAAAAAATCTGAAATGTGACAAAATGTAGAGCAGCTGAAAGAATGTGCGGGCAATATAGAAACGAATGTATTTGTGGAAACAATTACATGAAATCAGGCGTGGTATCACTAACAATCAAGAGCTGAAAATACTGTAAGTGTGCTGTCATCACTGGACAGGTGACCTGATGTATAATTAGCCTGTTATTATAGGGAGATTGAGTTCCTTTTCGATAGTTGGTGGTGCATCGGCATTATTTTTTTCCGGCGCAGCATTTTTTGTTTTTGTCACGCTGCGATTTGTTCTGTAATTACAGGCTGACTCTTTTTTTTATTTTTTGGTATACATATTAGGGATGTGAATCGTTTTTTGACGATTTAAAATATCGTCCGATATATTTTAAATCGTCAAAAATCTTTAGGGCCACAATACAATACCAATTCCCCCGATTTATCGTCAAAAAATCGTAAATCGGGGGAAGGGGGAGGGCAGGAAAACCGGCACACTAAAACCCCCTAAAACCCATCCCCCACCCTCCCGAACCCCCCCCCAAATGCCTTAAATTACCTGGGGGTCCAGCGGCAGTCCGGAACGACAGCGGTCCGGAACGGCCTCCTGCAATTGAATTGTGTTGTCTTCAGCCGGCGCCATTTTTCAAAATGGCGGCGCAAAATGGCGGCAGCCATAGACCAACACGATTCGACTGCAGGAGGTCGTTCCGGACCCCCGCTGGACTTTTGGCAAGTCTTGTGGGGGTCAGGAGGCTCCCCCAAGCTGGCCAAAAGTCCCTGGGGGTCCAGCGGGGGTCCGGAAAACTATCTCCTGCCGCGAATCGTTTTCCGTACGGAAAATGGCGCCGGCAGGAGATCGACTGCAAGAGGTCGTTCAGCGGGGGTTCCGGACTCCACCCCATTGCTTTGTTTTTATGTCTATCATATTTTAATTTTTAATGTTTTGATTCTGCACATTTGCTCATTTTTTATTTACATTGTTTTATTCTTTACAATTTTCCACTTATGCATACATGTTGTTTTAATTATTTAAATATAATTTATTCATCCTTTATATCTGTGTTACCATTTTATATGTTTCAATGTTATTTCATAGTTACATTTTTTATTGTTTTATGTGTTTCTTATATGTTTTAAAAAAGTTATGTTTGTTTATAGTAGCCCCTGAAGCAGCCCCACATACGGGGGCGAAACTTGGCCAGAGTTGGGCTTTTGCAACGCAATCTGTCTCCATCATAATAAAGTATTTTAAAGGTCATCTGGCATCTATTTTTTTCTGTCTGCCCTAAATACCTTGCTGGGCAGACAGGATGGACCTTTTAGGTCTTTATCTGCTATCATTTACTGTTCTAAGATACTGCTGTGATCCATTAAGGAAACTGTGAGGCCTCAGATTTCCTGAGATTCAGAAAATGTTGACTCTTTAGCAATTTCAAGGTTATTCCACAGCCATGGCCTGTATGGGAGGGTGGCAAGGAGGAAGCTACAACTGAAGTAAAGCTATACGATGTGCTTCATAACATTTATAAAGAAATACTTAAGGGACACTGCATTATGTGGGAGAAGATTTTGCTGTCTGATTAATCCAAAGTGGAACTTTTTGGTCTCCATGCTAAGCAATGAGTGGTGTAAACAGTATGATCCCTAGGAACACAAGATCCCCACAGTAAAAAAAATAAAAAATGGTGGTGGCAGTATTATGTTGTGGGGACGCTTTGCAGCAGCAGTGACAGAAGGCTTTTGAAGATTGAGGGAAAGACAGTGTAAAGTACAGGTAGATCCTAGAGGAAGGCATAGATGTGGGATTGGAGAGAAGATTCAGCTTTCAGCAGGACAATGATCCTACGCACAAAACAGTGTGGCCAAGTCAAAGTCCAGACCTGAATCCCATAGTTAATCTCTGACAAGACTTGAAGACTGTAGTCCACAGACGACCCCCAGCCAACTTGAAAGAGCCTGAATTCTTCTGCCAAGAAGAATGGGCAAAAATGGCTCTATCCCGCTGTGACTCATGGTCTGTTGTTGCTTGAAAAGTGGCACCCACCAAGTATAGTCAATGGGTGTGACTAATTTTGCAGTCAGTCTTTTTTTTTTTTTTTTAATTTCCGATTACTTTTGGAATATTTCTATAGTTCTTTCACAGTGAAAGTGTAGATCAGTTAAACACATATGTTAATGCATTTAGATTTGTATTTTTTAGACAATACTGATCTTGGGCAGTTCATGTTTTTCTCACAGGAAGAAGAGTGTGATTCTCACATTGTAGGATTTCTCAGTTTAGTAGAAACTTTTCCTTGCCAATTAAAACATTTTTACTGAAAAATTCCAGATTTTACAAAAACTTACTGATTTGTAATAAAAACATATTGTTTTTGGCTCTGCGGAATTTGTGACTGGCTCAAGATCTTGCTTGTTGCTGGTATCAAGTTGTCCACCTGTAAGCTCCGGTCTGGTCCTAGTTTTCTGCTAGCACAGAAGAAACTGGGCGGTGCTCCATACTGTAGTTCACTAAAAGAAACTCGTACCTACAAAATCTGTTTTGGTTTTTTTTTTGCCCTCATTTTCTCCCAGTTTTGTTGCTTGCAATAAACATTGATTGTGTTCCTGCTCCTTTATTTTGGTATTTATATGGCATCCATTGTTAGATGGTACAATGAAAAAGAAAAAAGTACTGTTTTGGTGTAATGGTTTCTTATCGATGAAGCAGAGCGTGGCTGTCACTCAGTTCTTGAATTTTGCCAGTGTGCTGATCTCATGTGGTTCTTGTTTCTTGCAGTGACGTGCTTTCCGATGCTGAGCAATGGATGACGAAGACAGTCAGGACGAGCAGATAATCAACAACTCTGCTCTGAGAAAAGGGAAGAGGCACACGCCAGTAATCAGTGGTAATTACAAACCTTTCTCTGCACACTAGGGTTCTCTATCCCTGACTCTGTGATCTTGGGCAAGTTACGTTATCTCATTGCTTCTAAATTGTCCCAGTTATGACTAGGTAAGATTGCTGTTTCTTTTGAGATAAGTCTCCGAATTGGCTGACAGGCTTTCCACTGCAGAGCTGCTGCAATGTTTGTGGTTAATTAGCTATGAATCTACAGCATTTTCACAGCTTCTTTGGGTATAAAGTATTTTGAGAAACATTTTTCTTATTATGCTACTAGTATTTTCTGTCAGGGTCCTTAGCATAGTGTGACATAATGAATTATAATGGGCACAATTGGAAAGGTAAGTGAAGGCACCAGAACCATATCTCAATGAAAGGTTAATTGTTTAATGATAATTTCTGAAAATAAAATGCTTTGGAAATTATGTTTTTAACAAAAGCCTCTTGTTTACTTCCTTCCCCATACTGTACTGCATAGAAGGATGAGTTGCATAGAGCTTCCACATATTACACTATACAGAAGTGAGTCACATAGCACCTGCCCCACACCTCCACATGCTATAGTGTATAGAAAGATGATTTTATTGTACAGCAGAATAATCTGCACAGCACTCTGCCACATCCCACTCATATGATGGATAAAGGGATGAACCACAAAGTGCTCTGCCACACCCTTGTCACATTGTACTGTACGGAAGGATGAGTCACACAGCGCTGGGCCTCCTCCCTCACCACGTTATAGTGTACGGAGGGATGAGTCTCACGGCGCTCTGCTCCCCTCTCTTGTCATGTTATACTGTACGGAGGGATGTATCTCATCGCGCTCTGCCCCTTCCCTCATCACATTATAGTATATTGAAGGATGAGTCCCACAATGTTTTTTAGTATTCAGACAAGTTAATCCATGACCAGTGGGTTATTTACCTCTACCAGCAGATGGAGACATAGCAAAGCTGTCGTCACAGTACATATACCCCTGCACTGACATTATCTCACCAGTATTCTCCATCTCCAGCAGATGGACATGCATCGCCCTTCTGTGGCTTGCTTAAAAAAAAAATTTAGGAGGAGACAGAAAAAGGAAATTAATTTGCCCTGCTCTCCTGTGGTGATACCTGAAGACTGGAGGGTGGCCAATGTAACCCCGATATTTAAAAAAGGCTCCAGGGGCGATCCGGGAAACTATAGACCAGTGAGCCTGACTTCAGTGCCGGGAAAAATAGTGGAAACTATTTTCAAGATCAAAATCGTAGAGCATATAGAAAGACATGGTTTAATGGGACACAGTCAACATGGATTTACCCAAGGGATGTCTTGCCTAACAAATCTGCTTCATTTTTTTGAAGGGGTTAATAAACATGTGGATAAAGATGAACCGGTAGATGTAGTGTATTTGGATTTTCAGAAGGCGTTTGACAAATTCCCTCATGAGAGGCTTCTACGAAAACTAAAAAGTCATGGGATAGGAGGCGATGTCCTTTCGTAGATTACGAACTGATTAAAAGACAAGAAACAGAGAGTAGGATTAAATGGTCAATTTTCTCAGTGGAAAAGGGTAAACAGTGGACTGCCTCAGGGATCTGTACTTGGACCGGTGCTTTTCAATATATATATAAATGATCTGGAAAGGAATACGACGAGTGAGGTTATCAAATTTGCGGATGATATAAAATTATTCAGAGTAGTTAAATCACAAGCAGACTGTGATACGTTGCAGGAGGACCTTGCAAGACTGAAAGATTGGGAATCCAAATGGCAGATGAAATTTAATGTGGACAAGTGCAAGGTGTTGCATATAGGGAAAAATAACCCTTGCTGTAATTACACGATGTTAAGTTCCATATTAGGAGCTACCACCCAGGAAAAAGATCTAGGCATCATAGCGGATAATACTTTAAAATCGTCGGCTCAGTGTGCTGCAGCAGTCAAAAAAGCAAATAGAATGTAAAGAATTATTAGGAAGGGAATGGTTAATAGAACGGAAAATGTCATAATGCCTCTGTATCGCTCCATGGTGAGACCGCACCTTGAATACTGTGTACAATTCTGGTCGCCGCATCTCAAAAAAGATATAGTTGCGATGGAGAAGGTACAGAGAAGGGCAACCAAAATGAGAAAGGCGATGGAACAGCTCCCCTATGAGGAAAGGATGAAGAGGTTAGGGCTGTTCAGCTTGGAGAAGAGATGGCTGAGGGGGGATATGATAGAGGTCTTTAAGATCATGAGAGGTCTTGAACGAGTAGATGTGAATCGGTTATTTACACTTTCGAATAATAGAAGGACTAGGGGGCATTCCATGAAGTTAACAAGTAGCACATTTAAGACTAATCGGAGAAAATTCTTTCACACTCAACGCACAATAAAGCTCTGGAATTTGTTGCCAGAGGAGGTGGTTAGTGCAGTTAGTGTAGCTGGGTTAAAAAAAGGTTTGGATAAGTTCTTGAAGGAGAAGTCCATTAACTGCTATTAATCAATTTTACTTAGGGAATAGCCACTGCTATTAATTGCATCAGTAGCATGGGATCTTCTTAGTGTTTGGGTAATTGCTAGGTTCTTATGGCCTGGATTGGCCACTGTTGGAAACAGGATGCTGGGCTTGATGGACCCTTGGTCTGACCCAGCATGGCAATTTCTTATGTTCTTATGTCCCTCCCTCCGAGTTTTTCTGAAGTGATATCTGTGGATCCCTCTCTCAGTAGAGTGCCTTGGTCTGGTAGCTGGTTTTCCGGTGTGGACTTAACTGTAGAGAGACAAACAGCTGAGGGCCTAGCAGGTGTAAGAAGCCAAGCACAGTGGTGATGGTCTTTGCCCCTCTCTCCCAGCAGCCGGAGACCGACTCTGTACTCAGCCAGGATGGGCTGAGCTCAGGTAAAGAGTAAATATATAAAAATAAAAAGAAGGGGAGTTAATGTTAGAGATTACATTCCCCTTTTGGTCTCCGAGCTTGGCGTGCCGGGGGAGCTTGGGGAGTTGTGGCAGCTTGGCAGGTTGAGCAGCCTTTTTGGCCAGGCGTGCTCTCAGGCTTCACTTAGAATGCCGTGTGGTTGACCATGGCAGAGTTTGCGTGCTTTTCTATTCTAAGTCTGCACGAAAAAGTGTCTGATGTCAGATCGCGCTTGCGCATCCTGGTGGGTGCATCTTGGTGGGCGTCTACATTTTGGGCGTCCTTAGTTTGCGTTTATTGGACAGAGTTTGTTTTTTATGCTCTGTCCAGGCTTGCTTGTGTGGGCGGGCAGCTGGGCGCACAATTGTCAGACACTTGGGAGTGTGCTGCTACCGGGTGTTTATCCATGGCGCCGGTAGCAAAGAAGCTTAAGTGCATTATTCTTTTTGCTGCTTGCCATATGGCGTCCCCTCTAACTTGTGTCAGTGCTGCTTGGAGGTTCAGGGAGTGTTTTCTCCAACTGATTTTGCTGAGCCTGGCCCTTCCCAGTATGATGCGGGAATGGGACTGGAAGAGGAACTGCCAAAGGTTTCACCTGGTTTTGGGGCTCCCCTAACTGGTTCATCGTTGGGGCAAAGCAATTTAGTGGGTGCAGGACCAACACCACCTGATTTTGGTATGGATCCTTCTGCCTTTTCTTGGGTGGAATTTTTTCAAGGATTGTAGTTCTTTCTATAGGTGCAGTCAGCGGCCCCAGCCAAACCTAAAAGTTCAGGATCATAGGCTGTGGATCCCTGCATGCCTGGTGCCGTGGGTAACGGTCTGAGTATGTCTAGACCTGCTGCAGGTAAAAAAACACACATGCAATGACTCTGTCCTACATCTAAACTATACAAACACTACAGAGGAACTCGGCAATATATACTGCCCAAATTTTTTATTATTGTTTGTTATCTACACAATTTTATCAAATAAATTTAACACGCATATTATACATAACCAGCTATGCGGGATAGTACTCAACCTAATATTAAAACATCATCATACATACGTTACCCTCCATACATCCATACTATTCATCCACACCACTCAAATCATACCATACACCTCATACCACCTAAAAACGGTATGCACTTATATAATTAATACCCCTTCATATAACTTTGCACATTCCAAAAATGTTCATATCTAATAAATATACATCATATTCATGCGGTACATGTCAGATCATAATATGTAAAACCTGGCACGGAATAATATACACACTGTATAGATATATTACATGTAATATTTTTCAATAAATGCAGGCTAAACCCTTTTACAATGCTCCTGTCGATGTGTAATATTTTTCAATAGGTACAAACTAAAGGATATTATAATACATCATATTCCTATTAATTATGGACTAAAACCTAATACAGTATTCCAATACAGTGTGCATATTATTCCGTGCCAGGTTTTATATATTATGATCTGACATGTACTGCATGAATATGATGTATATTTATTAGATATGAACATTTTTGGAATGTGCAAAGTTTTATATGAAGGGGTATTAATTATATAAGTGCATACGGTTTTTAGGTGGTATGAGGTGTATGGTATGATTTGAGTGGTGTGGATGAATAGTATGGATGTATGGAGGGTAATGGATGTATGATGATGTTTTAATATTAGGGTGAGTACTATCCCGCATAGCTGGTTATGTGTAATATGTGTGTTAAATTTATTTGATAAAATTGTGTAGATAACAAACAATAATAAAACATGTGGGCAGTATCTATTGCCGAGTTCCTCTGTAGTGTTTGTATAGTTTAGACCTGCTGCAGGTCACCCTGATAGGTACCCAGATGGCACGGATGATGACGGCATTCCTTGCTCCCTGGAGGAGTAAGCCATATAGAAACAATATTGCTTTTCTTTCATAGAGATGAGTTACTGGCTCTGATCTCCCAGATATTGAAGATTCTAGGGGTGCAGGGTTCTGATTCCATGTCTGAGTCAAAGAAAAATCCCATTTTAATTTCTTGGCATAAAGCATAATGTTTCTTCCCCATTACAGATGCTATTCAAGAATTGATTGATCTTGAAAGCACTGTATCCTCTGGATCCGGCGGCAAGAGAGTAGTTGCCCTTTCCAAAATTGGTTGTGCTGGTGTGTGCATCGAAGGATGAGCAGGATAGGAGAATTGAGGCTATCCTTAAGCAGGCCTTTGAGGTGATGTCAGTGAATTTGCAGATAGCCTCTTGCTGCTTCCTGGTGGCTCGCACTTGCTTATTTCTCTCTAAGGAAGTTGATGAATCTGGTTTCAATTCCAGGGCAGTGAATGAACTGGCAGCCACCTTTTTGGCAGATGTGGGCTGCAACCTGGTCCGTGCTTCAGTGATAGTGGCCAGGTGTCAGCTATGACTGAGAAATTGGTCGGTCGATATAATTTCAAAGTCTAATCTTACGAAATTGCCCTTTAAAGGATCACTTTTATTTGGGAGTGAGTTGGAAAAAATGGCCAATAAGTGGGGGTGAGTCCCAGCCTCTGTTACCAGAGGATAAAAAGCCGAGGCCGTGTTCGTTCAGCATGAGAGGTCATGCTAAGGATTTTAAAAGCTTTCAATCCTACAGAGGAGTGGCTTCATCTGAAACAGCCCAGAAGGGGCGCAGGCTCGAGCAGTGGTGTGCCGACCCACCCCCGGGAACAGGCGATAGGGGGTCGCCTCTCTCTTTTTTTTTTTTTAAATCAGAAGTGGGTTGAAATCATGACAGAACAGTTCTGGAGGCAATAAAAGAGGACTATGCTCTAGAGTTTCTCAGCGTTCCTTGGGATGTTTTTATGGTGTCTCCTTGCAGCTCTCTGCACAAGAGACAGGCAGTGGAGTATACGTTGTCAAAGCTCCTCAGTCAATGGGGGAGTTTCTTATGTCTCTGGATTTGTCAGAGGCATACCTGCATATTCCCATCCAGCTAGAGCATCAACGGTTTCTTTGTTTCGCTGTTTTGGGGCAACATTATAAGTTTTGAGCATTACCCTTTGGTTTGGCCACTTCGCCCAGAACCTTCTCCAAGGAAATGGTGGTGGTAGTGGAAGTGTTGAGAGATGATGACATTCTTGTCTACCGATACTTTGATTGGTTAATTCGGGCCAAGAGTATGAAAGAGCCTTCAGGTCTCACGCAAGGTGACCTCCTTATTACAGGAACTAGGGTAGGTGGTGAACTTGGCCAAGAGCAGTCTACAGCAATCCCACATACTAGAGTAAATCTGTGTTTGTTTCGACACGAAGCAAGGTAGGGTGTTTCTGCCAGAGATCCACATTCAGAAACTGATGTTGCAGGTGTGGCTAACAGAAGCAATACACCTGACAGTATGGTCTTAACCTACAGGTGCTTGGGTTGATGGCAGCCATCCTAGAGGTAGTTCCATGGGCAGGGGTGCATATGCATCCTCTTCAGCGCACATTTCTTGCATGTTGGAGTCCACAGTGTCAGGACTACTGGATTCGGCTTCACTTACCTGTGGAGGTCAGCATCGAATTGCGGTGGTGGTTGCAAGTGGATCATTTAAGGAAGGGCATTCCCCTTCGAAGACGATGTATGTGAGCCTCCAGGGTTGGGGGCTCACTGTCAGGAGTTGACAGCTCAGGGGTGCTGGAGCACAGAAGAGTCTGTCTGGAGCATCAATCGGCTGGAGACCCATGCCGTTCGGTTAGCATGCTTGCGATTCGTTGTCCACTTGCAGGGTTGAGTGGTCCGAATAATATCAGACAATGCGGTGACAGTAGCTTACATCAGTCACCAGAGAGGAAGAAAGTGCCAGCAAATGTCACAGGAAATAGCCCAACTCATGGAATGGGTGGAAGTACATTTCCAGGAGATCTCAGCATCACACATTGCAGGAAAAGATAATGTAACAGCCGACCTTTGCAGCAGATAGTCTGGATCCAGGAGAATGGGAATTGTAAAACTAAGCGTTCCAGCTCAGTGGGCTGCTGGAGCCTCCTGCTGCTAGACTTGCTAGCAACATCACACAGTGCGAAGGTTCCTCGCTTCTTCAATCACAGGAGAAGATCAAGCTTCTATATGTCTTTCTCCTGTGGCCCATGTTTGGCAGAGTGATTTGGAGGATTGAGAGACGCACGAGATGGTGCTTCTGGTGGTGTCAGATTGACCCAGGAGGCCATGGTATGCAGATCTGCAGAGGTTCCTGGTGGACTCTCCTCCAATTTCCAGCTCACAGGGATCTGTTGTGGCAGGCGCCTATTCTTAACGAAGATCCAACTCAATTTTGTTTTATGGTATGGCCCTTGAGAGGGCTTGGTTGCTAAAGTGTGGATACTCCACTGCTGTGATTTTCACCTTGTCCTCGAGTGCGAAAGTTCTCCACTTCCTTAGCCTATGTTCGAGTTTAGTGAGTGTTTGAAGCTTGGTGTGAGGAACAAGAGGGTTCATCTTTGTTCAGTTAAGACCCCGCTCATTTTGAATTTCTTGCAGAATGGGTTGATTAAGGGTTTGACCCTTAATTCCTTGAAGGTACTGGTGGCTGCTCTTGCCAGTTTCTGAGGTCAGGTGAATGGTGAACCCTTGTCCGCTCATCCGGATGTGGCCCTGTTCCTAAAAGGGGCTGAAGCATCTTTATCCTCCCTTGCAATTGCCGGTGCCCTCGTGGAGTCTTAATCTGGTTCTGAATTTTCTGGTGGGTCCCACCTTTCGACCACTGCATAGCCTATCCTTGAAGTTACTTACTTTGTTTCTGGTGGCAATTTGTCCTGTGCATAGAGTTTCTGAATTGCAGGACTTGTCTTGCCACGAACCGTTTATGCAAGTGATTCCAGGTGCAGTACAGCTGCGAACTGTTCTGTCCTTTTTGCCGAAGGTGGTCTTGGATTTGCGTTTGAATCAGTTTCCCTGCTGACACTGGACATGGAGAGAGATGTGAATGAATATCGCCTGTTACAGACCTTGGATGTCAAACGGCATATCATAAGGTATTTGGAGATTTCTAAACCTCTCAAGAAGATGGACCGGCTGTTTCTACTCCATGGTGGGAGTAAACAGGATGAACTGGCGTCACGGGCTACGATAGCCTGCTGGATTAAGGAGGTTATCCGGCCATGTATGTGGATGCTGAGCAGCCATTGCATAGTTAGACAGTGTCATGTGCGGAGATTAGATTGTTGTTTCCTGTTGAGATTTGTCAAGCTGCGACATGGTCCTCCTTACACACCTTTTCCAGGCATTATCGCCTGGATGTTCAGCCTGGGAGGACATATCCTTCGCACATGCGGTGTTGATCGGACCATGGGCAGCCTCCTGCCCTGTTTGGGAGTAGCTATGGTACATCCCACTGGTGTGGATTAACCTGTCTGAATGCTAAGAGAGGAGAAATGACTACTTACCTGATAATTTTCTTTTCTTTAATGAAGACAGGTTAATCCACCTTCCCGCCATTGGCAGCTGGATGGTGGTGCTATTGTCCTCCTGTATGGCTGCATTTCCGGGGATTACTGGTGTCAGATCCTAAATTAGTAATATTACACTCCTTGTCTGAGTTCAGTGTTTTCCTATTAACCGAGTGCTTGAATGGTTGTCTGTTAATTATGTTCATGTATTGTTTAGTCTATTCACAGTTGGCTTTTGCAGAGAATACTGGCAGGCTGATATCGCTGCAGGGGTATATATACTGTGACTTCAGCTTTGCTCCGTCTCCATCTGCTGGGTAGAGGTGCTTAATCCACTGGTGTGGATTTACTTGTCTTCATTAAAGAAAAGGAAATTATCAGGTAAGTAGTAATTTCTCCTTTACTATCTTGTTTCTTGTTATCCTGCCTTTCTCATAATGAAAGTGGTTTACAAATTAAAATATATGAAATGAAGTTAAAAAAAAAATCCCCAACTGGGGGGAAAAAAGCACTATTGAGTATAATGGCCAGTACTAAAACAGACTATTAATAAATTCAAAGTTAAAATAAAAGAGCAAAATTCAAAATATAATTGCTGTATTACCCTAAATACAAAAATATACAGTCAGCTAAACATATACATTTAAATTCAAAGCACATAAATAGTTTGTATTGGTTCAATCTTTATATAATTCTTTCAATCTTAGAAAATGTTTGTTTAGGTATAGTAAATTTGTACATACAGTAGTGCTCATATACAAGACACTAAAAGTACAATATGCTGATGTTGTGAGTGGTGAAGACATGAAAGACTATTCCAACACAAACAAAACCATTATTCACTGTTACATCACGAAAAAGCACACTAAATAACACACACACACTTCTTGTGCACAGACATCCACTAACTGAAGTGCACATGGACACTCCTCATTAAATGTTTGCATATAAGATACAATACAGAGGAAAAATCCTCTTGTACTAAGGTGTATATCCACTGGCTACGATGTGTTAATTCCGTAGTTTGATGAAGAAAGCTTCTCAGTCAACTATGTAATGTAAATTCCTGGATCAGATGGACTGTCCCAACAAGGGCCTTGTTTCACAGAAATGGATTCCTCCGGGAAGACCCTTTAACAAAGGATGCAGTGAACAATCTATTTGTAGGAGGCTGTCCTCGGTATTAAAGGGGAACAAGCCGGGTCAGTTTCTAAACACAAAGTGTGCCAGCCTGTCAGACAGCTGGAAGCCGATGAATTACTCAGGAAGGTTGAAAATACAGTGTAACACCACGAGTTACATTATAACTGTAGAGAAGGTTTTTAAAAGGGCTAAGGTTTAACTGGAATTCTATATGAAATAAACGGGACTGATCCTCCCAACTACTACAGTGGTGAAAAGCTCTGAGAGATAAAAGCTGAAAGCTCTGGCCAGGAAGGGAGCCTTAGATGCTGCGGAAAAACTATCAAACTTGCTGGTGTCAGCTGCCTTTCGAACCAGGCAGCTACATGCCTTGGAAACTGAGATTTGTTGTGCAAAAATTGCTCCTGAATGAACTCATACTGCCTGAGTTCATTTACATGAATAAAAAACATATTTCATGTAATAAATATAAGGGATAACACATTCTGGTCCAATGTAGTAACACTCAAAACATGCACATGAATAACTGATACGGTCCCCATTATTAGTTATGAATAATGTCCAGTAATTATGCATTATAAACTCGCGCGTAAACGATGTCTTAATTATTTTCCTGCATTTTAAGTTGTTGGATTTTTACGAGCTTGAAATGGCATAGAATTGCATAGTAAGGAAAGGACCTTGGTAACTAAAACGAGTGCCTGGTACATTGCAATCTCATTTGTGTTGCTGAAGGTAATCTTGATTTAGAACATCTAAGAACATCTTAGAACATCTAAGTGTAATTTATTTATTTATTTATTTAAAAACTTTTATATTCCGGTATTAGTATGCATACATCATACCGGTTTACAATGTAACTTTAAAGGCAGAAATTACAATGAACAGGGAGGGCGAACAAGGAGGAGTATACAAAGAGCAGGAGGTGGAGGAATTAAAGCAATAAATAAAACTGCAACGGACTATTTACAGGAATATACAAGGCGTAGGCAAGATACTTGCGGAAGTCAGTGTACTTAATCAGGGTAGGCTTGTCGGAAGAGCCATGTTTTAAGTTTTTTTCTGAACTTGGCGTAACATGGCTCTAGCCTGAGAGTGGTAGGGAGGGCGTTCCATTGTTTAGGGCCTGCAATGGATAGTGCACGGTCCCTAGTAGAGGAGAGGTGGGCTTTTTTCAAAGGGGGAATGGAGAGGGTGCCTTTGTTGACAGTGCGAGTGGGTCGTTCAGTGCGTATAGGACGAAAGGGTTCATCCAACCAATTGGAATTGTGCGAGTGGATGGACTTGTGCACTATGGTTAGAATTTTGAAGAGAATTCGGGATGCGATGGGATGCGATGGGGAGCCATGATTGTAACCAATCATGGTATCAGAAGCTGTGACAAATAGGCAGACCTGTATAAAATGCCTTAAAAACTAAATATACAGTTTTTAATCTTTCTACTTATTACAGGCAACCAGGGTAAATCTATTAAGCACCTGATCATACCTTTTTTTTTTCTCGTCAATTAATTTTGCTGCTGTGTGTTGCAGAATTTTCAGTCTAATAAAATTAGGAAGGTGCTAATGGTAATGGAGTAGTTTGGATCAATGAGCAGTGGTAGGGTGACAGGTTTTTCCTCTTCTGGTCATGCAGAGGAGAGCAGTGGCGGCTCAGGAGATGACACAGAAAATGAAGACGATGGTTCTGATGATGGAGCTGATGAAGACAGCGAAGGGGAAGCCGAAGAGATGGAAGATGGCTCTGGTAGGGACAATTTGTTTTCTAAAATCTCCGTTCCAGTCTTTCAAAACTTGGAATTGATAGTAAAAGTGGTTTTGTCCCTGAGCATACATGAGCTGCTGTTTCTCTGAATTCGTGCTGCTCTTACTCATCAGGGAGCTGCTATGTATCCCTTCTTATCCTGCCCTTAGAGAGCTACTGTGTACAGCTTTTTTTTTTTTTCCCCTCTGGTGACCTCTTGACAACTCTTCCCCTCATTTCTTCATCAGGGAACAGTTCTGTATGGATTCATTCCCTGTTCCCTGTACATACCTGGATCAGCCCTGACTCCTGGGTTCTGCCTCCCCACCAGCAGATGGAGACAGAGACATTTTGACTGACTCTGCCCTATACCCTCAGGTGCCACCTACAGTATTTCTCTGTCTCCAGCAGATGGTGGAGGTGCAGTCTGTGAAGAAAGTTTAGGAATTAGTTTTAAAAAACAAAACAGGTTTAGAGAGTTAGGTTAGGCAGCTATAGCCCTTAAAAAAAAAATTAAAAAAAAAATTAGGAGGAAGCAACAAAGGAGCCTTTAAGCCTCCCAGGGGGTTGGCAGGTTCTGAGGGGACTATCCCCCCTGGTAGTTGAGGCATCTGGAGTTCGGTGTCTAAGGCCCTTCTCTCAGCTCCTGCTTCCAGAGCTCGGGGTGATACCGGGAAGCCTGGATCATTCACCCCAGGAGCTGCAGGACCCAAGCGGAGCTTCTGTCAGGTTTGACTGAAAAATAATAATAATAATAATAATGTGTCAACATGACACTTCGGCCGGTTTCTTTGTACTGTGTGAGGGAGCCTCAGTTTTGTTTCTCCAGCTGAGGTGGTCAGAGGTCGGAAGCTTAATTTTTTCCCTTTTGAGGTTTTTTTTTTTTTAGGTAGCATTGCAGTCCGATGCCGTGTAGTACAGCCTGTAGAGCCTGTGAGGATGCGAGCGCTCTCTAGTCTCCTGCGATGGTCTCTGCTCTGCCTGCTTTCCCGGGGGGAGGGCACTTCCAAATCCGCCGGGGGAGGTATTTTTAAATCGCACTGAGATCCCGAGAGTCTCGGGCGGCGGTGGCTCTCTTTCAGCTGATCCTTTTGGATATGATTTGCACGATGGCGCAGGCTGTGGCGGGGGAGGGGAGATTCCCACTGCCCTTATCTCTGCAGCAAGTGACCTCCAGGGAGGCAGACTTGATGAAGAGCCTATAGTTGTGGCAGAGGAGAGCCCTGAAGGGGCTTCGGTCTCCTCTTCCTCCTCATTCTCCTCTGATTTTATTATGCTATTGCATAAAGCTTTTAAAGCAAGGAGAGCTGCCAAAAGGAAGGGTTATGATCCTGGGGACAAAGGTCCTAAGCGGTCCAGAGCCCCGGAGGAGGAGGGGGCTCCTAGAAAGAAGTGCCCCCTGCAGTCCGTGACAATCCAGCCGCTAGACATTTCTCCTTGGAGGTTTCTGATATTGAAGACTGAGATCCAGGAGACCACCCTCTACCGGGAGCAGGACAGGATGAGGTCCAGGCCCATTCTACCACACATGGTCCCCCCAGTTCTTGAAGGGGGTGACCCCAAGGTGGTTCATCTGTTCCGAAGGGACGAGTTAGCTCCACTTATTCCCTCGGTGCTGGAGGAATTAGGCATTGATGCCCCTCCGGAAGACTCCTGGATGGGGGGCCATTGATCCTGTCATGGTGGGTCTTTGTAGTCCGTACCGGTCCTTCCCGTTCCATATTTCGGTTACGGACTTACTGTTTTTGGAATGGGACACACCAGACTTGGGTCTGAAAATCAGTAAAGCGATGGATAAGCTGTATCCTTTACCAGAGGAAAAGCCCTGGATATTCTTCAGGTCCCCCAAGGTGGATGCTGAGGTGTCTGCGGTCACTTAGAAGATGACAGGGGCAACAGCTCTCGGGGATCTTCAGGATCGTAAACTCGAAATCCAGCTCAAGAAGATTTTTGAGGTCTCTGCGCTTGGAGTGCGAGCTGCCATGTGCAGCAGTTTCGCCTTGCGGGCAGGATTTCACTGGGTGCAGTTCCTACAGAATAACACGTCCCTGTCACAGGAGGAGGCTGTACAAGCAGGGCGCTTGGAAGCCGCGGTAGCTTACAGTGCAGAAGCTCTGTATGATCTGCTCCACACTTCGGCTAGATCCATGACTTAAGCGGTGTTGGCTCGTAGACTACTTTGGCTGAGAAACTGGTCTGCAGATGTCTCCTCCAAAGCTCAGCTAGGTTCTCTGCCTTTCAAGGGCAAACTGCTGTTCGGTAAAGAATTGGAAGACATTCAATCACTGGGGGGATAACAAAGTTCATTGCCTGCCTGAGGTCAGACCCAAGACGTGGGGTTCCTTTCCCCTTCAGTCTCGGTTTCAGGGGTCTGAGGTTCTGCTCTTCCAGGTCTGCGGGCTTGTTGTCCAGACAAGGGTAGAGTAGGCAACAATCCTGGACCCAGTCCTTTCGGGGATGTTGTTTCGGTAGGACCGGACCACAAGCTACAGGAGGAACAAAATCTTCCCAATGAAATGAGGCCGGTCCACTCCTCGGTTACTGTTGTAGGAGGCAAATTGTCTCAGTTTTACGAGGAGTGGGCCAAACTCACGTCGGACCAGTGGGTCTTCAATGTGATAAGACAAGGCTACACTTTAGATTTTGTGCGGAGCCTTCATGACCATTTTCTCGTCTCTCCATGTTCCTACGCACAGAAGCATCTGGCAGTGCCATCAGGTCTATGCTCGGTGTGGACCACCAGTCGCATTAATTGCATCAGTAGCATGGGGTCTTCTTGGTGTTTGGGTAATTGCCAGGTTCTTGTGGCCTGGTTTGGCCTCTGTTGGAAACAGGATGCTGGGCTTGATGGACCCTTGGTCTGACCTAGCATGACAGGTTCTTATGTTCTTAAGACACCATACAGCGCCTACGAGATCTCAGGGGCCATAGTACCAGTGCCTCCGGAGCAGCGGAGGGGCCTTTATTCCATCTACTTTGTGGTGCCCAAAAAAGAAGACACTTTCTGGCTTATTCTGGACTTAAGGGTCAATCACTGTCTTCGAGTTCCAAAGTTTCACATGGAGACGCTGAGGGCGGTCGTGGCGTTGGTGCACAGAGGGGAGTTCCTAGCGTCTCTGGATCTAACCGAAGCATACTTGCATATCGGGATCAGAAATTCCTGAGGTTTTCCATTCTGGGAGATCATTTCCAGTTCTGCGCTATGCCGTCTGGGCTTGCCAAGGCGCCCCGGACCTTTACCAAGACAATGGTTGTGGTGGCGGAGCAACTCCGGAAGGAAGGATTCTTTGTTCATCCTTAAGAACATAAGAAATTGCCATGCTGGGTCAGACCAAGGGTCCATCAAGCCCAGCATCCTGTTTCCAACAGAGGCCAAAACCAGGCCACAAGAACCTGGCAATTACCCTTATGTAGACGATTGGCCGATTCAAGCGAAATCGGAGTTTCTCTGTCGCTCAGCGGTACACTGAGTTCTTCATCTGTTGCAGTCATTAGGTTGGGTGGTCAACCTAGCCAAGAGCCGTCTTGTTCCTTCCCAGTCCCTGGAATTCTTGGTAGCCCTATTCGACATGCAGATGGGAAAGGTCTTCCTGACCGAGGAGCAAATAACCAAATTGCAAGGGCAAGTTTGGGATTTGTTGTGCAAGTGTCCTCCAAGAGTCTGGGATTATTTGAGAGTCCTTGGTTCGATGGCTTCCACCTTGGAGCTAGTCCTATGGGCCTTTGCTCATATGAGACCTTTTCAATCAGCATTGCTATCCCGTTGGAACCCGGTGTTCGAACAATTTCATCTCCTCCTTCCTCTTATGGACTCTGTACATTCCAGTTTGGATTGGTGGCTCCTCTCGGACAGTTAAACAACAAAGGGACTACCTTACACCGTGGAAGATTTTTATTAGGGGCACCTCTAATAAAATCTTCCATGGTGTAAGGTAGTCCCTTTGTTGTTTTTTTGCCTTGGCTACGTGGGACCGCCTTCCGATTTGCTTTATTGATCCTCTCGGACAGTTTACACCGGGGGGGGGTTGACCCTGGATTTTCCCACTTGGACAGTGGTTACTGTGGACACCAGCCTCTCCGGTTGGGGAGCAGTTTGTCAGGACAGATCGGTGCAGGGGCAATGGTCAGTGGCGGAATTCCAATGGTCGATAAATTGTTTGAAGACCAGAGCAGTGAGATTAGCGTTGCAAGCTCTACTGCCGCTTCTGCGGGGGAAGTCTGTCAGGGCTCTATCCGACAATGCAACTGCGGTGGCTTACATCAACCGCCAAGGAGATACCAAAAGCCAGCCAGTGGCAAGTGAAGCTCAGCTGCTGATAGCCTGGGCGGAAGAACATCTCGAGAGAATTGCTACCTCCCACATCGTGGGAGTCGACAATGTTCAAGCGGATTTCCTCAGTCTCAACTGCCTCGATCCAGAGGAGTGGGAGCTCTCAGAGGAGGCATTCAGTCTCATATGCAACCGGTGATCCACACCGAGCATGGACCTGATGGCAACATTTCGGAACTCCAAAGCCCCATGATTCTTCAGTCGACGTCGGGAGCCAGGGGCAGAAGGGGTGGATGCCCTGGCTCTTTTCTGGCCGACGAACGTTCTGCTGTGTGTGTTTCTGCCCTGGCCTCAGATAGGCAAGGTTCTATGGCGCATAGCGGCTCATCAGACGGAGGTGATCCTGGTAGCCCTGGAATGACTGAGATGTCCATGGTTCGTGGATCTAGTCAACCTAACAATGGACGAACCCCTTAGGTTTCGGGACCTCCCAAACCTCCTGCATCAGGGCCCCATTTGTTTGGAAGAGGCAGATCGTTTTTGTCTAGCGGCCTGGCTTTTAAGAGGTGACTGTTTAAAGGATAAGGGATATTCAGACGCAGTAGTAGTTACCCTATTGTGGTTGAGGAAGACCTCTACCTCTCTAGCTTATGTCAGAGTGTGGAGAGCTTTTGAGTCTTGGTGTATGGAGCGCGAAGTGGTCCTGGCTCGGGTGTCAGTGTCTGATATATTGTCCTTCCTGCAGGCCGTCTTGGCTAAAGGTTTAGCGTGCAGTTCTCTGAGTGTAAGTGGCGGCCCTCTGTTCCGTTGTAAATCCGCGGTGTATCTTTAGCCACGCATCCGGACGTGGGGCGAAATATTTGCATCCTCCAGTATGAAATCCTTGCCTATCGTGGAGCCTAAATTTGGTTCTCAAAGCTCTGTGTGGCGCCGTTTGAGCCTCTGAAGAAGGCGACGTTCAAAGATCTCACATTGAAGGTGGTTTTTCTCGTGGCTATTTCCTCAGCTCGCTGGGTGTCTGAGCTTCAGGCATCATCCTGTAGGGAGCCTTTTTTGAGGTTTATGGATGCAGGAGTCTCCTTGCGACGGTGCCTTCTTTTCTCCCAAAGGTTGTGTCCTCTTTTCATTTGAATCAGTCGGTATAACTTCCATCTTTTCTGGATTTGGACTGATCTGACACCCAGTCTAGAAACCTGAGGAAACTTGATGTGCGTCGAGTGCTGTTGATTTATTTGGAGGTTCCATATGTCAGACCATCTCTTTGTGCTATGGAGTGGCCCAAAAAAAAGGGCATAAGGCGTCTAGAGCAACAATTGCTCGCTGGTTGAAAGAGGTTATTGATTCGGCGTATCTGATTCATGGCCGTCAACTCCCGGTTGGACTTCAAGCACTTTCTGCCCGTTCGCAAGCAACCTCATGGGCGGAGTGTCAGCAAGTTTCGCTGCAAGAAATTTGTAGGGTGACTACTTGGAAATCTTTGCACACCTTTGCTAGGCATTATCGGTTGGATGTCCAGGCCCCAGGCTCTGGCGCTTTTGGTGAAGGTGTGATCTGAGCAGGACTCTCAGGGTCCCTCCCAGTGTAGAAAAGCTCTGGTACATCCCAGGAGTCTGGACTGATCCAGGTACGAACAGGGAAAGGAAAATTGGTTTTTACCTGCTAATTTTTGTTCCTGTAGTACCATGGATCAGTCCAGAGTCCCGCCTTTTTCAGTATGAGATAAGTCCGCTCGTTCAGTAACTTTTTATTCTGCGGATTATTTTACAAAGTTCTCAGGTTTCAAAGTTGTCAAAGTTTCCCGGGTTCTGCTCCTTCTTGGGGTTAGTGACCAGGTTGTGTGTGCAAATTAAGGTTGTTCTGAGTTATGGTTTATAAATGTTCTGCTTGGATACAGTATAATACTGACTGACTGTAGGTGGCACCTGAGGGTATAGGGCAGAGTCAGTCAAAACCTCTGTCTCCATCTGCTGGTGGGGAGGCAAAACCCAGGAGTCTGGACTGATCCGTGGTACTACAGGAATGAAAATTAGCAGGTAAGAACCAATTTTCCTTTCCATCTCTTTGGTCCTCAGCATTGCATGAGTGCCTTTCACAGACTGATCCAAGCCAGTAGTTATTCCCTCATTGTGGGAATCAAAATCTCCCATTTTAAGTTTTTTTTTTTTTTTAATTCTTTAAGCTGGTTTCATTCATCCCTTGGGATCAATCTTGTTCAGAAAAGCATTTTGTTGCATTTTATCTTTATATCAAGGTGTTGCTTAAGTTTATTGGTTTTTATGTTTTTGAGTTATGAATGTAAATTTTATTTCTAAGCTGCTTGGATGCTCTTGCCTCATTCAGTATAACAAATGTAATCAATAATATCAAAAACACTGGAAGTGCTGAAAGCTTTCTAGACCTGGGAGTGTGAGCTACATATGAATGAAGGATTGGGTTTAAGCGGGAATAAAGGACATTTATGATAGGTATGGATCATATACCCTTGTTCTATACCCCTCACCTCCCTCCTCACCATAGCATAATGGGCTTCTCATATTCTCATTTGGCCCAAATTATTTGTGGCAGTCATCACTGAAAAAAAAAAAAATTTAAACATGGAAATGGTTATAGTAGTGTTAGGAGACTGTAGGTTGTTTCTCCTGCTTGGAATAGCTTGTGTTAAGCCTTGTGGTATCTTCTGCCCCTGCATATTGTTGTGGCAGGTAATGCACTCCTTGTCTCTTGTTGATGCTTAATTGTTATGCTTATTCTGTTCTGCAGATTGTGAAGAGGATGAGGAAGAGGATGATGAGGAAGGAACAGAAGACACTGTGGGAGCTCTGGATCGTGCAAATAGCAAGATAGCAAAGTCTGCAGCTCCAAGCTCTGATGAGGACACAGACAACTGTCCCATCTGCCTCAATGCCTTCAGGGACCAGGTGGTGGGGACCCCTGAGAACTGCTCTCATTACTTCTGCCTCGACTGCATTTTGGAGTGGTCCAAGGTATGAAGCTTTTTTTTTTTTTAATCCACGCAATGATCAGATAAATTAAAATCCAATAATATCCCTCATTGCTGAGAACTCTGTAGAATAAATATTATTAATTTTGATGGGGAAATCTCCACTATATTGCATGCCCTCTTCCCCTCCCTGGTTAGCATTAAGCTAGTCCCTGACATTTTCTCCTTCCTCTAAGTCACACATTAATGAAATGTCATGGCTTTTGGTGCCAGACGCTTAGTTGTACTGTAGAAGATTTGCACACATTTTGTGTTGCTTGAGGATATTTATTGTCCAATTTGTATTATTGATGTGGACTAGTATAATGTATTTGAATTTGTATCTATGTTGGTTTTTTGACTTCCCAAGTTTTTTCAATACAATTTTATTGCTTTGTATAATTATCAAACTTTACATAATTTTAGAGCCAGTTTGCCGTTTGACTTTGGACTTGACCTTAGTAATTATTGCAGCAGCAGGAGAGTCCACTTTCTTCTGTATCCTTGCTGCACACCACCTCATTGTCTGGTGCTCCTTGCATGGAGCAGGAGCCATTGCAATTGCTAAATTTCATGTGTCTTTGGTTGCTGTCATTTTACTTATTTGTTAAAAGGAAGTCAGCAAACAAGTTGCCAGATGAGAATTTATTGGACTGTCAGTATGTTTGTGCTAAACTCCTGGTGAGTTCAGCTCTTTGGTTAATGTAGAATAAGCTAAGGACAAAGATGACTGATATTCAAGAAGATGTTGTTCTCAGTGGACAAGAGGACAGTAATCATCCATGCAAGTGGGTGACATCATTCCATAGTGCTGAGATAGAAAAGTACTCTGAGCTCAGAAAAACTGGGGTGCAAGTCTCTTCCGCTTGTGTGAAAGGATGCATTTTTGCTCTCTCCTAGCTGCTCGTTGACATTTTTTACTCATGGAGGTTTTGCTTATTTCTTTTAATTTCTTTAGTAATTTTTGTGTTTTGCGAGTCTCCAGAAAAGATTTTTTTTTTTTTTTAAATAAATTTTGTGAAAATTGAGTTTGACTTAGTTTCAGCTCCCTGCAGTAGTGGAAAAGAAACTGGGGTTTAAAAGATGTCCCAAATGTTCCTACAAGATGTCTTTAGCATATTTCCTTGACTGCTGCCTTCATTGTTTGTGATTGTTGCATGATGTCTCACTGCATTGCCTGAGCCATAAAATTCAGAAGTTTCACATTCAAATAATTTTTGAGTCCTCCTTGGCCTTCTAGAGCAGTTAAAAGGAAACAATCATCAGCAGAGGAACCAGGGCTTAACATGAAATGGCCAGAGTCCTTTCATGCTAAGCACCAGAACTCGGGGAAATCTTGGCTCAGAGATCATTCCCCCCCCCCCCCTCTCTTAAAGTGGGAGAGAGAAACTGCTTTTTGGTGCTGAAACAGGTGCCAAGATAGGCCCTGTCCGTAGTGATAAGTCCTCTGTGCTCAGAATTGACACCTTTTATGCCTCAGCACAGAAGTCTTACTAGTATCATCGACAAGTAAAGGAAACATATCCTTGTGGGATTCATCAACTTTTCAACACAGAGACACAGATATTGGTGCAAATCAATGAAAAAAGTTATTTAATTCAGATTCTAAACAAACTATACCAATTTTAGTTCTGGAATAGGATTGCTCTTCTCTGGGGATTCCTCTTTCTGATACAGAGCACCACCCCTTTGTGAGGAAAATGTAGCTTGACTTTGTCAAAAACTACTTTACTAACATTCCTAGTTCTCTAGCTCCTCCGTCTCCTATTTTGAAATCCATGTCCTAGAAATCTGAACTCAATATACTATTCTACTGTATCAAGCCAGAAAAGATCTCCTGCAGCCTGATCCACAGTTTAAAGGTTTACCTTCATCCAAGGAAAGGACAACATCAGAAGAACAACCTTATAATGTCACTCAGAAGGGATCGCAGTTGTCATATTCCCATTATGAATAATCTACTGGCCTTTCTATTTGATCTTTTTCCTCAACCATCCTAGAAGCACATCTTTGTTAGAGGATGTGTCATATCCAGTCTTTTGTCAAAAACATGGCCAAGGCGATTCCATTTACTTTATAGGAGAAGCCATAATATATCCAGGCTCCTAAACAAGTATGACAGTTCCAGTACTTAGAATCTATAGAAACCCCAAACAAGTATATGGCAAATGACATTATCTACTCTACCTGTAGCAAGGAAGTTGGATCTTGTCCTGGTCATCAAAAGGTACAACTCCCATATGAATGGAGGAGGATTCAGCTTTGAAGAGAGCAAATCATTCTAAAACTCATTCTAGTAGTCCATCGGGTAAAGATTTTCAATTACTGGACATTATGGTAAAAAAGTTTGGGCTCATATACAGCCGTATATGATATATATACATGATCTAGCAGCTTTCTACAAATACCATGGATTGTTTGCCTCTAGTATTACAAGAGGCAGAGGGATGTGAAAAGCATCTAATTCGATTGGTTTATTAATGCCTGTGAGATGTCCTCCAGGACTTCTGCAGTAGCCATTGGAGCAAGAAGGCTAGCATGATTGTGAGCATCAAGTATTTTATGAGCATATTCATGCAAAACTGGCTGATGATCCATGCACAGAAGATAATCCCTTTGGAAACAGGGTAAAAAACCCCCCAATAAATCTTATTAAAGCTAACTGCTCCATTCTGCTTACCATGTCAATGGCTACAGCAGAGCAACAATCTATAATTAGAAAAGATCAACCTTAGCAGTATAGGATGCAGTATTTATCTTCACAAAGAAGATACCAAGCCTACCCTTTTTAGTGACCTCACCTGCACAACAGCACTTTGTGATAGGAAAAGAGCACAACCCAAGTCTCTCCAACAAACAACCAAAATCTAATCCCAGCTTTTGAGTACAGTGTCAGCAAAGGTCTCAGATTATATTTGAATAGCCTTCCCAGTATGTGTGTATAGGGGTATGTGAAATTTAATACCGTTGGGTATTAAATTTCAAAACCTTACGTCCAAAGAATCCCTCAAAGAATCACTCCATGAATGCAGAACAGTGCCATCAATAAGAGCTGTCACCTGTCCTTGCAGCAAATGCGGTAGAGCCGGTCCCAGTACCACAAAGAAACACAGGTTTCTATTCAAAGTACTTCCTCATTCCAAAAAAAATGGGTGGTCTCCATCCCATCTTGGACCTCTGAGATTTATTTTTATTTATTTAAAATATTTGTCTGCCTATATTGAAACATACCATCCTAGGCGAATTACATGTCATTAAAACTCATGCTCATAAAAAAAAAACCCCAGAGAAAGAAAAGTACACTGAATGGACTCATCTCTCCGATCTGGTAGAGCTTTGAGCTCTTTTGAACATGGGTAGGAATTCTCACACGGGAGTTGCCTTGTAAGCTCCTTCAGTCATTTTTTTGTCTGAGCACATCACAGACTTGTTCTCACTCTCTAGATAATTTTTTTGAATATCTTCAATTTTTTCATTTTTTCCATAGTATCTTTAGTTTCTTTGCTACTCCTGCAGAGCACCCACAACCCACAATTACTTTATAATACCTTAACAAAAAACCCCCAAAGCTTTCTCAATTTACCTTCTCAAGAGGCAAAAAGAAACCCACATTGAGCAGGTTTAAGAACTGCAGCTGCAGTAAAGTAATGTCCTTCACCAATGGATATGAATTACCAATTACCAATGGATATGAATTACTGCTGCCTCAGTCTAGACCACGACCAGGCAAACTGTTATGCCTGCAGGTGGATGTCCCCTGAGCACTCGATCCAGGGCTTTTAAAATGGAGGACCTGCATAAGTCTCTTAGAAGCTGCAGTTGCTCCTCCACTCGCAGTTCAGTGTCTGCTTCTCTGGGAAAAGAGTTGAACAGCAGTGCCTCAAAAACTCCCCTGTTGATGTACCAGGTAAAGACCTCTGGGTTGAATAGTGCTGATTGCCCTGTATTGAGAAAGAAGTGGCATCACTCTGCAGGGCCTTCAGAGTAACCAGCACCAAAGAAGCATAAATCTAATTTCCTAGCGTGTAGCAGATGGACTCAGGACCAATGAGTATAGTGTGCTCCTGATAGCAGTTGGAGACGGAGTCAGATTTCAATCTGACGTCAGCACTTCAAATAACCCTGAAGAAAGCTCTGCTCTTCAGTATTTCTCAGTCTCCATAGCAGTTTGGGACTCTACACACGCTTGCACAGCGTTAGAAAATCCAAACCCAAAGGAGAGAAAATTCCAAAATCTTACCTCTACCAGACTAGCCCTGCGGTGATACCTAAGGGTCCCTTCCCCATTCGAGAATCCCTGAGGTGATTTCCGAGATCCCTCGGAGGTAAGCCTTGGTCCGGCAGCCGGTTTCCGGCGTGGACTTAACCCCCAGGAGGGAGCAGCTGAGAGGCAGCAGGGGCAAGACTGAGCGCAGAGGTGAAGGTATTTTCCCTCTCCCCCGCAACCGGAGACCGCCTGGCACGAGACAGGGAAGTGCCTAGACAAGGTAAGGTAGAAAACTTTCTTAAGTCTTCGGTCTCCGAGGCTCAGATCCCCCGTCTGCGTCTGTCCCATCAGGTTGAGCAGCCCCTTCAAGGCTAGACGCTGATCCAGCTCGAGGATCCTCCCACGTGGAGACCCTCCGGGGGGGGGGGGTCGCCATCTTAATCACGCCATTTCCTCCCCCCCTGATCGCCGTACTGTCTGCCTAACTGGGCTGTGCGCACAGCAAGCCCTCTGCCCAGCCTGCCACTTTATGTATCTATCTATTTAAAAATGTTTGTGTACCGCTTTTACAATTTGGAAATTAAAACATTTAACAAAAAACATACATAATCTATGTTTAAAACTATAAAATATAATTAACTAAAAACAAAATAAAATACGTAATAATTCATCCAAACAAAGACATATCAAACATAGTGCCATCATAATTATTAAATTTGTAGAGTAATTAATGAAGGAAATGTAATGAGGATATGAGAGTACTTTAGTGAATATTAATTTTGTTTGAGGGTTAATCAGAGTGTTGTAAGCTTTCTGAAACAAATAGGTTTTTAACGTTTTTTTAAATTGTTGTACTGAAGGTATGAGACGGAGAGAATCAGGTAATGAGTTCCATAAAATGGGGCCTGCTACCGAAAAAGCCCGTTTTTCTAGTTAATTCAAGTCTGGCCAGTTTAACTGTGGGTGTGTCGAAGAGATTTTTAGAGAAAGATCTGAGTTGTCTAGTAGGCTTGTAAATGTGGAGATTAGTGAAAAGCCATGTCGATGAGGCATTATAAATGAGGGCATGGATGATTGTCAAAACTTTATATTGTATTCTATACTTAACAGGCAACCAATGAAAAGAGAATAGTACTGGAGTAATGTGATTTCTATGGGAAATGCCTGAGAGAATCCGGGCAGCTGAGTTTTGTATTAATTGTAACGGATAAATTGCAGAATCAGATAAACCTAAATATAGGGCATTACAATAGTCCAAATCATAGAATATCAAGTATTGAAAGACTGTGCGGAAGTCACGAAGAAAAAGCAACGGTTGAAGTCTTTTCAATAGGTGTAATTTGAAAAATGATTTTTTTGTCATAGTAGAAATATGATTAGACATTGAAAGGTCTGAATTAATTGTAACACCCAAACTAGTGGCATGAATATGAATTGGAATAGAAATTCCCTTAAAATCTAAATGAAAAGGAGGTCCTATGGAAGAGTTGGAAATTGATGAAAGGTATGTAAGTTCAGTTTTGGCCGGATTTAATTTTAGCCGGTTGTGATCAAGCCAAGAATTAATTGTAGACAGATACAATGAAATTATAGAAAATGTCAGACCAAGAGGTTTTATAAGGAAATAACAATTGAATGTCTTCTGTGTAAATTCTAAAATAAACATTAAGGGCTGCTAGAATATGACATAACGGTAATAGATAAATATTGAAGAGTGTTGGAGATAATGACGAGCCCTGAGGAACGCCGGATGAAGATGAATATTAGTCTGAGCATTGATTATTAACATGAATTTGTCGTCAGTTAGTTAAAGATTGAAACCAAGAAAGGACAGTTGACTGAATACCTAAAGATTTTAAACCCAACAGGAGAATATGATCCAGAGTGTCAAAACCTGCAGAAATGTCTAGTGAGATAAGAATAAAGTCGGTATAGGCATCGAACCCACAAAATACAGTGTCAAAGCAGGAAAGTGTGTGTTTCTGTAGAATGGCCTTTTCTAAAGCCATGTTGCCCCGAATATAAAAGATCATTATCAGATAGAAAATCAGAAAGTTGGCATAAGACAACTGACTCGATTAACTTAGCTAAGGAGGGAATTAAAGCTATTGGCCTAAGGTTATTGAGATCTAGAGGATCTTTCGATTTATTTTTTTGAATTGTTAAAATGGCAGTTTTCAAGTTGTCAGGGAAAATGCCAGTTTGAAGTGATTGATTAACCATGTCACATAGGAAGTTTCTAGTTGATGGGGCAATGGCTTTGAATAATACTCCTGAACATGGGTTAAATGACGAATTAGTAATTTTCTGCTTTTGGATTATTTTCAATAATGTAGAATCCGATATGGGATCAAATTCAGACCAGACCACTGAGTCTGAAGGAGTTTTAAAAGTAGGATAGGGTAAATGTTGAAATTCTTTTGAAACAGTGTCAATTTTAGCTTTAAAATGAGAGGCTATTTTATTATACTCAATAGGGTTGTAACACGGGCCATTTGACTTATTAATTGTGGTCAAGGATTTTACAATGTTAGAGTACTAGGGTTCCCATTAGCGTCGGAGATTTTTTCGAAAAAAAGTTTTTTTTGGCCATATTGATTTCCTTATTATAATGCCTTAATTTATAATAGTAGTCACGTTTTGTCTCAGTTGATTTATTATGCCTCCATTTACGTTCCTTAATTCTTAAAAGGGTTATAAGAGTGTGTAAAGATTGGGAGTACCATGGGGCATTAGATTTTTCCTTTTTTGGAATAACTTTTTTTGGAATAACTTGTGTCTAAAACAGATGTAATAGTGGAATTCCAGGTACTAATAATGTCTACACAGGTGAGGCAATTTCTAGGGTAACCTAGAAGAAAGAGCGTCGGCAAATGTTTCTGGGGATATGTATTTCCTTTTCCATATTGTAGGAAGGTTAATTTCTCTGGGGGTAGGCATATGTATTTTTAACTCAAACTGGATAAGAAAATGATCTGACCAGGGTATTGGTGTAACTTCTGTTTTCTCAGGAATAGGAACAGCAAAAGAAGGGTTGAAAAATACTAGATCTAAAGTATGGCCTCGTTGGTGGATAGGAATTTGTATTAACTGTTCCCATCCAAGACCGACCAAGGCATCTAAAAAACGTTGACTCAGTTATTGAAAGATTGGTAGCGTTAGTATGTAAATTAAAGTCGCCCATCAAAACAGTTTTGGATAGGTCCACTGGAAGAGCAGAAATTACTTCTAAAAAATTAGAAAGATCAGTGTGGAGGAAACCAGGACGACGACAAACCAGACAAATATTTATTACAGTGGTTGTAATTAATATTATTTCTAAGGTGTGGGGCATAGAAATATGTATTTTAGATGGGTTCAGTGAGATTTTTATAACAGCTAGTAAGCCACCTCCTCTATGGTTGAGTCTTGGTTCCGATATAGACATATAATCTGCGGAATTAAAATTATTTAAAATGACTGAATCTGAGTCAGTTAACCACGATTCTACAATAAGAAAAAAGTCAGGCTTATGTTTATGAATTAAGTCTGTCAGTACAGGAATTTTTTTCCATATAGATTGTGCATTACAGAAAATAAGAGAGCTGTAAATACTAAAGTAGTAGATAACATAGGAATAATAGAAATTAAATTAGTGCAAGTTGAACGTTTCGAGAGAGATTTTGAAAAGGTTTGTTTTTTCTCGTACTAGGTGACAAAGAATTATATTTACCCTGACCTATTAAAACAGGAATATTCATGGTTAAAAATTCTTTTTAAACAGTGAAATAATATACTCAGAACTATAGGCTTAGAACGAAGGGGCGAGAAAAAAGGGACATGCCCCCCTTGTTCGTGCTCCTTCTTTGAGCGACGCCAGATGCTGTCACCACCGATTTATAGTGGGTCGCTCCCTGATGATGTTGAGGCTGGGGGAGTGGCCAAGTTCCTTCGGCCCCACTGCAACCGCGGGATGAAAGAGCGGGTTAAATGATTAAATCCAGAAGTCCATACAGACAAACAGGCTCTCAGGTGGTAATAGAGAGAGAAACGTGGAGGCATAGGCGCTAAGCCCCTCCGCTGTCACCGCCGATTTATAGTGGGGTCGCTCCCTGATGAGCTGCGCAGCATGAAGAGGCTACTGCCCTGTGCCTACAGTGCGAGACGGCTCTGGGAGAATCAGGACAAGGTAGTCCCCCACCAGCCAGTACAGGAATCCAGATCCACTGATAGTACCCCGGACCTCTCTATCCCCAGCTCGGCCCTCCAGACGGGGCCCTCTGGGAATGCTGCTGGGTTCAGTATAGACCCAGGAACCTTTTCCTGGGTGGAATTCTGTAAAGGTCTGCAAACCTTGTTCCAGGCGCAATCGGTGCCACCGATGCCACAGCCTCCACTAGAGGACCCAAACCTCCCAGGCCCTTCTCGGCATCCCAGAGACGTGCCTACTCCAGACAAAAGCCTAACCCTAGACGACACGGACACTTCAGAGGAAGACCAAGACTCCCTGGAGGAAGGGCAGTAATTGACACCTTGCTCCGAGCAGGCAAGTTTTCCACATCCTTAACTTGTATACGAATATGGAGAATATTCGAAGCCTGGTGTGAAGACCGCAACATCCTTCCACGGACAGTCAAAATTCCTATGATCCTGGAATTCCTGCAGGATGGCCTGAAGAAGGGGTTGTGTCTCAACTCCATCAAGGTTCAACTGTCTGTGCTAGCCTGCTTCAGAGCCAAAGTGGACAGCACCAGTCTATCTTCCCAGCCAGACGTCTCCCGCTTCCTGAGAGGGGTCAAGCAAATCCGACCACCACTAAAAAGTGGCCGGTACCCCTATGGAATCTCAATCTAGGACTTGACTTCCTAGCGGGAGCTTCCTTCAAACCTACATGCGGTCTGTCCCTATGGCTCCTGATCTTGAAGACTGCATTCCTAGTGGCAATATGTTCAGCCCGTCACATTTCCGAACTTCAAGCGCTATCCTGCCGGGAACTGTTCCTCAGATTCACACCGGGATCCATCCAGCTACACAGTGTCCCCTCCTTCCTTCCAAAGGTGGTTTCTCATCTCCATCTAAACCAAACCATTTCGCTGCCATCTCCAGATGAGAATAAGGACTCGGAAGACTCAAGCTGACTACGCCATCCACTACCTGGAAAGATCGGAATCCGTACGAAAGACGGACCACCTATTCGTCCTTCACAGTGGGAAGAAACAAGGGGAAGCAGCCTCACGGGCAACCATAGCCCGCTGGGTCAAAAAAGTAATCAAGGTGGCCTAAATAGAGGCAGGCAAGCCTTCACCTCTAAGTCAAGACCCATTCCACAAGAGCCCAGGCAGTGTCCTGGGCAGAAACCAAGAAGCTGTTACCCGTCAAGATCTGTCGGGCGGCGATGTGGTCTTCCATTCATACCTTTTCGAGGTTCTACTGCCTGGATGTTCAGGCCCGGGAGGACACAGCATTCGCTAGGGCAGTACTAAGTGGGCCATGGGCAGCCTCCCACCCGGTTTGGGAGTAGCTTTTGTACATCCCATTTGTCCTGAGTCCATCTGCTACACGCTAGGAAATGGAGAAATTACTTACCTGATAATTTCGTTTTCCTTAGTGTAGACAGATGGACTCAGTATCCCGCCCACGGCTGCCTCATAATACGGAAACCTCGGATGACAGTCCCCGAGAGTAAGACAAGCACGGGTAAGCCACGCTTTACCTCTGGTGAGGACACCCATAGTTACCGGGTGTCTGCGTTTCTCGGTTGAGTGCACTGGCGGTCTGCAGCTAAAATTAATGTCAACCAGGTCAAGTTAATCAAGTTATTCAAACACACACACATCCACAATTGCTTTTCGAAGAGAATACTGAAGAGCAGAGCTTCCTGCAGGGGTGTATGTAGTGCTGACGTCAGATTGAAATCTGACTCCATCTCCAACTGCTATCAGGAGCACACTATACCCATTGGGTCTGAGTCCATCTGTCTTCACTAAGGAAAACGAAATTATCAGGTAAGTAATTTCTCCAATATGGCATATTGTGCCACCTATCCATGAATTGACACTGCTGTCCCCACTGTGCACTAAGTATGACCCATCAATGCATAGTGCACAGACATATGGTGCCGGTGTCCCTTTTGATGCAAGAGTTCTTGATGCCATCTGTGCTTTCCTGGTTGGCACTGACTTTGAAGCATTTGAAGCAAAGCTCCTTGATGCATTCGATGTAAACTTCCTCCAAAACGTCAAAGCACCTGGCACTGTTGAAGCATACGTCTCCTGCACCAAAAGCTTTGATGCCGATGCAGGTATTATACGACTTATTAAGCCCCAGACCAGGGACATCTTGCAGAAGTCCTGATGCAACTGTATGCTGGGCGACCAAGACCAGGTGCAGGAGGAGATCTCTTATTTCTGTCCCCTCCCATTATCATAGCATTTACTCCATCAAGGCTATTGGCTCAAGGATTATGTCTTGAAACACCAGATCCAACATGTTCTCTTATACCACTTACATTGAATAAGCTTCCTATTCAGGAACAGCAGCCTATTCTGGTCTCCAAAGAAGGTGTTCCACTACCTATGATGGGTCAGAGGACACATTAGTTACTCGACCAAATTACGAATCTGGTGAAGAATTTCTTTACCTTTTTTTTTTTTTTTCCTAAGGAGACTCAAACTGTCCACCTTCTCCTCCTCAGTATTTCTGTGGTGTTCCCACAGGAAGGATTCCTAGTCTCCCCTATTAGGGTGAGTACATCTTCAGAACCCTTCCTGAAAGGTTCTTCATCATCCCACTCTATCACAGTGGAGTCAAGTTGTTCAGAGATGGTATACCAGGTTTTCTCCCCTCAAAAACATACGGATTAACCATCTTCATCATTGGGGTCCTGGATTAGTGTGCCTACATCCCTGGGTTCTGAAGAATGTTCAAGAGGAAGACCTGACTCGCCACTGGATCCTCTGGAACATACCTCTACTCTGAAAGACCTCTCGTATTCCAAATTTATAGAAAAGTTGGGAACCATTCTAAGAGTGAAAATACGTAAAGACAAAGACCCACAATCTGAAGTCTTTCAGTGGCTTTTCCAGTTCACAATGTTCTTAATCAGTTATAAATGTGAATGTGGGAGAACCCTATCAACCTGTGTTCCTACAGCTAGGAAATTAGATCCCAAGTAAAGAGTGCAAAAATCACCTAGTTTGGACTGGTCCAACAATCTTATCAGTCCGTTGTGGAATCCACACTGAAAGAGGCCAAGGATTTATTAAAATTTGCCTCCAGGGAGAGAGCCCAGGCTTTTCCGCAGATAAGCAGGCTGAATTAGCCATGACTTTGCTATGACTTTGGGGAAAGTCCTTCGGTCCTCTAGGTGGCGGAGCTCTCTCAAAGCACATAGTGCTGTGCTCTTTGTGCCCATGTGGGAGTATCTCCCATGTGACTCCCATCCTGTCTCAGACTTGTTCTTTCCACTTGCTGGGTGCATGTGGAGCTCTTTCTCTCACCTTATTTTTGTTATTAATTTAGTTACCTTCGTTTGCTGTTTGGAGGAAGATTCACAATGGGTGGTGCAAGCTGGGTCTGTGCTGCTTGTGTCAGACCAGGTGTCGTTGAATCCATTCCAGGGCCCAGATGGGTCTTCCCCAAGAGTGATGGCAGAGAGGGCCTCTTCGGCAAGACCCTATGGCAAGCTGGGGAGTCTGTTAAGCACCCCATGCCGGTTCAGAGTGGAGCATCGTGGAATGTCCATCCATGCGATGCCATTGAAGCGCTTTCGCCGAACCCGGCGCATCGGTGCGCCTCATCGAAGCCAAGGCTTCTATGTGCTTCATTGATGCATCCGATGCATTGAAGTATTTGCGTCAGAGTGACAGGTTGGAGCCAGGGCATCGGCTCATTCGGCAGCGGGTATCTTCCCATTTGGGGATCCCAAGCTGCGTACCTCCCTTCGCCGGCACAGAGGATCATGTCCTGATTGAGGTGCAGGGGAGAGTTGGCCGAAGCTTCAACGTGCAGAGTCGATGCTGGAAGTACGCTGACCTGTGGAGGAGTTGCTCCAACATAAATATAGTCAAAATAAAAAAGAACCACACAAATTCGGAAACCTTTTGAAAATAATATATAAAAAAGTGGGAAAACCCTCAGATACAAACAATAGGTGCTATTTTTTATGCAAAACTAGCATTCACTTATTTAAGGTGAAATCATATATCCATATGTCACTGAAATGATTATGCACCCTTTAAATATAATCATTGGGCTCCACACTTTTTTTTTTTTAAACCTAATGGCATGCTTATTTTATATGCCACAATTAATGCACTCTCGTGTATGTCCATGGGCGTTAGCTTCCCAATGGGTGGATGAACCAGGCAAGCGTCTCATGGTCTCCGTGGACCATCAGATGGTCCCAATCAAAATAGAGGTCAAGGTAGGGGCCAGACCTCTCAACCTTTTTTGGGCAGAGGCAAAAAAGGACAATGGCAATTCCACTCATACCGGAGACATCCTCGGAAAGATCCGGTTTCTCAAGCTTACAACGATTGGGAGGGTCTGCAGACACGGTCCAAAACTCGTCACAAACAGCAGTAATTAATTTGTCTCGTTGTGCCCTCACACAGACTCAAGTTTTGAATTTGGGACTTTCATTTGTTCCGTTTCAAAAACATGACTCGTTTTGACAAATGACATCAAATCTTCACCGAGGTGTACTGTGCAGTTCGTGTGTCTCATTCTGCATATAAGACTGGCCCCTAAACCACCACTTCACCTTGAGCTATTAGCTGGCCCTCCTATAGTCATATAAATAGTTGAAGGCCTTACCAGAATCGCTTGCTCACTCTCTCCTTCCAAGCCCAGAAATGGCAGAAATGCAGTTTGCAAAATTTATCGTGAATTGCGTTACAGTTGTTTTGGGCTTAACACCAGGAAAAAAGGTGTAGTTATTTCCGGCGTTAAGAGTGTGATATCGCACCATGCGATAGCATAACGCATGCTGTTGCCCCTCATTTTAATTAATCCTGCCAAACCCCTCCCCAATCCCACCCCTTCTAAAAATTAGCATTTGTGCCGTGCGATAATATGATTATCAATGCGTCCTGGCGTTAACGCCATAACGCATTTTGTTGAATGACCCAACGTAGGTTATTTGACAATTCTTACACTGCTATCTCCACGTTATGATTGACACAGATTATATAATGACATTCATAATATGAGACAAAATCAGTAAAAAAAAAAAAAAAAAATACCAAATATGCATAAAATAAACACATATATCAAGTCTTAAAAACATCATTAAAACAATGAGCCTTTACTTGCTTTCTAAAAAAATTATCTCCTGAATAAGTCTGAGCTGACTTGAGTGGTGCATTCCATAACAAGGAGGCTGCGTATGAAAAAAAAGTCAGTCAGTATAGATTGAAGACTATGATCCCGCAGTTAAGCTACTTCTAATAATTTCACGCCTTGTGATCTTAACGTTTGGTTTGGGATATATTTTAATGTTTAAGCCAAATACAAGAATTTTCAGTATTCAATTTGAATACTATCAAAACTATCTTGAATTTTACTTTGAGCCATGGGAAGCCAATGCAGCTCTTTGAGTATCGGAGTTATATGAGTTGATTGGGCGTGTTCTAGGTATATATGCAACAGAGTGCTGTAAAAGCTGTAAAGAGCTTAGATGATTCTGAGGCAATCCAATAAGTAATTTATTGCAGTAATCCAACTGACCAGGGAGTAAAGATTGTAATACTATATGAAACATCTTTGTTTTATAAAATGCTTTTTTGACCACCTGTGTAATATGAGGAACAAAGATCAACTTCGAATCAATTAGATGCCTGTTACGAACCTCAGTCTCCATGTGCAATGGTATACCCACATAAGTAAGTCTACCACTGAAGCCTGGAGGAGGCATTTTACTTATTTATTTTATTTATGCGGTTTTTATATACCATTGCACAGAAAGCACGTTTCTATCTCTACGGTTTACATGTAAAATCAAAAAATCATCACATAGTTTTGAAAGGAAAAAAGTACAATAAAATCCAATATAAGCTCAACACAAAATTCATAAAACAAAATATTTTTCAATTATTAAAACTAAAACAAAATAAAAAATGCAGGTGTATTAAAATCGAAAGTAAGATCATCAAAGAATTCAGCTAATGAAGTTTTCTCAACATTCAAAAGTAAATAATTGGCTCTCAACCAATCACTGATCTTATTCATGTATTGCTGAAACTCCAAATTAGGGAATAAACCATTTTTGCAAGAGATATACAATTTTATATCATCTGCATAATGATAATGCACAAATCCTAACTTCCTAAACAGGGTACCCAATGGTAAGAGATGTATATTAATCTCAGAGGATAGTGATTATCCCTGTGGAACACTGTTACCATCTGCACCCAAGATGAATGTTTTTCCCCAAACTGAACTCGCTGCTGTCTTTCTGATAAATATAACTCAAACCCAAGAAAGAACCACACCACTCAATCCAATTAGTTCTCATTGGCAGATCAACAAATTATGCTTAACAGTTTCAAAAGCTGCTGTGAGATTGTGAGTTGGACCAACACCCCCAACCTCCCCGATACAACTCACGATGTAAATAATCAATTAGAAATGATAATGTCCCATGATTTTTCCAAAAGCCGTATTGCTGCTCATCTAAGATTTCAGCCCTTTTATAATATAACAGGTTTTTCAGTTATTTTACTTAATATAGGTAGGTTTGAGACTGGTGGATAATTTGACACAGTGGTGAGGTCCACCACGTTTTTTTGCACTGGTCTTATTGCTTTTTTGAGATTTGCTGGGAATATATCTTTATCTAACGATTCATTAACTATACTTTGAATAAATGCATAAGATACTTCTTTAGATATTTTAACTAGCCTCAAAGGACAAGGATCTAACATGTAATATGTATGTTAAATTATTAATTGTTGATGTAAGTTTAGGTAATGAAATTCTTTTAAAGGCAGACCATTTGGATTCATTAGAGATTTAGATAAGAACATAAGAACATAAATTGCCATACTAGATCAGACCAAGGGTCCTTCAAGCCCAGCATCCTATTTCCAACAGTGGCCAATCCAGGCTACAAGTACATGGCAAGTACCCAAACACTAAGAAGATCCCATGCTACTGATGCTGATAATAGCAATGGCTATTTTCTAAGTCAATTTGATTAATAGCACGTAATGGACTTCTCCTCCAAGAACTTATCCAAACCTTTTTTTTTTTACTGTAAGATTATTTAATTGAACAGGAGTTTGGTCTACCTTATTCTTGAAAAATCTGGCCAATGTTTCAGAACCTGGAATATACTGCAAATCAGGATCCTGTTTCATAGTCAACTGTCTGTGTGAAACAGTTCCAGTGGGTTATTCAGAGTTTTCAGTCTTCGAAACAACTAAATGCTTCTTTTTATTTTGACATTGTATCTTATGTAAATGTAATTTCTGTAAATATTGTCTTTACATTTTCATTTTTGTATTCCTCCATTTTCTTTATTTTTCGCAATTCTTGTTTCGATTTACACAACTCAACTGGATACCATGATTTTCTCTTACATGGATATCTTACTTTTATTTCACTGATGGGAGGGACCATGTCATCTAAATATGTACACCCTGGAGGAAAAAAGGAGCAGGGGGGATACGATACAGACTTTCAGATACTTGAAAGGTTTTAATGATCCAAAGTCAACGACAAACCTTTTCCGTTGCAAAAAAATCAGCAGAACCAGGGGTCACGATTTAAAACTCCAGGGAGGAAGACTCAGAACCAATGTCAGGAAGTATTTCTTCACGGAGAGGGTGGTGGATGCCTGGAATGCCCTTCCGGAGGAAGTGGTGAAGACTAAAACTGTGAAGTTTTTCGAAGGGGCATGGGATAAACACTGTGGATCCATAAAGTCTAGAGGATGTGAATGAAGAGAAGAGGCATGGGGGGTGGCTTGCGGGAATGATGGCTACTACCTGGAGATAATACCTTTATTCAATAAACATACACACGGTTAATGCGACTCCAACATTGCTCTATGCTTCAACGGCAAGAGGAAATGTGGAAAAAAGGATTTCTATTCACAAAAAAGCAGGGAGTAGCTTGCTTGTTATGGCGGTTACTACCCCAAACTAAATAATGCCTGATACTTCACTTTCACTGCATATCCAGCATAGCTCTCTGCTTCAACGGCAGGGGGAATGAAGTAAAGTGGAATTATATTCAGACAACAACCAACAAGGACTGAATTACATAGTCTGGGTAAACAAATAAGCATGGGAGGAGCTTGTTTATTGCGGCAGTTACTACCCCTAACCAATTAAGCTAGATTCTTCACTTAGCTGCAGCTCCAGCACTGCTCTCTACAGCAATGGTGGGGGTGGAAGGGCAATAGAACCAAAAAGTTACTAAGGGCCAAGAGTAACAGATAAGTATGGTGGAAGGATGGTGCAAGGAAGAGGGATTCAGTTTTGTTAGGAACTGGGGAACCTTTTGGGGAAGGGGGAGTCTCTTCCGAAGGGATGGGCTCCACCTTAACCAGGGTGGAACCAGACTGCTGGCGCAAACCTTTAAAAAGGAGATAGAGCAGCTTTTAAACTAGAACAAAGGGAAAGCCGACAGTCGCTCAGCAGCGCATGGTTCGGAGAGATGTATCTTTAAAGGATACTAATGATGCATTAGAATTAGGGCTTCCCGACAGTGAGGTTCCAATAATTAGAAAAGTAGTCCAAGTGCCTGTAACTAAAAACTCACCTGAGCTAAAAAATTGTAACTTATCCCTATCAATTAAAAAGCAGAATAAAAATACAATCAAAAAACAAACTTTGAAATGTTTGTATGCTAATGCCAGAAGTCTAAGAAGTAAGATGGGAGAACTAGAATGTATAGCAGTAAATGATGACATAGACTTAATTGGCATCTCAGAGACATGGTGGAAAGAGGATAACCAATGGGACAGTGCTATACCGGGGTACAAATTATATCGCAATGACAGAGAGGAGCAGTCGGGAGGAGGTGTGGCGCTTTATGTCCGGGATGGCATAGAGTCCAACAGGATAAACATCCTGCATGAGACTAAATACAAAATTGAATCTTTATGGGTAGAAATCCCTTGTGTATCAGGGAAGACTACAGTGATAGGGGTATACTAACCGTCCACCTGGTCAAGATGGTGAGATGGACAGTGAAATGCTAAGAGAAATTAGGGAAGCTAACCAAATTGGTAGTGCAGTAATAATGGGAGACTTCAATTACCCCAATATAGACTGGGTAAATGTATCATCGGGTCACGCTAGAGAGATAACGTTCCTGGATGGAATAAATGATAGCTTTATGGAGCAATTGGTTCAGGAAACCGACGAGAGAGGGAGCAATTTTAGATCTAATTCTCAGTGGAGCACAGGACTTGGTGAGAGAGGTAACGGTGGTGGGGCCACTTGGCAATAGTGATCATAATATGATCAAATTTGATTTAATGACTGGAAAAGGAACAGTGTGCAAATCCAAGGCTCTCGTGCTAAACTTTCAAAAGGGAAACTTTGATAAAATGAGAAAAATTGTTAGAAAAAAACTGAAAGGAGCAGCTACAAAAGTAAAAAATGTCCAAGAGGCGTGGTCATTGTTAAAAAATACCATTCTAGAAGCACAGTCCAGATGTATTCCACACATTAAGAAAGGTGGAAAGAAGGCAAAACGATTACCGGCATGGTTAAAAGGGGAGGTGAAAGAAGCTATTTTAGCCAAAAGATCTTCATTCAAAAATTGGAAGAAGGATCCAACAGAAGAAAATAGGATAAAGCATAAACATTGGCAAGTTAAATGTAAGACATTGATAAGACAGGCTAAGAGAGAATTTGAAAGAAGTTGGCTGTAGAGGCAAAAACTCACAGTAAAAACTTTTTAAAATATATCCGAAGCAGAAAGCCTGTGAGGGAGTCAGTTGGACCGTTAGATGATCGAGGGGTTAAAGGGGCACTTAGAGAAGATAAGGCCATCGCGGAAAGATTAAATGATTTCTTTGCTTCGGTGTTTACTGAAGAGGATGTTGGGGAGGTACCCGTAATGGAGAAGGTTTTCATGGGTAATGATTCAGATGGACTGAATCAAATCACGGTGAACCTAGAAGATGTGGTAGGCCTGATTGACAAACTGAAGAGTAGTAAATCACCTGGACCGGATGGTATACACCCCAGAGTTCTGAAGGAACTAAAAAATGAAATTTCAGACCTATTAGTAAAAATTTGTAACTTATCATTAAAATCATCCATTGTACCTGAAGACTGGAGGATAGCAAATGTAACCCCAATATTTAAAAAGGGCTCCAGGGGCGATCCGGGAAACTACAGACCGGTTAGCCTGACTTCAGTGCCAGGAAAAATAGTGGAAAGTGTTCTAAACATCAAAATCACAGAACATATAGAAAGACATGGTTTAATGGAACAAAGTCAGCATGGCTTTACCCAGGGCAAGTCTTGCCTCACAAATCTGCTTCACTTTTTTGAAGGAGTTAATAAACATGTGGATAAAGGTGAACCGGTAGATATAGTATACTTGGATTTTCAGAAGGCGTTTGACAAAGTTCCTCATGAGAGGCTTCTAGGAAAAGTAAAAAGTCATGGGATAGGTGGCGATGTCCTTTCGTGGATTGCAAACTGGCTAAAAGACAGGAAACAGAGAGTAGGATTAAATGGGCAATTTTCTCAGTGGAAGGGAGTGGACAGTGGAGTACCTCAGGGTTCTGTGTTGGGACCCTTACTGTTCAATATATTTATAAATGATCTGGAAAGAAATACGACGAGTGAGATAATCAAATTTGCAGATGACACAAAATTGTGCAGAGTAGTTAAATCACAAGCAGATTGTGATAAATTGCAGGAAGACCTTGTGAGACTGGAAAATTGGGCATCCAAATGGCAGATGAAATTTAATGTGGATAAGTGCAAGGTGATGCATATAGGGAAAAATAACCCATGCTATAATTACACGATGTTGGGTTCCATATTAGGTGCTACAACCCAAGAAAGAGATCTAGGTGTCATAGTGGATAACACATTGAAATCGTCGGTTCAGTGTGCTGCGGCAGTCAAAAAAGCAAACAGAATGTTGGGAATTATTAGAAAAGGAATGATGAATAAAACGGAAAATGTCATAATGCCTCTGTATCACTCCATGGTGAGACCGCACCTTGAATACTGTGTATAATTCTGGTCGCCGCATCTCAAAAAAGATATAATTGCGATGGAGAAGGTACAGAGAAGGGCTACCAAAATGATAAGGGGAATGGAACAACTCCCCTATGAGGAAAGACTAAAGAGGTTAGGACTTTTCAGCTTGGAGAAGAGACGACTGAGGGGGGATATGATAGAGGTGTTTAAAATCATGAGAGGTCTAGAACGGGTAGATGTGAATCGGTTATTTACTCTTTCGGATAGTAGAAGGACTAGGGGACACTCCATGAAGTTAGCATGGGGCACATTTAAAACTAATCGGAGAAAGTTCTTTTTTACTCAACGCACAATTAAACTCTGGAATTTGTTGCCAGAGAATGTGGTTCGTGCAGTTAGTATAGCTGTGTTTAAAAAAGGATTGGATAAGTTCTTGGAGGAGAAGTCCATTACCTGCTATTAAGTTCACTTAGAGAATAGCCACTGCCATTAGCAATGGTTACATGGAATAGACTTAGTTTTTGGGTACTTGCCAGGTTCTTATGGCCTGGATTGGCCACTGTTGGAAACAGGATGCTGGGCTTGATGGACCCTTGGTCTGACCCAGTATGGCATTTTCTTATGTTCTTATGAGAAAAAAAAAGTGTGAAAGCTTGCTGGGCAGACTGGATGGTATGTCATATAAAGTCTGCAAGGAGATATTCCAGACTTCACAAAGCTGAACTGCATTCAGATGCTCTTGATCTCAGAAAATAAACTTCTATGAACAGCATGAGTAACAAACAAGCTGCTTTGGCAGCAGGACACTGTGAAAGCAGGACAACAGAGAATAAACTGAAAAACACCGGCAGAGAGGTGACAGCGAGATCCTCCAAGATCCTCCTCCTCCTTGGAATCTAAATATAGTTCTTACTCAGCGCATGAAATCGCCCTTTGAGCCTCTAGCCACAGCAGAATTAAAATTTCTTTCTAGGAAAGATTTGTTGTTGATAGCTGTAACTTCTGCTCGCAGAAGTAAACAAGTTACAAGCACCAATCTCATGTTTCCATATATGCAGTTATTGAAAATTTGTGTAATTTTGAAAACTCAGCCTAAATGTTTACCAAAGAAGGAGTCTCATTTTCACTTAAATCAATTGCTAGTATTACCAAAATTTGTTTTGTGGCCACAGGCCAAGAAAGGCAAACTTTGGACTGCAGAAGATTTTTATTAATCTGTCTGGTAAGAACAAAGTCTAAATATTCACATCTGCATCTCCTTCAGCTTAGTTAAACAAGGGTTTTCGGTTAACGAACAAACTCTCTTCCACATGGATTTCTGATTGCATTTCTTTTATAATTAATCAATACAGCAGATTTTAAGGTAAAAGCTCATGGCAGCTTCCATAGAAGAAATTTGTAAAGCTGTCCCTGGTTGCTTATCCAGTTCTCAAAAGCTTATTTAAATAATTCCTTCCACTCTCCCTCCAGCCTCTTATCAAAGCGTGGGTTGCATGTTCCACTACTATTATTAAATCAGCCATACAAGTGGAGACTCGCAAGCCGAGGGTTGCATGTAAGTACTTGCTGTGTGCTTAACATGTAACGCTCGGCTTGGGAATCCCCACTTGTGTGGATGATTACTGCCCTGTTTTCCAGGGGGTAAGCAAAAGTGTTCTCTGTAAACAGGACAAATCAGACACACCCTCTTCCTCCTATGGAATTGAAAGTTAGCTTGCTATAAAAATCCTGTAGTTAACTCTGCACATATCCAGAAAACTCTTTTGGGGTTTTTTGAGCTCTGAGAGCACCATCAGATTGTCACCCACTTGCTTGGCTTATTTGTCCTGCTGTCTATGGAGCGCACCTGTTATAGTTAAGCAACTTTGCTTTCGGTGTAACGTTATCTGTGTTTGTTTTAAAATTCACTGTAAAACAATGCCAATATAGGTTAATGAATGTTTAGTAGTCCTGAAAATTTGCAGTTTTAAACATTTCAGAGCAGTTTTAAACATTTCAGAGCAGCTTTTGAATTTGATCATTGGAGTAAAACATTAGTTCGGAGCCATGGTTCAGATTGAGTTATCTCTTAAACATACTTTCAGAATAGTAAAGTTAGAGCATTGGCCACCCTCCAATCTTCAGGAACAATTGATGAGTTTAATGAGAGGTTACAAATTTTAACTAATAGATCTAAAATTTCATATTTGACTTCCTTCAGAACCCTGGGGTGCATACCATCCGGTCCAGGTGATTTGCTACTCTTTAGTTTGTCAATCTGGCCTACCATATCTTGTAGATTCACAGTGATTTGATTCAGTTCATCTGATTCATCACCCTTGAAAAAACAATCTCCAGAACCGGTATATCTCCCAACATCCTCAATTAGTAAACACAGAAGCAAAGAATTCAATTAGTCTTTCTGCAATGGCCTTATCTTCCCTAAGAGGCCCTTTAACCCCTTGGTCATCTAACTGTCCTACCAATTCCCTCACAGGTTTGCTTCGGATATATTTTTAAAAGTTTTTATTATAAGGTTTCTGCCTCTATGGCCTCTTCATTTCAAATTCTCTCTTAGCCTACCTTATCAATGTTTTGACAATGCTTATGCTTTTTCCTATTTTCTTCAGATGGATCCTTCCAAGTTTTGATAGATTTTTTTTTTTTTTTTTTGTCAAAAATAGCCTCTTTCACTTTGCCTTTTAACCATGCCGGTAATCGTTTTGCCTTCCTTCCACTTTTCTTAATGTGTGGAATACATCTGGACTGTGCTTCTAAGATTGTATTTTTAAACAATGTCCACACCTGTTGTACACTTTAAACCTTTGCAGTTGCACCTTCCAGTTTTTTTCTAATTACGTTCTTACAGCCTTCGCAAATTTTTGCAAGGGAAATGGGTTTTGATTCAGATAACTTAAATGGCCATGTTCTATATCAAGAAACAAAGAGTATAAGGGTCATGGCCCCTTTGCCAGGAAACACTGTTGATTTTTCAGTGGGCAAACAAGTTTCAGGCCACCCATCAAGCCGCATATCTTCCAGGGCTGTCCAGCATTTGCAGAGGATCATCTCAGCAGGGTTTTCTGCCCCCATGAGTGGTCTCTTTGGCAGTCAACCACAGACACACTGTTCAAGTTGGGGAGCATATTAGCAGTAGACCTGTTTGTATCTGAACAGAACAGGAAGCTGGAGAAGTTCTGCTTGATTTTTACCCAGTGAATTCAGGTTAGCTCAGGATGTCTTTCTACTCAGTTGGAGCACAGATCTAATGTACGCTTTTCTACAGATTTGTTTGATCACCAGGACAGTTCAGAAACTAATCTTAGACCAGGCCCAGCTGATTCTTATTGCAGCAGCATGGTGCAGGCAGGTGTGGTATCCTCTCCTTGTACAGCTGTCTAGCAGGCCTCCAATTCCTTTAGGGACAGAACCGGCATTGCTAACTCGGGATGATGGCACTCTTCCACCCCAATCCTTCCTTCGGACAGCTTGGAGCTTGAGCATGCAGTAATTGCTGGGCTTCTTTCCCAGGGAGATTGAGGATGTAATAGTCTGTCAGGAAACCATGCACCGGGGGGGGGGCTATGGTTTCAAATGGAAACAGCTCACCATGTGGTGCTATTGGAAGACCTTATATCCATTCTCTTATGAGCCTAAATATTTACTCATCTGTCTACACTTTTTCATAGTCTGGCTTTGCCACGTCCTTTCTGAAGGGTCAAATCAATGCCATAGCGGCTTATGTTGCTGTCAATGATAGGCCCATCTCAACATACTCTTGGTGTCAAAGTTCATAAGAGATGTGTGACAGTTCAGACTTTCAGTCCAGAAACCATGGGACCTGAATATAGTGCTTACCTAGCTCATGAAACCACTGTTTGATCCATTGGAATCTGCTTCACTGCAATTTTTGCAATGGAAAGTTCTGTTTTTGGTAGTGATAACCTCAGCAAGAAGAATTTGTGAACTTCAAGCACTGGTTTGCTAATCTCCATACATACTGTTTTTCCAAGACAGAGTAGTGCGCCATACACATCCTAACTTTCTTTCTTTAGTGGTCTCTGCTTTTCACATTAATCCATCATGTTGTCAGCCTTTTTTTCCCAAAGGCCGCATGTGCATGAGGGAAAGAAATTCCTTTATACATGGGATTGTAAGTGGGTTTTAGCTTACTACAAAAGAGATCTCAGCCACATTGTCAAGCTTCCCAACTTTTTTACTTCCTAAAACCCTAATAACTTGGTGTGCTTGTCGCCAAGTGTACTTTATCCAACTGGATAGCAGGCTAAATTTATTACTATGATCTTGCAGGAATTCAAATCACAGACTCTGTGAAAGGTCATCAAGTAAGAGCTGTGGTCTCTTCTATTGCCCATCTTTGTGAGGTCCCTCTCGAATAAACATGCAGGGCTGCTACGTGGTTGTTGGTACACAGTTTTGCTTCCCACTACTATCTGGACAGTCTTTCTAAGGAGAACAGGAAATTTGAGCAAGCAGTTTTATGGTCTCATTCCTACCTAGTCCATGTTGTTTTCCAATAATGCTTCTCAGCTTGAGATTCCCCACTTGTCATGGGAATACAGCCTGTTTATCGATGGAAAAAGCAAATTTGCTTACTATAAATGGTGCTATTTTTAGATAGCAGGATGAATAATCTATACTTTATATACATATCCGCTCTTCTGGAGAATAGACCTCCATGTCTCTATTACTGACTGAGGAGGCTCACGAGGCAATACCTGTGTGGGAGTTCTCACGCATGCTCGGTAGAGTTAGAGCTCTACTAGTTAGGAGAAACAGATCTGATCGGTGCTGTCTGATGACATTACCCACTTACCTTGGCTAATTCATCTTGCTATCTATGGAAAACATTGTTGACAGTAAGAAAACTTGCTAATTATAATTCAGTTTACTCTTAGCTTTCTGAGAACCAAGCCCACACCCAACATGTTACAATAGGCCTAATTCCATATGGGTTTCAAGTGTCTTTTTTTTTTTTTTTTGTGGCAGAGATTTCTGGTTGGCACCATAGCAATACATATAAATGTAAAAAATTTACCATTTACAGTTGTAGGATTTTCTAGTAGGCTGTATTCTTCCTGCTAGAATAATTTTGGAAGTACGTGGAGGTAAATGCAAAGCATGACTCATCTGGTACTCAACATCCAAGTGGTTAGGGCCGGAAGGTTGAGTTGGAGAAACGTCCCATTGAATTCTGTGAATAGGGTGTCATCAAAAACAGTCATTGAAGCCAGGGAAACCATATTTGGTGAGACCAAAAGGGAACTATCAAAAATCATTAGACCCTTTTTTTCAGTTTAAGAAGTCTTGTTTATTAGTGAAACTGAAGATAAAACAAAGGAGACCTTGATTCCATTGAATGGAGAATGCATCCTTCGCTAGATAAAAGCAAGTTTGTTTACCATAAACGGTGTTTCCGTAGATAGGATGAATTAGCCATGTTGTCATGGGAACTATCAATCAGGCCTGGGAGGCGGAGCTTCCAAAGCGATGTCAGAGCTTTGCTCTGAGGCTGCATGTGGTTTCCCGTGCTTGGATCAAATCTCCTCAGTCTGTGATAAAGCTAGCGTGGTCGTACCATAACGACTGTCGACTGTGCAGGGAGGTGGGTGGGTCAGTATGGCTAATTCATCCTGCTATCTACGGAAACACCGTTTACGGTAAACAAACTTGCTTTTTCCTGTCGATAGGGCTGAATTAACCATGCTGTCATGGGAGTCCGAAGCTCCCTAACATGCTGCACTGAATTGTCAGCAATTATGTGCCAGTCGACCCATCCGATGGCTTCTTCAAGGATTGTTATAACGTTTGTCCCAACTTGGCATCATCCGCCGTCTGCTGGTCTAAGCAGTAATGGGAAGTGAATGTGTGAAGAGATGCCCACGTGGCAGCTTTACAAATGTCCAGGGGTGGAACGTGTTTTAAGTGAGCCAAAGAAGCTGCCACCGCCCTGGTTTGATGAGCGGTGGGAAGCGAAGGTAACTTGGACTGCTGTTTGTCATAGCAGAAGAGTATACATTGAGTAATCCAGCTAGAGATAGTCCGCTTCGCCACTGGAAGCCCAGGAGCATTTGGACTGAAAGAGACAAACAGTTGTGAAACTCTGTTAGGCGAGTGGGTTCGTTGCTTTTGTAAGCCAACACTCTCTTGCAGTCCAATGTGTGCAGAAGTTTTTCTCGTTCGTTCTGATGGGGTTTTGGACAGAACGTAGGTAGTTCTATGGATTGGTTCAGATGAAATTGGGATACCACCTTCGGCAGAAAGGTGGGATGGGTTCGAAGGAGTACTTTATCGTGGTAGAACTGTAGATATGGGGTATAATGTACCAAGGCTTGTAACTTGCTAACTCGGCGAGCCGACGTGACCGCAACTAAGAAAACTACTTTCTGAGTCAAGTATTTGAGATGCGCCGCTTCCATTGGTTCAAATAGGGGTAGCATCAATTGTTCGAGGACAAGGTTGAGGTTCCATGGTACGGGGGGTTTCGTGACTGGGGGGCAAAGGTGAGTGAGCCCCCGGAGGAATCGCGAAATCATCGGATGATGGTAGATCGGTTGTCCTTCATGGAGCCGGAGGAAGGCAGCTATGGCACTAAGGTGGACCCGGATGGAAGCCGTGGCAAGGCCTGCTACGTACAATGTATGTAGATACGTCAGGAGTATGTCCGGGGTGCATGTGAGCGGGTCTGCTCCTTTTGGTGTGCACCATGTTGCATAGCATTTCCATTTGAGCTGATAGTTGCATCTCGTGGATGGCTTTCTGGAGGCCAAAATTATGTTTTGTACAGAAACGGAAAATCCCTGTTCAGCGAGAAGGAGCCGCTCAACCTCCTCGCCGTCAGATGTAAGGAGGCGTAGATCGGATGCAGGAGGGAGCCTTCCTCTTGTGACAGGAAGTCTTCCTGATTCGGTAATCGAAAAGGTTCCACTGTCGAAAGCCGGAGGAGGTGCGTGTACCACTGTTGGCGCGGCCACGCTGGTGCCACTAGGATTACTTGTGCGCCATCTTGCATGCACTTTTATATCATTTTGGTAATGAGAGGAATGGGGGGAAACGCATACATTAGGGTTTCCGTCCATGGAATTAGAAAGGCATCCTGGGCAGTCCGGTACAGACTTGGCCAGACCGAGCAGAAACGAGTTGTCTTTCGGTTGGATTCCGTGGCAAAGAGATCTATCTTCGGTGTTCCCTATCTCCGGAAGATCTCTTCTGCTATGATTGGGTTGAGAGACCACTCGTGGGGGTGAAATACCTTGCTCAATTTGTCTGCTCTGGTGTTGGAGATGCCCGATAGGTAGGTAGCTTGCAACTGAATTGAGTGTCGGCTGGCCCATAGCAGAATGGTGAGGGCTTCCCTGCAGAGGACCCATGAGCTCGAGCCGCCTTGTTTGTTGATGTAAAACATGGCTACCTGGTTGTCCTTGTAGACCATTACCCGATGCCCCCAAAGGTAAGAACATAAGAATATGCCATACTGGGTCAGACCAAGGGTCCATCAAGGCCAGCATCCTGTTTCCAACAGTGGCCAATCCAGGCCATAAAAACCTGGCAAGTACCCAAAAACTAAGTCTATTCCATGTTACCATTGCTAATAATAGCAGTGGTTATTATATAAGTCAACTTAATAGCAGGTAATGGACTTCTCATCCAAGAACTTATCCAATCCTTTTTTAAACACAGCTATACTAACTGCACTAACCACATCCTCTGGCAACAAATTCCAGAGTTTAATTGTGCATTGAGTGAAAAAGAACTTTCTCCAATTAGTTTTAAATGTGCCACATGCTAACTTCATGGAATGCCCCCTAGTCTTTCTATTATCCGAAAGAGTAAAAAACCGATTCACATCTATCCGTTCTAGAACTCTCATGATTTTAAACACTTCTATCGTATCCCCCCTCAGCCGTCTCTTCTCCAAGCTGAAAAGTCCTAACCTCTTTAGTCTTTCCTCATAGGGGAGCTGTTCCATTCCCTTTATCATTGTACGCCCCTCCAGCAAAAACATCCTTAAGGAAATGAGCCTTATCTACAGCAGGTCCCTCACAATGGAACGCACTCCCCCCCGGACCTCCGCCAAGAACCATGCCCATTGTCATTCAAAAAAAAAGCTCAAAACGTGGCTGTTCGGCCTAGCATTTCCCGAATTATGACACTTGCTATTTTTCACGAATGTCTATCCTTTCATTTTAACATGCCTTTATCATGTTCCTTTTATTATGTCGTCATTGTTCCTACCTAGAGTTGAAACTCAGTCAAGCTCACCCTTATAGGAATAATTCCCATTTGATTTTTTTCAGTTCCTTCAGAGCTGGATTTCTGTCTAAGAATGCTTTCCGATTTGGACTTCTATCTAAGTTTCAATGGCATCTCGAAGTTATCATCCACCCATTTACTTCTTTTGGTCTGATACTTTATTAATTGTGTTTTTTGCATATTTATTGAGAATTATATACTCTCCCAGGTTGTATCTAAAGTTGCAGATTTAAGTTCTTGTACCCCAGTTATTTGTATTCCCTGTTCCTTGTAACGCGTCCATGCGACATTTAGTTTCAGTGTAAACAGGTGAGATGTGTATTTTTTACAGGAACGTCGGTATAAAAAAAGTTAAAAATAAATAAATCATTTTGGTAGCCCTTCTCTGTACCTTCTCCTTCGCAGTTATATCTTTTTTGAGATGCGGCGACCAGAATTGTACACAATATTCAAGGTGCGGTCTCACCATGGAGTGATACACAGGCATTATGACATTTTCCGTTTTATTCACCATTCCCTTTCTAATAGTTCCCAACATTCTGTTTGCTTTTTTGACTGCCGCAGCACACTGAACCGACGATTTCAATGTGTTAACCACTATGAGGTCTAGATCTCTTTCTTGGGTAGTAGCACCTAATGTGGAACCTAACATTGTGTAACTATAGCATGGGTTATTTTTCCCTATATGCATCACCTTGCACTTGTCCACATTAAATTTCATCTGCCATTTAGATGCCCAATTTTTCAGCCTCACCAAGGTCTTCCTGCAATTTATCACAATCTGCTTGTGATTTAACTATTCTGAACAATTTTGTATCATCTGCAAATTTGATTACCTCACTCGTATTTCTTTCCAGATCATTTATAAATATATTGAAAAGTAAGGGTCCCAACACAGATCCCTGAGGCACTCCACTGCCCACTCCCTTCCACTGAGAAAATTGTCCATTTAATCCTACTCTCTGTTTCCTGTCTTTTGGCCAGTTTGTAATCCATGAAAGGACATCGCCACCTATCCCATGACTTTTTACTTTTCCTAGAAGCCTCTCATGAGGAATTTTGTCAAATGCCTTCTGAAAATCCAAGTACACTACATCTACCGGTTCATCTTTATCCACATGTTTATTAATGCCTTCAAAAAAGTGAAGCAGATTTGTGAGGCAAGACTTGCCTTGGGTAAAGCCATGCTGACTTTGTTTCATTAAACCATGTCTTTCTATATGTTCTGTGATTTTGATGTTTAGAACACTTTCCACTATTTTTCCTGGCACTGAAGTCAGGCTAACCGGTCTGTAATTTCCTGGATCTCCCCTGGAGCCCTTTTTAAATATGGGGGTTACATTGGCTATCCTCCAGTCTTCAGGTACAATGGATGATTTTAATGATAGGTTACAAATTTTTACTAATAGGTCTGAAATTTCATTTTTAAGTTCCTTCAGAACTCTGGGGTGTATACCATCCGGTCCAGGTGATTTAGTACTCTTCAGTTTATCAATCAGGTCTACCACATCTTCTGGGTTCACTGTGATTTGGTTCAGTCCATCTGAATCATTACCCATGAAAACTTTCTCCAGTACCGGTACCTTCCCAACATACTCTTCAATAAACACTGAAGAAAGAAATCATTTAATCTTTCCGCGATGGCCTTATCTTCTCTAAGTGCCCCTTTAACCCCTCGATCATCTAATGGTCCAACTGAGTCCCTCACAGGCTTTCTGCTTTGGATATATTTAAAAAAGTTTTTACTGTGACTTTTTGCCTCTACGGCCAACTTCTTTTCAAATTCTCTCTTAGCCTGTCTTATCAATGTCTTACATTTAACTTGCCAACGTTTATGCATTATCCTATTTTCTTCTGTTGGATCCTTCTTCCAATTTTTGAATGAAGATCTTTTGGCTAAAATAGCTTCTTTCACCTCCCCTTTTAACCATGCCGGTAATCGTTTTGCCTGCTTTCCACCTTCCTTAATGTGTGGAATACATCTGGATTGTGCTTCTAGGATGGTATTTTTTAACAATGACCACGCCTCTTGCACACTTTTTACTTTTGTAACTGCTCCTTTCAATTTTTTTCTAACTATTTTTCTCATTTTATCAAAGTTTTCCTTTTGAAAGTGTAGCACGAGAGCCGTGGATTTGCTTACTGTCCCCCTTCCAGTCATTAATTCAAATTTTTTTTTATTATAATTCTTTATTTATACTTTTCAGAAACAAGAGTAATACAACTTATCAACCGTGATACATTCAGTCAGTAACCCTGACATGCATTACAACACATCATGTACAAATTCCCCAATGTGCTCGTTGTATATTACCATCCTGTACTCATGCTAATAAAACAGTTATCAACATCAAGTGTGCAATCATTTTGTGATGTATAATCCTCCCTCTTCTTATACCCCCCTCCCACATTTACGCTTTCCCGATTATGTGCAAGGAATGTCAGTTCTGACTAATTTTCCAGTCTTGGTAAGGTTTCCAGATGGCATAGAAATTCTGTACCCGATCATGTTGTACAGCAGTGAGATATTCCATCTGACATACTCTATCTAATCTGGTGAGAACCTGGGCAGTTGTGGGCGCCCTGTCAGCCTTCCATCTAAATGCTATTTCACACCTCGTGGCCACAAATATGTGTAATGACAGTCTTTTTTGTTTATCGGTGCCCGTCCCTCCTATTAAACCCAGCAAACAGCCCTTTGGCTCGGGCGGCACCTCTGCCCCCGAAAGCTTAGAAGCAAACTTGGATATTTCCGTCCACAGCCCGTTTACCAGTTTACACTGCCACCACATATGAAAGAACGTTCCCTTCTCCCCACACTGGCGCCAGCATCTATCACTCAACTGGGATTGTATGCGATGTAACCGTTCCGGTGCCATATACCACCGATAAAGAATTTTATATCCGTTCTCTTTAATGCTAGCGGAGATCGATCCCCGTCCTACAGTCATGTGGCATTGCTCCCAGTCTGAGTCCGTGAGGATCTCCCCAAGATCAGCTTCCCACCAAGTCTGATAGCTCAACTTATGTTTGGAACCACCGTTAAGGAGCATATAAATTTGCGAGATGGGCTTGGTGAAAGGCCCAGTCTGCCCACAAAACGATTCAAATAAAGACTTGCCCTGCAGTAGGTCCCCCTGTGCACCCTCGGATCGTAGAAAGTGAGTAATTTGCCTGTAGGCAAACTTATCCATGTTTGAGAGCACATAGGTCTTTTGCAAGTCATCGGCTAGGATCAACTGTGTCCCCAAATACAACTGGCCTACGGTGGTAATGCCCAGCTGCCTCCACCTCCGGACAAAAGCGGTGTCCTGCCCCGGAGGGAATCGTGGGTGCATTAAAAAGGACATTTGATGGTAGACACCCTTGTCGCCCACCAAGCAGCCCCTCCATCTCCTCCAGTGCCGTAGTACCGCCCGAGTGTATGGCGTAAGGTTCTTGTCATTGCTCCTACCAGCCTCCCGGCACCACACTCGAGTAGTCAGCGGAACCGGATCCGACCCCGCCTGCTCAATAGCCACCCACGGCTTGGAACCACTTGTATGATGCCAACTAATGATCACACCCAGCAGTATGGCGGAGTAGTACCAGTAGAGATTAGGGATATTGAGCCCACCACTGGACTTATCCTTATATAATATGTGGCGCGATACTCGCGGGGGCTTCCTTTTCCAAATAAACCGGAAAAGCTTCCTTTGCCACACTCTCATGGCCCCCAGCGGTATTGCTATGGGTAACGTTTGGAACAGATAACAAAATCTGGGTAGTATGTTCATGTTGACCGCCGCCACCCTCCCAAACCACGTGAGGTCAGACCGGTCCCACCTATCCAAGTCCTGCTGCACGTAAGCGATCAAGGAATCATAATTTATTTATTTATTTATTTATTTTTAATTTTTATATACCGAAGTTCTTGTAGGGACTACAAATCAATCCGGTTTACATAAAACGAAGAACTGCTCAACAGAGAGCGGAGCTTTACATGGAACCGAGGAACATATGGAACAGTATAACTGATTGACAATTTAACATAGTGCTAAATAAAGTAATAATAGTTTAACTGGAAATAAATAAAGCAATATAATATTTTATAAAGACAGTTTAACTGTTTAACGTATCAATAAATATAAATATAAGCAATGCCAAATATATATATAAAATATAGTAAATTTTTGAGCTTAACGGTAATTGTCCAGTAGCAGATTCTAAAATTTGTACTTGATGCCGTGTTCATAATTAGGGTAATTAGGATACTTAGGAATTGTGAAGTCTGTTCGTCACCGTAAAATTAATCGTCTGGGAAAGCTTGTTGGAAGAGAAATGTCTTCAATCTTTTTTTGAATTCTTGATGACTGGGTTCTAGTCTAAGATCTGGGGGAAGCATATTCCACTGGTGAGGACCTGCTGAAGATAGCGCTCGTTTAGGCTATAGAGATCCTTCAGATTGGTCCCCAACTTAACTCCTAAGTATTTAATAGAGTTTGTAGCGAGGCGAAATGGTACTTTGCTCCCCATTGCTGCAAATTGGTCTGCCGGTAGGGAGACATTGAGCAGTTCAGATTTGTCAGCATTAATTTTAAAGCCAGATAGCCTCCCAAAGTATCGCAGTTCCTCCAATATCACTCTTAAAGAGGCCTCCGGCTGTGCCACTGTAAATAATAAATCATCAGCAAAAAGCGTCAGTTTATATGACACATCCTTAATCTGTAACCCCTGGATATGAATATGACCCCGAACCTTCTCCACGAAGGGTTCCAATGAAAGAGCAAACAGTAGGGGCGATAGCGGACAACCTTGCCTCGTACCTCGCTTTACACTTAAAGGATCCGAATAAGCTCCGTTAATCTTTATTCGGGCCTGCGGGTTCTCATATAGCTTCCCAAGCCAGTTGATGAAGCATTCCCCCAGTCCCATCACCTCTAGAACCTTAAACAAATAGGGCCAATGTACTCGGTCAAACGCTTTTTCGGCGTCAACCGCTAGGAGGACTGCTGGAATGCCCGATGTTTGGGCCCACCACATCAGTTCAACCACCCTGCGCACATTATCCGAAGCCAGCCGTCCTGGAATAAACCCAGACTGATCACAGTGAACCAACCCGGGCGCTACCCTCCCTAGCCGTATCGCCAGCGCTCTCGCTAAGATTTTCATATCTATATTAATCAGCGAGATCGGCCTATAAGAACCACAAAGCGTGTGGTCCCGCCCCGGCTTGGCCAGAATTGTAATGCCCGCAGTGTTGCTGTCTGTAGAAAGCCTCCCATCCGTGCGTAAGGCATTGTACATGGCTACCATTGGGGAAATGAGTTCTGTGCGAAAGGTTTTATAGAATTTCCCTGTGAAGCCATCCAAACCTGGTGCTTTCCCTAGTTTAAGATCTTTAATGATAGACAACACCTCCCCCTCCCGGAGCTCCTCGTTGAGCCGCTGCTGATGCTCGACTGATAAAGTGGGGAGTGGTATCTCGCTAAGATATTGTGCTATCTCCTCCGTAGTACAGAGCTGTTCCGCATCATAAAGAGTACGATAGTATTGATTGAAACATTGTCCTATTTCTTTCTGAAAGTACACATATTGGCCCTGTGGACCCTTTATCTTAATGATCTGGGATTGCAAGTCTCTTTCTTTTAACTTCCTAGCCAATTGCCTCCCGGCTTTGTTACCCCACTCATAATGTTGTTGCTTCAATCTCTGTAAGTGAAACGCTATCTCGTTCATATCTAAGGCCTGTAAGTCCCCCCTAGTCGCCTTGAGCGTCTCTAAAACACTAGGATCTAAAGTGCGCTTATGCCGAAGCTCCAATCGTGATATTTTGGTCATTAACAGGAGACGTTTCTGTTCCCTATCCTTTTTAACATATGCAGCCCTGGCAATAAGTAGCCCCCTAATATAGGCCTTCAAGCTATCCCATAACACTCCAGGCGACACGTCCCCTGTGTCGTTAATTTCTAAATATTGGACTATGTCCCTCTTAATATTTTCTACGAAGCACTTGTCATCTAGCAACCGGTCATTCAGGCGCCAGAACTTAACCCCCGCCTGGGGAAGACCCAGATAAAGCTTGATCCAGACGGGTGCATGATCTGACCAGGATATGAGACCTATGTCCGCCTCTCGGATCGACCCCACCATGTCCTTATCAATCAGAAAATAGTCGATCCGAGAGTAAGACTTATGCGGTGCTGAGAAGTAGGTATAATTGCGAGACGTGGGGTTACGTAACCGCCACACATCTATTATGCCCCTATCTGCTAATAAATTTTTTAGAGCCTGCCTGTTGGACTTACTCCCTCCGCCCCCTCCGCCAGTGTTATCTAGATATGGGTAGCGAGTACAGTTAAAATCGCCACCCACTACCGGATGACCCTCTGCCCATTCACTGAGTACCCTGGAGATCTTGTTAAAGAATGAGGACTGTTCTGTATTCGGGGCGTAAATACTGAGGAATGTAAACAGCTCCTCATGTAATTTTGCTTTCACAAGGATATAGCGTCCCTCAGTGTCCCTTACCACCGAAATAACATCGGCCACCAGATTTGTAGCAAAAAAAATTCCCACCCCTGCATATTTGCTGTGTGGGGTAGCAGCAGCATGAAATACCTGAGAATATCCCCGGGAACTGAGCAACCTCTCGTACCGTTTCCTAATATGCGTTTCTTGACTAAAAATGATGTCGGCTTTATGAAGGGCCATTTCTTTGAAAAAGATTTTTCTTTTATGAAACGTGTTTAGGCCCTTTACATTCAATGACACGATATTTAAAAGTCCCATAACCCTGAGAGTACAGATCTAGTAACTTCCCCCTTAAAAGCCCCATCTCGTCCTATGACTGCCCTAGTCCCATGCCAAAAACCCAAAAGATAGCTGTCATAGTTGAAAACATAACCCCTCCTTGCATTCGCTTCTCCTCTGTCCACCCCCCCACCCCTTCCCCCCCGCCCATCCCTCCGAACCACCACTCTCCTCATCGTGGTATGGTAACAAGAGAGAGCTGACGTTTCCCATTACCACTTGGCGCACATCCCCCCCCCTCTAGTGTGTAATTATGTAAAAATATGATCTCTTCCCCCTTTGAACTAGGGAACATAGCAGTCCCCATGACAACCTGTACTTTAGAACAACCGTTGAAACTACAAAGAAACAATACTCTGCCATATCTGTTAAGCAAAACTGCACAGACTGGTCTGAGCATAAAAAACTCCTTCCTTGCCAGCATGTCACATAAAACCTAGCAAGAAGACTGGTAACTCAAAGGCAAACCCTCGATAGTCTTATCCTGGTGCCTCCAAATCAGTAGTGCCTCCCGATCTCCGGCTCAGCCGTCCTCTGCCTGTGTCCACTCTCTGCCATCGGGGTCTTTGTCCTCGACGCTGGTTGGTATCCGTGCCTGTCTCCGCAGCATCAACCGAAGCCAGAAGAGGTAACCCTGCCGCTCTGATGATGTCCTCCGCTTCCATGACTTGCTGTACTCTTGAGGTAATCCCGCTAAGTGTAAACTGTAATCCGAATGGGAAGAGCCAGCGATAGCGCACATTATTAGATCTCAGAATATGTATAATATCTCGGAAGGCCCTCCTCTTCTTAATCGTGGATATGGCCAGATCCTGGAATATCTCAATCTTGTGGCCCTTCCACATTATGGAGTCCAGTGTCCGGGCTGCCTGTGCCACCTGCTCTTTAACTAAAAAGCTATGAAAGCAGGCAACAATGTCCCTTGGTAAATTGTTCCTGGGATTACCAAAAGTCCTGTGTGCTCTCTCAAGAACCACCTCCCTAGGCCTCTCCGCTTTGCCCTCCGGATCCAGCAGCTGAGCACAAATGCTCTGTACCACCTGTGCACTGTCTCTGAAATCATCCCCTTCCGGTATGCCTCGAAACCGGAGGTTTATCCTCCGGGCTCTGTTCTTTAAATCTTCAACATGACGCTGTAATTCCTCCTGGGAGTCCCTGAGTTTTCCCTGCTCCTCCTGGACCCGCTCTAACTCAGTCTGTGTCTCCTGCAGCCCCGTTTCCGTTTCGTCCACCCTTTTTTCAATCGCCTGGACCTCCTTTTGGATACCTGCAAACAGGGTCCCAAGTTCCTCCCGGTACCGAGCCATGTCTCCGCGAAGCTCCTGGAACCAGGTGCGAAATTCGAGCCGGGTGGGAACCTCCATATCGCCAGTCTCCATGCCCCCTTCTAGGGCCTCCGCATTTTCGCGGGTCGGCGCCATTTTGTCTCCTTCCCCCGTGGAGAGGGCCGCTGTTGCAGCTGCCGACGTAAAAGAAAAACGATTCAGGTCCGGTTTTTTCCTCGGGGTGGCCATCTCTGGCTGCTCACGATCCGGATGCGCTATTTTTAATGAAAATCCACCCAGTTGTTCCCGCGATGGGGTGAGATAGCCCGCGAGGAGGGGAAGAGCTCAGAGCTCAGGCGGCCATCGCAGCGGGTGACGTCACCGCTCTCCCATTAATTCAAATTTGATCATATTATGATCACTATTGCCAAGCGGCCCCACCACCGTTGCCTTTCTCACCAAATCCTGTGCTCCACTGAGAATTAGGTCTAAAATTGCTCCCTCTCTCATCGGTTCCTGAACCAATTGCTCCATAAAGCTATCATTTATTCCATCCAGAAACATTTTCTCTGTAGCGTGTCCCGATGATACATTTACCCAGTCCATATTGGGGTAATTAAAGTCTCCCATTATTACCGCACTACCAATTTGGTTAGCTTCCCTAATTTCTCTTAGCATTTCACTGGGAGACAAAGGTCCGTAATGTGTAGCGTATCGCTCGAAGTTTTGGGAGGTTGATGTGATACGATTGTTCCTGGTGTGTCCACAGGCCTTGTGTCTGCAGGTGGTTGAGATGTGCCCCCAAGCTTCTGCGTGAGGCATCCGTGGTGAGTACTGCATTGTGAGGTAACAGTAAGAATGGAGCGCCTTTGAGCATCCGTGCTCGCAGCCAACAGTCGAGTTCCATGGACATGGCAGGTGTTAGGGATACTGCTGTCGTCAGGGGTTGGGAATGTTGTTGCCATTGGCGTTTGAGACCCCATTAGATGTAGCGCATGTGCAGTCTGGTAGCGACTACTGCATGAATGGCCAATGCCATGTGTCCCAGCACTGTGAGAATTCGAAGAGCTGAAGGCGTCTGTGTGCGGTGGAGGCGTCGGAAGAGGTGACACTTCGTGATTCTCCTGTCGTGTGGCAGAAAAACTCTGTGCTGTGTTGTCTAAAATGGCTCCTATGAACTGAATCTTTTGCAGATTGGACTTTTGGTAGTTGATGTTGAGGCCCAACTGACTTAGGTAACAAATCATATCGTGTAGGTTTTGTAGGAGCGTCTGCGGGTTGGACGCTATCAGGAGCCAATCGTCCAGGTAAGGAAAGATTATAATTCCCCGCTGTCGGACGAACGCCACCACCACTGCCATGCACTTGGTGAATACCCTGGGTGCTGTCGAGAGACCGAAGGGAAGTACTTTGTATTGAAAGTGCTGGTCATGAACTTGAAAGGATAGGTATTGCCAGGAGGAAGGATGCATTGGAATATGAGTGTATGCATCCTTGAGATCTATAGAACACATCCAAGCTGTGGGTGGAATCGGGGCAGTATGGACTTGAGGGATATCATCTTGAACTTTTCCTTGACAATGAATTTGTTGAGGTCTCGGAGATCCAAGATAGGACACAGGTCATAAGAAATTAAGAACATAAGAGGTCCCCGGACTTTGGAATGAGGAAGTATGGGGAGTAGAACCCGGTGCCTTGGTTGGATGGAAGGAGATGTTGATTCGCTTGCTGATGAAGTAAGGCAGGTACTTCCTTTTGTAACTGCACAAGGTTGGATCTGGGCCCCGTGGATGTAAGGTGGGGAAGGGGTGGCGAGCTCAGGAAAGGGATTTGATAACCGGAATGGACAATGTCCAGAACCTACTGATCTGATGCTATTCTCTCCCACTGCTGAAGGTGAGCTGTTATGCCTCCCGCCAGTACCTGGTGTGATGGTGACAGAGAGAAGTCTAAAAAGATGGATTGGACTTCGCTGCGGTAGCGGGTTGTTGTGTTGCTGGACGCTGAGGTCGTTGCTGGCCTCTGCGGTTTTGGGGTGCTTGTGTTTGTTGCCGTGGAGGAGGCTGATAAGGTGGCGTCCGATAGGAGATATACGAACAGTACGGGCGTTGCTGGAAGGATTTTTTTTATTTATTTTATTTATTTAGGATTTTTATATACCGGCAATCATGAGGATTGTCTTCTGTTCGGGGTATAGTACCCCTTGATGCTGGATAGGATTGCGAAGTGGTGAGAGATTGTACCGCTACTGACTGTTCTTTGAGTTGCATGATTGTATCCTGGAATTGTGAACTGAAGAGATTGTCTCCTTTTCTGGGTAAATTAAGAACATAAGAACATAAGAAATTGCCATGCTGGGACAGACCAAGGGTCCATCAAGCCCAGCATCCTGTTTCCAACAGAGGCCAAAAACCAGGCCACAAGAACCTGGCAATTACCCAAACACTAAGAAGAACCCATGCTACTGATGCAATTAATAGCAGTGGCTATTCCCTAAGTATAATTGATTAATAGCCATTAATGGACTTCTCCTACAAGAACTTATCCAAACCTTTTTTGAACCCAGCTACACTAACTGCACTAACTACCTTCTCTGGCAACAAATTCCAGAGCTTTATTGTGCGTTGAGTGAAAAAGAATTTTCTCCGATTAGTCTTAAATGTGTTACTTGCTAACTTCATGGAATACTTGCTAACTTCATGGAATACCCCCTAGTCCTCCTAAATTGGCCAGTTTGTCATGGACATCTGGTCAGATGGAGCTAGCGTGAAGCCATGCGACTCTGCGCACCGCAATAGCAGCCGCCGAAAACCTGGAGGAGGCCTCAAAGCCCTCGTATATGGTACGCAGTAAATGCCTTATGGCTTCTTCGACATCTTGCATCAAGATCTGATCTGCAGGCGTCGGAGTCTGCGATTCTGAATCTTGTAGGCGCTGTACACATTCATATATATACTGAATGATATAGAATTGATGATGGCCTATCCAGGCAGCTAGCATTGAGGCTTGAAAGGTTCTCTTAGCAAAATCGTATAACAATTTCAATTCTCGACCCGGGGGAGTGGACAAGTGAATCTTTGATTTTTTGGCCTGCGCCATGGCAGATTCCACCACCACAGAGGCATGAGGCAGTTGAGTAGGCGTGTAGTAGGATGACTTTTGCATCTTAAACTTAAAGTCCATTTTCCAAGAGACTGCCGGTAGCGTGAAGGGTGACTCCCAAGAACATTTGAGAACTGAATCTAGAACCCTATGTGCTGGTAACCCTGTTGGTTCTGCGGGAAGGTCGAAGATTTTGAGCAATCCTAGGGTGTCAACTCTAGGGTCTGGTATCTTTTGTATATCGAGATTGAGTACCTTTCCCATTTTTTCCAAGAATTTTGGATGTGAGGTCCTCGGGCGGAGAGTACGGTTTAGCAGGATGCTCTTCTGGCTCCGAGGGATATCCCGTCAACGAGTCGGGAGTTGTAGTGTGACCCGTAGGTGACGTGGAATGGGAAGGAAAGTCCTGAGGTGTCTGTATTGTAATGGTGATGGGTCATTAACCGGAATCGGTGGTGAAGGCGTCGGTGAGGCCTGCACCGATCGTTGCGGAGACAACGGTGCTGTACTTGGAGAACTGACCGGCAACTTGTAGGTGGCTTGCATGATTTCAAAAAATCCCACCAGAGCGGTAGATAAAGTGGAAAACGCCTCATGTGTCTGAAGAGGCATGACCAGTCGGTGCGTCGTGCCCCGGCGCGGCAATGCTGCTAATAGTATATCAGAATCCGGAGGGGGCGTATTAGTATTCTGGGTGTGGGGGGAGTCCAATGCCTTCCGTTTCTTTGAAAGCAGTTCTTGTAAACCGGGAAACCACGTGCAGCCTCAGAGCAAAGCTCTGACATCGCTTTGGAAGCTCTGCCTCCCGGGCCTGATTGACAGTTCCCATGACAGCATGGCTAATTCAACCCTGCTATCGACGGGAAACTGATTATCTGCCTCCTTGAACAATATAGGAGTACTTTGCTGTAAATAGATCTAGTCATGGAGTCCCCAGAGATAAAATGTGTTTTGTGCTGTCATCGTTTAACAACCATTCATGTGGTTGAACATGACAGGAGTTTGCTATCTGATGCTACTTGCCTTGTAGATGAATAGCAGATAAAAATGTTTTGTGCAATTGCCTAATGACAAGGATTAAATGTTTCTCGGCAAAACTTGGAAGACCCTATTCCTCCTTGTTGATATAATATATTGCTACTTGGAAGTAAAAAATAAATACTTGGTTGACTGAATCTGTATTAATTTCCCTGATAACCATGGCTTGAACATTTTCAAAGGATTGAATGGAGGCAAATGTTACCGTTTGATTCCGAGGTGGATGAAAAGTTGACCATGAAAAAGGTGAGAAAGTTAAGGATCCATCATATGAGAGTGAATGCAGGCACTTGAGAGACAGATCTTGTGAAACAGCTTTTGTGAATGTTGATTCTATTGGGATTTTAAATACCACTGAGACCATCTCAATTGGAGACAAGCATATGGTGTGACATGTGATCTAAATTCTCATGAAGCAACATGCACTGGGCCGGTGGGTGCAAGGATATTAAGAGTCCTAGACAAACTTTACAGCTTTGCACCCCCAAACAGTTAAAAGTTATGCATTTATAATATATTTTACATGAAAAAGGATATTCAAAGTAAGGTCTTCTGAGGTAAAAGTATCACTTGCAATAACATCTATTTTCCATTTGGTGTGTAGAAAGAAAGTAGGATACATTTCTCTGTTGGATTTCAGCAGTGCCTTTTCAATCTAATTCTGGGTTAAAATCCAACCTTGTCAGTTCATTTGCATGCTATAGCTGTATATCATCAGTACTTGAAAGGACTACCCATATTTTAGCAACCTGTAGAGGCATCTTCTAGAAAGGGCCTTTTTTACCTTCAACCCCCATTAAAAGATCCACCTGCACCATGGGATTGAAACTGCATGCTCAGCTTATGAAACGACTCTGAGTCTTTAGCCACAACATTTATTTATGTATTTACAAGCCGTAAAGCCCGTTAAAACGGGCTACATCCCTCTGTCTCTCACCTCCCCCTCATTCTCTCTCCCCTACCTCCCTCATTCTCTCTCCCCTACCTCCCTCCCACCCACTCACCCACTCCTCCCCAGCCTCCCTCTCCTCTCACTCAGTCCCTCCCTCCCACTCAGTCTCACTCACTCCCTCCCCCTCTCTCCCTCTCACTCACACTCAGTCCCACTCACTCTCCCTCAGTCCCACTCCCTCCCCCCCTCTCCCTCAGTCCCACTCACTCCCTCCCTCTCCCTCAGTCCCGCTCACTCCCCCTCACTCAGTCCCTCCCCCTCACTCAATCCCTCCCTCTCACTCAGTCACTCCCTCCCACTCTCTCTCTTCGTCCCTCCCACTTAGTCCGTCCCTCCCTCCCTCCCTCTCTCTCTCTCTCTCCCTCCTCCCTCCCTCGCTACTGGCCGCTGCCGCTACCGCCGCCGCCCGCCACCGCCGCCCGCCGCTACCGCCTCCGCTGCCGCCCGCTACCGCCGCCGCCCCCGCTGCCGCTACCGCCACCGCCCACCACCGCCGCCCGCTACCGCCGCCGCTGCCGCCCGCTGCCGCTGCTACCACCGCTGCCGCCATGTTTTTTGGTTTTTTTTGACGCTGCCTAAGACTGACGTGCTCGCCCGCACATGCGCAGTAGAGCTGCTCTCTACTGCGCATTTGCGGGCACGTCGGTCAAGCTTCATTTATCTAGTTAGATGTATTTATTTATTTAAAAGTTTTTATATACCGCGCCAAGGGATAATATTTTATCCATCTAGGCGGTGCACATAATAAAAACATACATAATTTCATAATACAACAAATTAAAAATACGGTGTGAATACATTCAAACTGAAACATTATCAGACTTATGGTCATTGAGGTATATTATAAGCGCAAGTGAATAAATATGTTTTCAGTACTTTCTTAAATTCATTGCGGTTTGCTGTGAGTCGAATATATTCTGACATTGAGTTCCATAATATAGGACCGGCAACTGAGACTGCTCGTTTTCTCTCATGGAAAGTACTGTTCTTGATATCTGTGATCTGTGCACATAGGGTGGGGGAGCCACAAGCTTTAGTTGTGTGTTATACAGAATTTTCAAGAACAGAATAGTCTTGGGCTCATCCAAAATTCATACCCAAGGTGTTTCTCATTTTCATCTAAGTCAATTCATCATCCTTCCAACTTTTTCCAAGACCACAGTAAATGTAAACAGTCTTTTCTTATTCTGGACCGTAGCAGAGCTTTTTAGTCTATTTGGAAGAGACTAAATCATACAAGAAATCTTCCAAGTTATTTATTTCTTTTAACCCTATCAGACATAGTATTTTGGTTATAACACAAACTCTGCTTAGATCTCTGACTTCATTTCTAAGTGCAGGCTGGCAACTTGAAGATAAAGTAAGTTTAATAGCATTTTATGTACTGCCATTCATAGGAACATCACAGCAGTTTACAATTTACAATCTATAAAACATCACCAACAACATTTGTATTTATTTATTTAGAGCTTTTCTATACCGGCATTTATGATACAATCACATCATGCCGGTTTACAAATAACGGGGGGTGTAATAACTTTGAACATTGAACAAGTGAAGAGAAGCAATGAAGTAATAATAAAACAAGGGTGCTCAAACTGGGGGAAGAAGAAAAAGCTAGGGTAACTTAACAGTAAGAGGAGTAATTATTTACACTGTTCTATAGTTGTTGCTGTGATTCAGTTACGATCGGGAAACATGGAAAATACACGCAAAAACCTAAAGAATATCAGGGGCTACTGCAGCATCCTTCACTCCTCTTTGATTTACTTCCATAAAAGAAATCTGCAAAGCAGCAATTTGGTGATCCGTTCATACCTTTACTATGCATTATAGTCTCTTTTTTTTAAATTTTATGAATTTTCACTATGCATTACAGGAAATAATAATCTTGACATATTATGAAATAAAGGTAATACATACAATCACCTTTTTTTATTTTTGTAATTTAATAATATCATATGCAATTCTTACCATTACAGAAGATAAATTTAAATAACCTCAATATAGAGCGATTTATATTTAATATACGGAAAACATTATAAGAAAAATGTACAATTTACTCCTACTTTACTATCTAACCGTAGTTTAATCTACAAGAAAATCCTTAAGATGGTCAGGATAAGTAAAAAGATTTTTTTCCTTTATAATCAATGGCACACCTGCAGGGATATTTAAGTAAGAAGGAACCTCCTTTATCTATTACCTCTTTCCTCAGGGCTAGAAATTTTTTTCTCCGGAGTTGAGTACTCCGTATCACATCTGGAAATATCCAAATTCTCTGTCCATAAAATTCTTTTAATTTATTACGAAAAAAGAATTTCATTACGTTATCCTTGTCTGAGATGAAAGCAAATTGGATCAATAAAGTCCTTCTATGGGTAACTTGAAATTCTTCATGTGATTTCTGTAATATATCTGAAATATTAATTGAAGATTCTAATATCTTATTTTCTGACTTTTCTTGTTCTTTTTCCTCTTGTGGGACTTCCATCTGCTCTAAAACATTTTTTTTTCTTGGGCCCACATAAAAGGCTCTAGCAATTACCGGATGGCACTGTTCTGGAATTTTTAAAATTTGAGTTATATAGCTTTTAAATAACTCCAAAGGACTTATCTGTCTTATTACAGGTTTAAAGCTCTTATTGAATTCTCTAGATTTTCAAATCTTTTCGGGTACTCTATTTCTGTTTTTAACTGCTGACTCTGGATTTTTTCTACTTGTGTTATACGATTTTCCATCCCACACATTTCTTTTTGTTGATAGGCTAACTTTCCAGAATTTTCCTTTACGGAGTTATTAGTTACCAGAACAACTTCAGTTAGGTTTGTAATTGCGGAATCCAATTTTGCTATATAGTTCCACAAGGATTCTAGTGTTATATTTGCTGGTTTTTGAATAGCCACTTTAATAGTGCTAGGTTTCAAGGCTGGCGCTGTTTAAGTTTTCTAGATTGCGCAGAGTGCTTTCTTTATCAGGCAACAGAGGGGTATCTCCTATTGTTCCCAAGACAGATGTATCAATATGGTCTTGACTTTTATCTTCTAAAATTGTTTTCCCTTTATTTAATTGTAGAATTTCCATTCATTTTTGTTCTTCCTCAGATGTCTCAGTACCACTAAGGGCTTCTTGTATGTTTCCTGGGTTTTCTAAGAGGATTATCCCTTCTCTACCAAGGGGGGGAGGTGTTACCGGTACCCCAGGACTTAAGGATGTTTCTGAGACCTGGTGGGGTGAGTTCTGCTCTGAACTATCCCCACAGAGGTCAATTCTACTGGGGATTGTAGAGGAGTACCTAGCCACCCTGACACTGTTCTTTGTCCCGTTTGAACTAACACAGTCCCTATGGAAGGCTTTACTTTTGCCTTCCTTTTGGTACGTGGCATATTTTAAAGGTAAATTTATAACAGGTAATATACGAGAGAGAAACAGTGTATGTGGCTTACTTGTACAGTATCCCAAAGGTTACACTTATGGAGGTCAGGTGAAGAAGAGAAACAAATGTAAAACAGAGGCAGATAATCCTACCTAATGTAGTGATCTTAGATTTTTCAATTGCATAGATCATCAAAGATCATTCGAAGACCAGGCAAAGCCAGTCACAGCCGCTAGCAGGCAGATGTTATCTCCTGCTCTCACAGTGACGTTGCTCCAGCTGGTCCCTACTATGCATTATAGTCTTGATGAGGCTTCAAGACAAGAGCGGTTTTGGCCAAGCAGTTCTAAAGAGCTTTTTCAATTAATTGCTTCAACTCTCCCACTAGCCTTGCCAGATTATCAGTTGCAAGAAGGTCCATTGTAAGCAAAAAAAAAAAAAAAAATTGTTTTCCTTGCAGCTCTCAGCTTGGGAGTCCCTACTTGACATGGCTGATATACTACTTGTTTACAGAGAAAGCAAAGTTACTTACCTGTAACAGGTATTCTCCATAGGGAGGACAAATCAGCCACACAATCCTATCCACTTCCCCTTAGAGGAGGAAGTCAGCTTGTAAGGACACGTGCACAGTGGCTGAGCTCTGTGACAGCATGGTTTGAGTTGGTGCTGTTAGATAATGTCACCCACTTGTGTGGCTGACTTTGTCTGCTGTCTTCGGAGAACACCTTTTACAGGTAAACAACTTTGCTTTAATAGTACCTAGGCAAGCAGATCTCTATTCATTGCCTGGATTTTCAAGTTCTCTCTACTTCCTAATGTTATCAGTATTTGGACTTTTTCTATATTTTTTGTCTGATTTTCTAGCCCTTCTCAGATTTTAGCTCTGAGGAACTGCAGAAACTTGGGGTACCCTGCCTAGAATGGAAATAAAGGACTTTCCTCCTGAAGCAGTGAGGAGGACAAGTGCTTTATCTGCAGCATGGGCTGAGAAGACTGAAGCAGCGGTTTTGATTTAAGCAAGTTGCAAATTGTTAAATTTGTATGGTTGCTTTATAAAAAAAATTACAGATTGAATGTCCAGATCGCGTGCTTATAGGATCTAGTGAAAGATCTTTCTTGTAGGTTTATGTAAGGACTGTTTGTTAATGTGGATAATTAAGAATGATATATGAAGATCCATAAGAAGGAAGGAATTTCTGGGTCTTCATATCATTTTTACTGTATCCTCCATTCTGGGGAAATCTGTGGAATTGCATCAGGAATGAAATTGGGCAGGCTTAGATAGACCTAATTGTCCCTATCTGCTGTCCATATTATTTGACAGTGGTAGAGATAGGGTTAGGCGGTTGCAGTTTTGTAAGTAGCCCAGTCTTCATTCTCTCAAGAGCTGTTGTGGGAGAAACCACTTTTTCATGGGTGTGGCAGTGGCCACGTAACCATTCAGGTATGTCCAGGGAATCTTGGCTCTGTGGAAGCCAGGTTGAAAAGCACTGATATAATACAGTGCCCTCGCCATCTGCCAGTGCATCATTCCCTGTATATGGTTAACTGGCAGCTGCAGAGCATATCTTTGCATTTTATATACAGTGCTATTAGATTCTTGGACAGACTTGGTGGGCTAAGAGGCCCTTATCCGATGACAAATACTATGTTGCTATATAGTGGCAGAACATATATTTGTATTATATACAGTGTTTAGTGTTACCTTGGTTATAGATAGGGACCTTTGTTTCCAGTTTTTATTTGCCTCAGAAATTTATCAGTATTTATTACAACAAGAATAAAAATATTTCCTTGAAAAAATGACATCATTGTTTTCTTCTTGTAAAGATACTGATAAATTCCGAGGAAAAATAAAATAAAAACTGAAAATGATGGTTCCTAGTTATAGAGCATTCTACACAATACTGATGACAATCAGGAGGTTATCAAGCCCATTTGTGTATAAATCTTTGCACCTGTATGTGATGTACAGTGGTAAGAAAAGAAGCCGAAATGCTAGAACTAAGACAGTATATTTCTACCTTTTCTATAGAATGCCAGCTCCTGCCCAGTCGATCGCATTACCTTCAGCTGTATTTGCATTCGTGCACACTTTGGTGGAAAGGTCTTGAAGAAGGCAAGTACATGTATTTATTTGAACCTTTGTATTTGTAGTCATTTAAATTTGCACTCAAGATAATCACCTTAAGAGCTCACATCTTGATACAAAACAGAAGAAACAAAACAACCCTCATAGTTTAGTATATATTCATTTACCTTGCTTCATGAAAGACCAAAACAAAGGAGGAAAAAAAATGTCTACAAAAAGAACCACCAATAATACACACATGATCAGCTTGCAGAAAATGCCATCTGAAGAAAAGGAAAGCATTTTAGTGAGAATATCTAAGCTAAGCTAGGTCAGCACCCCAGAAGATACAGATTGTAGTAGCTGTCGTTTATTCTTAATGATTAGGATTCCACATGAAACCCATATTTTTTTTTCTTGATATAACTTTACATTTGCAAGAGTGGCTTAAAAGAAACAATGCTCCAACCTGGAATATACAGCTCAAGGAAGATGAAAAAGCTCCAGCCTTTCTAGCCTGTGTGTTGCAAGCTTACTCAGGGAAAACCATAACTTTTGTTTGAAGAAATAAAACATCCTCCAAAAAAATAAATATTCTTAGTTCCTGTCATATTTGAACACACTAATAAACTGGATAGATTTTCCCAGAAAAACTGTCTCCAGCTTCTGGTTCAAATTTAAGGAAATGTCAGCCGAGTCCAGAATGTTTCTGCTTCCTAGAGCGTCTTTGGGGGTTTTCAAGTGCTTTATCAGTTACTTCTTGTTCCTATAGTTTCCTTCTGCCCTTTGGGGATTCAGCTTAATTGAGCCTTCCTTGCAACTATCGGGGGGGGGGGGGGGTGCCCAATTTTTTGCCCCCTTTTTTGCCCCCTTTTTTGCCCCCTTTTTTACCCCCTTTTTATCTAATCCAATCATTGCAGTGATAATTCTTGAACCAGGGGCCATGCAAGTGCCTGACCAGCAGAATATAATGAATTAAAATGGACCCCAGTTCCTTCTGGAACCTGATGTGTGTATCTGGTTTGGCCATTAAAATATCACTGTTGTGCATTAATTGGGATTCTCTTACTGGGGCTGTACACATTGCTACTACAGCATCATCAGCCCCAGCTGGCTTGATTTCTCACATGGCAGCATACAGCATTGCCACTGGTATTTTGGACTGGTCCAAGTGTTTTTAATGTATAAAAATACCATTGTGCAGCGGTATGGGATGAATTACTTGCCCTGACCTTTACTGTGAGAATAACATCAATGAATTGGGGATTCTAATGGTCACAGAATCCTGTTTATTTTCTCTACATAGACCTAATGGATGGCTGGGGTACAGAGCAGTAACAGTTAAATAGCATTCCTGTTCATACCCCAGATCAGTCCAGACAAGTGGATTTTGCATCTCTACCAGCAGATGGAGGCAGAGAATAAAAACGTTTCAGGTACTGCTGCATAACAGTGCTACCTGCAGTCCTTCAGTATTTCTCTATCTCCAGCAGATGGTAGAGGTGCAAACCTGCAGTCTGGAATTTAAAAAAATAAAAGGTTTAAATTTGGAAGAAAGCAGATTCCTAAGAAGAGGGCTCCCCGAGGTGTTAGGTTCCTTCATGGGCCATCCCTCGGATAGAGCGGGGGGTTGGTGATCCTTGGCCCTCAGCTTCCAGAGGGAGTGAAAGCCAGGGATCCTGGTCCCCATCACTGCCAGCTGCCAATGTCCAGAAGCAGGGAATTATTTCGTTTTCTTTCTCTTCCATTGTGTCTGTTTTTGGAGGTATGTTCCTTTAAAAAAAAAAAAAAAAAAAAGCAGGAAGCAGTGATTTAAGCTTAGCGGCTTGGCTGCCGGGAGGCAGAATTGGGAGAGTGGGGGACGACTATTCTGACCACCAGGTCAGGTGTCTGAGCAGCATTGGCATGCGCTGACCGTGCCGACAGGAGTTTCTTCAAGCAGGGAGGTATTTTTAGCCACTACAGCAGCTTAATGGCGCCTCCCGCTCAGCACAGGAAATTGTTGCAGCTGTGGTCTCAGGCAGTCGCACCTTGATGCAGCCACGTTTTGCCCATATTCTGTCTCCGGAGGGGTTGGGACCTCTGCAGGACTCATGGGGGTGGTTGTTTCACTTGATCGGCTGGGCAAATGCAGGAGACCCCCCCCTCCCCGGGGGAGGGGGGAGTTAGAGGAGACGGTGGCCATTTTAGGAGCCAGGCTTCTGCAAGGGAGCCTCAGGACTCCTCTCCCCTGCTCTTTCTTGTTGATCAGCGCCCTGTTGGGGACAGGAAGGGGGAAGAGATCCAGGGGGATGCAGATCAGGATTATCATTCCACTGATTTTGAAGAATTCTCTGCAGATTTTGTTCTGCTCCTTCATAAGGCATATTTGGCTAAGAAGGAACTAAGCTCTCTCACCCGTTTGACTAAGAAGCCTAAGGCGGCTGGGGGGATTTCTTTGGCTTCTTGGCCTCTGTTGTCTCTCTGGTGACAAAGAAGACATGTTAGACGAGACAGAAGGTACCAATCTGCTACAAAGAGGTGCGGAGGGTAATTCGGACAAGGATCCTGTGAGCGCTTTGGCTGATACAATGGAAGATGCGGAGGATGTCCTGATCGCAGAAGGGACAGTTCTAGGGTGGCTAGATTGTTCCATAAGGAAGAACTACGGTCACTGATTCCCTAGGTTTTGGAAGAGTTGGGGATTAAGATTACGCAGGAAGATTCTGACAATGAGGGCATGAATCTGGTCTTGGATGGACTACGGGACTGCCTAAGGCCTTTCCTCTATTAAAAAAGGTGAAGAAATTGGTGGATTGGGAGTGGGAATCTCCCGAGGCAGGTCTAAAGGTGGCTAGGACTATGGCTAAGCTATCCCTTGCCGGAACAGACCTTGGCAGGTTGGAAGATTTCCACGGTAGATGCGGCAATGTCAGCAGTGACCAAGAAGACAATCATCCCTGTGGCAGGTTCGTCCGCTCTGAAGGATATACAGGATCAGAAACTGGCAGTCTCGGCCTTAAGCCTTAATGTGGTGGTTTGCAGGAGCGTGATGAAGAGAGCCTGCTTGTGTTGGGTGCAGAAGTCACAAGAGATGGTGTCAGGGACAACAAATGATGCTGCTCAGGCTGCCTGCTTAAAGGTGGGAGTGGCCTATGTGGCAGATGCCCTATACGACCTGGTCCAGACTTCTGCCAGAAATATGGTTTCCGCAGTGGCAGCACGGAAACTCCTATGGTTGCGGAATTGGTCGGCGGATGTGTGGTCTAAAGCACAGCTGTGTAACCACCCTTTTAAAGGGAAGCTATTGTTCAGTGAGGATCTGGAACAGCTGAAGCAATTGGGAGTCAAAGGGAAATAAATTACCTGAGGATAAGACGACTGGCAAGAAGACCTTTCAGCCACATGCTGGTTTTTGAGATGCAAGGAGATTTTGGTCAAGCAGAAGTTTTTTGCCTACAGCACAGAAGCAGGGCTCGGGTAGTCAGCAGTCCTTTCGGGGTCAGCGTATGCCCTCCTATGAAGGTGCTGGCCAGGGTGCCGGAGGAGGGTAAGGTTGGCCAGTGAAGGCGAGCTGGTCCGCTCCTCTTTGGAAGCCATTGGAAGCAGATTGTTCCTGATTTACGAGTGGACCAGAATCACATCAGACCAATCTGTTCTGGAGGTGGTAAGAGATGGCTATGTCTTAGAATTTTTTTGCCCGCTCATGGAAGCTTATGTGGTCTCCCGTTGCGTCTCCCTAGCAAAGCGAGAGGCGGTGCGGGACACTTTTGAGCGGTTGCAGCTCCTTGCACGCAGTTGTTCCAGTTCCCCCTCAGGAGCGAGGACGGGGAAGGTACTAAGTTTATTTTGTTGTTCCCAAGAAAGAGGGGACTTTTCAACCCATGCTCTATCTTCAGAAGGTCAATGCGCGGCGATCCGGGTGCCGCATCTTCGGATGGAGACGCTGTGGACGTTGATAGCGGTGCCCAAGGGGAGTTTCTGGCCTCTTGGGATTTGACGGAGGCCTATCTCCACATTCCCTTAAGAGCCAACTATCATAGATTCCTAAGTTTCATAGTACTGGGAGGTGGCTGGAGTGGACAGTGTGCAGGTGGACTATCTCAGCAGACAACGGCTGAATCCGGTGAAGTGGGAGTTGTCAGCGGAGGCCTTTGCCCTTAAACAGGTCAGATGAGGCAGGCTAGAGTTGGACCTCATGGCAGTTCCAGGAAACGCAAAGACTATTCGATTTTACAGCCACTGGAGGGAAGTTGGCTTCGATGGCATCAATGCCCTCATCCAACCGTGGCCAATGAAACTGTTGCTCTACGTGTTTCCCCTGTGGTCTTTCATATGTAGAGTATTGCATCGCATCGAACATTCCAGGCAGGGTGATTCTCATGGCAATTTAGTGTCCACACTGACCGTGGTTTGCAGATCTGGTTCATTTCATGATACATGGTCCTGTTTTTTGACCCATTTGCTTTCTTGTGGCAGGGACCCATCCTTTCAGACCGGGCGGCTCGCTTTTGTGTAGCAGCTTGTCTTTTGAAAGGTGATGTTTTTGCTTGAAAGGATACTTGGAGCCAGTGATTTCGACTTTGCTTCAGGCAAGGAGGCCTTCCATGTCTTTGGATTATATCTGAATTTGGAGAGTGTTTGAGTTGTGGTGTTTTCAGAACAAGCTGCTGCCATTGCACGTAGATGTTCAAGTTTTTGCCTTTTTGCAAAGCAGGTTAGCTATGGGATTGGCCTATAGAGTTCAGGTGGCAGCCTTAGGGTGTCTTTGAGGTAAGTTGCAGGGAAGACCATTGGTGTCTCCTCATCCGGATGTTTTGCATTTTCTGAAGCGGGCGAAGTATCTGTGTCCTCCGTTCCAGAAGATATGTCCGGCCTGGAATCTTAATCAGGTCCTTCGCGTTCTTTGTGGTCCTTCCTTTGAACCAATTAGAAGGGCTTCATTGAAGGTTCTTATCTTGTTTTCTTGGTGGCCATTTGCTCAGCTAGGAGGATATCGGAGCTTCAAGAATTATCGTGTAGGGACCGTTTCCTATGCTTTTCAGAGGATGGTGTATCGTTACACATGGTTCTTTCCTTTTTGCCCAAGGTTGTTTCCTCATTTCATCTCAACCAGATGGTGGAGTTGCTGGCCTTTCCACATTTGTCATCAGATACTCCTCTTGCAAGGAAGCTTCATTTATTGGATGTGTGGCGAATTCTTTTGCGGTATCTTAAGGTAACATGCCTTTTGGAAATCAGATCATCTTTTGTCCTGTTCAGTGGAGCAAAGAAGGGAAATAAAGCTTCCAAGAGAATGATTGCAAGATGGCTAAAGGAGGCAATAAGTTCAGCCTATATCTGTAAGGGTCAGTTGGTTCCGGAGGGATTGCAGGCTCATTCCACTAGGGCACAGGCAACCTTCTGGACAGAGTGTCAACTTATTTCTCTGCAGGAAATTTGTCGAGTGGTGACATGGTCTTCACAATTTTACTAAATATTATTGCTTGATTGAGCAGGCACCGGAGCAGACTGCGTCTGGGGAGAGTGTGTTGTGCATGGGTCTTTCGAGTTCCTGCTCAGTATAGAGGGACTTGGGTACATCCTACTTGTCTGGTCTGATCTGGGGTATGAACAAGAAAGGTAAATTGGTTCTTACCTGCTAATTTTCGTCCTGGAATTCCACAATCAGTCCAGAGTCCTATCCCTTTTTGAAAGACTTCCTCGCTTCTGGATGTTGCTAAGGCAGTTTGTAATCATATGCAGATTTACTAAGATTGTACATACTCTATGTCTTAAGAGTTGCTAATTATTATAATCCTTGTTCCCTGTACGTACCCGGATCAGTCCAGACTCCTGGGTTTTGCCTCCCCTCCAGCAGATGGAGACAGAGAAAGCTTTGACTGACCCTGCCCTATACCCTGAGGTGCCACCTGCAGTCAGTATTTCTCTGTCTCCAGCATACCCTGACTTGAACCCCACCTAGCCCCTCCTCGTCACTTCCCAGCCATGTGTTACATTGTAGTTTACAATCTGGTATAATCTGGTATTTTTTGTACAATCTGGTATAATTTGTAAGATTGCATATTTCCCTGTACTTCTTGCCCATCCTCCCGCTCCTCCTAGCTCCCTAGACATGCCTCTGCTTGTAATTTCTTTAAATACTGCCATTAGTACGCCTTCCCTCTTCCATCCTTCCCCCCCCCACCCTCTAGACACCTTGCCTTTCAATTAGTGCATTTTTTTTTTTTTTTTTTGCAATATTGTACACAGCACTAATTTGTATATAGTGTTCATTACCCTTTGCAAAATTGTATATAGTGCTTATTGTTAGCCCTTGGACATTCGTTCATCCACCACAATGTTTTTGTTAATTTGTTAGTTTCTTCCCTATCCTTTTACTCTTCACTCTTTCTCGAGCATATTTTTCCTCACTCCCTCTCCCCCTCCCTGTTATATTGTATTTCTCTTCAGTTTTATGTAAACCGATATGATGTCCACTCGAATATCGGTATAGAAAACTAATAAATGTTGGAGGTGCAAAATTCTGCAGTCTATGGTAGTTGGTTTTTGAAAGAGTAGTCAGTGATTGTGTTCAGTGAGGTTTAGTCTGGGACTTGTAGGTCAGGAATAGCCCCTTAAGAAATTTAGAAAAAAAAAAAAGGAAAGCGTGACTAAATTTTCTTAGCAGATGATTCGCTGCCTCCCAGGGGGTGGTGATGTCCTGAGGGGACCATCCCCCCTGGTTCTTGAGGCCGCTGGGGTTGGGGAGGTTTCAAACGCAGCAGCCACTCCTGGCTAAGGTGATACCGGGGAGCCCGGCTCACTCACCCTATCCGGAGCAGGTCCCGCAGAGCATTCAGGTAATACAAAAAAAAAAAATAATCTGATACAAGCACTTGCAATTTGCTGCGAAGGTAGTGCTCGGCGGCGCCATTTTTTTGTCTCTCCTCAGAAGGGGGGGGGGGACTTGTTAATTCTTTTCTCTCTCATGCCGTTTTCCCGATGCCATGCGTGTGGGGACGTGCGCAGTTCCCGCGGGAGAGGCTCTGCGTGCCTCCCTGGGGGGGAGGGCATGTCAGTTTTAGCAGCTAAGGAAGCGATTTGGCTGGCTCACGCTGCAGCTAAGTACCGGCGCGTCATCTCTCCTCCTCGGACCTGTTTAAGTGCAGTGTGGGAATGGAGGCCATCTTAGGCACCATTCGCGTGGCAACACAGCAGGCCCTGCAGGGAGCGTCAGATCCTCTTCCCTTGTCCCCGCAGCAGGCAGTCCCTGGGGAGGGGGGGGGGGGGAACGACGACAGAGCAGGGGCGCAGACACAGGTGAGGGCCTCTTCCTCTTTCTCAGGGGATTTTATCAGGTTCCTGCACAAGGCCTATAAGTCGCAGAAAGGGTGTAGGAGAAGCCAGGGGAGTAGTTCTGTGCTGGTCCTGGGGGCCCAGCTGTCCAAACGCTCGAGGCCAAGCGACCTGGGCTCCAATCTGGTCCCAAAGCGTCCTCTGCGATCCGGTCCGGCTCACTCTCGGGATACTACCTCAGATGACTTCGACCAGAACCAGCCGGATCCCTGGGACAAGTCCTTGCCGGATGCGGATCTCGGCGGGGGATCCTGGTCAGGGGGCTGGTTCTGCTTCTCACATAGCAGACGGGGATGACCCCAAAGTGGTCTGCCTTTTTCGGAGTGAGGAGCTTAGTCCCCTTATCACGGCGATCTTAGCGGAATTGGGCATTGAGGCCCCGCAGAGGGACTCCTGGATAGGAGATATAGATCCAGTCATGGTGGGACTTAGGGGGCCGACGGCATCCTTTCCCTTCCATCTTTCGGTCACTGATATATCTTGTACCGAGAGTGGGACACCCCTGAATTGGGCCTGAAGGTAGGCAAAGCAATGGACAAGCTATATCCGTTACTGGAGGAGGCTTTGGAAGTCTTAAATCTCCCTAAGTTTGATGCCGCTGTATCGACAGTCACTAAGATGACAACTATTCTGGTGATGGGAGCCACGGCACTTAAGGATCTTCAGGACCGTAAATTGGAGGTGCGGCTCACTCTCAGGATACTACCTCAGATGACTTCGACCAGAACCAGCCGGATCTCCGGGACAAGTCCTTGCTGGATGCGGATCTCTGGGTGGATCCTGGTCAGGGGGCTGGTTCTGCTTCTCACATAGCAGACGGGGATGACCCCAAAGTGGTGGTAGTAGGAGGCAGGATTGTCTCTGTTTTACGGGGAATGGACCAGATGGACGTCAGACCAGTGAGTTCTCAAGGTGATAAGTCAAGGTTACGCTTTAGATTTTGTTCGGCGGCTTCGAAACCAGTTTCTGGTCTTGCCGTGTTCCTACCAGGAAAAACGTCAAGCAGTAAGGGACACCCTGCAGCGTCTGAGCGATCTTGGAGCCATCATTCCAGTTCCTCGATCAGAATAACGGAGAGGTCGTTACTCAATTTACTTTGTAGTGCCCAAAAAGGAGGGAGCGTTTTGGCCCTTTCTCGACCTCAAGAGTCAACCGTTGTCTACGGATCCCCAGGTTCCGCATGGAGACCCTCAGGTCGGTCATTGCCTCTGTGCACAAGGGGGAGTTTTTTGCGTTTCTGGACGACCGAGGCCTACCTTCATACCGGCATCCTCTCCGATCATCAGAAGTTTCTGAAATTTTGCATTCTGGGACAGCATTTTCAATTCCAAGCTCTCCCGTTCGGGCTGGCCACGGCTCCCAGAACATTTACCAAGGTGGTCGTGGTGGTGGCGCAACTCAGGAAGGAAGGTCTGTTGGTCCACCCGTATCTGAACGACTGGTTAATTCAGGCAAAGTTGGAGTCCCTCTGCCGCTCAACAGTCCACAGATTCATTGACCTCTTGCAGTCCCTAGGTTGGGTGATCAACGAAGACAAGAGCCACCTAATTCCTTCTCAGTCACTGGAATTCCTGGGCGCACTATTCGACACTTTCTTCAGGGGAGGGTGTTTCTTCCAGAATATCGCCTTCTCAAGCTGCAAGCACAAATCCGAGATTTATTGTCCATTCCTATACCACGTGTACGAGATTATTGCAAGTCCTCGGCTCGATGACATCTACTCTGGAGTTGGTTTCCTGGGCCTTTGTGCATATGAGACCTCTACAGTCCGCATTGCTTTCCTGCTGGAGCCTGGGGGGAGGAACCAAGAGTCAACCGGTGGCGCGGGAGGCGCAGCAACTGATAAGCTGGGAAGAGCAGCATCTGCTCAGCATAGCAGCCTCTCACATCACCGGAGTTGATAATGTTCAGGCCGACTTCCTCAGTCGTCAGTCTCGACCCGGGGGAGTGGGAATTGTGCGGCGAAGCCTTTCAGAGGATATGCGGCAGGTGGTCCAGGCCAGCAATGGTCCGCATGGCAATGTTTCAGAATTCCAAGGCCCCTTGGTTCTTCAGCCTTCAGAGAGAACGGGGAGCGGAAGGAGTAGATGCTCTGGTGGTTCCCTGGCCAAAGGACGTTCTTCTTTGTGTTTCCGCCCTGGCCACTGATCGGCAAAGTACGGAGACGGATAGAAGCTCAACAAGTAGAAGTTGTTCTGGTGGCGCTGGAGTGGCCTTGACGCCCGTGGTTCGCGTATTTGGTCAGTCTGGCCGTGGACGGTCCTCTACGATTTTGGGATCTACCGTACCTTCTCTGTCAGGGGCCCATTTGTTTGGAAGAGGTTAAGTGCTTTTGTCTAGCGGCATGGCTTTTGAGAGGCGCCGGTTAAAGAGCAAGGGTTATTCAGACGCGGTGGTAGCTATTCTTCTGCGTTCTCGTAAACCCTCCACCTCCTTGGCATATGTAAGAGTGTGGAGAGTTTGAGTCTTGGTGTGTGGATCACCAATTAGATCTGGTGCAGACTTCGGTATCTGACATCTTGTCTTTTTTGCAAGCCGGCTTGGCAAAAGGATTGTCCTGTAGTTCCTTACGGGTTCAGGTGGCAGCCCTTGGTTGTTTTTGAGGTAAGTTACGTGGAGTGTCTTTGGCGGCGCATCCGGATGTAGCATGATTTCTCCGGGGAGCAAAACATTTGCGCCTCTGTTTATGAACCCATGTCCTTCTTGGAATTTGAACTTGGTGCTCAGGGCCCTGTGCGCTGCGCCCTTTGAACCCATCAGACATGCGTCTTTGAAAGATCTTATGTTGAAGGTGTTTTTTCTCATGGCTATTTCTTCGGCACGCAGAATATCGGAGCTTCAGGCTTTATCCTGCAGAGAACCTTTTCTTAGGATTTCCGACATGGGAGTTTCTTTGAGAACCGTGCCTTCCTTTCTACCCAAAGTAATTTCCTCCTTTCATCTGAATCAGTCAGTGGAGCTTCCGGCTTTTCCTGATTTGGACCGTTCGGATCCCTCTTCCAGGGACCTCAGGAGGTTGGATATGTGACGCATGCTGTTGCGTTATCTAGAGGTTACCAACAGTTTCCGTATGTCAGATCATTTGTTTGTGCTATGGAGTGGTCCTCGAAGAAGTCATAAGGTGTTCCGGGCCATGATTGCTCGGTGGTTAAAGGAGACCATCGGGTCAGCCTATCTTCTGGCTCATTTCCTGGTAGGCTTGAGGGCTCATTCCACTCGGTCGCAAGCGACGTCATGGGCGGAGTGTCGTCAAATTTCCCCACAGGAGATTTGTAGGGTGGCGACTTGGAAGTCGTTACATACCTTTGCTAGTCATTACTGTTTGGATGTCCAGGCTCCGAGCTCGGCAGCCTTTGGAGAGGAGGTTCTCAGAGCAGGACTCTCTGGGTCCCACCCCGAATAAAGCAGCTCTGGTACATCCCAGGAGCCCGGACTTATCAGGGTACGTACAGGGAAAGGAAAATTGGTTCTTATCTGCTAATTTTCGTTCCTGTAGTACCATTGATCAGTCCAGAGGCCCGCCCAATTCTGTGTATGGATAGATTTCGGAGAGTCCGCTCGATCACTGTTTTGGTGTATAAGCTGCAAATAAAGTGCTGTCTGGGTTCATTGTTTGATTTTTCATTATCGACGGTTCTTCGGGATTCTGCTTCCACTTAGGGTTCGTGAGTTGCAATACTTCTTTCCTAACCCGGGTGAACTGTAGTTCCGATATAGTTCCAATGAAGTTTAGCTGGTTATGTTGGTTTGTAAAATTCTGCTTTGATAGCGTTCAATACTGATGGACTGCAGGTGGCACCTCAGGGTATAGGGCAGAGTCAGTCAAAGCTTTCTCTGTCTCCATCTGCTGGAGGGGAGGCAAAACCCAGGAGTGTGGACTGATCTGTGGTGTACTACAAGAATGAAAATTAGCAGGTAAGAACCAATTTTCCTTTTTGAGACAGGGGGGTCCTAGTTTTAGGAGTCTCCAACTTTGAGTCTGCTCGCCCAGAGTTATTTGGGTCTGTTGGCTTGGGTACAGATCAATACTGAGGGGACTGCAGGTGACACTCTGTTATGTAGAAGTGCCTGAAAAGCTTTTATTCTCTGCCTCCATCTGCTGGTAGGGATGCGCAAAACACTTGTCTGGACTGATCTGTGGTATTTCAGGAATGAACATTAGCAGGTAAGAACCAATTTTCCTTTCCTGTGTATTACAGGTTCCAGTTGAAAACCGATCAGCTCAGGATGACGAAGAGGATGACATAACAAACTGTCAAGTGTGTGGCAGAAGTGACAGAGAAGACCGCCTCCTGCTCTGTGATGGTTGTGACGCTGGGTAAGAGGACATTATGGGAATCGGAGGGCTTCTCAGTGGGAGGATGGGGAGTTGATTTACTTTTACTGTAAGCAGAACTCCATTAAAGGTGATATGAATATACAGAGTGTTAATGGAGGGCCCTCAGTTCTGATTCTACTACACTACAGAGTAGTTTATAAATGCAGGTCCTGCTACACTGATGTGAAATAGCAAGGTCATACGTCTTGCCTTTAATATATCACTGATGTTGGTGTAGACCCAAGGGCTGGAGGCTGAAACTTTCTGTGCTACTCTCTGCATTGACGACTATTAAATCTGTAGTCCTTATCATGGGGCTTAATCCTTGACATGCCCTGTAAGGACACAACTGCCTGTGCTTTAGTTTCCCAGGCTGCCATGCTGAATTCAGCCTCTGAATCACAGGGGTGAGTGGAGTTTCTGAACTTTACCAGAAATATGAATGTGTTCTGGTTTTCTGCAGTTACCACATGGAATGCCTGGTGCCTCCTCTCAGCGCTGTACCTGTGGATGAATGGTTCTGTCCCCAATGTGAAGAAGCAAATCTTCCTACTAATGGTAATGGCAGTTCTCCTTTCCGGTTTGAGCTAGTCTAGCACCTCTGGCTCAGAAGGTGTTAGTCAAGCGTGCTTCCAGATTAGCTTACTTGTCAATAAAAGAAGTTAAATATTGAATGGTACAATGTGCAAAGACAATATGCTCTGCCTACGAAGCACTGTCTCAAACACAAACAGGCACACACGTGCAGACACACAGACTCCCCCCCCACACACACAGAGGCACCCACATTTGTGCAAGCTTGCATACCTATATATATTCCTATGCCTGCCTGTCCCTGTGTGTGGGAGCATGGCTTCGCAGATAAAGCATATTAATGAATACTCGACAGCATTGCTCGGGTTGTCTGGTCAATAACAGCCTGTGTGTGTGTGTGTGTGTGTGTGTGCGCACCTGTGCCTATGAATGTGTGTGTGTATATATGTATATATGTGTGTGTGTATGTGTGTATATATACACACACACTTTCAATGGGCTTTAGTGAATTTTGGGCTATTTCAAGAGGGCAGTTCTTTTGCTGGCGATATAATGGCTCACCGAAAGAAGACGGTTGGCCTGCAGGTGTTCGCCTTCACTGGGAAGTTCTTTGAGTCAGCAGAAATCAATTGATAATGCTGGTGCAACTCCTGTGGATAAGTCAGAGATGACGGAGGAAGGAATAACTGTGCTGGCTGAGCAGGGCAGCCTTATTAGAGCTGAGTTCCTCGCTTGGTTTAAAGTCTTAAAAGCTGACATTTATGGTGTGAAAGATGAAATTCATGAGGTGACAGGAGAACTGTTATAGGATTTTAATGAATTGGGAAAAAGGGTGGATGATGATCATTGGATGGATGAACAGGCCACTGTGGTGATGCAATTTTGAAAGGACCTGCAGAATCTACTGAGGGTGAATAAAGAGCTGGCTGACGAGCTGGAAGTTATTGAAAATTGTGCTTGTAGGCATAACATCTGAATCCAGGGAATACATGAGGTGGTGGAGTCTATGGACTACTTCATGGTGGTGAAATTGGTACGTGAGGCCATTTTGGGATTTGGAGAGTCTGAGAGTAAAAACAGGAAATAGTGATGGGGCACACACACAGTTCCCTAAGGCCAGTATCAAGAAATAAACCAAAGGACATTATTGCATGTCTGCACTATTTTCGCATTAAAGAGGCTGGAACTGGAAGGTATACCATGTTGAGCTGTTCAATTATATCTCCTCTGTAACACTGCAACACTGTAAAGTCTTAAAGCCAGTTACAAATGCTCTCAGGGTGGAAGGATATTTGCTATAAATGGCTTTATTCTTTTGGGTTGGCTTTTACTATTAGTGGTTCAACTTCAAAAATCTGCACGATGGTAGAAGCTATAGCCTGTTTTAAGCAAGGCTGGAATATTTGTGATGCTACAACTGCAGAATCCAAGCCACTTCCTTGGAGAGAAACTTCTCAATGGCACTGAGTTGACAAAGTTGGATTTCTGACAGTGATGTTCCAGCCTGGGATTCTCATACTTGAAATAGAAGCAGAGGAACCTGTGTTTTAATGTTTCTTCAAGATATGTTGTTCGAGGCATATTTGCCTTGGAAGGCATTTTCCTTGGCATTTCAGTGATGTCAGAGTGTCACAGGTTATTTTCTGTTAATCTTGTTGCAATTTTTTGTTTTGTTTTCTGTGTTATGATGCTGAATTTCATATTCTAGTCTTGGGTGTATAGATGGCCACCTTATGGGAGCATCATTCCTCCGATGGGAAGTGTGCTGGAAGAGGTGCACATCGTTTTTTTTTCTTTTGAGACAGGTGGGTGGGGTGGGAGGGGGAAGTTGGCCATGGAGGGAGAGAACAAGGGAGGAACAACAAACTGGGTGGTGGAGGGAATAGCTGGGTGCTTGTACGAGTTTGAGTTGACCTAATGGCTAATATTAAAGTATTGTCTTTAAATGTGAAGAGCTTACATTTGCTAAGGAAGAGGCAGCTTCTGATTGAGGCTTGTTCTTTTTATACAGGAAAGTTGTGTGTGAAATCAGTATGAGCATTTGCTGAAAACTAAATTTTTCCCATATATATTCTTTGTGTCTAACTTTTTACAGATTAAACATGATGGCATGAGGATTTTGGTGTCCAAGACTTTGTCTGGATGTTTTGGAGTGTAGAAGGGATAAGGAGGGTCGATATTTGGCTCTCAAATTGAAACTTGGTGTCACTGTAGTAATTGGTGAATATTTATGCTCCGAACAGCGAACAAGGGAGTTTTCTGCTAAATTGGGAGAACAATTTCATGATATGTTGGAAGGCCATATAATGTTGGGGGGAGACTAATCTTAACCCATATTTGGGTAGAAATGACAGAGAGAGACCATATGGCCCATCTAGTCTGCCCATCCACCCAACTAATTTAGCATTATAATTCCCATCACTTCCTTAAAGATCCCCTATATTTATCCCAGCTTTCTTGAATTCAGATACTGTTTTTGTCTCTACCACTTCCACTGGGAGGCTGTTCCATGCATCCACACCACCTCTGTAAAGAAATATTTTGTAAGATTACTCCTGAGTCTATCCCCTTTCAACCTCATTGCATGACCCCTCATTCTAGAACCTCCTTTGCATTGATAGAAGCTTGCCTCCTGTGCCTTTGAGATATTTGAATGTCTGTCATATCTCCCCATCTTGCCTTTCCTGCAGTGTGTACATATTTAGATCTTTGTCTATCCCCATATGCTTTAGAATGAAGACCACTTGTAATAAAATATTTTTATATCTTTACCCTTTTAGTGCTACTTGTTGCTCAGTGGAAATAAGACACACACACAATTTATATGTGTGTGTATATATATATATATATATCTTGGTTAAAGCAATGGTTATAATAAATATTTCTGATATTGATTATATAGGACCGCTTTTGAGAATGGCCCAAAAAGAGAAAAGTAATTTACAAGGAGTAGAGTGGAAGAGTAGCCAAATGGCCAGAGCAGCAGGCTATGAATCAGGGAAACCAGGGCTCAAATCCCACTGCTGCTCCCCATGAACTTGGGCAGGCCACCTCACCTTCCACTGCCTCAGATACAAACCTACATTGTGAGCCATCTGGGGACAGAAAAACACCCCTAGTGGGTCCAGTCTTGGTGACTTTGTATGGTGAATATGTAATCCTTCCCAGTGAGATTATTCATTTTTTGTTGTTTTTTTTCTAGAGTCCATAATATCTACTCTAGAATAGATTACTTTCTAGTGAGCAAGTCTTGTGTGTCGGGCTGTAAATTTAACATAATGAATGACTGCAGATAAAGACCAAAATGGCCTATCCCGTGTGCCCAGCAAGTTTTCTTTAAATATATATATTTTTTAATTATTTAAGGGTAGTAGCAACTGCCGCTACATGCAGGTTACCCCCAACCTGTCTGTTAAAAGTAGTAGCAACTACCTCTCCATGCAGGCTACTTCCAAGCCTTTTATTAAGGGTAGTAGCAACTGCCGCTCCGTGCAGGCTACTCCCAAGCAGAAATTTGAATTTTAGGTATAGTGTTAAAGTTATCCAATTTGTTCATTTCCATTTTCTGGCCAACAGGGATCCTCTCTATTTGACACATGACCTTCTGCATTCCATTACTGTTCTAGTCTTCACAACCTCTTCCAGGAGGGTATTCCATGCATCCACCACCCTTTCTGTGAAGAAATATTTCCTGACATTGTTTTTGAGTCTTCCCTCTTGAAGGTTCATATCAAGACCTCCTGTTTTGTAGCTTCCTTTCCATCTGAAAAGATTTGATTTTTGCACATTAATTCTTTTCAGGTATTTGAAGGTCTGTATTATATTTCCCGTGTCTCTTCACTCTTTCAGGGTATACATTTTAGGGTCCTTCAGTCTCATCTCATATGGCTTTCTGTGTAGACCTCACACCATTTTGGTCGCCTTTCTCTGTACCGCTTCCATTCTGTCCATATTCTTTTTGAGATGAGGTCTCCAGAACTGAACACTGTATTCCAGGTGAGGTCTCACCAAGGTTCTGTACAGTGGCTTATGACCTCCATTTTCCTGCTGATTATGCCTCTTTGAATGCAGCTCAGCATCCCTCTGGCCTTAGCCACTGCCTTATCACATTGCTTCACCACCTTCAGATTCAGACACTATCACCCCGAGGACTCTCCCAGTTCATGCGCATAAGTCTTTCACCCCCCAACTCCTTCAGATTGTCATACCTCAGTTGCAAGACTCTGCACTTCTTTGCACTGAATCCCAACTGCCAAACTTTTGAACACTTCTCCAGTTTTTCTAGGTCACTTCTAATTCTTTCCAGTCCTTCAGCCATTGCATATCTTAGTGTCATCTGCAAAGAGACAAATCTTACCTTCTAATCCCTCTGCAATATAGCTCACAAAGATATTGAATAGAATCAGTCTCAGAACTGATCTCTGAGGAAATCCACTTATCACTCTTTCTTTAGAATAGATTATATTTACCTCTACTTGCTGGTGTCTGTCAGTTGGCCAATTTGTAATCCATTTTACAACCTTGGACTCACTTCCAGGCTTCTCATTTTATTTATGAGCCTCCTCTGCTGGACCATAACAAAAGACTTGCTGAAATCAAAGTAAACCACATTGAGTGCTCTTCCTTGATCCATTTCTCTAGTCACCCAATCAAAAATATTAGTCAGATTCATTTGACAGGACTAGCCTCTTATAAAACCATGTTCTCAGATCCTTTAACTTTTTGAATTGCAGATAGTTCATTATCATTTCCTTTAGCAGTCTCTCCATTAATTTTCCCATCACCGAGGTAAGGCTAACCAGCATGTAGTTTTCCAGCTTCCTCCCTGCTACCCTTTGTGAAGCTGGACCTCAACCACTGTTTTCCAGTCCTGTGGCACTACTCCCGTCTCCAAGGATCTATTGACAGGTCTTTCAGTGGACTCACCAGCAGTTCTTGGAGCTCCCTAAGTATCCTAGGATATACCTCATCCAGCCCCATGGCCTTTCCACTTTGTTTTCCTAGTTCCACCCAAATACTCTCCTCTGTGAATGGAGCTCTCCCTACTGCACTCTCATCTGTACTTCTGATAGCTAGGAAGATGTCTTCCGTCTTGGAAACTGAACTGAACACAAAAAACACACAAATAAAACTGAAGTATTTGTTTAATATTTCTGCTGTTTCTTCATTTTTATCCTCACCTTGCTTCATGTCTCCTTTCAGTCTTATAATGCCACCTCTGATGTATCTCAAAAATGTTTTGTCACCTTGCTTCACCTTTTTGGTGCTTTTCTTCTACTAGAGTTGTCACCTTTCTGATTTATTTTCTTGTTTCTTTAAGCTTCACCAGTTGTTCTACCCTATGTGTCTCATTTTGTGTTTCTTTGAATTTTTTGAATGCTGCTCTTTTTGCCTTTCTCAGCCACTACCTTGGAGAACCACCCCAATCCTGCTTGTCCTAGGAGAAAGCAGTTGCATAGCTGTAACAGGCATTCTCCTAGGACAGCAGGATGTTAGTCCCCCATGAAACCCACCTGCCACCCTGTGGAGTTAGGTTTCTCCTATTTTTTTGTAATTCTGAGTTACGAGAGGGACTTCTTTTTCTTTCATGACGATGTTCTAGACAGGGTTCCAGTGATGCTGTCAGTGTGCAAGGACTATCTGTTATTACAGACCCCCATGAAAGATGTGTCCTCTGCCTGGGGGTATCGCATGACATACGGGGTTGCAGCACGTGCACACAGATGACCTCAAAAGGACACCAGGCCCAGTTGGAGAAGAACATAAGAAATTGCCATGCTGGGTCAGACCAAGGGTCCATCAAGCCCAGCATCCTGTTTCCAACAGAGGCCAAATCAGGCCACAAGAACCTGGCAATTACCCAAACACTAAGAAGATCCCATGCTACTGATGCAATTAACAGTGGCTATTCCCTAAGTAAACTTGATTAATAGCTGTTAATGGACTTCTCCTCCAAGAACTTAACCAAACCTTTTTTGAACCCAGCTACACTAACTGCACCAACCACATCCTCTGGCAACAAATTCTAGAGCTCTACTGTGCATTGAGTGAAAAAGAATTTTCTCCGATTAGTCTTAAATGTGCTACTTGCTAATTTCACGGAATGCCCCCTTGTCCTTCTATTATTTGAAAGTGTAAATAAGTCACATTTACTCGTTCAAGACCTCTCATGATCTTAAAGACCTCTATCATATCCCCCCTCAGCCGTCTCTTCTGCAAGCTGAACAGCCCTAACCTCTTTAGCCTTTCCTCATCATGAACTAGCTCTTCAGGCTCCAGAAGACTGATCCATCAAAATAATCCTCTGAGCTGCACCGATGGCTGTCAAGTCATCAGCTCTGTCTGTGTCGGGCTTCCAGGGACTGCAGAGATGAGCCCACCTCTCCCATGCTGAAGAAATCGGGTTCATAGCCTTTGGCTTCGGCACCTAGTAAGGACCGATCCAAGCATCAAGGGAAGCTGAAGAAGCATTTGCATTAGACCCTGTTGATGCACCAGCCTTGGCTATGGTGTCCCCAAAGCGATCCCGTGGTGAGGAATGCCAGTCCTCTGATCCCAGGGGTCCACCACAGCCTCCACCAGTCTGTTTGTTATTGTTCAGAAGAGGACATGGTCATACCTCGTGGATTCCAGTCAGTCTGGGTGTCTGTGATGTTTGAGGAGGAGCTGGAGAAGTAAGTGCTGCAGGACTTCATCATTGATGCACTGATGGCACCGAGCCTGGCTCTGTTGCTCCTCGAGCTGCTGCTTGGCTATCTGCATGCGCTTATAGGAGCCCTACTAACACCTTCATTGGTGTAGGTGCCTAGGATAGTATTGAAGCCCATTAGTGTATTGAAGCTGCCACCGACCAATTTTGTGGTCATCCCCAGTTCCTCAGAGGAGGAAGCTCCCTTGGCAATGGGAGTGGCCTCTGGTTCCAAGCCCACCAGGCCAGCCGAGTCGGTTCCCATATTACTGACCGAGGACAGAGTGCCTCTGGATCCATCCCCTGTCGATGACAGTGATGATGATCCCTGGAACCAGGAGTCTCCTCAGATTTTCGTATGATGATGCATTGGTTGGCTTTCCCTCTGACATGTCTCTTCCCCATGACAGAAGGAAGTCTTCACAAGAAGACCTCTCCTTTGCAGGCTTTGTTAGGTTGATGGTTGATGTTACAGACTGAGGAGTTTACACAGCAAAAGATGCTAAATATTCTCCAGTATATGGAGCATCCTATGGAGATTGTGGCAGTCCCAGTGTACGAGATCTTGTGGAATTGCTGATGAGGATGTGGGAAACCCTCCTGTCAGTGGCTCTCATGAATAGGAAGGCAGACATGATATATTTCTTTCAAAAGACTCCCATGTTCGACAGGCGGGAGCTGCCACACCAATCTGTCGTGGTTGAATACTCTCTTGAGAAGGCCAAGCACCTTTGGATCCATTCCTTCTTGTCCCTGGGGAAGGATCAGAGGGCTATGGACACCCTTCGGAGGAAAGTGTTTCAGGAAGCTATGCTCGTTGCCCACATAGTAGCCTGCTAACTTTTCATGGGCCAATATATGTGGGACATCCTGAAACAGGTGCAGGAATTGGCTAAGCAGCTGCCTCAGCAGTAGCAGGACACCCTTCAGTTGCAGGTACATAAAGGTTTGGTGTATGGAAATACAGAATCCCCTCGACCTATGATGTTTTTGAGGCATTGAGTCTCTGCCACAGGGATTGTCGCTCGCATACTTGCCTGACTGTGGACCTCAAATCTTCAGGAGGTGCAGTAACAACTTGCTGATATGCAGTGCACAAGAGAGAATCTCTTTAGAAATAAGGTGAATGATGCAGTGGCCCAAATTTGTGACCACTCAAATAGTTCTCTGCTGGCACTCAAGACCCATCCTCCTCATCCAGGTAGTCTGTGAGGTCTGACCCCAGGAAGTCTTTCTTTTGCACGAGGAGACACCATACTCTGCCATCTTGGTTCATTAGCAGCAACAGACCCCCTCATAACCACCCGAGGCAACAGAGGGCCCTGAAGCCACAACCGGTGTCTCAATCAACTGGGGTTTTGACTGGGTCGATGCCATGATACCTGTGGCAATGGATCTGCTGGTCAGGGGCAGGCCGCTGTTTGTGAAACAGTGGCCCAATATAACATCGGACCAGTGGAACCTCGCTATCATTCGCAGAGGGTACAAATTAAACCTTTTGAGTGCCCTACCAAATCTCCCTCAGAGTATATTTTGGGGATCAGTAACACATCAGGAAGTGCTCCTGTCTGAACTCTCCTCCTTTTTAAGAGCCAGAGCGATTGAGCCTGTTCCACCAGGGCAGAGAGGGTGAGGATTTTATTCCTGGTACTTCCTAGTTACAAAGAATACAGGGGGACTTCGTCCCAATCTAGATCAAAGGGCCTTGAACACATTTCTTTCTTTTTTTTTTTTTTATTTACTCTTTATTATGTTATTCACATATATCAAGTAAGATAACACTTACAATGGAAAAGAGATATAGCCATATACAATCATGTGCATTTTCATGTACAAAATCATCGTTCCTGGCTTAATCTTACAAAAGTAATTGAGGAGATGAAATCATAGGAGAAATATCAGTAATACTAATTATCTTAATTGGATCAGCTGTCTTAGTGTCTATAAACATAATTAGATCCCACTTAGTGTATGCTAGGTGATATTACAGATATAACCCTAGCATTTACAAAGGACTTGAGTTGTTCTGGGTATCAAAACACAAAACATTCATCCTTTCTTTTCACAATGCATTTACTTGGATATCTCAAAACAAAAGAATAACCTAAACTTTTAACCTGTGCTCTTAACATCAAGAATTCCCGTCTCCTTTGCTGCGTTGAACGAGCAAGGTCTGGGTAAATTCTTATCTCTGCTCCATAAAATGGAGACGAGATATTCTTAAAGAAATTCCTCATAACAATTCCCATATCTTGCACATTAGAAAAAGTAACCAGAAGAGTTGCTCTGTCACATAATTCTAAGGAAGAATCCTCCAGGTATCCAGTCAAATTTTCCATAATCTCAGCCTGATTTAAGGTATTAGGTCTAACCAATTGTGAGGTCTTTAGGAAATTTTGCTTTATGACACAAGGTAACCCTTGTTCATTTAGCTTTAAATTTTCAAGGAAATATTTTTTTAATGTCACCTCGACTGTTTGACCCACAATTCTAGGAAAATTAGTGAATCTAAGGTTGAGATGTTTGGAAAACTTTTCAAGATATTCTATTCTATGTGAAGCTGAGGTAACATCTTTAAGTAATTTTAATTGAACAGAAGAATTATTTTCACATATTGCTTCAATCTTATTTAATCTGGATTCTGTTTTCCCTAATTTTTCTTCTATTATTTCAACCTTATTATTTAAGATTCCAACATTTGCATTGGTCTCAAAGAGGGCTTTACTCAAGCCTGCCACTAAGTCCCATAATGAATCAAGTGTCACAACTGCCGGTTTTGTTGGAGTCACATAATGGGTTGTCACACCCATACGGTCAGCCGGACTTTCCCCCACTATCACCAGCGTTCCTTTTCTCTCTCCTACTCCCTGTACAGGGGTAGATGTAGATTTAGCCACCGTGTTTCCAACCCCTACATCTCTCACTGTGCTTCCAGGAAATTCAAGTAGGCAAGGTGTTTCTTTCCCGAGTTCCACCCATGTCGGTTCAGCTGTGGCCCCTTCGGCACTTGTCGAGCCGGCAAACTCAAGGGAATCAGTAAGGGGAGTCATTATCTGGCGTCTGGGATCAGGAGGAGACAGAGTCACATCCCCAGACGGCGAGAGAGCTCCTATCTCTGAAGCCGTAGCGGGGAAAGTCTCCTCCTTAGATGACACTAACACAGGGGTGTAAACAGTTATTAATCGTTGAGTGGAATTAGAAGGAGTGATGGGAGGGTGGACCCGAACTCTCCCCTTTCTTTTCGGAGGCATGTTCACAACCAATTATTGTTACTCACGGTTAATTACTGTGTTACAGTTGTTTATCTCCTCTTGACGGACTGTTTGGTTTGGCTTCCTTCTCCTCCACTCCTCCGGCCTGCTCCGGACTAAGCCGGACCAAGCCGGCGCGCCCCTTGTGCGCGCGTGGCTTGGCGGAGCGCCGGCGTCGACGGAGCGCCGCCCTGAGGCTGGTTTTATGGGCCCTCGTCCCCTTCCGATGACGTCAGGGGCGGCAGGGGTGGAGCTCTGGGTCCGCGGCGGATAGCAGCTTGTAGGCTCCTCTAACAACGCTGCCAAGTTGTCTACTCGTTTCACCAGGTCAGATGGTCGCCGTCTCACCAAAAACAGCCGCACTGCTTTCCGGTCCTGAGGCCCGTTTTATGGGCCCTCGTCCCCTTCCGATGACGTCAGGGGCGGCAGGGGTGGAGCTCTGGGTCCGCGGCGGATAGCAGCTTGTAGGCTCCTCTAACAACGCTGCCAAGTTGTCTACTCGTTTCACCAGGTCAGATGGTCGCCGTCTCACCAAAAACAGCCGCACTGCTTTCCGGTCCTGAGGCCCGTTTTATGGGCCCTCGTCCCCTTCCGATAACGTCAGGGGCGGCAGGGGTGGAGCTCTGGGTCCGCGGCGGATAGCAGCTTGTAGGCTCCTCTAACAACGCTGCCAAGTTGTCTACTCATTTCGCCAGGTCAGATGGTCGCCGTCTCACCAAAAACAGCCGCACTGCTTTCCGGTCCTGAGGCCCGTTTTATGGGCCCTCGTCCCCTTCCGATGATGTCAGGGGCGGCAGGGGTGGAGCTCTGGGTCCGCAGCGGATAGCAGCTTGTAGGCTCCTCTAACAATGCTGCCAAGTTGTCTACTCGTTTCGCCAGGTCAGATGATCGCAGTCTCACCAAAAACAGCCGCCGAACACATTTCTAAAAGGAGAAAAGTTCAAGATGGTTTCCCTGGGCACCTTGATCCCTTTCTTGCAAAAAAGGTATTGGCTATGCTTTCTTGATCTAAAAGTTGCATACACTCACATTAAGATCTTCCCCAGCCACCAGAAGTATCTCTGATTTGTGGTGGGAAAACAGGACTTCCGGCATTGCATTCTGCCGTTTGGGCTAACCTCCACTTTATGGGTCTTTACAAAATGCCTGGCAGTGGTGGTGGTGCACCTTTGCAAACTGAGAGTCCATGTTTTCCCCGATTTGGATGATTGGCTGGAGAAGAGCACCGCTCAGGCAGGGGCCAAAGGGTCCATGTGCTCAACCATCCAGGTGTTGGAGACACTAAGGTTCGTCACCAACTACCCCAAGTCCCATCTTAGTCCACCACCTTGATTGGACTTCATTGGAACCCTGCTAGACACGGCTCAGACTGAGGCCTTCCCGCCGTGGTAACTGCCATCATCCTGATGGCTATCGCGGTGAGATTCAAATAAGACAGTCGGTATCCCCATGGAACATGTTGAGATTGTTGGACTACATGGCTACAACAATACCTGTTACTCCTTTGGCACACATGCACATCCGAAGAACCCAGTGGACCTTGAGATCCCAGTGGTGTCAGTCCATTCAGGATCTTTGGGACTTCATCCTTGTTCTGGTGGCAAGTAATTTCCAATTTGGAACAGGGGGGTATCCCTCCAAATTCCTTGGGTTCAAATTGTCCTAACCATGTATGCATCCACCCTCAGCTGGGGAGCCCATGTAAGTAGGCTCAGCACCCAGGATCTCTGGTCCGCCCAGGAACATCTCTGTGAAATGAACTTCTTGGAGCTTCGGCTGATCAGGTATGTGCTGTGGGCTTTCAGAGAGACTGTTCAACAAGATTGCCACCTGGTTAACTGTCTGAATCAACACAATGTGGAACATAAACAAGCAGGGAGGTATGGGCTCTTATCTTGTGTGTCAAGAGGCAGTTCAGATATGGTCCTGGGCCCTCTCCCACAAGATGGGGCTCAGGGCCACATATATGGCTAGTGCGGAGAATGGGATAGTGGACAATCTGAGTCACTTTTTCAGACCCCATGTTGCGTTTGTGGACCTTTAGGCTGAGGCAGGATTGGCACAACCTGCAGGGTTCCCACCCTCAGCAGGCAGACCTGGACGAAGCAGATACCCACCTGGAGTTTCACCTGTACCAGCCCTCATTCCCTTTGGGTTAAGCCTTTGGATGGTGGGGTCTCTGCTGATGGCCGAAGTGGTGGTCTGTGGATAGTAGGGTCATAGGCAGGTGGTAGTCAGGCGTATCCAGGAGCAGGCTGTGGTCAAACATAATTCAGAGTAGGCAGTGGTCAAGTGTAATCCGAGGTCAGGCAGTGGTTGGTGGAAGGCAGTGGTCAAACGTAATCCAAGGTCAGGCCGATGTCAATCCAGGTTTCTGTCTGAAGGGAAGAAGCGACGGATAGGAAGGACAAATCAGACAAGGAGGAGCACAGAAGGATAGGAACACTGAAAATGAGTCTGGGTTGCAGACGAAACACTGTAGCAACATGCTCTACAGAAGTAATGGGACCTATTGCTAAGGTGTTTAAGCAGACTTCCAGGCAGGCCTTTTATAGGGCAGGCTGGATGATGTCATTAAAGGGTGCCGCTGGGGTTTTTCCGCTGCGGGCCCTTTAAATCTTATGTTGTCGGCACACGTATGCCCTAGGGCAGCTTCTGGCATCTTGGCTGATTGGTGGCTCTGAGAGATGATGGTGCTGGCAGAGATGGAGGCAGCACCGAAGCACTGGTCAGAGTGTTCAGGTGGGTAGTCAACTGTTCCATGGAGGTGGTCAGAAGCTCCAAAGTTTGCTGCTGTTCGTGTAGCCTGTAGGCAAAACCTAGAATGGCCTGCAAAGAGGTCAGGTCTGCCAGGTCCATGGCCTCAGCAACCCATTGTGTTTGTGGACCCTTAGGCTGAGGCAGGATTGGCACAACCTGCAGGGAGGAGCCCTGCAGGTTCCCACCATCAGCAGGTGGACCCGGATGAAGCAGAGACCCAGCTGGGAGCTTTGCCTATACCATCCCTCGTTCCTCTCGGATTGAGCCTTCAGATGCTGGGGCTGGCAGGTCTTGGGGGAGGGGGGGTGTCTCTGCTGATGGCCGAAGAGAAGGTCCATAGACAGCAGGAGTGTAGGCAGGTGGTAGTCAGTGGCAGGCAGCAGTTGAGCTTAATCCGAGATCAGGCAGTAGTTAGTGGTAGGCAGCGGTCAAACATAATCCGAGGTCAGGCCGAGATCAATCCAGGTATCTGTCCAAAGGGATGGTTAGGAAGGACAGATCAGGCAAGGAGGAGCACAGAAGGGAAGAAACACTGAAGAAGAGACTAGCCTGAAAACAAGATGCTGTAGCAACACGCTTTACACAGGTATAGTGGGACCTGTTGTTGAGGTGTTTTAGCAGATGACTGGGTAGACCTTTTATAGGGCAGACTGGATGATGTCATCTAATGGTGCCGCTTGGATTTTCCCGCCGCAAGCCCTTTAAATATTATGATATTGGCGCGCGCACCCCTAAGGAAGCCACCATAAAGCTATCGTTTATTCCATCCAGGAACGTTATCTCTCTAGCGTGAGCCGATGATACATTTACCCAGTCTATATTGGGGTAACTGAAGTCTCCCATTATTACTGCGCTACCAATTTGGTTAGCTTCCCTAATTTCTCTTAGCATTTCACTGTCCATCTCACCATCTTGACCAGGTGGATGGTAGTATACCCCTATCACTGTAGTCTTCCCTGACACACAAGGGATTTCTACCCATAAAGATTCAATTTTGTATTTAGTCTCATACAGGATGTTTATCCTGTTGGACTCTATGCCATCCCGGACATAAAGCGCCACACCTCCTCCCGAGTGCTCCTCTCTGTCATTGTGATATAATTTGTACCCCGGTATAGCACTGTCCTATTGGTTATCCTCTTTCCACCATGTCTCTGAGATGCCAATTAAGTCTGTCATCATTTACTGCTACACTGTATCCTAAAATCCCATCATCTCAATAATTAATATTCAATAGCGCATACGTTATATGACCTTCATACTAGGCGTCATAGTGTGGTAATTCATACCATTTTGTCACTCTGCCTTATGCTTAATCATTGGTCAGTCCTTTTTATATTTTTTCATGTGCAAGTGCTCCATGTATTAAAACTTTCAATATTTTAACTTTCTTCTCAATACTTATCTTGAGTTAACGTAATTTCTTTGCATGTTATAGTTGCAGCCCGAGTCTCTCCAACCGATGGTCCACAGCAATATGACCAATCTCACATTGCCTCACCGTGTCTGTGCCCCATTTATTCAATAGTTATAAGTTTATCTGGTCAAAAAAAAAGCCTGGTCATATTAATTAGGATCATAAATATTACAGAGGGTGATCTCTTTACCCTTAAGGCTCCCTACTAAAATCTGGAACCACCCCCCTGGGTTTTTATAGAGTAAGCTGAAAAGGAGTATTTTTATTAATAAGAATAGTTACTCCAGCTTTCCTTCCTGTGGCTGCAGAGTAGAAACTGGTTCCAACCCAGTCTTTTCTGTTTTTCATTTTCTTGGTTGGACAGGTGCGTTTTTTGGATACATGCAATATCCGTCTTGTGCCTTTTGAGCTCATGAAGTATCCAGGTTCTTTTAATAGGGGTACCCAGCCCATTAACATTCAGTGAAACTAACCTAATCAGTTCAGCCATCGACCCAACCGTCAAGGACGAAAATACCAAGAGAAAATAGCTGGGGTGTGTTACTGCAAGTCCCCCAGCCTCAGAGAGCCTTTCATTAAAGGATATCCTAGAGAAACATAATTTGGAAAGAATATACCACTGTACAGCCATCTGAAAAAAGCTTTTTAAAAATAGATCTATCCTGTCCCACTTTCTTAGAAGCCATATGTGATTCACCCCCTTACCCAATCCCTATCCCCAAGATAAACTTATATTCGCCAGCAAAACATGGTGGCGATAGAAGGCACATTCTGATGTGTTTGGTCACTTACCCCTAGAAATGAAACATATATAAAGAGAGAAAGACGTGGTGATGAGCCCGCTAGTTCGTATGAGACATCAGCAGAAGAGTTAATTAACCAAACGGTACATCAGTAGTTCTTTACTGGAACTAATTTGCCCCTCACAGCCGTAGAAAAAGAACCAAGTACTTTTTTTTTTTAAACACATTTTCAGGAGAGTTCCCTCCAGAGCTAAGGTAGAAAACATGCTCCAGGAGTCGTCTCCGGTATGGCTCCCAACACTGAGTTCCGGAGAGTGGGTGATGTCTGATATAGAAGAGCAACTCCTTTCCAGTAGCATGGTCAACTGGGTTTTTTACTCACTAGATGTAATTCCGAAGAAGACTATTCTGTCTAGTGTTGTGGACAGAATCGGTTGTGGTATAATTGGTCCATGTTGCTGAGCTGACATTTTCTTTTAGTTAAGACACGCACTGCAGTGGTCGCATTTCTAACAATCGTGAAGTCACAGAGTGGGGGTTTTTCTCAAAAGCCAAGGCCCATGGTCGCTCTCGCGAGATGGCGGGTTGAAGGTAGGACTTTTTGACCTAGCTGTATTGATAACTAACGGGCCGATTCAGTAAAGTCCGCGGGAGAGCCCACTCGCCTGTGTGCGTGATTCTGTATGCTAATTTAGGCCCGGTGGTACAAACAGGCAAAAGGAGGCGCTAGGGACACTGGCACGGCCCTAGCGCCTCCTTTTGGCCCGGAGCGACGGCTGTCAGTGGGTTTGACAGCCGACGCTCAATTTTGCCGGCTTCTGTTCTCAAGCCCGCTGACAGCCACGGGCTCGGAAACCAGACGCCGGCAAAATTGAGCGTCCGGTTTTCGACCCGACAGCTGCGGGCCGACTTCAAATTTTTTTTTCTTTTTTTACTTTTTTTACCCTTTGGGACCTCCGACTTAATATCGCCATGATATTAAGTTGGAGGGTGCACAGAAAAGCAGTTTTTACTGCTTTTCTGTGCACTTTCCCGGTGCCCGAAGAAATTAGCGCCTACCTTTGGGTAGGCGCTAATTTCTGAAAGCAAAATGTGCGGCTTGGCTGCACATTTTGCTTTGTGAATCGCGCAGAAATACCTAATAGGGCCATCAACATGCATTTGCACGTTGAGGGCGCTATTAGGTTCGGTGGGTTGGACGCGCATTTTCAGCCCCTTACTGAATAAGGGGTAAGGGAAAACGTGCGTCCAATGGCGGGTTAATAGTGCACTCCGTCGGAGCACAGTGTACTGTATCGGCCTGCAAGGAAATGACAAACAGGCAATTCACCAAACTGAGTGGATATTTTAAACAGCAGAAAGCTAAAAAGGTTTTCGCTAAAGAAGGATGCTCAAACACCTGATCTTGATTAGCGTGCCGCACTCAAAGCCGGACTGGGAATTGAAGGAGAAATTTTATCTGTTTTGCCACTAGAGCAGCACATATAGGTTGAAAGGCTTTGCGCCATACAGAAACTTGTTGAGAGTAGTCCTGGAATAACCGGATTGATGTTCTTTGATATGTGATTTCCTTTTTAGCCCAGTAAGCTCTCATTATGTATTGCTTATGAGACCAATTAAGCAACCAAGCAATGACTAGTCTTGGTTTGGGATCTCCCTCCTGGTGATTACTGAGTCTATGGGCCCTCTCTACCTTGAAAGAATCTGAGTGATGAGAGTTCGAGAGCTTCAATGAGGCAGGTTCATGAAACCCAGCTAAATTAACATCCAGTATCGATTCGGGGATTCCCAAGAGCCTGATGTTATTTCTTCATGACCTGTTTTCCAGGTCTTCTAGTTTCTCGGCCTGCACTCCCACTTCTAGCGTGGCGATCTGTTGAAGTTGTGATGTCGTCGTCTATTCTACCTATATGGCCTTCCGCCATCTCTAGCCTCGGACATAGTTCTTGCCAGGGTAGCTTTGAGTTCTGCAATCTGGACAGAGATAGCAGATAACTTTATATCCAGAGCTGTCACCACTGCCGATGTTACCTTAGTTGTTAGCAAATCTAGAGAGGGCAAAGAAAAGCTTGACTCCAATGATTCTCAGTCTGCGGTGGCCATTTTGTCAGAGGGTAGCTTCAGTCGTTCTTTGTCTTTTTTTTTTTTTTTCCCCACCCTTCAAGGGCTTCATCCCTGGAGATTTATGCATAAATCGATCTGTAAGAAAAAGCTTCGGTTGTTAAGTTCAAATGGCCCAGATATTAGCTAGAGAAAGGGGTGAAATGCCCAGAGCTCTAGAGAACATGTCCTCCCTAGCTTATCACATCATGTGACCTTGGTGTCAGTTTTTAAAGTTTGTATCATTGGAGGGAGCTGGGATTTTTTTTTTTTTTTTTTTTTTTGGTGATCCGGGACAGACAATGAATGAAGAAGGGGAGAGGGGGTAGCACAGTTACTGTTCGCACAGGGCAACAAAAAAGCTAGCACCGGCCCTGCCCCAAGGTCTCTGTCTAGTTCTGGCTTCGTCTCACCATTTGCTGTCCCTCTATCTCATTCAGGTTCCACCTCCATAGGTCCTGACTTGGTGGGATGGGCCCCTTGAGTCTCAGGCAGTGCCTAGGGGCCCTACACCTTTAAAAAAAAAAAAAAAGAAAAACTCTGACATACTGGGCTCCTGTTTAAATCCTAAATATATAACATGAATATTGCTGAAAATTGTAAGATAGCCCAGGATTAATAGGCTGTTCAGTAGTATTAGTCTAGTTTGGCAAAGGTCTCAGGACTTATGCACAAGTTAGATACATCGCTCTGATTTGAGAAAAAAAGACACCAGTTGTTTTAATTCTGTAGCTATAGTTCATAAACCAGTGCTTACGTATTTAGCCATTGAGAGTTGATTATAAATAAATATGTAAAGAAATAAGGTTTTATTTTAATATAGCAATAGGTCTTCTTTTAGCACATAATAAAATTGTATAGCAAGGCAAATCAAGGCATTCAGCTAGCTAAACTAAGCATTTATAACGTAAGGCTTTATAAAATATTAGAGATCATGAATCTCTATGTAGCTAAATCCTTTGAGCACATGATGTAGTATTTATGCAATAGGTATTAACATTAGGTGCTTCTTAGTGAAGAATACTTATATATAAGCATATTACAATACACAAATATTGAAAAATATACCAGCTTTAATTCTATTGCTTCCTTTTAATGAGGCTTTTACAGTTTTTAATAGAATATACACACTAGAGCTTAATATATTCAGTACCTAAAATTGTCAGCAAATGAAAAGCATAAATGAAAAATTTGTACTCGAGGCTGCCATTTTAACTCATGGCAGACTGAGACGAGACTGGCTATTAATTTGTATATGGTAAGACCATCTGTTTGTTGCTTACCTTTCTGTATCTAATACAATACAAGATTTTTAAGTATTGTCCCTCAAATGTGAAATAAGTATATTCTTTTTTAAGACTATATCTCTGCCTAAGTTATTAAGTTGCTCTTTTCGCTAAAATTAATTGTTCTTACCAATATATTATCTCTAAGGAGCACTAATATGTTAAATTTGTGTGACATGGTGATCTAAGGAGAGGGAGTAACCTTTAAGGGAACCCCTTATGAACGTTTCCCTCACTTAGATCTACCTAACAGAGTTTTGAGGCAGAGACAGTCCCTTCCTCCTTCATTTTCTGGTCTGCATGGGATGACATTGTCACTGCTGCTTCCTCTTTCTGGCTGTGCAGGCTAACACTTCTGCCTCCTGATCCTTTGTCAAATTCTGCAAGACACATGCAGAGTTCTGCGCAGGAGGAGAATTCTGCAAAAATTCTGAATTGTGCAGAATTTCTCCAGGGGTAAGATATTTGTTGTATGTAGGGAGCTCCTGTACAGATACTGACTGTATCAGGTATGATGATTTTTTTTTGTCTTACTCTGCTCTTCGGGAATGGCCTCTGCTATTACTAGCATCAGTAGCATGGGATGATCTTGGTGTTTGGGTACTTGCCAGGTTCTTGTGGCCTGGTTTGGCCTCTGTTGGAAACAAGATGCTGGGCTTGATGGACCCTTGGTCTGACCCAGCATGGCATTTTCTTATGTTCTTATGCTCTTATACAGAGACAGACTCTCTAAGTGATCATGAAGCTGCAATTCCCCAGCCTCGTGTGGCCACCTCCAGCAGTGGGCATCGGATGGATGGTATGAGAACTCGTGCAATAGCCAGGACTCGACAGAGTGAGAGAGTTCGTGCAACTGTGAATCAAATACGCATTCGAACAGCACAACAAATTCAGGTACTGGGCTGGATTAATAGCTCTCAGGTGACATTAATCTGAGTCAGTATGTGCACCTTGAGCTGAATGTAGTTGGGAACTTGTGTTAGTATGCTTCCTGTTCCTCTGGGCAGATGTATAAAGCATAGCGTTCTTTCTTGACCCTTGCATGAGTCATCTCAATATTTCTAATTCCCCCAACCATAAGCCCAGTTTCCATTTTTCTTTATTACCTATTCAAAGTATTTCTTAGCACCTGATTGGCTGAGAGTAGTTATATGAGGACTTGGAATTGTAGTATTTCCTAGCGTGTAGCAGATGGATTCAGGACCAATGGATATAGTGTGCTCCTGATAACAGTTGAGATGGAGTCAGATTTCAATCTGAGGTCAGCACTACATATACCCCTGCAGGGAGCTCTGCTCTTCAGTATTTCTCTATAGCAGTTTGGGACTCTACACATGCTTGCACAGCGTTAGAAAATCCAAACCCAAAGAAAAAAGACAATTCCAAAATCTTACCTCTACAAGACAAGCCCCGCTCTCCTGTGGTGATACCTAAGGGTCCCTCCCCCAGTCGAGAATTCCTGAGGTGATTTCTGAGATCCCTCAGAGGTAAGCCTTGGTCCGGCAGCCGGATTCTGGCGTGGACTTAACCTCTAGGAGGGAGCGGCTGAGAGGCAGCGGGTGCAAGACCGAGCGTGGCAGTGAAGGTATTTTCCCTCTCCCCCCGCAGCCGGAGACCACCCGAGCCGAGACAAGGTAGGGTAGAAAACTTTAAGTCTCCGAGGCTCGGATAGCCACACACATCGCCCGTCAGCGTCTGACCCATCAGGTTGAGCAGCCCCTTCCAGACTAGACCCCGATCCGGCTCGAGGGTCCTCCCACATGGAGACCCTCTGAGGCGGGGTCGCCATCTTAATCACATGGTCTCCGGTCCATTTCCCCCCCTTGATCACTGTACTGTCCGTCTAACTGAGCCGTGCGCACAGCGGTGCATGCATAGGCGCCGTGCGCACAGTGGAGCACGCATAGGCGCTGTGCGCACAGCGAGGCGCATGAGGGTGCCGGGCACATAGCGCCTATCCAGCCTGCCACATAAGAGCTGCGCAGCATGAAGAAGCTACTGCCTTGTGCGTACAGTGCGAGAGACGGCTCTGGGAGAACCAGGGCAAGGCCCCCCCCCCCCCAGCCTGTACAGGAATCCGGATCCACTGATAGTACCCCGGACCTCTCTATCCCCAGCTCGGCCCTCCAGACGGGGCCCTCGGGGAACGCCGCTGGGTTCAATATAGACCCAGGAACCTTTTCCTGGGTGGAATTCTTTAAAGGTCTGCAAACCTTCATTCAGGCGCAATCTGCGCCACCGATGACACAACCACAACCTCCACTAGAGGACCCTAACCTCCCAGGCCCTTCTTGGCCTCCCAGAGACGTGCCTCCTCCGGACAAAAGCCTAACCTTAGGTGACAAGGACACCTCTGAGGAAGACCAAGACTCCCTGGAGGAAGGGGAAATCCCTCCAGAAACGGAACCATACCGAACCATGATGCATTTCTTCTCCAAAGACGAACTACCAGACCTCGTGTCCGGGAGTCTGAGGGAGCTGACCATCCCAGACACAAGCGCCTCAGCGGAGCCAAAGATGAACCCTCTTCTGGTCTGGCTCCGTCAGGCCTCACGCCATTTTCCATTGCTGCAAGTTGTACAACAGCTGATTTGACCTGGAATGGAATGCCCCGTAGGCCAGTTTCAAGGGAGGACGGGCCCTAGAAGCCCTATACCCACTGGAACCCTCAGCCAAAGATCTCCTGGGGTTCCCCAAAGTGGACGCCATGGTCTGCGCAGTCACAAAGCGCACCACCATTCCAGTCAAAGGAGGAACGGCACTAAAGGATGCTCAAGATTGATGTCAGGAGTCCATCCTTAAACAGTCATTTGAGGCAGCAGATGTGTCACTGCAGATCGCTGCCTGCTGTGCCTTGGTGACACACGCATGCTTGTCACAGGCCAGGATCACAACCACAACCATCGAAACATTAGAACCAGCAATATCCTTCCTCACGGATGCGACCTCCGATCTGGTGCGCACTTCAGTCAGAGGAATCTCATCCATTGTGGCAGCCAGAAGGCAACTCTGGCTCCGAAGTTGGTCAGCCGTCGCGCCGTCCAAGACAAAACTCACAAGAATGGCGTTTAAAGGAACCTTCCTGTTTGGCAGCGAACTGGAGAAGTTAGCCGACAAATGGGGCGAATCTCCAGTACCCCGGTTACCAGAGGACAAGATCAAGAGAAGCAAACGCCCCTCTCCCCGGACATCCAGGGGCAGAGGATCACAGCGTTTCAGACTGTACAAGAATACATATCAAGCACCTCGCCCCGCAGGCAGGGGCCAGACCTTTTGGAACAAACACAACAAGAGGGGAGCCGGCTCAAGTCCAGGCCCCAGCCACACCCCACAATGAGAATCAACAGACCCATCCACAGGAAGAAGCCATAGGGGGTAGGCTTGCCCGATTCTACCAAAGATGGATCGAGATAACGTCAGACATGTGGGTCCTAACCATCATTCGAGAGGGATACTTCTGGACTTCCACAGCATCCCTCCAGACAAATTTGTGAAATCTCCCTGCCATTCCCTCTCCAAGAGGATGGCAGTGGAAACCACACTAATCAAATTGCTCGCCTTAAAGGCTATAACACTGGTGCCCACGCACCAGCGAAATACTGGACACTATTCTGTTGCTCCAAGAAAGACATGCGAAGACTCCTGGTGGGGAACCCCCTTTGTCTACCTCCACACAGGGACCTGCTCCAGCAAGGACCGATTCTCCTAGAAACATAGAAATGACGGCAGAAGAAGACCAAACGGCCCAACCTGTCTGCCCAGCAAGCTTTCACACTTTTTTTTTTCCTCATACTTATCTGTTACTCTTGGCCCTTAGTAACCTTCTGGTTCTATTGCCCTTCCACCCCCGCCATTAATGTAGAGAGCAGTGCTGGGACTGCATTTAAGTGAAGTATCTAGCTTAATTGGTTAGGGGTAGTAACCACCGCAATAAGCAAGCTACTCCCACACTTATTTGTTTACCCAGCCTGTGCAATTCAGTCCTTGTTGGTTGTTGTCTGAATTTAAATGCACTTTTCTTCATCCCCCCCCCCCCCCCCCCTGCCATTGAAGCAGAGAGTTACACTAGATATGCATTGAAAGTGAAGTATCAGGCTTATTTGGTTTGGGGTAGTAACCGCCATAACAAGCAAGCTACTCCCCGCTTTTTTGTGAATACAAATCCTTTTTTCCACATTTCCTCTTGCTGTTGAAGCATAGAGCAATGTTGGAGTTGCATTAACCGTGTGTATGTTTATTGAATAAGGATATTATCTCCAGGTAGTAGCAGTCATTCCCGCAAGCCACCCTCTCTTCATTCACATCCTCTAGTCTTTATGGATCCACAGTGTTTATCCCACGCCCCTTTGAAGTCTTTCACAGTTTTAGTCTTCACCACTTCCTCCGGAAGCGCATTCCAGGCATCCACTACCCTCTCCGTGAAGAAATACTTCCTGACATTATTTCTGAGTCTTCCTCCCTGGAGTTTTAAATCATGATTTTTTTGCAATGGAAAAAGTTTGTTGACTTTGGATCATTAAAATCTTTCAGGTATCTGAAGGTCTGTATCATATCACCCCTGCTCCTCCTTTCCTCCAGGGTATACATATTTAGATTCTTCAATCTCTCATCATAAAGCATTCGATGAAGACCATACACCTTTTGGTCACCCTTCTCTGTACTGCCTCCATTCTGTCTCTGTCCCTTCGGAGATATGGTCTCCAGAACTGAGCACAGTACTCCAGGTGAGGCCTCACCAAGGGACCTGTACAAGGGGATAATCACTTCCTTTCTCTTACTAGATATTCCTCTCTATGCAGCCCAGCATTCTTCTGGCTTTAGCTATTGCCTTGACACATTGTTTCGCTGACTTCAGATTGTTAGACACTATCACCCCAAGGTCTCTCTCCTGCTCCGTGCACATCAGCTCTTCATCCCCCATCGAATACATTTCTTTCAGATTTCCACACCCCATATGCATGACTCTGCAGTGATTCTCTCTTACGATCTGGCATTTGAGAGGACTCGCCTGAAGAAGAGCGGATACTCTGAACATGCAAGTTTTCCACATCCTTAACTTGTATACGAATATGTAGAATATTCAAAGCCTGGTGTGAAGACCGCGACATCCTTCTGCAGACAGTCAAAATTCCCATGATCCTGGAATTCCTGCAGGACGGCCTGAGGAAGAGGTTGTGTCTCAACTCCATCAAAGTTCAACTGGCTGCACTGGCCTGCTTCAGAGCCAAAGTGGACGGCATCAGTCTATCTTCCCATCCAGACGTCTCCTGCTTCCTGAGAGGGGTCAAGCAAATCTGACCACCACTAAAGTGGCCGGTATCCCTATGGAATCTCAATCTAGTACTCGACTTCCTAGCGGGAGCTTCCTTCAAACCTACACGCGGTCTGTCCCTACGGCTCCTGACCTTGAAGACTGCATTCCTAGTGGCAATATGTTCAGCCCATCGCATCTCCGAACTTCAAGCGCTATCCTGCCGGGAACCGTTCCTCAGATTCACACTGGGATCCATACAGCTATGCAGTGTCCCCTCCTTCCTTTCAAAGGTGGTTTCTCATCGCCATCTAAACAAAACCATCTCGCTGCCATCTCCAGACGAGAATGAGGACTCTGAAGACTTACGCCGCCTACGCCATCTTAACGTTGGCAGACTCCTAGTCCACTACCTGGAAAGAACGGAATCAGAATGAAAGACGGACCATCTGTTCGTCCTTCACAGTGGGAAGAAACAAGGGGAAGCAGCCTCGCGGGCAACCATAGCCCGCTGGATCAAAGAAGTCATCAAGGCGGCCTACGTAGAGACAGGCAAGCCTCCACCTCTACAAGTCAAGGCCCATTCCACAAGGGCCCAGGCAATGTCCTGGGCAGAAGCAAAGATGCTGTCACCCGCCGAGATCTGTCGGGTGGCGATGTGGTCCTCCATTCACACCTTCTCGAGGTTCTACCGCCTGGATGTTCAGTTCAGGGAGGACACAGCTTTTGCTAGGACAGTACTAAGTGGGCCACGGGCAGCCTCTCACCCAGTTCGGAAGTAGCTTTTGTACATCCCATTTGTCCTGAGTCCATCTGCTACACGCTAGGAAATGGAGAAATTACTTACCTGATAATTTCATTTTCCTTAGTGTAGACAGATGGACTCAGTATCCTGCCCATGGCTGCCTCATAATACGGAAACCTTGGGTGACAATCCCCGAGGGCAAGACAAGCACGGGTAAACCACGCTTTATCTCTAGTTAGGACACCCATAGTTACCGGGTGTCGGCGTTTCTCGGTTGAGTGCACTGGCGGACTCCAGCTAAAATTCATGTCAACCAGTTCAAGTTAATCAAATTAATCAAGTTAACCAAGTTAATCAAGTTATTCAAACACACGTATATCCATAATTGCTTTTCGAGGAGAATACTGAAGAGCAGAGCTTCCTGCAGGGGTATATGTAGTGCTGACGTCAGATTGAAATCTGACTCAGTCTCCAACTACTATCAGGAGCACACTATACCCATTAATCCTGAGTCCATCTGTTTACACTAAGGAAAACGAAATTATCAGGTAAGTAATTTCTCCATTGACTTGTAAGCAAGTAAAATATAGTCTGTTGCTTTGTAAGCAGTAAGATTCATAGTACATAAATTGCATTGTTTATATTGGTGACCATAGCGAAGAGAGGGAGAATTTGGTTATTCAGATCCATAAAGTCAATTAGTCATCTAATTATTTCATTTAATAAATTTTGTTTCAAATATACATAATCACTCCCATAAACAAATCCAAATGAAACTATGAATAACCAAGTCCAAAAATATCACTATAGATAATATATAAGGGCAAAGCAAAACAGGTAAATGACATGATTGTTAAGTTAATTACATAATTAGGATTCTGTGCATGTGTACAAGATTGTGTTGCTGGTGTTGTCCCTGTGTCTCATGTATGATTCAGTTGCTGATGGTGGTGCTCACATGCCTCACATTTGGTTCTAATGTCAATAGAAGTGCCCGCTTGCCTGACATTTGGTCCTTTTGTTGTACAGCATGTGCCACAGCATTTATCTCTGCTGGATGAAACAATTGATGCTGTCATAGCAGGGTTGAACACAGCTGTGTACCAGCGACCTCTGGCTTCTGGAACCACTGCAAATTGGAAAGCTAAAACAGGTAATGCCCCAGGTTTGCTAAGTCCACAAAACAAGAGACCAGGATTAAACCCTCTGAAGCCAAGTACGTATGTGGCAACCTACTGATGACTAGCTAGGTCCAAGTCAGTTTTGTGGTGGTCTTTGCCACCTGGCCATTGAACGTCTTTAGTACTCGGCATGCTTTTCCTTTTAAAGGTCATAAGGCTCCAAAATTCAGCTTAGGTGAAATCTGCTGAAATAAGCAGATTTGCATTCTCAAAAGTTGGGAATTAGCATTTAAAGTAGAAGTTATGTTCTTGGCAAGTTAAGAACTTGTTTCTAGAAACCCTGCATTCCTCTCCCTCTAACAGCACTGCATGCTTTTGTGGGAAGGTTTGGTCCACTGTTGGGCTCTGTGGTGTCTAGGAGGATCTGCTCATAGATGGATGCTTTTAAGCTGAGGAGCATGTTACTCACTGTCCTGAAGTGTTGGGGCTCAAGGGAAAGCTTCTCAATGCTAATCTCTTTAGTTTGAAATAAAATATTTTCATCAGGGGCTGGCCTAGTGCACCATCACTTCTGCTTCTTAGGCCAGCACGATTCTGGGAGCGGTGCAGATATATCATTTACAACCTCTGATAGGATGGGATCCAGATAGTTAGACAACAGCATCAGCTACAGGTGGGATTTAGAATGTATGTATATTGTGTAATGAAGGGAAGTCGCAGACTGTGGCTCCTGATCACAGGTTTGTCATTAGGCTATAGAGGTCTGGGCGTTTTATGAATGTTATAGAAGCCCTCATACCAGAGAGAAATTAAAAAAAATCTTTTCCTAGTGTGTAGACAGGACTCAGGACCAGTGGTTTATGCTCCCTTGCCAGCAGATGGAGACGGAGTAAGCTGATGTCACAGTATATATAGCCCTGCAGTGACCCCAGCCTGCCAGTATTCTCTGTTTCCAGCAGATGGTGGATGTGTATCTCCCTATGGGGATTGCTTCATTTTTGGAAGGAGAAATTGGAAATTCTAAATTCAGGAAAAGAAAGCCCCACTCTCCTGTGGTGATGTCTATAGGTCCTTCCCCTAGTTGACAATTCCCGAGGTGATTTCTGTGGTCCCTCAGAGGTGTACCTTGGTCCGGTAGCTGGGTTCCTGGTGTGGACTTAGCTGCTAGGTCAGCTGAAAGGCAGTGGGTGCAGGAGGCCGAGCAGCTAGAGACAGTCTCTGTACTCAATCGGTAAGCACTGAGCTCAGGTAAGGTTTAAAAAAAAAAAAAGAGAAAAGTTTATCCTAAATCAGGGAGAGTTAGATGGGTTTTAGGACTTCCTCTGGTCTCCGTGCTCTGCGCGCCGTACCGACATTCGTAGCTACTCCCAATGGGGTTGGGGAACTGGGCATCCTAGCGGGTTGAGCGGCCCCCGGTGGGCTAGGCCTCTCGCTTAGACTTTTTTTCTTGCATGCCACGAGGTAGGCTGCAGCGGCCGTTTTTGCACGCTCTTCTGCTCTGTGCACACGTTGCGCGCTCTGTTTTTGGGCGTGCTTTTTATGAGCCCAAAGTTTTTTACATGCTTAACTTGGTCTGGTTACCTGTTTTAAATCATGTTTTTAATCAGGTTTTTTGCTGGTCTGTCCACAATTGCTTTTGAAGAGAATACTGGTGGCACAGGATAGGGCCAGAGATGTAGAATAGGAGTATGAAGGGGTGGGGGGGGGAGATGGGCATAAGAGAGGAGAGAGGTATAATATATATGAAAAGGCAGACAGAGGTAATATAGAAAGGAGAAGATATACACGATGGGGTAGAAAGGCAGAAAGGTAAAATAGAGACTTTAAGGGGAGAAGTGCAGGAAGAAGGAGCAGAAAGCAGTGTTGCTTACCTGTGACAGGTGTTCTCCTAGGACAGCAGGATGTTAGTCCTCATACATGGATGACATCATCAGATGGAGCCCGGCACGGAAAACTTATGTCAAAGTTTCTAGAAATTTTGATTGGCAAACTGAGCATGTCCCTATCCACATGTCCAAGTGGGGTCCCTCTTCAGTCTCGTAACATAGAATTACAAAAAATAAAATAAATTTAGGAGAAACCCAAATCCGCAGGGTGGAGGGCGGGTTTCGTGAAGACTACCATCCTGCTGTTCTAGGAGAACACTTGTTACAGGTAAGCAACTCTGCTTTCTTCTAGGTCAAGCCTTGGTGTCATTCTTGACAATACTCTTTCCGTCCATAAATCAAACGTCATATCCCAAGGATTCTAAAGACTGAGTCCTCTCAGGTCTCAAAAAGCTCCTTCACCCCCCCTCCTCCCCCCCTCCCAGTTTTCATACAGTTTTACAAGCTTTAATTTTTCCCATTATAGACTATTGCAATAACTTATATATTGGGATCCCATCTGTAATTCTCCGTTCGCTCCAGTTGCTTTTGAATTCAGTGGCTAGATTAATATCAGGCCCGAGAAGGAATGATCACATTACCCCCACATTGATCGAGCTCCATTGGTTACCGATTCAGAAGAAGATCAAATACAAAACGGGAATGTTAATTTTCAAACTTTTAAATGACCATTCATGTGTTTGAGCCAATGCAATTTTAAAATGTTATCAACCTTCCAGAACCCTGCGTTCCTCTCAGAGGGACGTCTTGAGATTCCTTCCCCTAAAAATGCACGATAACACACTTCTCGTGAATGCGCTTTCTCTGTTGCTGGGCCTGCTCTCTGGAACTCACTCCCTGTCTATCTTAGACAATGTGATTGCATACAAAATTTCAGAAAAAAAATTAAAAAGTTTTTTCTTTTTAATTTTTAAGTTAGCCTATTCCCTGTACGTACCAGGATCAGTCCAGGCGGTGGGTTATGTCCCCCGTCCAGCAGATGGAGTCAGTTTTGTTTAATATCTGTTTTTATGATTGTGTATGTACTGTTCATCGCCTAGGCCTTTTTGTGTTAGGCGATTCACTAATTTTAATTAATGTAAAATGCCTCGGTGCCTGCTGGCATCGGGCCCCCGCCGCCTCTTGTCATTTTTCACCCCATTCAGTTCATATCATCATGGCCTCCTCAGGTTTTCGTCGGTGCCCTGAGTGCACTGACGAAAACCTGAGGACATTACGGATCCACACAATGTGTGCATCACACGACGTCCGGGGGTGTCACTTGTGCAACCAGATGACCCTGAAGGGACGTCGCGCTCGCCTTGAAAAAATGGAAAATCTTTTTAGGGTGAGAATGTCCGAGCCACCGGCATCGGTGGCTTTGATGCTGAAGAACCGTGGAGCTGCACCGATGATCTGTGAGCTGGGGAAGGGGAGTCCTTTTCAAAGAGGCTTTTGGTATTTCTGGATAGGCGCATCGAAGGGGGAGATAGTAATCAGAGTTAGCAAGCCATATGTATTTTTATATTTTAATTAAGAACATAAGAAATTGCCATGCTGGGTCAGACCAAGGGTCCATCAAGCCCAGCATCCTGTTTCCAACAGAGGCCAATCCAGGCCATAAGAACCTGGCAAGTACCCAAAATCTAAGAAGATCCCATGCTACTGATGCAATTAATAGCAGTGGCTATTCCCTAAGTAAACTTGATTAATAGCAGTTAATGGACTTCTCCTCCAAGAACTCATCCAAACCTTTTTTGAACCCAGCTACACTAACTGCACTAACCACATCCTCTGGCAACAAATTCCAGAGCTTAATTGTGCATTGAGTGAAAAAGATTTTTCTCCGATTATTCTTAAATGTGCTACTTTCTAACTTCATGGAATGCCCCCGAAAGTGTAAATAACTGATTCACATCTACTCGTTCAAGACCCCTCATGATCTTAAGACATCTAACATATCCCCCCTCAGCCGTCTCTTCTCCAAGCTGAACAGCCCTAACCTCTTCAGCCTTTCCTCATAGGAAAGCTGTTCCATTCCCTTTATCATTTTGGTTGCCCTTCTCTGTACCTTCTCCATCGCAACTATATCTTTTTTGAGATACAGCCAGAATTGTACACAATATTCAAGGTGTGGTCTCACCATGGAGCGATACAGAGGCATTATGACAATTTCCGTTGTATTAACAATTCCCCTCCTAATAATTCCTAACATTCTGTTTGCTTTTTTGACTGCTGCAGCACACTGAGCAGACGATTTGAAAGTATTATCACTATGATGCCTAGATCTTTTTCCTGGGTGGTAGCTCCTAATATGGAACCTAACATCGTGTAACTACAGCAAGGGTTATTCTTCCCTATATGCAACACTTTGCACTTGTCCACATTAAATTTCATCTGCCATTTGGATAAAATGCTTGTCTTGCAAGGTCCTCCTTAATGTATCACAATCTGCTTGTGATTTAACTACTCGGAATAATTTTGTATCATCCGCAAATTTGATTACCTCACTTGTCTTATTCCTTTCCAGATTATTTATAAATATATTGAAAAGCACTGGTCCAAGTACAGATCCCTGATGCACTCCACTGTTTACTCTTTTCCACTGAGAAAATTGACCATTTAATCCTACTCTCTGTTTCCTGTCTTTTAACAAAGTTGTAATTCATGAAAGGACATTGCCTCCTATCCCATGACTTTTTAGTTTTCTTAGAAGCTTCTCATGAGGGACTTTGTCAAACGCCTTCTGAAAATACAAATAATTGTGGGTTCTGTTTTAGTTTATTTTTATTTTGCATTTTAATTTTAAATATTATATTTTGTCTAGCACATGTTTAACCCAATAATTTCTTTTTGTCAGCCTTGTTACTGTTAAAGCAAATCTTAGATAGGGATTCTCACTTGTATGATTGATTAATCCTGTTTGTTCTCAGAGAAAATAGCTAGTTGTATAAAATGCTTGTGAATTAAATACAGTTTTCATTTACTGGGCATAAAATACCCAGTAAACGAAAACTGTCTGAGAGGATACTACTCTATATTATACAACATAATGCCTCAGCAAAAAAAAAAGTTGCTATTACAGCACCTGGTGTACACAGTTTTCTACAGGTTTCCAGATTTCTAGAGATTTTACAAGTTGATTATATTTTTGGCTGCAATAGCTTAATATTTATAAATAAAACAATTCCTTTGTAGAGCTATATTCTTAGTAGAATTTATTATCTTTCCTGTTAAAGATTAATTTTAAGGCCAAGGATAGTAAACTATTTATTGTATTTTATTTTATTATTACAGAGAGAAATTGTTTCCATAATTACAGCTGGTTTCCAAATAATTTGAAAAAAATGTGCACATTGGATATTCAGTATACCTGTAATTATTCTGCATGCCCTTGTCCAAAATTGTCTTAGGTTTTTATAGAAGTGTAGCACGTGTGAGACTGTCACTCTCTGTGGCAAAACCAATATTTATTATCTTCCTGAATATTGGTTTGGGAAGTATTACCAGTGTCTAGACTGTTCTATGAGCAATAAATGGCATGACTTAAGTGATGCAGACCTCAAAATCTTTAATTTCTTGGTTCAAACAATAATTCATTGCACAAACTCTCTATTGGCCTCTACCCCTCAGCAACCCCCACCTTGTGTGATGTAATCATAGATAGAACCCTGAAGCTACTTTCCCTGTACGTACCTGGATCAGTCCAGACCCTGGGTTATGTCACCAATCCAGCAGAGGGCGGCAGAGAAAACATTCTAATGACTCTGACGTATACCCTGGAGCACCACCTGCAGCCAATCAGTATTTCTCTGTCTCCCAGCAGAGGTGGATGTCCCTGATCCCTGCAGTCTGTGGTAGTTTGTTATTTTTTAGTCAGGTAGTTTAGGAGTTAATTTTTTGCAGACTTTCTTTTTCTTTTGAAGAGAGCCTGTTCTTTTCATTTAAGTTATTTAAAAAAAAATAAAAATATTTTTCTTCACAGCCATTTCACTGCCTCCCGGGAGGTTGCCAAGTCCTGAGAGGACTATCCCTCCTGGTTTTTGAGGCTGCCGGAGTTGGGGAGGTTTTGAACCCAGCAACCACTCCTGGCAGGGGTGATACCGGGGGGTCCGGCTCACTCACCCTACTTGGAGCAGCTCCTGGAGGCCATGGCGTTTCGGTCAGGTAAAAAATAAAAATAATTCTTCACTGCTGAATCGTTGTTTACTTACCTTTTGGTGTTCGGTGGGCCCGTGCCTTCGTTTTTCACCGCGGTTTCTTTTAATTTTTTAGTTTATTTCATACTTTTTATTTCGCGCCGTTTTTTCTTTATAATGCCGCGAGGCGCGGCCTGCCGCGCTTGTGGAGATGCGCGCACGCGTCTCTCCAGGGAGAGTCTCTGTTCATCGTGTCTCCCCAGGGGGGAAGGCTCATCAAGTTTGCTGATAACAAAAGGGACTTGGCCACTTCGCGCAGCCCTAAAACCTCGGCCCAGCTGCTATCCTGCCCCGGACTCATTTCGCTGCAGTGCTGGAACTGAGGCACTCCTGTCTACTCTGAGAGTGGCGACACAACAAGCTATTCAGGGTGCTTCTGACCCGCCTCCGCTGTCGCCGCAGCCGGCGGTCCCTGGGGGGGGGGACAAGCCGCGCGAAACAGGACCATATTTATCGGCTGAAAGCCTGGAGGAGATTTCAGATTCTTCTTCCTCTTCTCCTGCCTTTTCAGGGGATTTTCTTCGTTTTCTTCGCAAAGCTTACAAATCTAAGAAATTTCACAAGAGACATAAGAGTCTCTCATCTGAACAGAGGTTAAAGCCACGTTCCTCTAAAAGGGCTAGTTCCACGGATTTGGGAGTGGGGTCAGCTCCGAAGCGTCCCCTTCGTCCGGGTCCGGATCAGACAATTTTTTCTTCTTCAGATGATTCTGAGCATGGCTCTTTACCTATCCCGGACAAGTCCTTGCTGGAGGGGGATTTAAATGAATCCCCTGCTTTGAGCATTAGTTCAGACCCTCATGTTGCGGATGGGGATGACCCCAAAGTAGTCCGCCTGTTTAGAAGAGAGGAACTTAGTCCCTTAATTCCAGCAATTTTACTGGAATTGGGTCTCGAGGCTCCAGTGAAGGATTCTCGGATGGGTGGCGTTGACCCAGTGTTGCTTGGCCTTAAAGGTCCCACGACATCATTTCCTTTTCATCTTTCTCTCACTGACCTTATATACCGGGAGTGGGATACTCCTGAGTTGGGGCTTTAGGTAGCACAAGCCATGGAAAAATTGTATCCATTTCCTGAGGAAGCTTTGGAAATTTGAAAATTTCCTAAGGTGGATGCCGCTGTTTCAGCTGTCACTAAGAAAACAACTATTCCAGTAACTGGGGCTACGGCTCTTAAAGATCTCCAAGATCGTAAGCTGGAGGTTCAGCTTAAGCAAAGTTTTGAGGTTTCTGCTCTTGGTGTGCGGGCAGCCATGTGTAGTAGCTTGGCTTTGCGAGCTGGACTAAGATGGGTCCAGGCTTTACAAAACAATTCTTCCCTCTGAAGAGGAAGTTGCTCATGCTGGTAGACTGGAAGCTACAGTTGCTTATAGTGCAGATGCTTTATATGATCTCATTAGGATCTCGGCTTGCTCTATTGTTGCTTCTGTATCGGCTCGCAGACTTCTCTGGTTGAGGAATTGGTCCGCAGACGCATCCTCCAAAGCTCAATTAGGGGCTTTACCCTTTAAGGGAAAATTATTATTTGGTAAGGAATTGGAAGATTTAATTTTGTACCTAGGGGAAAATAAGATTCACAAATTGCCAGAGGACCGTCCTAGACCTAGAAGCTTTTTCATCTCGCTCTCGTTTTCGGTCTAACAGAATATTTCGTTCTTCTCATCCGTTGGCTCCTCCAGCTAAACAGTCTTCAGGTAGACAACAGAATTGGTCTCAGTCCTTTCGTGGCCGCCGCTTTGGTAGACCTGGAACTTCCCAAGTCTCAGGAGGCACAAAATCTGTCCAATGAGATAAGGCCAGTCTTTTCTCCAGTTCCCGTCATAGGGGGCAGGCTGTCTCTGTTTTATGGAGAATGGGCCAGATGTACGTCTGATCAATGGGTTCTATCCAATACTCGCTACAGCGTTTAAGCGACCTAGGAGCTATAGTTCCAGTTCCAACATCGGAAAGGTCGTTATTCAATTTTCTTCGTCGTTTCCAAAAAGGAAGGAACCTTTCGTCCCATTCTCGATCTCAAAAGGGTCAACCATTGTCTAAGGATTCCATAGTTCCGGATGGAGACTCTTCAGTCTGTCATAGCTTCGGTTCACAGAGGAGAATTTCTAGCATCTCTCGACCTCACCGAAGCTTATCTTCATATCGGCATTCGATCCGATCATCAGAAGTTTCTCAGGTTTTGCATTCTAGGGCAACATTATCAATTCAGGGCTCTCCCATTCGGATTAGCCACAGCTCCCAGAACATTTACCAAGATAATGGTAGTGGTGGCCGCTCAACTCAGGAAGGAGGGCCTGTTGGTACATCCGTACCTGGACGACTGGTTGATTCGAGCGAAGTTGGAATCTTTGTTATTATACAATCAACAGGGTAATCAGCTTTTTGCAGTCTCTAGGCTGGGTGATCAACGAAGACAAGAGTCACCTATTACCTTCCCAATCTCTGGAGTTTTTGGGTGCACGGTTCGACACTCTCTTCAAGGGATAGTGTTCCTTCCGGAGCATCGCCTTCTCAAGTTCAATCACAAATTTGAGACTTAGTCTATTCCTATTCCTTGTGTGCGGGATTACTTGATAGTTTTAGGTTTAATGACCTCTACTCTGGAGTTGGTTCCCTGGGCCTTTGCGCACATGAGACCACTTCAGTCTGCATTGCTTTCACGCTGGAATCCGGTTTCGGAACTATACCACCTTCCCCTTCCTCTTACAGAGACAGCTCGTTCCAGCTTAGATTGGTGGTTACAGACAGCGAATCTGCAACAACGTGTACCGCTAGAGATTCCAGAATGGACTGTGGTCACTACCGACGCCAGTCTTTCAGGCTGGGGAGCAGTATGTCAGAATACATCTGTTCAGGGTCAGTGGTCCGAAGAGGAAGCGCAGTAGTCGATCAATCTTTTAGAGACCAGAACGGTTCGTTTAGCCTTAATCGCTCTTCAACCTCTCCTTTGCGGGAAGTCGGTACTGGTTCTTTCCGACAATGCGACCACGGTAGCGTACATCAACCATCAGTGAGGAACCCGAAGCTTCCTGGTAGCTCAGGAAGCACAACAGCTGCTCAGCATCTGCAACATCTGCTCAGCATCGCAGCCTCACACATTGCCGGGGTGGACAACATTCAAGCCAACTTTCTCAGTCGGCATCATCTCGACCCAGGTGAGTGGGAACTGTGCGAGGAAGCCTATTAAATAATATGCAACAGATGGTCCACTCCGGCAATGGATCTCATGGCCACATTTCAGAATGTCAAAGCCCCTCTGTTCTTCAGCCGCTGGAGGGAAAGAGGAGCGGAAGGAGTAGATGCTCTGGTACTTCCTTGGCCAAGGGATGTTCTTCTCTACGTGTTCCCTCCCTGGCCTCTGATTGGCAAGGTTCTGCGTCGGATAGAAGTTCAACAAGTCGACGTTGTCTTAGTGGCTCCGGAGTGGCCACGCCGTCCGTGGTTCGCGGACCTGGTCAGACTAGCACTGGACGGTTCCCTTCGATTTCGAGATCTTCCGTGCCTTCTGGCTCAGGGTCCGGTTTGTTTGGAAGAGGTCAAATGCTTCTCTCTAGCAGCATGGCTTTTGAGAGGCGTCTGTTAAAGAATAAAGTTTATTCAGATGCTGTAGTGACTACTTTGTGTTCTAGAAAACCTTCTACATCTTTGGCTTATGCAAGGGTGTGGAAGGTTTTTGAATCTTGGTGTAATGAGCATCAAGTAGATCCAGTTCACTCTTCTGTATCTAATATTTTATCTTTTTTACAAGATGGATTAGCCAAGGGTTTGTCCTGTAGTTCCTTACGGGTACAAATGGCAGCGCTTGGATGTTTTCGTGGTAAGGTTCAGGGATTATCCTTGGCTGCGCATCCGGATGTAGTGCGTTTTCTCAAAGGTGTGCAACATCTACGTCCTCCATTTTGGAATCCTTGTCCTGCTTGGAGTTTGAATTTGGTTCTTAGGGCTCTGTGTTCGACTCCCTTTGAACCCCTTAATCATGCGACTTTGAAGATCTCACATTGAAGGTGGTGTTTCTTGTGGCCATTTCTTTAGCTCGTAGAATTTCAGAGTTGCAGGCCTGGTCTTGCAGAGAGCCTTTTCTTAGAATTTCTGATACAGGAATTTCATTACGGACTGTTCCATCTTTTTTACCTAAGGTAGTATCTTCTTTCCATTTAAATCAGTCCATAGAGCTTCCGGCTTTTCCGTGTTTAGATCGTTTGGATCCTTCCTCTAGGGATCTTAAAAAAATTGGATGTATGACGAGCTCTGTTATCTTGAAGTTACAATTTTTGATTGTCTGATCATTTGTTTTGTGGAGTGGCCCTCGCAAAGGTCATAAGGTTTCGAAGGCTACGATTGCTCATTGGTTAAAAGAGACAATTCATTCAGCTTATCTTCTAGCTCGTCGTGACCTTCCTCTGAAGGGTTGAGAGCTCATTCTACTAGGTCACAGGCTACCTCTTGGGCAGAATGACAGTTTCTCCTCAGGAGATTTGTAAAGCAGCGACTTGGAAGTCGTTGCATACTTTTGCTCGTCATTACCGCTTGGATGTTCACGCTCCAAGTTCGGCAGCCTTCGGAGAGAGTGTTCTCCGAGCAGGACTCTGTGTCCCACCCTAATTGAATCAGCTCTGGTACATCCCAGGGTCTGGACTGATCCAGGTACGTACAGGGAAAGGAAAATTGGTTCTTACTTGCTAATATTCGTTCCTGTAGTACCATGGATCAGTCCAGACGCCCACCCTTTATGTCTGTGTATTATATTTATCTTTTCAGAGAGTCTGCTCGTTCACTGTTTGGGTGATTAAACCGCCTTTTCATGCTGTCTATTTTTCTTAATATTTTCTTGTTTATTCCCAAGATTTTTTTTTTTTGGGATTCTGCTTCCATTTAGGATTTGTGAGTTGGAAATTCATTCTCCTGTTTAGATAGCTAGTTAATATGTTAGTAGTTAAATTTCTGCTTTGATACTGGTCAATACTGATTGGCTGCAGGTGGTGCTCCAGGGTATACGTCAGAGTCATTAGAATGTTTTCTCTGCCTCCCTCTGCTGGATTGGTGACATAACCCAGGGTCTGGACTGATCCATGGTACTACAGGAATGAAAATTAGCAGGTAAGAACCAATTTTCCTTTAGGGAATACCAGAACATTAAAATTTTTAAAAATCTCTGGTACATCTTGCAATGAATAAGTATACATTTTCCCTGCTATCATAGTGCTTTGAATGAATCCAGTTAAATCTTTGAAAGCTTAGTAAATTAAATTTTCCTAGCATGTAGCCAGATGGACTCAGGACCAATGGGTATTGTGCTCTCCTGATAGCAGATGGGAGACGGAGTCAGATTTCAAAGCTGACGCCATCCTACATATACCCGTGCAGCAAGCTTAGCTCTTCAGTATTTCTCCGTCTCGATAGCAGTTGTTGACACTATCCAAAAGAGAAGAGTGTAACATTTTTAACAAAGAAGAAAAGAAAATGTACCTGTTAAGAAGTGAGCCCCCCTTCTCCTGAGGTGAAACCTAACAGTCCCTCCCACAGTTGAGACTTTCCTGAGGTGATTTCGATATCCCTCAGGGGTAAGCCTTGGTCTGGCAGTCGATCCCTGCGTGGACTTAGCCCCCAGGGTGGCTGAAAGGTGCAGATTCAAGCGCGGCGGTGAAGGTAAGCGCCAAGACCAGATAAGGTAGAAACCTTTACTTATAAATCTCCGGTCTCCAAGGCTCGAATAGCCATACAGATCTTCCTCCCGACAAGGTTTAAAATCAGGTTGAGCAGCCCTTGTTTGGCTAGGCCCAGATTCGGTGCGAGGGTCCACACATGTGGAGACCCTCCGGGGGGGGGTCACCATCTTGCCATAGGGGTCGTCTGTGCCATTTTCCCCCCTCGACTGACGGTACGCGCGGGGCAGGCCGGAGGCCCAAGGCACCTAACTTGAGCGCGCCCATAAAGGCACACGCTTGCTGCTCGCACATCTGTGCTGTGCGCACAACTAGGCCGCACGCATAGCTGCATGCATAACTGTGCCGCATGCACAAAGTCTAAGGTCCGTACTCACAACTTGTGCGCACGCTGTACGCATAACTTCTGCGCATCCGGCACGCACAACTAAGCGCATCTGCGCGCATACCTCCACACATAGATGCGTTTTTAAGCTGTACACGTGCACAAACAATGGCACCGCCATCCAAGAAAGCCAAGGGACACTTCCTTTGCCCAGTGTGCCACTGGGCAAAGGAAGTGTCAGCCGCGCAGCCTGAATTGGAATCCCTCCTGTGCCAACAGTGTGAACAGGCCCAGGGAGAACCAAAACAAAGACCCCCTACAGCCAGGAGAGGGATCCGGAACCACTGGCACCCCGGACCTAAGTATTTCCAACTCTGTGCCCCCACAGGAAAGTACCTCCGGGGCTCCCACTACAATCCCTCCTGGGATCAACATGGACCCAGGAACCTTCTCCTGGGTGGAATTTTTTAAAGGAGTGCAAACCTTTGTCCAGGCACAACCAGCCCCTACTGCCCACCTGACTCAAACCCTGCCGGAAGCACAAGCTCTTCCCGGCACCTCCTGAGTTCCTCGAGACATGCCTCTCCTAACCAAGATCCTCCCTGGTGGGGATCCAGACACCTCAGATGAGGAAACTGACTCCCCCCAGGGATGGAGCCATACCTGGACCATGCTCTGATTCTTCCACAAGGACGAATTACTAGCCCTCGTGTCCCAGACTATGAAGACACAGGGTCTTCCAGGCACGGAGCCTATATCGGAACCAAAGAAGAATCCCATGTTGGTGTACCTCCACAAGGCCTCATGCTCTTTCCTATGTTGGAGCCCAGCAAGGAACTGATTGACCTGGAATGGAATGCTCCAGAGGCCAGCTTCATAGGGGGTGAGCCCTAGAAGCCCTATACCCGCTGGAACCCACGGCTAAGGAACTCCTACGCTTCCCTAAAGTGGATGCTATGATCTGTGCAGTCTCAAAGCGCACTATGATCCCTGTGGAGGGAGGAGTGGCACTGAAGGACACACAGGACAGAAGGCTGGAAGCCATCCTTAAGCAGTCCTTTGATGTATCAGCAATGACGCTACAAATTGCTTCCTGCTGCGCATTGGTGGCATGTTCCTGTTTGATCCTCTCCAGAGACGCAACCACGCCCGGAGAAGCGATGGAGCCTATGGTCTCCTTCCTCGCTGATGCTACCGCAGACCTCATGCGCACCTCAGCCAGGGCTGTCACCGCGGCAGTAGCGGCCAGAAGACAACTGTGGCTCCGGAATTGGTTGGCTGACGCGACTTCCAAAGTGAACCTCACGAGAATGCCCTTTAAAGGATCTCTCCTGTTCAGGAGCGAACTGGAGAAGTTAGCCAACAAATGGGACGAATCCCCAGTACCCCAATTACCTGAAGACAGGAACAAAAGAACATATCAGCGCTCCTCACCCAGAAGAACCAAGGGTAGAGGATCGCAGCATTTTAAACCTTACAAGAACGCACAGTCCCAAGCACCTAGCCTTCAGGGAGGTCTCATTCCTTTCGGAACAGGCACATTAAGAGGGGAGCAGGCTGGGGCAGGCTCCAGCCGTACCCCACAATGAGAAGGCAGACCCATCCACAGGAAGAAGACATAGGGGGCAGACTTGCCCTCTTCTACCAAAGATGGGTCGAGATAACATCTGACAAGTGGGTCCTAACTATCATTCGAGAGGGGTAATCTCTGTAATTCCAAAGCTTCCCTCCAGACAAATTTGAGATCACCTTGCCATTCCCACTCCAAGAGACTGGCAGTGGAAACCACATTAGCAAGACTATTCAGCCTGAAGGCAATAGCCCCAGTGCCCACACTTCAACCAAATACTGGCCACTATTCCATCTGTTTTATCGTTCCCAAGAAAGAAGGAACATTCGGGCCCATCCTGGACCTCAAGGCCGTCAACCGTTACCTGAAGGTACCACACTTCCACATGGAAACCCTACACTCCATTATAATGGCGGTACAACCGGGAGAATTCTTAACGTCCCTGGACCTATCCGAAGCCTACCTTCACATCCTGGTCCATCAGGACCACCAGCGCTTCCTGCGCTTTGCTATACTGGGTCATCATTATCAATACCAGGCGCTACTCTTCGGACTAGCTACCGCCTCCAGAACCTTCATCAAAATTATGGTGGTAGTGGTGGCAGCACTGAGGAAAGGAGAGGTCCTGGTATATCCTTATTTGGATGATTGGTTGATCAGGGCAAAGTCTCCGGAGGAGACTCACCACGCGACCACCAGAGTCAAGAACCTACTACAAGAACTCGGGTGGGTCGTGAACACAGGAAAGAGCTGTCTACTGACCTCCCAGTCACAAGAATACCTGGGAGTCCGGTTCGATACGAAACAGAACAAGGTCTACCTGCCACCTCCAAGAAGAATAAAACTGATGGGTCAATTGCAAAAACTGCTGACCTCAGTTCACCCCAAGGTATGGGATTACCTTAAAGTCCTCGGCCTCATGACATCAACTCTGGAAGTCGTCCCATAGGCAAGGGCCCATATGCGACCGCTACAACGTTCCCTATTGTCACGATGGAACCCAGAGTCCCAGAACTACTCAATTCGCCTCCAGCTACCGATAGAGGTTTGGGATCAGCTTCAATGGTGGCTACAGGAAGACCATACTATCCCCACTGAACTGGATCTTGCTCACCACAGACACGAGTCTGCAAGGATGGAGATCCCACTGTTGGGAACTGACGACCCAGGGACAATGGAATAAGGAAGAGGCAGGTGGAACATAAACTGCCTGAAAGTTCGAGCGGTCAGACTAGCCTGCCTATGATTGTCACAGACTCTGAGGTGAGTCTGTCAGTCATGTCGGTCAATGCGACAACCATTGCCTACATCAACCGCCAGGGAGGAACCAAGAGCTAGCAGGTGTCTCTGGAAATAGACCCCCTCATGGCGTGGGCAGAATTAAATCTGCAAGGGATTTTGGCCTCCCACATCTCAGGAAAAGACAACATCTCAGCGGACTACCTCAGCAGAGAGAGCCTAGGTCCGGGGGAATGGTCGCTGGCGGACACGGCCTTCCAGCTGATAGTAAATCGATGGGGTCTCCCAGTCATGGACCTACTGGCAACTCGTCTCAATGCCCAAGTCCCCAGGTTCTTCAGCCGCAGATGAGAACCACAATCTCAGGGAATCGACGCTCTCGTCCAGAACTGGCCAGGGGAAGGACCTTCTGTACACCTTCCCACCCTGGCCACTCTGGGCAGGATCATCCACAATATAGAGCACCACAGGGGACTAGTTTTACTAGTCACCCCAGACTGGCCAAGAAGACCATGGTACACAGACATGTGAAGACTACTGGCAGGGGATCCTCTGCGTGTACCTCCATACATGGACCTTCTTCAGCAGGGACCGATCTCCCACGAAGACCCGGCTCGATTCTCTCTTACAATATGGACCTTGAGAAGGACTAGCCTAAAGAAGCGCGGCTACTCAAAAGCCGTGATTAACACCCTGCTCTGGGCATGCAAGTTCTCCACGTCTCTGTCTTCCATATGGATCTGGAGAGTATTTGAAGCCTGGTGTGAAGACCGCGGTCTCCTCCTGAGGACAGCCAAGATTCCCACGATCCTAGAATTCCTACAGGACGGCATGAGGACGGGGTTGTGTCTCAACTCCCTCAAGGTCCAAGTCGCAGCACTGACCTGTTTCAGGTCCGAAGTGGACGGTATCAGACTATCAACTCATCCTGATGTGTCTCGCTTCCTGAAAGGAGTGAAGCAACTCCGACCACCCCTAAAATGGCCAGTGCCTCTATGGAACCTCAACCTAGTAGTAGACTTCCTAGCAGGGGATTCCTTCAGACCAACACGCGGTATGTCTCTACTTCTCCTGACCTTAAAGACAGCATTTTTGGTTGCAATATGCTCAGCTCGGCGCATCTCGAACATCAAGCACTATCCTGTCGGGAACCGTTCCTCAGGTTCACCTCGGGCACCATACAACTGCGTACAGTACCATCCTTCCTACCGAAAGTGGTTTCCCAGTTCCATATGAACCAAATCATATCCTTCCCCAGATGAGCACAAGGATTCAGAAGACTCACGCCTCCTTCGCCACATGAATATTGGCAGAATCCTAGTCCAATACCTGAAAAGATCGGAACCCTTGCGCAAAACTGATCACCTGTTCGTTCTTCACAGCGGGAAGAAACAAGGGGAAGCGGCATCGCAGTTGACCATAGCCCGCTGGATCAAAGAAGTAATCAAGGCAGCCTACATAGAGGCAGGAAAACCATTACCTCTACAGGTCAAGGCACATTCTACAAGGGCCCAGGCAGTCTCCTGGGCTGAAACCAAGCTGCTTTCTCCAGCTTGGTTTCAGATCTGTCAGGCAGCGACATGGTCGCTGCCCGACAGATCTGAAACCAAGGTCTGAAACAGATCAGACTGAAACAGATCAGACCATGTCGGGTCTGAAACAGATCAGACCCGACATGGTCCTCCCTTCACACCTTCTCCAGGATACAGCCTTAACAAGGGCAGTACTAAGTGGGTCACGAGCAGCCCTCCCACCCTGTTCGGGAGTAGCTTTTGTATATCCCATTGGTCCTGAGTCCATCTGGCTACACACTAGGAAATGGAGAAATTACTTACCTGGTAATTTCGTTTTCCTTAGTGTAGACAGATGGACTCAGCATCCCGCCCACGGCTGCTCCAGAAATCGAGAACCTCTGATATCAAATCTCAAGACTGAGCAAGTACGGGTAAGCCATGGCCTACCCCTAGTTCAAGACACCCACAGTTGTCCAGTGTCTGTGTTTGTTTGAGTGCACTGGTGGTCTCCAGTTTCAAAAGTTTTTTTATATATATATATATATAATCAGTTGAACCAGTTCAAGGTTAATCAAGTATAAAGCAACATATATCCACACTGGCTTTTCAAAGAGAATACTGAAGAGCTAAACTTGCTGCACGGGTATATGTAAGGGTGACATCAGCTTTGAAATCTGACTCCATCTCCCATCTGCTATACCTCTGCTGTTACCTCTTCACTTGTTAATTGTAAACCGACATGATGCGATACTCATCGCGAATGCCGGTATAGAAAAACTTAAAATAAATAAATAAATAAGGAGAGCACAATACACATTGGTCCTGAGGAAAACGAAATTATCAGGTAAGTAATTTCTCCAGTCTTCTTTACCTTTTAGAAGGTTATAAGCTATTTTCCTTGTAATATGTGATATATTGGAAGCCTTTAATGACAACTTGTCATTTTTGCTTCTTCAGGAAGAAGGAAGAAAGCAAGAAGCAAAAAAAAAACTCAGACAAAGAGTGGCTCAAGGAGCACAAGCACAGGGAAAAGGACTCGCAAACACAGACGACGGAGGAAGGGAAGGAAACTAAAGGTTGGTGTGGTATTTAACAGCAGCATCATGAAATGTAAGGAGGAAACATAGGTACAGAGCCAGAGAAGGTCAGAGGGAGACTCATGCAGCAGTAGAGATTCTCATATGTACAGAATCTAATATTCTTCATTAGAGGGAAATAATCACATATACGGAAGCTGGAAGTCCGAATTAGATAGAGGGAGAGAGCTTCACAGATCAGGGCTCGAGAAACTCCCAGGTACGGAACCTGAGAGGCAAGGTTACGGGTACTCATACTTGCAGAAGCTATAACTACACATGGACATTCAGGGGCCGATAGAAGAATATGCAATGATAGTAGCACAGATTTTTACTCCTGTTTTAGCGCACATTTTTCTGCTGCAAGTTAAACCTGGTATTTAACAAGGGTTTTAATGTGGAAAAAGTGCACATTAAAACAGCAGTAAAAACCAGAAGAAAATTAGCATGAGTGCATTGAAATCCCCAGCAGTGCAGGGCACATTTTCTTAATGTTGGAAATTTAACTCCTGGGTCAGAGTCAGAAGTAAAACTTACCGTATTTTTCGCTCCATAAGACGCACCTGACCATAAGACGCACCTAGGATTCAGAGGGGGAAAAAAAATAAATAAATAAATAAATTTGTGCTAAACCGGCTCTGCGTCTGGGCGTCTTATGGAGCAAATTAGGGGAGTGCATAGCTTTTTTTTTTTTTTTCTCCCCATTTTGTTTTCGGGTCTGGGGAGGGCCATTTCGGTCCACTCCCCAGATCAGAAAACTTTTCTTTCTCTGGGAACCCCATCCCAACCCTTTAAATTAACAACCCCCACCCTCCTGACCCCCCCAAGACCTGCCGACTTAATTTACCGCAACCCCCCACCCTCCTGACCCCCCCCAAGACCTGCCGACTTAATTTACCGCAACCCCCCCTCCTGACCCCCCCAAGACCTGCCGACTTAATTTACCGCCACCCCCCACCCTCCTGACCCCCCCAAGACCTGCCGACTTAATTTACCGCAACCCTCCTGACCCCCCCCCACAAGACCTGCCGACTTAATTTACCGCAACCCTCCTGACCCCCCCCCCACAAGACCTGCCGACTTAATTTACCGCAACCCTCCACCCTCCTGACCCCCCCAAGACCTGCCAAACGTCCCTGGTGGTCCAGCGGGGGTCCAGGAGCGGTCCGGGAACGATCTCCTGGGCGTGGGCCGTCGGCTGCCAGTAATCAAAATGGCGCCGACGGCCCATTGCCCTCACTATGTCACTGAGACCAACCAATAGCAGCGGTCGGTCCCAGTGACATAGTGAGGGCAAAGGGCCGTCGGCGCCATTTTGATTACTGGCAGCCGACGGCCCCACACCCAGGAGATCGTTCTTGGACCCCCGCTGGACCACCAGGGACGTTTGGCAGGTCTTGGGGGGGTCAGGAGGGTTGCGGTAAACTAAGTCGGCAGGTCTTGGGGGGGTCAGGAGGGTGGGGGTTGCGGTAAACTAAGTCGGCAGGTCTTGGGGGAGTCAGGAGGGTGGGGGGTTGTTAGATTTTTGTGTTTTTTTTTTTTTTTTTTTATATTCGCTCCATAAGACGCACATACATTTTCCCCCCACTTTTGGGGGAAAAAAAGTGCGTCTTATGGAGCGAAAAATACGGTACCATATTTTTTGCTCCATAAGACGCACCTGACCATTAGACACACCTAGGATTCAGAGGGGGAAAATTTAAAAAAAAAAAAAATGTGTGCTAAACTGGCTGTCTGTGAGTCTTATGGAGCAAATTAGGGGAGTGCATAACACTTTTTTTGGCCCCATTTCGTTTTCTGGTCTGGGGAGGGCCATTTTGGCACTGGTAGCACCAATGGCACCAGTAGCACCGGTAGCACCAATGCACCATTTTGATTACTGGCAGCCGATGGGCCAAGTGCAGGAGATCGCTCCCGGACCCCCGCTGGACCACCAGGGACTTTTGGCAGGTCTTGGGGGGAGTCAGGAGGGTTGGGGGATTGTAGTTAGGGTTTTTTGGGGGGTTTTTTATATTCGCACCATAAGACGCACAGACATTTCCCCCCCCCACTTTTGGGGGGGGAAAAAGTGCATCTTATGGAGCGAAAAATACGGTAACTTACACTTTTAGTGGCCATATTCTATTGCTGTGATCGGTTGATAGTGTCTAGCTGCTTCTGCCACAGAGGGCACAGCAATAGAATAACTTCAGCCACCAGCAATATGAGTTTACTCCTCCTCAGACCCAGGGTAATTTTCAGTATAAGCTGTCTGGGTCGGCACCTATTGGTGAACAATTTACTATTTATTTATTTATTTATTTAAATTCTTTTAATATACCGATGCTCAAGACCAGGTCTTATCGTACCGGTTTACAATAAACTAGGGGGAACCAGTTAACAGAGAAAGCAAAAGTTACATTATAACAGGGAACGTGGAACTAGGCTGTTAGAGAAAAGATAGGTTAAACAAATTCTAACTGGAGAGAAGGGCAAAAAGCAGGAGAGGGTGCTTACAGGATAAGAATTATGTACAAATTTACATAGTGTATATGAATTAAGCAAGTTATAAGATAGTGCAATTAGTCGAACAACAGTTCCTTTGAGTTGCGGAAATGGACGCATCCGTGGGGTATGAGACTCATCCGTGGGGTATGAGACATTACTCTCTGCATCAATGACAGGGGATGGCAGGAAATCAATGACAGGGGATGGCAGGAAAGTTCTAGTTACTAGTTCTGTGCAGCCTGACTTTGGCATACTGTTTAGATGTAGATGTTCCCCAGAGAGCTTACACTTTGTTCAGCTAGCTGTCCACCCAAGAGAGCTTATGCTTTGATTTTACTTGCCATGCAAAATGGTATTGCATGTGAAATTGGTGCTGTACAACCTAACTTTTGGACACATTTTTGCATCCAAGACCATTCTGGCAAGGCATAGTATGTAAAATCAAAGCAAAAGCTCTCTTGGGTGGGCACCAACAGCTGAGCAGTATGCACTTTGGAACTGTGCATGTACTGTTCCGCAAGAAAACTTGACTGGTGCCCGTCTCAGAGAGCTTACGTTTTGTTCAGTTGTAGGTGTCATTTAAAGAGAGCCCAAGAGAGCTTATGCTGAAAATGTAACTCTTTCATTGGCCTGAGGTGGCATAAACTCATTTCTGGTTGTAAGTGTTATTATCCCAGGACAAGCAGGATGCTAGTCCTCACATATGGGTGACGTCAGTAACGGAGCCCTAGTGCGGGAAAACTTCTGTCAAAGTTTCTAGAAACTTTTGACTGGCAGCCTGGGGCTACTGGGCATGCCCAGCATGCCATGATATTCTCTGCCACAGGGGTCTCACTTCAGTCTTCGTTTTTCCACGCAGCTGGACAGCAGCACGGATATCGGAGCCCTCTGAGTTACCTCAGTGTTACAATTCTAATATATATTTCTCTCCATTAAGGGTCTCAAAAATTTTTTCATATATCACCGGCTGGTGAATTATTTCGGTTTTCAAAAAAAAAACCCCCAAAATTCAATTTTCTGTCATCGACAGCTGTCGATGTCAAGATGTCCTCAGGATTCAAAAAATGCCCGAATTGTAACCGCACAATGTCGGTTACCGATCCGCACAAAGAGTGCGTTAGAAGTCTCGGGGAAAAACACGACATTTCATCGTGTGAGAAATGTCAAGAGATGACGCCAAAAGGCCGTAAGCTCCGCCAGGAGAAGATCCAACAGCTATTCAGCTTACAACTGACTCCTTCTCCGGCTACTTCTTCGAAATCTTCGCCATCCGGAGTATCGAAAAAGGTACTGTTAAAAAAAGCACCGAGCTGACTGTTCCGGAGATAAATCCTCCCCTATTCCGTCGACATCGTCGATACACTCGGCAGTAGATGTCCGGCCTAAACATCTATACATCGCCACAGACACGCCCCGACCTCACCGTCGGCACTTGACCGAGGAGAACCGTTACCAAAACGGCCTAAACTTACTATAGCCTCGGTGCCTGAAGGGCCTACTCCGACGTCACTTCTGCAGCATACAGAGGCATCGACACTTCCACCGGTGGCACCACCTTCGTCGATGCCACAGGACTTCACAGCCTACATAAGAGGCAGTTTTACAAGCGATTAAGGAACACCTGCCGGTGACGTCCCCTTTAACATCGACTTCACCGATGCCGGTACAATCAGTACCGAGGTCTCTTCCATCGATGGTGCCAGCGATTCCGGGGCATTTCCCGATGCCGGGTATCGACCCAATGCCGGGAACTCTCCCAATGCCGGGGCCTGTCTCGATGCTGGGGTGCTCTCTCGATGCCAGCCATTGCCTCGACAATGGAGGCTTACTCGACACCGGCCACTAGATCTATGCCACTCACTGCCATGTCGACAACAACCATAGCAGCGCAAAGCCCCGTCCGGCTTCCGGATTCGTTCCTCCCTCCAGAGCGAACGACTACATTCACCTCGATGCCCTCATTGATGCCTAATTTTTCATCGAGTATACCATCGATGCTTCCTGCTCGTTTTCATCAGGCATCGCCGTATATACACACCATGGGTACCGAGCAGTCATCGAGAGACAAGACACCGATGTCAGCGATGACAAAGACAAAATCTACGATGCCACTTTCTTCTACAGTGGATACATCATCTGAAGCAAGATTATATTCAATACTTCAGAAAAAATATCAGGATCTCCTGGATTCTTTACCTCCAAACCCGGTGGAAGAGGAGGCTTCTCCACAAGAACCCATTCCAGGACCCTCTGGTGTACCTCCTCCACATCCAGCTAAAAAACCAGGTACTCATACTCCAGAATATGATTCCTGCAGCGACACACAATCTGACACCTCAGAAACTTTCATGTCTGACCCGTCTCCTCCTCATCCAAGAAAGCAGTCTCCACCAGAAGACCTTACTTTCTCCTCTTTTATCCAAGAGATGGCCGACTCTATTCCATTTAAATTAGAATCTGAGCAGGATCTCCGTCACCAAACTCTTGAGGTGCTACAATTCGTAGACCCCCCAAGCAAGTCATGGCAATACCTATCCATGATATTCTTCTTCAACTTCAACAAAGAATGTGGGAACATCCTTGCTCTGTTCTTCCCATCAATAAAAGAATGGACTCCACCTATTTAGTCCAACCTGCACCAGGTTCCCAGAAATCCCAACTGCCGCATTCTTCTGTGGTGGTAGAATCAGCACAGAAAAAAGCAAAAAGATCAAGAGTGCACTCCTCTAATCCTCTAGGGAAGGATAATAGGTTCTTGGACACATTTGGAAGGAAGGTTTTTCAAGGTGCAATCCTCAATTCTAGAATTGCAGCCTACCAATTGTACATCACACAGTACCAAAGGAACCTCTGGAAGCAGATGGAGGAGTTCATACCATCCTTGCCCCAGGAATTCAGAGAGCCAGCACAACATCTCATTCAAAAAGCTTTTGAAGCCGGCAAGCGTGAAGTTAGAGCCGCCTATGACTCTTTTGAGACAGCCTCAAGGGTGGCAGCTTCTGGCATAAGTGCTCACAGATGGGCCTGGCTAAAGGCATCAGACCTCAGAACAGAGGTCCAAGAAAAGTTGGTAGACCTACCCTGTGCAGGGGATAACTTATTTGGCACAAAAGTTCAAGAAGCGGTCTCTCAACTAAAAGAGCATACGGAGACCTTAAGGCAGTTATCTTCCATGCCTCATGATACCACTACCCACGCTGTACGTCGTACCCAGCGAAGGGATATTCGCAGGCCCTATTACCGTCCTAAAAGATACTATCCACCGGCAACTAGGCCTCGCCAACCAAGATCCCAGCACAGGCCACAACCTCGCCAACAAAGAACAACCAGACCTGCACCTGCCGCTCAAACAGGTCCCACAGCTGGTTTTTGAAAACATCTCCAGAGAACCCAGCCAATCTCTGAATCCTCACTCACACTTACCAGTGGGGGGAAGATTATCCCATTTCTACAGCACATGGAAAACCATAACTACAGATCAATGGGTTCTTTCCATCATATTCCACAGGTACAAGCTCAATTTCCTAACAATACCTACAGAGCTTCAAGCACCTCTGATTCCTCCCAACAGAAATCACATTCCTCAACTTCAAATAGAATTATCCACCCTTCTGAAATCCAGGGCCATAGAGCCAGTGCCCCAGTCTTAGCAGGGCAGAGGATTCTACTTCCGATATTTCCTCATTCCAAAGAAATCAGGAGGCCTACGGCCCATCCTAGACCTCAGAAATCTAAACAAATTTCTAAAAAAGGAAAAGTTCAGAATGGCCTCGCTAGGTACCATGCTTCCACTCCTCCAAAAAGAAGATTGGCTGTGTTCTCTGGACCTTCAAGATGCATATGCTCACATCCCAATATTTCCTCCTCACCGCAAATATCTGCGTTTCATGGTAGGTCATCAACATTTCCAATACAGGGTACTGCCCTTCGGACTCGCCTCTGCTCCCAGAGTATTCACAAAATGTCTGGCAGTAATAGCAGCACACTTACACAAACAAGGTGTTCATGTCTTCCCATACCTAGACGATTGGCTCATCAGGAGTCAGTCTCAACAAGGAGCAATCAATTCTCTCAATCAAACCATTGCTCTACTTCATGCCATGGTATTTCTCATAAATTATCAAAAGTCCCACCTCACACCGTCTCACTTGCTCCAATTCATAGGAGCAGAGTTGAACATCGTCCTTGCAAAGGCTTTTCTACCCGAGGATCGAGCAGAAACATTAACCTTCCTAGCACACTTGATTTTCTCAAGCACGCAGACAACAGCTCATCGTATTCTAATTTTACTAGGCCACATGGCCTCCACAGTTCATGTCACTCCTATGGCAAGACTAGCCATGAGAGTAACCCAATGGACATTACGGTCACAATGGATCCAAGCCATTCAACCACTACATTCTCCAATTCAGGTAACCCACCAACTACACTCTTCGCTCCTTTGGTGGATCAACACAGACAACTTGCGCAAGGGCTTACCCTTCCAACAACCAGTTCCACAAATTACTTTAACTACAGATGCATCCACCTTGGGTTGGGGAGCTCACATAGACAATCTCCAAACTCAAGGAACTTGGACAAAACTTGAAGCAACATATCAAATCAATTTTCTGGAACTTCGAGCTATACGTTATGCACTACATGTGTTCAAGGATTGCATTTCACACAAGACTATTCTGATTCAAACAGACAATACAGTAGCCATGTGGTACATCAACAAACAGGGAGGTACGGGCTCGTATCTCCTGTGTCCGGAAGCTGCACAAATTTGGGGCTGGGCCCTGAATCACTCAATGTTCCTACGAGCCACTTATCTGGCAGGTATACACAATGTCGTAGCGGATCGACTCAGTCGTCAATTCCAACCACACGAATGGTCCCTGGATCCTGCAGTAGCGGCCAGGATATTCCAACATTGGGGCCAACCAACAATAGACCGCTTTGCGTCACATCTCAATCACAAAGTGGACAAGTTCTGTTCTCTACACAAACAGAAGAACCAACCAGCCAAGGACGCCTTTGCTCGGCCTTGGAACTCAGGCCTACTATACGCGTATCCTCCAATACCGCTCATAACCAAAACTCTGGTGAAACTACAACAGGACAAGGGGTCCATGATACTCATAGCCCCATATTTGCCTCGACAAGTATGGTTTCCCACACTGTTGGACCTCTCAGTCAGGGATCCAATTCGACTGGGCATAGCTCCCACTCTCATAACTCAGGATCAGGGCCGGTTACGACATCCCAACCTTCAGTCCCTATCCCTGACAGCATGGATGTTGAAAGTTTGATATTACAACCACTCAATCTTTCAACTCATATTTCACAAGTACTCATAGCTTCACGTAAACCTTCCACAAGAAAGAATTACGCTTCCAAATGGAAAAGATTCACCTACTGGTGCAAGCAAAACAACATTGATCCCTTCACTTGCACCATTACCTCGCTACTAGACTACTTATACCATCTTTCAGACTCTGGTCTTCAGACTTCATCCGTAAGAGTTCATTTAAGTGCAATCTCAGCTTACCATAATAAGGGAGGAGATGCACCAATTTCCACATAACCTCTCGTCAGCAGATTTATGAGAGGTTTAACTCAACTCAAACCACCAATTCGACCTCCAGTCACAGAATGGGACTTGAATCTGGTATTAACAAGACTTATGCGTTCTCCTTTCGAACCCATAGCCTCCTGTGACATTAAATTTCTCACATGGAAGACTAGCCATTACATCGGCTAGAAGAGTTAGTGAATTACAAGCACTGGTCACGTACGCACCCTACACAAGGTTTTTCCTTGACAGAGTGGTCCTCCGTACACATCCAAAATTCCTTCCCAAAGTGGTCACGGAATTCCACTTGAACCAATCCATAGTTTTACCCACATTCTTTCCAAGACCTCACTCTCACCAAGGAGAAGCAGCCTTGCATACTTTGGACTGTAAATGTGCTTTATCCTTTTATCTCAGCCGCACTGCAGTTCACAGGAAATCCAATCAGCTCTTTGTATCTTATGATCCAAACAAACCAGGTAAAGCAATGGGTAAACACATTCTATCCAATTGGCTAGCAGATTGCATACAGTTTTGCTATGAAAAAGCAGGCTTTCCTCTCCAAGGGCGAGTGAAGGCACACGCCGTAAGAGCAATGTCAACCTCAGTAGCACACTACTGTTCGTTCGGTGCCCAATACTTGACATATGTAAAGCAGCAACATGGACTTCCCTTCACACTTTTGCAGCTCATTACTGCTTGGACAACAAGGAAAACAAGATTCGGCCTATGGACAATCTGTCTTAAAGAACTTGTTTCCAGTTTAAACCCAACTCCTTCTGCAACCAAATTCATGCTATCTTCGGCTGACTCATTTCCGCAACAACACATCACTGTTGCCTTCATATTAAATAATTCAGCCTCTAGCTTGCTAATCACCCATATGTGAGGACTAGCATCCTGCTTGTCCTGGGATAAAGCAAAATTGCTTACCTTGTAATAGGTGTTATCCCAGGACAGCAGGATGTAGTCCTCACGGAACCCACCCGCCACCTCGCGGAGTTGGGCCTTCCTATTTTCCTAATTTTATTTTGCTAATGCTTATTGCTACATACGAGACTGAAGTGAGACCCCTGTGGCAGAGAATATCATGGCATGCTGGGCATGCCCAGTAGCCCCAGGCTGCCAGTCAAAAGTTTCTAGAAACTTTGACAGAAGTTTTCCCACACTAGGGCTCCGTTACTGACGTCACCCATATGTGAGGACTACATCCTGCTGTCCTGGGATAACACCTATTACAAGGTAAGCAATTTTGCTTTCCTGTTCGTACCCCAGATTAGTCTAGACAAGCGGGTTTTACATCCCTACCAGCAGATGGAGGCTGAGAACTAAAAACTTTGAGGCACTGCTACATAACCAAGAGTGCCACCTGCAGTCCCTCAGTATTTCTCTGTCTCCAGCAGATTGTAGAGGTGCATATCTGCAGTTAAAAATTAAAAAATTAAAAAAGGGAAGAAAATGGACAGAAGAAAACTTAGAAGACATTCCCTGAGGTGTTAGGTTCCTCCTTTGGCCATTCCTCAGGTTGAGCGGGGGTTGATAATCCCTGATCAACTTTAGCCCACGGCAGATCCAGGGGCCGGACAGCTAGGGGTGTGGTTTCTTCTTATCCTCTGAAGGCTCCTTCCCAGAGGTGTTACTAGCTGCAGGGAAGTATTCCTTTTTTTTGTTTGAATTTTTTCCTTTGCTGGGCTGTTTCTTTAAAAAAAAAAAAAGCAAGTGTTACATTTTTTGTTCAGCAAACGCTCAGGCTGTTCATTGGGATAGGCTCTGACTGGGGAAGGGAGCAGTGTAGCTCGTCTGTGTGTGGCTTTGAACTGCTCGGGGAGCTGGAGGTTGCATTGGGCTGTGTTCCCTTCCTCTCCCGCGCGCTGTGATCACGTGACTTCTGTTCCTTTGCATCAGGCCCAGCCACATGGAGACAAGATGACTCCGACAGTGGTTTCACAGTGCAGGAAAGCTTGTCGGGCCGGTGGGCCTGACTCGGGGACAGCTGAATGCAGCGGCGCAATGCTGCGATTCGTTTCTGAAGAGGAGAGGGCCCCCAGGGGGAATGAGGCCCTGTCAGGATTAATACTGGGAGCTTAAACAGCCTGTCAGGCAGGAGGGCTACAGCTTGGAAGGTGATGGACTCCCCTCCCCTCCTGGGGGGGAGGGGGGAAGAGATGTGAACTATGGGCTGGACAGGGGAGAGGTTGATGTGGAGTTTTCCCTCAGAATTTGTCTTCTGCATAAGGCCTTTTTAACCAGAAAAGCACTGGTTATAAAAGGGCATTTCTGTCAGATGTCTCAACCTGCTTCAAAGAGGCCGAGGGGCTCCTTGGCCAGGGAGTCAGGGGACCTCCTTTGCTGGTTGGGCCTGGACTATCCTAAGGGGCCTGGCAGCTCAAATGATTCGGACGAATGACCTGGAAGAAGGTCTTGGGGTTGGTCTGGGGGTGGATCAGGATGACCCAGCAGATCTCACAGCAGATGTCGATCAGGATAGGGATCATGACATGGCTGATCTGGAAGAGGTCCCAATAATGGAGGGAGATGACAGCAGGTGTTTGTTCTGTTCCGTAAGGAGGAGTTGAGGCCCCTTATTTCTCATGTTCGGAAGGAACTGGGTATTAAGGTGGTCCAGATGGAGTCAGATAATGAAGGATTGGGTCTGGTGTTGTTGGGACTCTGGGGCCCACCGAAGGCCTTTCCTCTCCCTAAAAGGGTCAAGAAACTGGTAAACCAGGAATGGGACTTCCCGGAGACGAGCCCCAAGGTGGCTAGAGCCATAGCAAAGTTGTATTCCCTCATGGAGCATATCCTGCAGCTGCTGATATTGCTGAAGGTGTATGCTTCAGTCTGGGCAGTCACTAACAAGAGGATCATTCTTGTTGTGGGTTTGGCAATGTTAAAGGATGCACAGGACCGTAGCTTAGAGATTCATCGGGAGAGAATGTTTGAAGTCTTGGTGCTTAGCCTATGAGCGGTAATCTGTGGAAGTCTGATGCAGAAGTCCTGTTTACACTGGGTCCAGAAGTCTCAGGAGAAGTCTTCAGCAGACGCTGGTGTTAATAGCCAGGCAACTCAGGTGGAGGCCAGGATTGCATATGAGGCTGATGCACTTTGACTTGAACTAGATTTCAGCCAGAAATACGGTCACGGCAGTCTGTGTGACGTTTGCTGTCGTTGTGGAACTGGTCAGCTTATATGTGGTCCAAGTCTTAGCCCTGTAATCTTCCCTTTAAAGGAAGGAAAATTATTCGAGGAGGACCTGTAACAATTGATAAAGGTTTTGGGTGAGTCTAAAAGAATAAGCTGCCGGAGAACAAGATAACAGGGAAGTCTTTTCAGCCTCGCTCTAGGTTTCGGGAGGTGCGGTGGTTTTCGTCCCATTAAGGGTTCTGCATTGTCTTCGGGGCAGAATCAGGGGGTCCGGTAGGCAGCAATCCTTTCGAGGCACCCGTAGAGAGAGCTCCGACCGGGGGGGCTGGCATTGGTAAGGCTTCACAATGAAGCCAGGCTGGTTCACTCTCTCAAGATGGGTAGTGGAAGGCCATCTATCATAGTTTTTCGAAGCGTAATAAGGGACAGCTATGCGTTAGAATTTTTTCGCCTCATCACGGAAGCTTTTTTTTTTTTTGTATTAAAAGCTTTTATTAGCGCAACAATGAGCATCAACAAATAGCATACAAATTGAGAACAATAAGACTTAAACCAAACTGTAAGAAACGTAGACAATTTGTACAACTCTTTCCCTTCCCCCCCCTTATGCCAAATATGCTAGTAACATCTTATAGTTTATAAGTAGTACTTAGTAGGGATGTGAATCGTTTTTGAACGATTAAAATTATCGATAATTTTAAAATCGTCCAAAAATCGTTAGAGTGCACGATACAATACAAATGCCCCCGATTTATCGTCAGGGGCATTTGTATTGTATCGTTAAATAGGGCGCGGGAAAACCGGCACACCAAAACAACCCTAACCCGCCCCCGAACCTTTAAAACAAATCCCCCACCCTCCCGAACCCCCCCCCCAAAATGTTTTAAATTACCTGGGGTCCAGTGGGGGGGTCCCGGCGTGATCTCCCGCTCTCTGGCAACGGCTGCGTTAAGAGAAATGGCGCCGGTGGCCCTTTGCCTTTATGTGACAGGGCAAAGGTAGCGCCGGCGCCATTTTGGTTCCTGGCTCCCGACGTCACGCGTGCAGGAGATCGCTCCCGGACCCCCGCTGGACCCCCAGGGACTTTTGGCCAGCTTGGGGGGCCTCCTGACCCCCACAAGACTTGCCAAAAGTCCAGCGGGGGTCCGGGAGCGACCTCCTGCATGCGGGCCGTATTGCCAATATTCAAAATGGCGCCGGCGCTACCTTTGCCCTCACTATGTCATACGGGCGACCACGCGTTTTGGTGGCTATTTGACTAGATGGGAGTAATTCTACCTTTATAAAATGTGCAATTTGCGCATATTCCAAGAAAGGAAACTGAACAGTAGGATATTTTGCCACTAAAGTAGAGTATGTATGTAGGCGACCCTCATGCATCATAGCACCAATAGTGTTTAATCTCAATTTCTTCCAGATTGGAAACGCTTGTTTAAGCATTCCGATTGCGAACCTGGTATTGCAAAATAAGGCTGAAAGCGAATGATATTCTGTATTTCCCACTAATTTTGGTTTCCAGCGTAGCCATATCTTTAGCATGGTTGCAAGTGGAGGAGGCAGGGACGGGATGAAGAGCCATGTGGTCCGGGGCTGCCAGAAGAGAACTGTGGTAGGTTCGTTGCCTATAAGGTAACGTTCAATCGACTGCCAGGGTACAGGATGCAAAGCTGTAACGTGATTATGTAAAACCGTCTTCAGTTGGGCCGCCGCATAGTACCACTCTAGATTTGGGACGCCCAAGCCTCCACATTCCTTTGATCTGTAAAGAACAGATCTGGCTATCCTGGGGGGTCTTTTTCCGTCGAAAATTTCCGTTGAAGTCTCTTCAGCAAACCAGGTGAGAGATAGACAGGGAGAGTAATGAAAAGGTAGAGGAATCTGGGCAGAACATTCATCTTAATAATGGCTATATGCCCCAACCATGAATGGGGATCCCTGTACCAGCGGATGAGATCCCTCTCTATAGCTTTGAATAATGGTGCATAATTAATGTGATACAGCTTATCGACTTCCGCTCCCAGGTATACCCCTAAATATTTTAATGGTTTAGATGTCCATCGAAATGGTAACTGATGCTGAAGCGCCTGCGCTTCAGAAGTAGACACGTTGATGTTGAGAATTTCTGACTTTTCCAGATTAACTTTGAAGCCAGAAACGGAGCTAAACTGCTGGATGGCTGTCAGTACCGCCGGTAACAAGGTCTTGGGTTGCGTGAGAGTGAAAAGAATATCATCCGCAAAAAGAGTCAGCTTATACTGAGTTCGCCCAAGTTGTACTCCAGAGACACCATCTGTATTGCAGATAATTGCAGCAAACGGCTCCAAGAAAAGAGCAAAAAGTAGAAGGGGACAATGGGCAACCTTGACGAGTGCCGCGCTCTATGTGAAAATTAGGACCGTAGCCTCCGTTGACCTTCACCTGTGCTGACGGATGATTATATAGTTGTTGAAGCCACTGAAGAAAATGGGTCCCAAACCCCATTTTTAACAAGGTATGAAATAAGAAAGGCCAGTGCACCATGTCGAACGCTTTTTTAGCGTAGACTGCGAGAAGCACACTAGGGATGGCTTCTTCACGGACCCACCAAAGGAGATTTACTGCTCTACGTACGTTATCAGAAGCCGACCTGCCAGGCACAAACCTCGCCTGATCCGGATGTACCAGTTCCGGTAGCAGGGGGTTAAGGTGTTCTGCTAGAATACAGGCCAACAATTTGAGATCAAGATTGATCAACGAAATCGGGCGATATGACCCGCAGAGGGTAGGGTCTTTGCCAGGTTTTGCGATAACAGTGATGCCAGCAGTATTGGAATGTGGACTTATGACCTCTCCATCTCGAAGTGCGTTGAAGGCATTCAGTAGAGAAGGCGCCAAGGTGGTAGTGAAGGTTTTGTAATATTTACTGGTCAGACCGTCTAGGCCTGGAGCCTTACCAGCCTTCAGAGCTTTAATAGCCTGTTGAACTTCAATAAGAGTAATAGGTCTGTCTAAGCGAGCTCGCTGTACCTCTGTCAGGAGGGGAATGGACGTTTTACTCAAATAATCATCTATAGTTTCCAAGGATATATCCATATGAGATTTATATAGGGCTGCATAAAAATTTGTAAAGCATTGGTGAATATCTTGAGAGTTCGTAACTAATATTCCATTGTCAGATTTAATCTTGGCAATACTATTACGAAGTAGTTCGCCTTTAAGACGCTGTGCAAGCAGACGGCCAGCCTTGTTACCTCCTTCAAAGTAAGTTTGCTTGGTTTTATTCAATGCATGGGCTATTTGCGCATTATCTAGTGTTTGAAGGTCTTGGCGCGCCTTAGTAAGTTGCTTGTAAATAGTGGTCGTTGGTCTTTATCAGCACATGTGCTGTGCTGATAAAGACTTAATCTCCTGGGTGAGTAGTTGCCGTTGTTTATCCTTATTACGTTTGCAATAGACAGCCCTAGAAATCAGTTCTCCTCTGACAAAGGCTTTAGTGCAATCCCAAATAGCCATGGAGGAGGTCTCCGTGTGAGCTTGGTTGCGGAAATAATCCTTTAGTAGGTCTTCCAGCTTCTTCACAAATAAGGCATCATCTAGTAAGCTCTCGTTTAATCGCCAGTATTGTGTGCCTCGGGTGATATCCTTTAAGGTAATTACCAGCCACACGGGCATGATCGCTCCAGGTTATCGGCTCAATCTCCACCCTTTTAACGTCATTCTGTAAGCTTTTGTCTACAAAAAGGTAGTTAATACGTGTATAGGTAGTATGGGCATGAGAGTAATAAGTATACTGCCTGGAGGTTGGAAAACGCTGTCGCCACATATCCACAATGTTCCATTTATCTAACGAGTAGGAGCTCACGCCTGGCTGTTCCCATATTAGAAGTCCCCATATGTGAATTGTCCAAGTAGGGCTTTAGCGTTAGGTTGAAATCACCTCCCATTATCAGCTTTTAATCCGACCGGAGTAATAAGCAATCCTCTAATTGCTGCAAAAAGTGCAATTGAGTGGTATTGGTAGCGTAGATATTAGCAATGGTAAGCACTAATTGCCCTATTCTTAATGTCACCAGTAAAATGCGGCCTCCTGGGTCTTCATATCGATGCAGCACTTCATGCACCACTGACGTTGAAATTAGTGTAGCTACCCTGGTGTATTTGGATCCTTGCGTACTAGATGCAAAAAACTGTGTTGGGTAGTTCTTATGTCTCAAAAGTTTCACATGGTGTCGTCTAAGGTGGGTCTCCTGGAGGAGTACTATGTCCGCGTGCAAGGTGTCTAATTCTTGGAACAGCAATTGGCGTTTCCGGTTAGTATGTAGACCCTTGACATTCAGGGATAAAAGTTTAACCATTGTACCACATATTATTCCCTACATTAATAAGAAAGTGAGCATTTCCATATAGCATATGATAGCACATCATACTAGGCAGAAGGTAAGCATGTATGATAAGAAGCATAATTCGACATTGCACCCCAAAAATCCCCTCAACGGGTTTGATATCTGCCCAACCACCCTGGCAAAATCCCCTTCCCACGGGGGCTCCAGCACACGTGGAGAACGACATGAGGCTAGCACCTCCATCTCATTAGCCAACCCCCCACCCACCGTCCCTTATATCAAAGGTGTAATGCATAGCAGTAAGAAAGCAGCAATAATATGTATCATACATTACTAATGATATTTTAAAAACAAACTCTTATAACGTTATAAGATAACACATCCCAGTGACACAAACAACCAGAGCTCTTCAACTCTTATGATCTTCCCACATGAGATCTCCGTGCTTAAAGTAACAACTAATACAGTTCCGCAGACATACAGTGAGTTCACCCTTGTTCATCCAGGGTATGGCCTTGTTCCTCAGGCTGGCGACTAAGTCACCTGCGGCCATTAGTTACCCGCTGCCAGCGTGGTTGAGTATCCTTCTCCTGTTGTACTGTATTTGGGGCAGGTAGAGTAAAGGTGACCGGGAGACCAGCAGCTTTGAACGCCTCCGCCGCTTCCTGCAAAGTTTTGTGCGATATGTAATACCCTGCAGGGCAAATGAGAGCCCGAACAGAAAAGTCCATCGGTAGCGTACCTGGGCTCCTCGTAGCGCTCTGGTGGCTTCGCGAAGATCAAATCGCTTCTTTAAAGTTATGGGGGCCAAGTCCTGAAAGATAGCTATGTCTGCGCCTTCCCACTGCCATGTTGGCTGAGAACGCGAGGCCTCATAAATTTGTGTCTTTTGTGTAAAGTTACTAAGGCAGATGATAATATCTCGGGTCCTGTTATCAGACCGTGGGCCCAAGGCTCGGTGCGCGCGCTCAATAGCGATTACCGGTTGGGTCTAGTCAGCTGCCACCTCTGACGCAGTAAGGCGCTTGGAGAGGAAAAAGGAGCAGATTTTACTTGCGGTTTCTACAACATCTTTGAAGGCTTCGGTTTCAGGAACCCCTCGAATTCTAATGTTTCGCCTCGTGCGATTTACGAGATCTTCCAATTTCTCTAAAATTGCCTGATTCTCAGTCTGAAGCTGTGTGAACTGCGTAGCACATGCCGCCATCTTAGTGGCCTGCCCATCCGACCTAGTCTCGAGCTCATCAATCCTGTTCCCCATCGCTGCCATGTCGTCTTTCAGTTCCTCATTGGTGGCAAGAAGCTCCGCTTTATGCTGCCGGAGATCGTTACAAAGTTCAATGAACCAGCCTCGGATTTCATCACGGCTGGGAATATCTGTAAGGTGAAGCGTAGGGCCCAACGTGGCTGACTCTTCCCCGCCGCTTGCAATACCAAGATGGCCGTCGGTCTGCACCTCACCTTCGGGGGGAGGATCTGCAGTTTTTCTTTTAGCAGCCATTAGGATTGGGACTCGACTCCCACAGGGTTGAAAGTCTGAATTTTCGTGTCACAGGTGCGCTCTGGGACGGTGTATTAGGAGGCTAGCGATGGGAGCTCAGCTTTCACACGTCCATCTCCTACGCGCGCTCGACAGCGCCCCCCATCACGGAAGCTTTTGTGATGTCTCATTGCAGCAGCATCCGTGGCAATTCAGGACACGTTGTGTCGCCTTCAGTTGCTGGCATGATTGTACTGGTGGCAGCTAGGAAGTGCAGTCGTGGGAGGTACTTGGTTTATTGTGTTGTGCCAAAAAAAGGAGCCTTTCGCCCCATCCTCAATCTACAAAAGGTGAAAAGTGATACTGAGAGTTCCCTGTTTTCCTGTATGGAAACATTGTGGATGGCGATAGTGGCAGTTCATGTGGAGTTTATCGAGCCTTACCTGGACTTGACAGAAGCCTATCTGCACTTACCCATTCAGGAAGAACATCAAAGTTTCTTCGTGTTATGGTTCTGAGGTAACTTTTCCAGTTTCGGGCCCTCCCGTTCAGTTTGGCAACTACACCTCGCACAAAGGTGATGTGGTGGTGGTGGCAGTTACTCTCCACAGGGAGGGGGGGTCCTAGTTCATGCTTATCTGACTTAACACTTATTACTGTTTGCTATGCTGGTGGTATGGTGACCTGTGACCTGCTGGGCTAGACTGTCTCCTTTGTTCTGCCCCCATTGTCAGTTTATCCACAAATTCACTTGTAGTGTGCAAAGAAAGAAAACAGACAAAGAATGGTTTAAAAATCTATTCCTTTACATGTAAGTGCTTCAGGGCACTCCTTGTCTGTGTACAGACCTGACTGAGGCCTTCCTGACAGCTGATGCCTGTTGGCACAGTTCTCTTGGAGACCTCATATGCTATTTACATGATGGAGGTTAGATGTTATCTGGACGACTGGCTTATCTGAGGGAAATCTGAGGAGGTATGCCAGCTGTCTGTGCGCATGGTGATGGATATGTTGTGAACTGGGCGGTGAATTTGGTGAAGTCGCCTTACCCAGATGTTGCAATACTTAGGGGCGAAGTTTGATACGCAGCTCGGCAGAGTGTTTCTCTCCTTGGATAAGATTCAGATGTTACAATCTCAGGTGGTGCGGATTTTGCGGATGCCAGTGCCCAGGGCTTGGGATTGTCTTCAGGTCCTGGGTTCAGTAGTATCTACATTGAATTTGGTGCCATGGGCTTTTGCCTACATGTGCCTTCTACAGAGGGCATTGCGGTCACACTGTAATCCGTTGTCAGAGAGTTTCATCAGCCTTTACTGCTGCAGTGTACTTCCAGGTCCAGTCTCTCATGGTAGCTGTTGGCCCAGTTTGGAGAAAGGTATGGGCCTGGAGATTCTGGACTGGTTATAGGGATCACGGATGCCAACTTCAAGGGTTGGGGGGTGATTTGTCAAGAACAGATGGTGTAAGGATTGTGGTCGCCAGTGGAAGCATCCTGGTCTATCAATTACTTGCAAACAAGAGCAGTGTGCAGAGCATTGGTGGAATTCCTTCCACAAGTCCGAGGTCAAATGGTCAGAGTGTTTTCGGACAGTGCAACAACAGTGGCTTACACCAATTGGCAAGGTGGGAACGTAGAGTCACGCGGTTGCCTAAGGAGCCTAGGACCTTTTTGCCTGGGCGGAGTGACATTTGCAGGGGATAGCCGCTTCACATATTTATTTATTTATTTATTTATTTATTTATTTATTTATTTATTTATTTATTTTTATATACCGGCATTCATGTTACAAACACATCATGCCGGTTTACATATAACAGGGGTGTACAATGAACAATTGAGTAACCTATTGGTGTGGAAGGAAGCAGTTACAAATAACAAGGTAATAGAACTGGGAGAAGAGAAGAAATGGAGCGTATAACATTAGATGAAGGTATTTACATTAGCAGAAACATATTTACATAAGTAAGTGGTAGATCTGGCTGAATAGAATTAATCGGTGTCCGGGAATGCTTTTTTAAACAGCCAGGTCTTAAGTCTCTTCCTGAAGGTTGGGAGGCTGGGCTCCTGTCTAAGGTCCGGAGGGATGGAGTTCCACAGAAGGGGGCCAGCTGTTGAGAAGGCCCGATCTCTCAAGGTAATGTGTCTGGTGGTTTTGGCTGGGGGCACTTGAAGAGATCCACTGAGTGCGTTTCTTGTTGGTCTGGAGGAGTTGTAAATTTGGAAAGGGACTTGTAAGTCTAGAGGGGTGTGTTGATGGATAGTTTTGTATATTATGGAAAGAGATTTGTAGAGGATTCTAAAGTGAACAGGCAACCAGTGGAGATCTTTTAGGATTGGAGATATATGGTCCCTCCTCCTGGAATTTGTCAGTAGTCTTGCCGCAGCGTTTATATTGCGGGAGTGGACAATGTGCAAGTGGATTAGCTCAGCAGTAAACAGTTGGACCTGGGAGAATGGGAGCTGTCGAAGGATGCCTTCGGCCTTATCCAGTCTCGTTGGGATAGTCCTCGTCTGGATCTGATGGCGTCAAGGAGCAACACCAAGGAAGCAAGTTTCTTCAGCAGCAAGCAATAGGTCGCAGCTGAGGGCATAGCTGCTCGGGTTCTTCCATGGCCACCAAGGAGCCTGCTGTACGTCTTCCCTCCGTGACCATTAATAGGTAGAGTGTTTAGGCACATTGAGAGGCATCCGAACCAGGTGGTACTGGTTGTGCCGGAAAGTGTGTGTCGCCCGTGGTTTGTGAATCTGGTTCAGCACGCAATTGACTTTTGCCTTGTGACTTGACTTTTGAGAGCAGGTGCTTGCGACAGAAAGGATACTCAGCTTGGGATTTTCAAGGGCTTAGTTTACAGTTCCTTGTGGGTTCAGCTGGCAGCCTTGGGGTTGGCCTCACATCTGGATGTTGTTAGGTTTTTGAAGGGGGTTGAGCATGTGTGGCCACTGGTGCATAGATTGGGTCCAGCGTAGAGTTTAAACTTGATCTTGTGGGTGCTTTGTGGGCTTCCATTTTGAGCCATTGAGGAAGGCATCATTAAAGGACCTCACACTGAAGATGATATTTTTGGTGGCGATTTGTTTGTTCAGAAGGATCTTGGAGCTGCAGGCTTTGTCCTGTAGGGAATCATTTCTGAAGATTTTGGGCAAGGGGGTGCCTTTGCGCATGATACCATCTTACGGGCCGATACAGTAAAGTCCGTGTGCGCGCGATTCAGTATGCAAATTAGGCCCGGCAGTAAAAACAGGTAAAAGGAGGCGCTAGGGACACTAGCGCGTCCCTAGCGCCTCCTTTTGGATCGGAGCGGCAGCTGTCAGCGGGTTTGACAGCCGGCGCTCAATTTTGCCGGTGTCGGTTCTCGAGCCCGCTGACAGCCACAGGTTCGGAAACCGGACGCCGGCAAAATTGAGTGTCCGGTTTTCGAGCCACGGGCAGACTTCAAAATTTTTTTTTTTTTACTTTTGGTAACTTTCGGGACCTCCTACTTAATATCGCCATGATATTAAGTCGGAGGTTGCACAAAAAAGCAATTTTTACTGCTTTTCTGTGCACTTTCCCGGTGCCCGAAGAAATTAGCGCCTACCTTTTGGGTAGGTGCTAATTTCTGAAAGTAAAATGTGCGACTTGGCTGCCCATTTTCCTTTCTGAATCGCGCGGGAATACCTAATAGGGCATTCAACATGCATTTGAATGTTGCGGGCGCTATTAGGTTCGGGGAATTGGATGTGCGTTTTCGGCCCCTTACTGAATAAGGGGTAACGCTATCGCGTCGAAAATGCGCGTCTAATCGAGTGTTAACAGTGAGCTCTGTTGGATCGCACTGTACTGTATCGGCCTGTTAGATAGGAATGAGGGTATCTTTGTTTCACCTGTCTGTGAAGCTCCTGCCTTCCCAAATTGGTCTGCTGAGTCGCTGGAGGCAAAGGTCACAAACAGTTTTTGGTGGTCGAATCATTTGTTTGTATTGTTTGGAGGTGCCCGAAATGGATGCAAGGCCTCCAAGGGCACAATAGTGCGCTGGCTGAAGGAAGCTATTATTTCAGCCTATCTTGAATTCCGCAGGGGTTGTGTGCACGCTGTACTAGAGCGCAGGCAGCGTTGTGGGCCGAGTATCAGTTTTGCTGCAGATTTGTAGAGTGGTGACTTGGTCTTCTCTTCATACTTTATCTTGTCATTCTTTCGCAGGCACGCCCAGTGTAGGAGTGTTTTGGTACAACCCACTTGTCTGGACTGATTTTGGGTACGAACAGGAAAGGAAAATTGGTTTTTACCTGCTTATTTTCGTTCTTGAAGTACCACAGATCAGTCCAGAGAGCCAGCTCTTTAATGTTCTGCAGACCGTTATGGCAAGTCCGTGTTCTGGCCTGCTTACTGGGAAGAACCGTCAGAATCTATATATTCAGAACCTAAAGAAGTTTGCCCGGTAGTGGTTGGCCCCTTGGGTTGATTTGTGGTTTTTCTGTTTGGGGGGAGGGCTCTAACCTTTGGGTTTGGTGTTCGCCCTCATTTAGGGGGGTGTTGAGTTGTTACTCTGTAGTTGGCTTGGGTACAGGTCAATACTGAGGGACTGCAGGTGGCGCACTCGGTTATGTAACAGTGCCTCGGTCTCCTTCTGCTGGTAGGGATGCAAAACCCACTTGTCTGGACTGATCTGTAGTACTTCAGGAACAAAAATGAGCAGGTAAGAACCAGTTTTCCTTTCTGTTGCTGTGCCCAGTGTGGTAGATACAGCTAGATGCTACCACATGGGCATAGCAACAGAATAACATGGCCATCAGAAATGTGAGTTAACTTTTACTCCACCTCAGACCTAGGAATTAAATTTCCAGCATTGTGCCAGCCAAAGCAATTACAATTATCCCTAGCCATTATGGCAAGTAAAATCGAAGCATAAACTCTCTAGGGTGGGTATCTTCAGCTGAACAATGGTGCATGCAAGATTGCATCCCGACTGGGACATATTCTGACACGTGAAATGAAAGGTCAAGCTCCCTGGAGTAGACAACTACAGCCATGGGGTTCACATTCTTGTAACCTAGTTGGGATGCACAGCAGCAGAGTGTGTACTCTTTAGCTGTAGGTGCTCTTCCTAGAGACTTTGATTTCACTTGGTATACCCAAGTGGTCTTGCATGTGAGATTGTGCCCAAGACTGGCATTGTGTACCTGCTAGGTACATAATGCAAGGCTATTTTGATCACACTTCAAGCACTTTCCTCCCTACTCTTGTTTTGAAAACACTTTCTAAAGCACTTTTCTGCATTAGTGCAGATGTTCAGGTTAATTCATACCACTTTTGTCCCATATGTGTTAACAGAAACCTGTTTTAAAATGTAACTCCTGTTTTAGTGCTGGTTTTATTACATCTACCCCTCAGTTTGCTGATGAATGAGCACGTGTAGTTGAAAGCATGACTGTTTCCACAAGGCGTCTCCCTTTTCAAAGAAAAGGAAGTGACCCTCCAAACTATCACTAAAGCAGGGCATCCAGAGATGTCACTTTGCAAAACTTAGACGTTTGCGTAGTTGATCTGTGACTTTTAGGAACATTTGCTCTGTTGAAATTCCCTTTTAGACACAGCAGAAATGCTTTGAGGTTTAAATGATGTTTTCATGAGCTGACATTGGACAGTGGTGTCCTAGTGTCTGCTGATGTCACAGCTGCTGAGAGAATCTGTCCAAGCTTTGCATTCTGTGGCAGTTAAGTGGCCCTGCACAGAGCGACCTAACACTTATTACTGTTTGCTATGCTGGTGGCATGGTGACCTGTGACCTGCTGGGCTAGACGGTCTCCTTTGTTCTGCCCCCATTGTCAATTTATCCACAAATTCACTTGTAGTGTGCAAAGAAAAAAACTGACAAAAAATGGTTTAAAAATCTATTCCTTTACTTGTGCTTCAGGGCACTACTTGTCTGTGTACAGACCTGACTGAGGCCCTCCTGACAGCTGATGCCTGTTGGCACAGTTCTCTTGGAGACCTCATATGCCATTTACATGATGGAGTTTAGATGTTATGACACTTTTTCATCCCTCCTCCTCTCCCCTCTGCAGCTGACGAAAGAAGTGACAGTGCGTTCCCGCATCGCTAAGACCTTGGGGCTGTGCAAGCCTGTACGTGGTGTATCCATCCCTGCAGTACAAAGAGCCGTGGAACCCTCGCTGGGCTTCCTGCGAGCAGACATTGGAGCAGCTTCTCTCTCAGTATTTGGAGATCCATATGAACTGGATCCATTTGACAGGTGAAAGGATAATTGTGCCTTGACTCTTTCTTTCTATGTGCTTCAAAATTCTCTCCTTTCTATCGAAAAATGAACCAATCAAAGCTGTTCAGGGAAAATTTGTAATGAGAATAAGGGATGTGCCATAGAACACTACTTATTTATTTATTTAATATCTTTTATATACTGACGAACGTTGGGAACATCTCATCGGTTTACAGAGAACAGAACTTAGCAACAGGCTTTACATTTGTCACATGATTATAATAGGAATAGTAGAAATAACAATAATAACAAAAAACAATAACATACGAGTAATATGGAAGTTATACAAGTAATAATTAACTAAGTGGGGTACATGATAGTGGTTAGTCAGAAGAGGGGCAAGGGAGATTCTGCTAGAGTAAGGATAGATTTTCAGTGTGACAGTGCTTTCGGTTTCAGGATTTTATATTCTTCTGGTCAGCTAATGGATGGAGCCATTTTATTTGCATGTTACATCTCATCTGTGTCATCCTATCTAAGCAGCCATATTTCATTGCTTGCTCTTTCTCATGTGCTTCCTTTGGACTGTAAATGTCAGACATGCATAATATCAAAATTATATATGTTGTTTCAGTGGACTTGCATTTATATGGGAAGTGATGCATCCCATTTGAGGCATCGCTGTTAACTAGATTGTATAGTCTTTTATTATTTAACATGAAAAAGGATAGATGGTAATTTTCAGTTGATAATATAGTGACATTGCTGTTACATGGCCCTTTAAGAGAATAAGAACATATGAAGATACATACTGGGTCAGATCAAGGGCCATCGATCTCAGCATTCTGTCTCTGCCAGTCTGGGTCGCAAGTACCCAGCAAGTCCCCAGTAGTTGATCTGTTTCTTGTATCTCACTCACAGGGATAAGTGTTGGCTTTCCCGGGTCTCCCTGAATAATAACTGTTTATGGACTTTTCCTTCAGGAGCTCGTCCAGCCCTTTTTTGAACTGCCCCCCCCCCCCCCCCCCCTATTGGCTGCTTTGACCACATCCTCTGGCAACAGATTCCAAGTTTTATGGAGTGTCGCCTAGTCATAGTGTCCTATTTACCCGTTCTTCCTCATTCATGATTTTATAAATCTCAATCCTATCCTCTGTCGGCTCTTTTCCAAGCTAAAGAGCCCTAATCTCTTTAGCCTTTCTCCATAAGGGAGCTTTTCCGTCTCCTTTATCATTTGTCACCCTTCTCTGTACTTTTTCTCTGTCCACTCTATCTTTCCTGAGATAGAGCGACTAGATATGCATACACACAATACTCAAATTGCGGTCACAACATGGATCTATACAAAGACATTTTGATATTCTCAGTTTTGTTCTATTCTGCTTTTCAAATATTTCCTAACATTGCATCCACCTTGTTGATTGCAGCCCAGACACTGAGTCAAAGATTTCAAGGTATTGTTCACAAGGACTCTTAATGTCCTTTTCCTGGGTGGTGACTGCTAACATGGAATCCAACATCATGTACCTGTAGTTGGGATTATTTTTCCAACTGTGCATTACTTTGCACTTGTCCACATTTGGTCATCTAGTGGCACACCTGACTCCCTCACAGCCTTTTTACTTCAAATGTATGGTACTTGAAAATTATTACTTGTTTTTTGTTTGTTTTTTATCTCTGTGGAAAGCTTCTTTTCAAATTCTCTCTTAGCCTGCTTCATTACATGAAACTGACAGATCAGAGTTTACAAAGGCTAGTACATCGCCAAGTTGATAGATTCCACTTCTTTGCCCCAAGCTCATTCCCCTCTAATACAGCATCATCTTAAAGTAAATTAATCTCTCATTTCCTAGCGTGTAGCAAATGGACTTAGGACCAATGGGTATAGTGTGCTCCTGATAGTTGGAGACTGAGTCAGATTTCAATCTGACGTCAGCACTACATATACCCGTGCACGAGGCTTTGCTCTCCAGTTTTTTCCGTCTCCATAGCAGTTCGGGACTTCACACACGCTTGCACAGCATTAGAAAACCAAATTTAAAGACGAAACAAAGAAAAACTTACCTCCAGAACGAGTCCCGTTCTCCTGCGGTGATACCTAAGGGTCCCTCCCCCAGTCTAGATTTCCTGAGGTGATTTCCGAGATCCCTCAGAAGTAAGCCTCGGTCCCGGCGTAGACTTGGCCCCTGGGAAAGGGAGCGGCTGAGAGGCAGTGGGTGCAGAACCAAGCGCGGCGGCGAAGGTAATTCCCTTTCCCCCCGCAGCCGGAGACCGCCCGGCAGAGGACTGGGAAGTACCGAGACAAGGTAAGGTAGAAAACTTTCTCTAAGTCTCCGGTCTCAGAGGCTCGGACAGCTACACAGATCATCCCTCCGGCGTCTGTACACGTGGAGACCCCCTGGGGGGGCCACCATCTTACCGCATGGTCGCCGCATCGTCCGCATAACTGAGCCGTGTGCACAGGGCCAGCTGGGCGCACAAAGTACTTGTGTGCGCATCTACGCCGTGCGCACAACTAGGCCCGTGCGCATCTACGCCGTGCGCACAACTAGGCCCGTGCGCATCTACGCCGTGCGTACAACTAGGCCCGTGCGCATCTACGCCGTGCGCACAATTAGGCCCGTGCGCACAGCAATGCGCGCATCTTCTGTTCCTACGCGCACAACCTAGGCGCACCCGGAACACATAACCAGACCTCCCGGCATGCGCACCTGTACAGGATACACGCGCAAATCATGGCACTGCCGTCCAAGACAGCTAAAGGTCCAGTCCTCTGCCCGGCATGCCACCTGAGAGCGGCGCAGCCCGAGGTAACCTCCGCCCTGTGCCTGCTGTGCGAAGAAGCTCGGGAGGAGCCGAGACAAGGTCCCCCTCAGCCTGTAAGGACTCCGGATCCACCAGAGAGAATACCCCGGACCTCTCTATCCCCGACTCAGCCCCTCTCTCAGTGGGGGCCCTCTGGGAGCACCGTTGGACCCAATACAGTCCCAGACAAATTCACCTGGGCGGGATTCTTCGCTAAGCTGCAATCCTACATCCATGCACAGACAGCGGCACAACTACAACCCCTGCCAGTGGTCCAGAACCTCCCAGGCCCCTCCCAGCCTTTACCAGATGAGCCTCCCCTGGACAAATACCTCCCCTTAGGGGACACAGATGATTCGGAGGAGGAATCAGAACCCCTGGAAGAGGGGGAACTCCCTCCAGGAATGGAACTGTATCGCACCATGATGCACTTCTTCCCAAAAGACGAATTATCAGATCTCGTAGCCACGAGTCTGAAGGCATTGGTCATTCCGGACACGAGCCACTTCCTGGCTGGGCTCCGCCAGACCTCACGCCGTTTCCCTATGCTACAGGCCGTACAACACTGATCGACCTGGAATGGGACGCTCCAGAGGCCACCTTTAAGGGAGGTCGAGCCCTAGAAGCTCTCTACCCCTTGGACCCTGCGATGAAGGAACGCCTGAGGTTTCCCAAGTCGACGCCCTGGTCTGTGCCACCACAAAGTGCACTACCATACCTGTCGAGGGAGGAGCTTCACTCAAGGATGCCAATGACAGACGGCAGGAATCCAAACTCATGATGTATCAGCTATGATCTTGCAGATCACTGCCTGCTGCGCCGTGGTATCACGCGCCTGCCTGGCTATGGCCAGGGACGCAACTACGCCAATTGAGGCATTAGACCCGGCAATATCATTCCTCATGGATGCGACCTCAGACTGGTACGCACCTCAGCCAGGAGCCTTTTGTCCATAGTGGCAGCCAGAAGACAGCTCTGGCTCTGAAGCTGGTCAGCCGACGTGACTTCTAAGATGAGGCTCACGAGAATGCCCTTTAGAGGAACACTCCTATTTGGAAGCGACCTGGACAAATTAGCCAACAAATGGGGCGAGACCCCAGTACCCCGTCTTCCGGAGGACAGGAACAAGAGGAACCAATGCCCCTCTCCCCAGGCACCCAAAGGCAGAGGATCCTAGCATTATAGACCATACAAAAACACTTACTAAGTCCCCCGCCGGCAAGGGGCAGTCCTTTCGGAACAGGCACAACAAAAGAGGAGCCAGCTCGGGACCAGGCCTCAGCCGCAACACGCAATGAGAATCAGCAGACCCATCTACAGGAAGAGATCATAGGGGGCAGGCTTGCCCTATTCTACCAAAGATGGGTCGAAATAACGTCTGACAATTGGGTCCTAGCCATCATACGAGAGGGATATACTACCTGGACTTCCACAGCATCCCCCTGGACAAGTTTGTGATTTCTCCGTGCCATGACCCCTCCAAGAGGAAGACAGTGGAAACCACACTATCAAAACTACTCGCCCTAAAGGCAATAACACTGGTGCCCATGCACCAACAAAATTCTGGGCACTATTCCATCTACTTCATCATGCCCAAGAAAGAGGGAACATTCTGGCCCATACTGGACCTCAAGACTGTCAATCGCTATCTGAAGGTACCCCGCTTCCGCATGGAAACCCTGCGTTCGGTCATAAAGCAGTACAACCGGGAGAATTCCTGACCTCCCTGGATCTGTCAGAAGCCTATCTCCACATACCGATCCATCACCTCCATCAGCGTTTCCTACGCTTTGCGATATTGGGCCATCACTACCAGTTCCAGGCCCTACCGTTCGGGTTAGCTACGGCTCCCCGAACATTCACCAATAGCATGTTAGTAGCGGCGACACTGAGAAAAGAAGGGATCCTCGTGCACCCATCCCTGGACGATTGGCTGATCAGAGCGAAATCACCAGAGGAAAACCATCAAGCAACCACCAGAGTCAGGGAACTATTGCAGAACCTCGCGTGGGTCATCAACACACCCAAGAGCCACCTGCAGTCCTCCAAATCCCTAGAGTACCTTGGAGTCCGGTTCGACACCAAATGGAACAAAGTCACCCTTCCCCCTACAAGGAGAAGGAGATTGATGGAACAACTACGAGCATTGTTGAACTCCACTCTCCCCACGGCTTGGACTCATGGCATCAACCATAGAAGTCGTCCCATGGGCAAGGGCCCACATGCGGCCCCTACAACATTCCCTACTGTCACGGTGGAACCTGATGTCTCAGGACTACTCGGCCCCCCCACTCCTCCCCGGGCTACCGGTGAAGGTTCGGAACCTTCTACATTGGTGGCCTCAAGAAGACCATCTGAGTGAGGAAACAAGTCTATCCCCACCGGACTGGACCTTGCTTACCACGGATGCGAGCCTGCGGGGATGGGGAGCCCACTGCCAGTAGCTAACGGCTCAAGGGCAATGGGACAAAGAAGAGTTGGCATGGAACATAAACCGACTGGAAGCCCGAGCAGTCAGACTAGCCTGCCTAAGGTTCAGTCATAGACTCTGGGGCAAATCAGTCAGTCATGTCTGACAACGCCACAACAGTGGCCTACATCAGCCGACAGGGGGGGAACCAGAAGCCAGCAGGTGTCCCTGGAAATAGAGCCCCTAATGACGTGGGCAGAATCAAACCTACAGGGGATATCAGCCGCCCACATCACGGGAAAAGACAACGTCACTGCAGACTACCTCAGCAGAGAGAGTCTGGATCCAGGGGAATGGACACTGTCTACAGCAGCCTTCCAGCGGATAGTAAACCACTGGGGAACCCCAGCCATGGATCTTCTGGCAACCGGGTCCAACATCCAGGTTCCCAAGTTCTTCAGCCGAAGACAGGAACCGCTGTCCTAGGGAATCGATGCCCTCGTCCAGACCTGGCTACAGGAGGACCTACTGTGTATGCCTTCCCTCCATGGCCACTACTGGACGGAATCATCCACAAGATAGAACACCACAGAGGGCTGGTACTTCTAATGGCCCCGTACTGGCCAAGAAGATCGTGGTATGCGGACATGCGAAGACTTCTGGCGGGAAACCCTCTACGCCTACCTCCACACAGGGATCTGCTCCAGCAAGGACCGATCCTCCACGAAGACCCAACGAGATTCTTGCTTACAGGCTGGCCATGGAGAGGTCTCGCCTGAAAAAGAGTGGATACTCAGGACCAGTGATTGACACACTGCTCCGAGTGCGCAAGTTCTCCACCTCCTTAACATTTGTACGAGTATGGAGAATATTCAAAGCCTGGTGTGAGGTCCGTAGCATCCTTACATGGACAGTCAAAATCCCCATAATCCTGGGTTTTCTGCAGGACGGCGTGAATAAAGGGTTGTCCCTCGACTCCATCAAGCTACAACTGGCTGCTCTGGCCAGCTTCAGACCCTGGGTGGACGGCACCAGCCTACCCAGATGTCTCCCGCTTCTTAAAAGGGGTCAAGCACATTCGGCCACCCCTAAGGTGGCCGATACTCCTATGGAATCTCAATCTAGTGTTAGACATCCTAGCGGGAACTTCATTCAGACCAACTCACGGTCTGTCCCTATGGCTCCTGACCTTGAAGACTGCATTCCTCATGGCAATCTGCTCAGCCCGTCGAATCTCCGAACTTCAAGCACTATCATGCCGGGAGCCGTTCCTTAGATTCAAGCTGGGATCCATACAGCTGCACAGGGTACCCTCCTTCCTGCCAAAGGTGGTTTCTCATTTCCATCTAAACCAAACCATCTCGCTGCCATCTCCAGATGAGCATAAGGATTCGGAAGACTCACGCCTTCTTCGCCACCTGAATGTCAGCAGACTCCTAGTCCAATACCTGGAAAGATAGGAACCTGTACGAAAGACAGACCATCTGTTCATTTTTCATAGCGGGAAGAAGCAAGGAGAAGCAGCTTCGCAGGCAACCATAGCCCGCTGGATCAAAGAAGTAATCAAGGCGGCCTACGTAGAGGCAGGCAAGCCTCCACCTCTACAAGACCAGGCCCATTCCACAAGGCATTCCAGGCAGTGTCCTGGGCAGAAATCAAGATGCTGTCACCCGCAGAGATCTGTCGGGCGGCAAATTGGTCCTCCATCCACACCTTCTCGAGATTCTATCGCCTGGATGTTCAGGCCAAGGAGGACACAGTATTTGCAAGGGCAGTACTAAATGGGCCACAGGCAGCCTCCCACCCGGTTCGGGAGTAGCTTTTGTAC